>NW_027362767.1:153729363-154329363 GCF_046119375.1 Phyllobates terribilis
GATGGCCACAATCATAGACACCAATAAAAATGTCCACACACCATATTTATCCCCCACGACCAGGCGGACCCCTCATTACTGCCCACACTGAGGAGGACAAGGGAACTGTCTGCAGAAATAGGCAGCAGATAAAGGGAAAGACTCAGTACCAGGAGAGAGGGATTTACTTAAGGATGGAGAAGAGAAAACGGTAAAGGAGAAGAGAAGAGAGGAGAAAAGAAGGGGAGAAGGGAGAGGGGAGAAGAGGGGACAACAGGAGACAAGAGGTGAGAAGAGGGGGAATGAGAGGAGAGGAAAGGGGGAAAGAATAGAAGAGGGGAGAAAAGAGGTGAAAGGAGAAGAGAAGTGAGGAGAAATGAGAGGAGAGAAAAAGAGGGTAAAGGAGAGAAGAGGCAAGAGAGAGGAGATTAAAGGAAAGAAGAGAGGAGCAAAGAAGAGGGGAAAGGAGAGGAGAAGAGAGGAGAAAAAAAGAGGGGGAAGAAGAGGAAAGGTGGCAAAAAAGGGTAAAGATGAGAAGAGGGAAAAGATGGGAGAACAGAGGAGAAGATGGAAAAAAAGGTAAAGGAGAGAAGTCAGGAGAGATGAGGTGAGAGAAGAAGAGTGTAGAAGAGTGGGAAAGTAAAGAAAATAAGAGGATAAGGGAGAAAAGGAGAGGAAAGAGGAAAAGAAAAGAGGAAAGGAGATGAGGAGAGAGGATGAGAAGGAATGAGAGGAGAAGAGAGGAGAGGAAAAGGACATGAGAGGAGAGAATAGAAGACAGAAGAGAAAAGAAGAGAAGAAAGGAAAGGAGAAAAGATGAGAGGAGAGGAGGAAGATGTAGTAATGTCAGGAAGACAGTAATGCAGTGTACAGTGTGTGACAGCATAACCGGGACAGGTGGTGTTACTCTGAATATATTTCTATCTAATCCTGTGATGTGTGATACTCTCTGCTGAGCTGTGTATCTAATTTTACCATGTGTGATACTGTCTGCTGAGCTGTGTATCTAATCCTATCCTGTGTGATACTGTCTGCTGAGCTGTGTATCTAATCCTATCCTGTGTGATACTGTCTGCTGAGCTGTGTATCTAATTTTACCATGTGTGATACTGTCTGCTGAGCTGTGTATCTAATCCTATCCTGTGTGTTACTGTCTGCTGAGCCATGTATCTAATCCTACCCTGTGTGATACTGTCTGCTGAGCCGTGTATCTAATCCTATCCTGTGTGATACTCTCTGCTGAGCTGTGTATCTAATCCTATCCTGTGTGATACTGACTGCTGAGCTGTGTATCTAATCCTATTCTGTGTGATACTGTCTGCTCAGCCGTGTATCTAATCCTATCCTGTGTGATACTGTCTGCTGAGCCATGTATCTAATCCTATCCTGTGTGTTACTGTCTGCTGAGCTGTGTATCTAATCCTATCCTGTGTGATACTGCCTGCTGAGCTATGTATCTAATCCTATCCTGTGTGATACTGTCTGCTGAGCCGTGTATCTAATCTTGTCCTGTGTGATACTGTCTGCTGAGCTGTGTATCTAATCCTACCCTGTGTGATACTCTCTGCTGAGCCGTGCATCTAATCCTATCCTGTGTGATACTGTCTGCTGAGCCGTGTATCTAATCCTGTCCTGTGTGATACTCTCTGCTGAGCCGTGTATCTAATCCTATCCTGTGTGATACTGTCTGCTGAGCCGTGTATCTAATCCTATCTTGTGTGATACTGTCTGCTGAGCCATGTATCTAATCCTATCCTGTGTGATACTGTCTGGTGAGCCGTGTATCTAATCCTGTCCTGTGTGATACTGTCTGCTGAGCCGTGTATCTAATCCTATCCTGTGTGATACTGTCTGCTGAGCCGTGTATCTAATCCTATCCTGTGTGATACTGTCTGCTGAGCTGTGTATCTAATCCTATCCTATGTGATACTGTCTGCTGAGCTGTGTATCTAATCCTATCCTGTGTGATACTGTCTGCTGAGCCGTGTATCTAATCCTATCCTGTGTGATACTGTCTGCAGAGCCGTGTATCTAATCCTATCCTGTGTGATACTGTCTGCTGAGCCGTGTATCTAATCCTATCCTGTGTGATACTGTCTGCTGAGCCGTGTATCTAATCCTATCCTGTGTGATACTGCCTGCTGAACCATGTATCTAATCCTATCCTGTGTGATACTGTCTGGTGAGCCGTGTATCTAATCCTGTCCTGTGTGATACTGTCTGCTGAGCCGTGTATCTAATCCTATCCTGTGTGATGCTGTCTGCTGAGCCGTGTATCTAATCCTATCCTGTGTGATACTGTCTGCAGAGCCGTGTATCTAATCCTATCCTGTGTGACTGCTGTGAAGGGGTTACGGCCGTGCACCCACCACAATGGCGGCCGGCCGTTCACTGCTCACACCTGTTTCCATGGGATCAGCAGGAGGACGCGGTGTGCACTCCCTCATCTGTGCACACATAATACCGCCATACAGTGCACAAATACTGTGCTCAGATAGAGATGCTCAGAAAATTCTTATAGGCGTAGATATGAAACTGTATGAAAAATGAACTGTTGCCCATAGTAACCAATCACAGTTCAGGTTTCATTTTGCATTATGCTTTTAAACAATGAAAGCTGTGCTATGATTGGTTGCTTGGTCGCCATGGGTCCAAGGAGTAGCTGTGACAGCGATCAGGCTGTCTATCGTAATGTATATGCTCCTCACCAGTTATTATTATTATTTATTATTATAGCGCCATTTATTCCATGGCGCTTTACATGGGAATTTATTGTTTGTCATGGGAACAGGAAGTAGCCAACATATGGCGGCCATTTTGAACTAGCATCACATTGTCACAGGGATCTTTACAGAAAGCCTGCGCTCTCGCTACAAAGCCAGAGACAGGATTCATATCAGAGGACTCCTACATTTTCCCTATTTAATTATTTTTTCCTTGACCTGCTTCATGGCTAGGAACACCAGATCCATAAAACATTGCTCACTCCTCCGAAAAAACCCGTAACTCACTCTCACGGCCTCATCTGTACCAGAGGCCCATCCTGTTCCTACGCTCTAACTACAGATCCGTCAGTCATAACTCAAACTATGGCTCCTGGCCAATTCTTACATATCGCAGCCATCTTGAGATCCCTGGAGGACATCTCCAGGTCTTTTTTGCTCTCTTCTTCTTCTTCTTAAAAGGTTTATAATGAAACAATTGTCCGATAAGCCGCCTTATGGAGGCCGACTGCTCAGGCTCACCTTGACCTAGGGTAATAGATGAAGACTGCCGAGGCCTCCTCATCCCTCATGTTGATAAGGCAGGACTATGAAGCTCCATAGTACAGGGGGTTCCACCCAGAAGCTCTTCATCTGCTTTATGTAAGGGCTCCAGAAGCTCCACGCACAGTAAGGTTCCTGTCTAATGATTTATGGCCATGAGAAGGGAACCTGATGAAAAACACATGGCCATTTGTACATTCTCTTTTGCCTTTATTTTGTAAGCATCTCACTCAAGGTCATCAAGCCCATGGGCGACTGTGGCCTTCACTTTTGGGTGGTACATTTCGTTCATGTGAGGTTCCACCTGGTTCTTCAGTTTCCATATACTTTATGGTGCCTCAAAAAAGGTCGGACATACTCTCAGCTGACAACTCGTCCCCCAGCCCCTCTCTATGCACATGCACGCTTAGTTTGGCTGAACATGCATATGTTTTCACTGCCAGACATCTCTGGTGGAGGCCTATCTCAAAAGGTATCAGAAGTAACTCAACATACTAGGTTGGTGGCCCTCACTTTTTGGTGGTACCGGCGTTAAGTTTGCCTAAGACTCATGTGAGTTCCACTTTGTTCTTCGGTTTCCAAACACTTTATGGTGTCTCAAAAAAGTGTAGGTCCAGCCTGGGGCTCCTTGGGTCACCTGAGACAATAATTCAGTTGGTTTTCTACTAGGATTTTACTATCATACATATAGAATAATGGGTATTGTCTTATATCAGTACATGCACGTGGTGGCGGTACTACACACAGTGATTTGGATGGTCATATATAGGAACCAGAATTACCCATTTTAGTGTTGGTAGCACGTAGCAAAGGGACATTTAAGTTGCCCACCCCAAGCACCACTCATGATTACATGCTCCTGATCCACCCAGGAACACTCTCGACCCACTTACACACAGGGATGCTGGGCTGTGCAGGTTCTGCAGTCGCACAGGATGTATCAGCTATATGTAGTGACAAAAGAAGTGGCTCCGATGGCCTGATGCATAGTATACAGTGTATCATGGTACTATGTAGTATGCAGTGTATAGCGGCACTATATATTATACAGTGTATCATGGTACTATGTAGTATGCAGTGTATAGCGGCACTATATATTATACAGTGTATCATGGTACTATATAGTATGCAGTGTATAGCGGCACTATATATTATACAGTGTATCATGGTATTATATAGTATGCAGTGTATAGCGGCACTATATATTATACAGTGTATCATGGTACTATATGGTATGCAGTGTATAGTGGCACTATATATTATACAGTGTATCATGGTACTATATGGTATGCAGTGTATAGCGGCACTATATATTATACAGTGTATCATGGTCCTATATAGTATGCAGTGTATCATGGTACTATATAGTACGAAGTATATAGCGGCACTATATATTATACAGTGTATAATGGTACTATATACTTTGCAGTGTACAGTGGCATTATACAGTGTATCATGGTTCTATATAGTTTGCAGTGTATATTGGGATTAAATAGTATGCAGTGTATTGTGGAACTATATAGTAAGCAGTGTATAGCGGCATTATATAGTGTGCATTATACAGCTGCACTATATAGTATACAGTGTATCATGGTACTATATTGTATAGTATACATTGTATCGTGTAAGTATGCAGTGTATAGCAGCACAATCAGTATTATAGTACTATATACAGTATGATGCAGTATTACGGTGCTAGATAGTATGCAGTTTATTGTGGAACTACATAGTATGCAGTGCATCAAGGTACTATGTCATATCGCACAAATATATAGTATGCAGCGTATTGCAGCAATATACAGTATATCTTGGTTCTATGTAGTATGCAGCGTATTACGGTACAATATAGTATGCAGTGTATTTTTGTACTATATAGTATACAGTGAATCTCAGCACCAAATAGTATGCAGTGTAGCTTGATACTATGTAGTATGCCGTGTTCTGAGGTACTATATAGTATGCAGTGTATTGTATTGCAGTATATTAAGGTACTATATAGTATACAGTGGATTGCAGGATCACATAGTATGTACTGCATCAAGGAACTGTATAATATGTAGTATAGTGCACCTATATATAGAAAAAAATATGAAAAAGACAGCAGCACCAGGGTGTTTGACAAATTGAAAAAGTGTAGATTTATTGCCACCAAATAGTGTGTGATGTTTCAAGTCAGCAATGAGCCTTTCTCAAGCACTTATATATAGTATTTTGCAGCACTATATATTATACAGTGTATTGCAGTACTATATAGTATACACTGTATTGTGGTACTATATATTATACAGTGTATTGCAGTACTATATAGTATACAGTGTATTGTGGCACTATATATTATACAGTGTATTGCAGTTCTATATAGTATACAGTGTATTGCGGTACTATATACTATACAGTGTATTGTAGTACTATGTACTATACAGTGTATTGTGGTACTATATATTATACAGGGTATTGCAGTGCTATATAGTATAGTGTATTGCGGTACTATATATTATGCAGTGTATTGCAGTACTATGTACTATATAGTGTATTGCGGTACTATATATTATACAGTGTATGGCAGCATTATATACTATACAGTGTATTGCGGTACTATATACTATACAGTGTTTTGCGGTACTATATACTATACAGTGTATTGTGGTACTATATATTATACAGTGTATGGCAGCATTATATGCTATACAGTGTATTGCGGTACTATATACTATACAGTGTTTTGCGGTACTATATACTATACAGTGTATTGTGGTACTATATATTATATAGTGTATTGCAGTATTATATACTATACAGTGTATTACGGTACTATATACTATACAGTGTATTGCAGTATTATATACTATACAGTGTATTGCTGTAGTATATATTATGCAGTGTATTGCAGTATTACCGTATATAGTATTGTTATTTGGGAAACTATATGTGAGTGCTATTTGGACGACACTTCTGGCCATAGTGATTTGTGAAGTATACTGAATATACTACTGCTCCTGGCTAATTTAAGTAATAATAGTATATGGGGCAATTTGTCAAAAAATAGATTTGAAAACTAAAAATGTCTGATTCCATGAGATGCGCCCATGGTGATGTCCCATTATCACAGCTGTTCTATGCAAGGAGAGCAAACATATAACGTTACCTAATATAATATACAAACATACCGAAATGATGACAAAGTGAGACTAAAAATCAATATTAACCTCCTCCAGGTCAAAGCACTTAAAGAGTAAATTGATTTAACCTCTCGTTTAGCTGCAGTGAGGAAGTCCATAATTCGCTCAATCTGGACCTGGTCATGGATCCCATTGGGCGTGTAAATCTCTCCCCTGCGGTGACGGTGTCCGGAATAACAATTTAGACCATATTGTGTGCGAAAAGATGGTGGCAACCACCTGAAAGTCCAACTCTGGTGTATAGGATACTTATCCAGTCTCTACATGTGTCTGGAAGGCTCCAGGAAAAGATAGGAGACCTCCTGGACTACTTGAAGAGTTCTGCACCAGCGGCTTGTTTGTTGGCCAGTTGGCGGCATGTTACACGGCTAGTAATCAGGAATCCGATTATCGGCCCACGTAAATGGACCTCCCCACTAAGGCTCCCAGTAAATACAGCCGTCTTGTCTTCCTCCTCTTCTGCTCAGATCTTACACCAGCTCCATGATGTGAGTCAGTTCAGACGGCAGGGAGTCAGATACTGGAGCTGGAACACCTTGACGACAGGTGATTTAAAGAAACCTGAAGGGTCCAGCGCTCACCGGGGGTAAATCAATGGACCTTAACCACCATTTTACTTCATTTTCTGCTGTGATTTTATGACGTTCTTGCACATACTGTAGTTTATAAATGGTCTATCTCCAGATATATATTCTTCTGTGACAGAATCCTCTCACTGATACAGACCAAATTCAAAAGAATTGCAGATAAAGTGACACTAACCAAAATGTACTTTAAGGCCACGGTCACACAATCAGTATTTGGTCAGTGTTTTACATCAGTATTTGTAATCCAAATCCAGAAGTGGAAGAATCAGAGGAAAAGTATAATAAAAACGTCACCACTTCTGTATTTATCACCCACTCCTGGTTTTGGCTTACAAATACTGAGGTAAAATACTGACCAAATACTGAGCGTGGCCTAAAAGGCACATTCTGCTTGATGGTTTCAATACTCAGGAGGGATAATTCTTGAACGTTGCAGAATTAACAATCTATGCATTTTATGTGATCTTCTTGCTCCGGTCTCGGTTGCTGTCACTAAGGACACACGGCACTGCGTTACGTCACACAGTCTCGCACCAGTTCCTCAGTGACGTCTGCCACAGACTCTCTATTTTTGTTTCTATGATGAAACCTTGCTATCATAAGCCCGGTCTCTAGCTCTCACTCTAAGAGTAGGAGGCTTTTCACTTTGGCCATGACTCTCAAGGGCTCCCACTATGATATCCCTCCTGCTGGTTTTGTAAGGAGATGGACATATTGCCCACATTCTTGAAGAATATGTAAATTGTTGTAATGTGAACTGTGATGTATAATGTGAATTGTGACTTGTGTTAAAGATGGTGATAATGCGAGTAGTTTTACAGTAGGGATAGTGAGCGTTAATGTTTGGGACTAGTCCAGAGTGGGAGGGGAAAAGTTGAATGTCAGATAGGGCCTGGAGTGTACAGCAAGTGGACCTAAGGTCCAATGTGAGCAGTGCCACATTCTTGGGTGTCCCCAAGAGAGAGGAGACCAAAAGGAAGAGACAGTCACTTCTGCTCTGGATCTCACTGAGAAACAGAGTGATTTTCCGTAGACGGGTCCTGGGAAATGGTGCATAGCTGTAAGGCCCAGATGTATAAGTCCAAGAGGTAATGGGCCTAGACAGGACTGAGTACATGAGGCGAATAGAGTGTCTTGAGTAGGAGTTCCAGAGCGTCAGCAGTAGAGAAGATACGTACCGACTATACTGGCACCATAGCTCCCCTAAGGGGAAAGAAGATATGGAACCGTGGGTTGAGTAAAGTACTTGGGTTGTGGTGAAGTTGTGAAGAACATTGAATGCAGAGGATTAGTGAAAAGAGTAAAGAGGAAGGAACTGAAACTGTGTGGAAAATGCTCCGAATTGTGAAGGAAAGGTGCATAAGGTTGTGTACCCGCTATCTCCTGTATATAACCCACCCCAAGTTAATGTTCAGTGAAAAGTTTATTATGAACGGTGGTCTCCCTCCTTGAACTGTCCAACACCTGGTCCTGGCAAACCAACGTCATCAATTCCATGCAGCCTACATGGGCGTTACCCCCTCACAGCACAAGTCCATACACCCAGCCAGGACCCCATCTTCTTGTAACGTGCCGGAGCGTAAGAGAGGAGTAGCTCGCCCATGGCTACCACCCTGCGCCACGTTAGATCTCCTCCATCCAGCCCAGCGTAGTTCATGCCTGTACTATCAGATGACACCTTAGGCCTACAGAGCAACCAAACCTCACTGTAGTTTCTACCAGCCCCCAAGGATTCTCCTAACCCTCTATAGGACAGAATCACAGCCTCGTCCAGGTTGAGTACACCAACGTAATCCATCCCAAGGTCTAAGCAAAGTAAACTAAGCTAACCATTCATGTTGACATTAGTTAGTTGGACAACAGTCCATGCCAAACATTTCTTGATCCACTTCCACCATGGCCCAACTGTACTAGCCCTAGGTCACTTCACTAGCTCATATCCACTCATTAGTCCCTCTTAGCGAAGAAGACATATTGTTTTACACTCTTAGGCAGGCAAACCCTCCCCTCACTAAAAAGCCACCCCATCACTTCTCCTGACCCCTGGTCAACTACCTCCGCAACCATTTACTCTTCTGCACTACTACTTACTACTTACAATAGAAGAAAAACAATGCTAATGCTAAGTCTGTAAGTTATCTCATTCTATCAAGCTGCCATTGAACTCTAGTCTTTGGCACGTTCGTGCTCCACAGAAATGGTCCATACAGTCCAGACCATACAAATGCACCCAAAAAAGTGCACCAAAAAGTTCCTAAAAACTTTGTGAGTCTATGTGCAGTGAAGCTGCTAGCGTTTCAGAAACAGAACTTCTTGTGTCTGAAGACACTAAATACCGTTCATCGACAGATCTCTATAGGGATAAATTGCTTCCATTATGTAGTCCAGGTCCCGAGTGACCACCACCAACTACGGAAGAGAACCAGGAGTCCTTAGAGGAAGAGTAACGTTGCTCAGCTAAAACTGCAGCTGTGGCCTTCTTTCCTGCCCATAAATCAAAGCACAGGTCCCCTCTGATTCCCGGCCTGTGTCAGGGATTTCAATGGCACCCTAGAGGTCCATCCACCTCACTATCCTCCAACCTTCAATCCCTTCACAAATCACTGCTTAATATCTGCTCTGGCAGGAGATGAATGGCGCTCACCTTAGTTTCTGCCCCTTACATCACCATTAATCCCTAATAAATGAGTCATAGATTTATGTCGTATCAAGGCTCCTCTGTCCCCCTAATCCAGGGGCTGATGACCATTTGTCACCAGTGGGGGGGTGGCAGGTTTATAAAGCCTGATGATGGCGATCATTTTGTTTCTCATGACACGGTCAGAAATGGGAATTGGACACACAAGGTTTGCTGCTGAGTGCATTAGTCTCATCAAGGCGTAATTATGTTTAATTAGATAATGCGTCGTCTTCAGCCTTTTCTTCTAGGAGAAACATTAGGCAGGAGGTGGTGCTGCAAACAAATCATTGCAAATTTGGTTAAAAAAGAAACAAGTAAAATAATAGAAGGAGGAGAATTATTGGATTAGGTGAATTATTATTACTAGGTGATTGTTTTATTACTGCAGAACGTTATAAAAGGAGCGACAGATTTTTATATTTTTGATTCTATATATTTTTATTATCCTTCTATCCATATAAGGCATACAGAATGTGCTCAGCCCCTCCATTATTATCCCTCTATCCATATAAGGCATACAGAATGTGCTCAGCCCCTCCATTATTATCCCTCTATCCATATAAGGCATACAGAATGTGCTCAGCCCCTCCATTATTATCCCTCTATCCATATAAGGCATACAGAATGTGCTCAGCCCCTCCCTTATTATCCCACTATCCTTATAAGACATATACAATGTACACAGCCCCTCCATTATTATCCCTCTATCCATATAAGGCATACAGAATGTGCTCAGCCCCTCCATTATTATCCCTCTATCCATATAAGGCATACAGAATGTGCTCAGCCCCTCCATTATTATCCCTCTATCCATATAAGGCATACAGAATGTGCTCAGCCCCTCCCTTATTATCCCACTATCCTTATAAGACATATACAATGTACACAGCCCCTCTCTTTTTATCTTTCTATCCATATAAGGTATACAGAATATGCACAGCCCCTCCCCTATTTATACCTTATAAGGGTAGGTAGATAAGAAAGTGCACAACCCCTCCCTTTCTATACCTATAAGCAGGGCTGCCACTAGGAATTTCGGGGCCCCATACTGGTACAATTTTGGGGCCCCCTTGAGACTCCGCCCTGGCTCCACCCCAGCTCTGCCTCTACCCCTTGAACCTTCCACAGTCCCACCGCCCACTCTTGGAAAAACTCCACTTCTGCACCACGTCCTCACCAATCACACATTAACGGTTCTCATCGAACACCATTTGGATTTTTTTTCACCACTTAAATAAAATGAACCTATACATGTTTGGTATCTGTGAACTTGTAATGACCTGGAGAATCATAATGGCAGGGTAGTTGTAGCATTCAGTGAATGTGGTAAAAAAATAAAATAAACTGTGAAATTGCACTTTTTTTCCAATTTCACCGCATTTGAATTTTTTTCCCGTTTTCCAGTACAAGATATGGTAAAATCAGTGATGTCGTTCAAAAGTACAACTCGTCCCGCAAAAAATAAACCCTCACATGGCCATATTGACTGAAAAATGAAAAAGTTATGGCTCTGGGAAGAAGGGGATCAAAAAACTAAAATGCAAAGAAGGAAAATGCTCCGGTCATGAAAGGGTTAACGATCTATAAATTCTAGAATATAAATACACCCCAAAACATAACTCTGTGATAATGTAAAAAAAATATAGCAGTCAAGAGTAAGAGGTCGGGGGAAGAGGATACCCTATTTGTCAACTATTCATGTTACTACCTTCTGGTTGGCACCTTCTTGAAACGCAATCCTCGTCAGCAGCGTGCGGCACCCCCTCATCAGGGGCAGGCACCCACCCCCCCCACACAGCAGGGCCAGGCACCCACCTCACCCTAGCACAGCAGGGCCAGGCACCCGCCCCTCATACCATGTCTTCTGTTCCATCCAGCAGATGTACTGTGCATGTGTTGCACGCACGCTGCTCTGCTCCAAAATTAAAATGAGTGCACAGCGTGCGTGCATGACACGTGACTGGTGTCATTGCGTCAGGACCATGATGTACCCAGTGGCGGTTTAAAGGTGTAGAGCATATTTCCGGGCGCCTGGTGCATTTATGATTTAAACTGTGCCCGGGCTCCTGACTGACTTCCTGAGGCCTGGTGAGTAAAAGCAGAGAGGGGGGGGCCAGACTGGCAGGGCCCCCCCTTTTTCCTTTTGTTCACCGGACCCCATACAGGAGTAAGGGCAGTAATACCCTGATGGCGGCCCTGCATATATGGCATATAGAAGGTGCACAGCCCCTCCATTATTATCCCTCTATCCTTATAAGGCATATACAATGTGCACAGCCCCTCCCTTTTTATCTTTCTATCCTTATAAGGTATACATAACGTGCACAGCTCCTCCCCTATTATCCCTCTATCCTTATAAGGCATATACAATGTGCACAGCCCCTCCCTTTTTATCTTTCTATCCTTATAAGGCATACAGAATGTGCTCAGCCCCTCCCTTATTATCCCTCTATCCTTATAAGGCATACAGAATGTGCTCAGCCCCTCCCTTATTATCCCTCTATCCTTATAAGGCATATACAATGTACACAGCCCCTCCCTTATTATCCCTCTATCCTTATAAGGCATATACAATGTACACAGCCCCTCCCCTATTATCCCTCTATCCTTATAAGGCATATACAATGTGCACAGCCCCTCCCTTATTATCCCTCTATCCTTATAAGGCATATACAATGTGCACAGCCCCTCCCTTATTATCCCTCTATCCTTATAAGGCATATACAATGTGCACAGCCCTTCCCTTATTATCCCTCTATCCTTATAAGGCATATACAATGTACACAGCCCCTCCCCTATTATCCCTCTATCCTTATAAGGCATATACAATGTGCACAGCCCCTCCCTTATTATCCCTCTATCCTTATAAGGCATATACAATGTACACAGCCCCTCCCTTATTATCCCTCTATCCTTATAAGGCATATACAATGTGCACAGCCCCTCCCTTATTATCCCTCTATCCTTATAAGGCATATACAATGTACACAGCCCCTCCCCTATTATCCCTCTATCCTTATAAGGCATATACAATGTGCACAGCCCCTCCCTTATTATCCCTCTATCCTTATAAGGCATATACAATGTACACAGCCCCTCCCTTATTATCCCTCTATCCTTATAAGGCATATACAATGTGCTCAGCCCCTCCCTTATTATCCCTCTATCCTTATAAGGCATATACAATGTACACAGCCCCTCCCTTATTATCCCTCTATCCTTATAAGGCATATACAATGTGCTCAGCCCCTCCCTTATTATCCCTCTATCCTTATAAGGCATATACAATGTGCACAGCCCCTCCCTTATTATCCCTCTATCCTTATAAGGCATATACAATGTGCACAGCCCCTCCCTTATTATCCCTCTATCCTTATAAGGCATACAGAATGTACACAGCCCCTCCCTTATTATCCCTCTATCCTTATAAGGCATATACAATGTACACAGCCCCTCCCTTATTATCCCTCTATCCTTATAAGGCATATACAATGTGCTCAGCCCCTCCCTTATTATCCCTCTATCCTTATAAGGCATATACAATGTGCACAGCCCCTCCCTTATTATCCCTCTATCCTTATAAGGCATATACAATGTGCACAGCCCCTCCCTTATTATCCCTCTATCCTTATAAGGCATATACAATGTGCACAGCCCCTCCCTTATTATCCCTCTATCCTTATAAGGCATACAGAATGTACACAGCCCCTCCCTTATTATCCCTCTATCCTTATAAGGCATATACAATGTGCACAGCCCCTCCCTTATTATCCCTCTATCCATATAAGGCATACAGAATGTACACAGCCCCTCCCTTATTATCCCTCTATCCTTATAAGGCATATACAATGTGCACAGCCCCTCCCTTATTATCCCTCTATCCATATAAGGCATACAGAATGTGCACAGCCCCTCCCTTATTATCCCTCTATCCTTATAAGGCATATACAATGTACACAGCCCCTCCCTTATTATCCCTCTATCCTTATAAGGCATATACAATGTGCTCAGCCCCTCCCTTATTATCCCTCTATCCTTATAAGGCATATACAATGTGCTCAGCCCCTCCCCTATTATCCCTCTATCCTTATAAGGCATATACAATGTGCACAGCCCCTCCCTTTCTATTTTTCTATCCTTATAAGGCATATACAATGTACACAGCCCCTCTCTTTTTATCCCTCTATCCTTATAAGGCATATACAATGTGCTCAGCCCCTCCCCTATTATCCCTCTATCCTTATAAGGCATATACAATGTGCTCAGCCCCTCCCCTATTATCCCTCTATCCTTATAAGGCATATACAATGTGCTCAGCCCCTCCCTTATTATCCCTCTATCCTTATAAGGCATATACAATGTGCACAGCCCCTCCCTTATTATCCCTCTATCCTTATAAGGCATATACAATGTGCTCAGCCCCTCCCTTATTATCCCTCTATCCTTATAAGGCATATACAATGTGCTCAGCCCCTCCCTTATTATCCCTCTATCCTTATAAGGCATATACAATGTGCACAGCCCCTCCCCTATTATCCCTCTATCCTTATAAGGCATATACAATGTGCACAGCCCCTCCCCTATTATCCCTCTATCCTTATAAGGCATATACAATGTGCTCAGCCCCTCCCTTATTATCCCTCTATCCTTATAAGGCATATACAATGTGCTCAGCCCCTCCATTATTATCCCTCTATCCTTATAAGGCATATACAATGTGCTCAGCCCCTCCCCTATTATCCCTCTATCCTTATAAGGCATATACAATGTGCACAGCCCCTCCCTTTCTATTTTTCTATCCTTATAAGGCATATACAATGTACACAGCCCCTCTCTTTTTATCCCTCTATCCTTATAAGGCATATACAATGTGCTCAGCCCCTCCCCTATTATCCCTCTATCCTTATAAGGCATATACAATGTGCTCAGCCCCTCCCCTATTATCCCTCTATCCTTATAAGGCATATACAATGTGCTCAGCCCCTCCCCTATTATCCCTCTATCCTTATAAGGCATATACAATGTGCTCAGCCCCTCCCTTATTATCCCTCTATCCTTATAAGGCATATACAATGTGCACAGCCCCTCCCCTATTATCCCTCTATCCTTATAAGGCATATACAATGTGCTCAGCCCCTCCCCTATTATCCCTCTATCCTTATAAGGCATATACAATGTGCTCAGCCCCTCCCTTATTATCCCTCTATCCTTATAAGGCATATACAATGTGCACAGCCCCTCCCTTATTATCCCTCTATCCTTATAAGGCATATACAATGTGCTCAGCCCCTCCCTTATTATCCCTCTATCCTTATAAGGCATATACAATGTGCTCAGCCCCTCCCTTATTATCCCTCTATCCTTATAAGGCATATACAATGTACACAGCCCCTCTCTTTTTATCTTTCTATCCATATAAGGCATACAGAATGTGCACAGCCCCACTTCTATTATCCATCTACCTTTGTAAGGCAAAACAATAATTCAAGTTTAATTAATGTACTACTCCTTTAAGAGTCAGTCATATAAATATATTGGGTCAGATTAATTAATTAAAATAAATTTTATTTGCGCAATTTACATTTTTTTTTTTTTTTGTAGAATGTGTCTGTTCCGATCTAGAGCCGGCAGAGCTTTGCTCTTCCTGTCAGTTTATATAGAGGTACATAGTATGTCTCGGCAGTGAAGGGGTGTCTGTCGGACCTGAGTGATCTATCAAATCCAATTTGTCGGCATCTTGAGTGGATGGGCGCAGGTCGTGTTTCTCGCTCATCAGTGCCCAGTTTGTCAGGTTACATACATCACTCAATATTATTAAACCATTCTGACTGCGTTAAGTTTTACTACCTATTGATCGGACGTTGTTACTGGGGCAGAGGGTGCCAGGGTCTCGCCATATTACCCCCACCCTGCCCCATCTGAGAAGAATACAATAGTAGCAGTGCAAAATGTAGGATGGCAATTACTATGAAGCGGCACCATGTTCAGTCTGACGAACCGTGGGGCAACAAAGCCATAGGGCGCCTATTCTTTTTGAATGATTGATCCCGGGGTGGCAGACTTAAAGGGATTGTCTGGGACTTTAACATTCATGGCCTATCCTTAGAATAGGTGATCAGTTTCTGATCAGTGGGGGTGCAATACCTGGCACCCCCGCTGATCAGGTGTTCCCAGTGCCGATGGCGAACAGAAGTGCTGAGTTGTGGAGCTGCACGGCACAGCTCCACAACTGCATCGTGCCCACGACCGAGTACTGTACATCCGCCCACTATTGATTCGAATAGAGTCAGATATGCAGTACCGGGTCAACATACAGTTTTAAAAATAAAAAACTACAC
The DNA here is from genome assembly GCF_046119375.1 of Phyllobates terribilis. Classification (NCBI taxonomy): domain Eukaryota; kingdom Metazoa; phylum Chordata; class Amphibia; order Anura; family Dendrobatidae; genus Phyllobates; species Phyllobates terribilis. The sequence goes on from NW_027362767.1 coordinate 153,745,393, forward strand.
ATTTTTATAATATAATGTTTACATTTTTTTAAAATACTTTTTCTGAGTTTTTACTGATGTATTTTCTTGCCCTAACCCTAACCCTAGCTCTAACCCTAACCCTAGCTCCAACCCTAACCCCAGCTCTAACCCTAACCCTAGCTCTAACCCTAACCCTAGCTCTAACTCTAACCCCAGTTCTAACCCTAACCCCAGCTCTAACCCTAACCCCAGCTCTAACCCTAACCCCAGCTCTAACCCTAACCCCAGCTCTAACCCTAACTCTAACCCTAACACTAGCTCTAACCCTAACCCCAGCTCTAACCCTAACCCCAGCTCTAACCCTAACCCCAGCTCTAACCCTAACCCTAGCTCTAACCCTAACCCTAGCTCCAACCCTAACCCCAGCTCCAACCCTAACCCCAGCTCTAACCCTAACCCCAGCTCTAACCCTAACCCTAGCTCTAACCCTAACCCTAGCTCTAACTCTAACCCCAGTTCTAACCCTAACCCCAGCTCTAACCCTAACCCCAGCTCTAACCCTAACCCTAGCTCTAACTCTAACCCCAGTTCTAACCCTAACCCTAGCTCTAACCCTAACCCTAGCTCTAACCCTAATCCTAGCTCCAACCCTAAACCTAGCTCTAACCCTAACCCTAGCTCCAACCCTAACCCTAGCTCTAACCCTAACCCCAGCTCTAACCCTAACCCTAGTCCCAACGGTAGTTAAGATTGCCAAAAGTGTGTAAAATGTATTAAAATTTTAGTCTTTTGTATTTTGTTTTTTGTTTTTTTACAGGGAATGCTTTTTTTAAGTTTGGGACAGCTCTCCCTCCAGGTCTCAGTCTCTCCTGACATAAAAGTTAGAGGAGAGAAGGGAAGCCGCAGGAGAGGACAGCGCGGCACATGTGCAGTGCACAGAATTCAATGCTGTCTTGTTCAGCCTCTCCTCTCAGTTGCTGCCTATGCAGAGCACAGTCAATAAAACTTATCTTGATAGCTGGGAGATGATGTGGATCTGTAATACTTAGCTCAGTTTAGGATTTTTACCATGTAAAAAAACATATAAAATTTTGCCTGACTGGGTACAAGCCAAGACACAAGATTTTGTGCTTCATTCAAGTGAACATTGTTAAGTATTCTGTCAAAGTTTCAGCCTCACAATGTAGACAGCAATGTTTTCCATTCACTGACAGCAAGCACAATAATAAGGAATTGAATGACGTGCTTATTGAGAAGTTTCAGAACTTTTCATTACTAGTCTCCTTTCTTTCTACAGTCACACTGCCCCCTTGTGTACAGACATAACATCCTGGAAGTCTGAAAAGCATAGAGGCGTACAGGACACCTTGGTGAATATTGATTTGCTGTAGGTGAATGCTACTCAATGACGCGGGTCATAATAAAATCACAATTGTGCCATTTTTTCACTTCTAAAAAAAAGTTACATAGGACTTTGGAAAGTGGGTGACGCCTGCAGCGTATGTGGGTGTTACTTGCTGTGGTCTAACCCTTGTTTCATGCTGCCACCTTGTGGCTAATCTGAATATTTTCTTTCTTAACTGGATCTGTATGTTAGAATAGTGCAAAATGATTCGAACTACCCTTTTCTGGGGTCCAATTTGGTCCTACGAGGGCAGTGTTGTCATCTGCGCAAACATCTGCCGGGATCTTGGGCACCTGTACCGCTTTCTAAGTCCCTGCAACATCATAGATGGAATCAAGTAATGTCATGCCTTCCGTGTGAACCTTCCAATGACCTCAAGCATAGCTTAAAGTCCACCAAGGCTTGGTTTCGGAAGACTTTCTATAAAAGATTCTGCTGTGGCCGTCACAGGTGCCTGACTCCAACCCCAAAGGGAAATCTCTGATAGGAATTGATAAAAACAATTGCAACAGCAAATCCAAGAATAATAGTGAATTGGGGGCTTTGCTCACTTAGATTTTTCAGGAACATTGATTAGAGATGTTGTATGGCTAGGTGTCACATTTTGCAACAGGTCATAACAGTGAGAGGGGCAGCAGGTTATAACAGCCAGAGGGGCTCTACTAAGTACTATGGACTGTTGTCATGATGGAGTGAATATTTCTGTTCGGAGACTCGGAGAAACCACTTGTTTCATTTGTTGTGTTGACCTATTTACAATTTTTAGTTTTATAGCAAACAGCAGAAAGTTTGTAAATTTTTCAAATAAACCTCATTTTCAGGGGGTTGAGTTTAATCATTTTGATTGCAACTTGCTCCAGGTTGACGAGCAGAACTCTGTTCATTCATTACTTCCCTATAAAACAGAAGGGATTTACTTATTGTCCAGTAATGGACAGACATCAAGCCTTCGTGCAACCAAGAATAATTATGACGTATACCCACATAAGCTTTCTCCTTCTTCTGATCACTGCGGGCCTTAATATTATTCCCAGAGTATATATTATCCAGACAACCCATGACATAGACTCCAAATTTACTACTTCACTGCCCACGATCACTAGAGTTAGGTTTATTTCTGATTAATTCATGTAATTGGCCTGATTGGTTACCAAAGGGTCCTTGGAGATGGAGCCAGGAACAATTCTGATCCCTCCCCTGAGCAGAGGTTCATTATTCCATAAACAGCTAAAAGGAAAATTGATATTTTGTCTCAGTACTGCAATGTATAGTCTTACTCCCACCCATGATCATAGATGGATAATCAAGGAACTGTGATACATCGCAATTAAAGAAATTAAGTGCTGCCAATGTGGACATCTTAAGAGAAGTGAAATCTCTGTGTGGCAAGTCATGACCATCACCATTAGTGTAGTGTAGACCTGTCAAGAAGGATACTATTGATTTTGTGACCAGGCCACTATAGTTGGGGCATGTTTTGTCCTGTCTAGAAGACTATACTGAGTACCAGGTCTGAACGTCATCACAAAATCAAATGTAGGAAATAGCAAAACTCATCCTGCTTGACTAGGGTTGAGTATTTTGGCTGATTGCAAGTCAGATTTTTGTGATCTGTGATAAAAGTGACTTTATGTTTGGCTCCTTCTAGGATATGACGCCACCCCTCGAAGGTACATTTGATTGCCAACAATTCATGATTACCAATATTACTGTTTCTCCTGGCAGGTGAAAATGTAGTAAAAAAGAGGGTGCAAAGTCAAAAGAAGGTCGGGGTACCCAACTCCAACCTCAGAGACATCAACCTCCACTACAAATGGACACTCTAGATGAGGCTGGACAAGTACATGGTCTGATGAGAAACGTTCCTTCAATTCTGTGAAGGCGCGGATGACCCCAGCCTGTTAACCACATCTGCCCCCTTCTTAATAAGGTCAGTTAGTCAGTCTTGGAAAAAATGTTAATACATTTACAATAGTAGTTTGCAAACCCAAGGAAACGCTGCAAGGCCTTCAGGGACTCTTTCCTTAATAGAATGGATCTTAGAGATGACACATTTCCTTTGTATTTTAGGCAAAAAAATATATAGTCATTTTTTACATTTTAAAAATTACAAAAAGGAAAATGGTCCTATGCAAAAGATTTGGCACCCTTGGAGAATTGTGTGCTAATATTGACCAAGGTTTCAGATCTTAATTAGTCTGTTAGGGTTATGACTTGTTTACCATCATCGTTAGGAAAGGCCAGGTGATGCAAATTTCCCAGTTTTATAAAAACCAGCCTCCTCTAACCTTGTGCCAAAAAACAGCAGCCATAGGTTCTTCTAAGCAGCTGCCTAGCGCTCTGAAAATGAAAATGGAGGAGGTCCACAAAGCAGGAGAAGGCCATAAGAAGATAGCAAAGCGTTTTCAAGTTGCCCTTTCCTCAGTTCGAAATATAATTAAGATATAGCAGTTACCAGGTGTAACATCCCTGGCGGCGTGCTGGCATGGCTTACCACCTCCCACCATGCAAGACCGCCATCTTACCTATCAGTCCACGCTGCACACTTTGCTCCAGTATCTGCTGTGTGCATGTCTCTTGTCTGATTGCTTAGGGCGGCAGCGCGGTTACTGCCTGTTTCTTATAGTTATTGTGTGCACAGTCCTAATGCGTCCCCAGGCTATTGCTGTGAATCACTGGATACTTAAACCCCCTCCACCCAGTAGGAGGTGCCTGAGCAACACTTTCTTTCAGTGTGTTCTGTGCAACTGAGTTGCCAGGTCCTGTCCTGTATCTTGTCTGTTTCCGCCACCCTGGGGGCTGTATACCCAGGCCTGTTACCTGTATATGTGACTTCTAGTCTGTTCCGCCACCCTGGGGGCTGTATACCCAGGCCCGTTACCTGTACCTGTGACTTCTAGTCTGTTTCCGCCACCCTGGGGGCTGAGCTCCCAGACTCGTTCCTGTATCTTGTTCCTGGGTCAGTTTCTGTCTGAACAGTATCCTAGCCTGTTACTTGTTTGTCTCTATGTCCATATCTTCCCTTTTCCTGCAGTGTCTGAACCTGCACCTAACTCCAACTCGTTGTCGCTGTACTTCTGTTTGTGAGTTTAGTGTCCACTTGCTACTTCATTGTAAGTACCTTGTGTGTATTTGCTCTGCTCTGCTTGTCTACCGCACCTGCGGGTTTTGCTCTGCTCTGCTTGTCTACCGCACCTGCGGGTTTTGCTCTGCTCTGCTTGTCTACCACACTTGCGGGTTTTGCTCTGCTCTGCTTGTCTACCGCACCTGCGGGTTTTGCTCTGCTCTGCTTGTCTACCGCACCTGCGGGTTTTGCTCTGCTCTGCTTGTTTACCGCACCTGCGGGTTTTGCTCTGCTCTGCTTGTCTACCGCACCTGCGGGTTTTGCTCTGCTCTGCTTGTCTACCGCACCTGCAGCTCTGTTCCTGTATCCCAGTCTGTACTAGTCCCTATCCCGCCTGCGTTCCTACCTGCCAGTATCTGCCAGTCTGCATACCAGCTGTGCCTGCCAGTACCCGCCTGTCTGTATACCAGCCATGCCTGCCAGTACCCACCTGTCTGCATACCAGCCGTGCCTGCCAGTACCCACCTGTCTGCATACCAGCTGTGCCTGCCCGTTCCTGCATTCCCCAGTGTGGGTCAACAGCTGTGACCGGGGTCTGACCTGGAGTAGCACCTGGTCCCTCTGCTCGGTTCCTCCCTGGTTCACGGAGTCGACTGAGCCGCCGTGCGACCTTGGTCGGACCGAGTTGATACTTAGTCACGCCCCTCCAGGCACTCCTCGGTTCATGGTACAGTGGGATCACTAACCACGCTCACGCCAGTCAGTCCGGGCATGTGCGTAACAGTTTTGCTCAGGTCATGGTCCCTGTTGAGCCCCACGGCCCTTCGCTCTCGGAGACATTTGAATCCTTGTCTGGCGAATACGTGCACCAAGAATTTTTTTTTTTTTCTCAAGCTGAGGTCCAGGCGATTTATGCACCAGCCCAAATGGAGCAATCAACATTCGTTCCTGCGGATCCACCACGGTACTATGGGGATCCAAAACAAAGCCGTGCATTTGTGGAGCAATGCATGCTGCATTTCAAATTCTATGCTCACTATTTTCCCACTGATCGGGTTAAAGTAGCATTTCTGATGTCCTACTTAGTGGGTGATGCCTTGAATTGGATCACCCCCCTATGGGAAGCATGGGATCCTATCGTCTTTGATCTGCAGGCCTTCCTGGTGGCCTTTCTAATGGTCTTCGATGACCCTAACCCTGAGGCTTCTGCTAAAGCTTCCCTTCCCAATATCCTGGAGCAGTCCCGATGGGTGATGCGTGTAGGTAGCCCACCAGCTCTCCAGCCTCAAGAGACTGCTGCCCACACAGAATCCACACAGGATAACAATGCTCCACAGAATACTTCTCTTCCCAACCTCAAGAGGCAGTCCAGACGTGCAAGGCGTAGAGGTAAACTGTCACGCCAGGTTCTGTCCTCCCAAAGACCTCCTGTTCCCCAGCCTGTAGAGGCAGCTATCCGAACAGAATCCATGAAGGATCACCATGTTCGTCAGGCAAAGCAGAGGCCGGAACTCAGTCACAAAATCGGATTGCGGTCCCCCTGCGGTTGTTTGGGACCCCCTGACGGTCTTCGTCCAGCGAAGGTTGGAGAATCCCAAGACATTAGGCCTGTAGGAGAGGCTGCCCTTGGCGTTAGTGTTTCCTCCCCACAGATGACCATGACTGTCTCCGTGGCAAGTAAAGGCCTCGGATTAACCGGAAGCTTCGGGCGTAAAGCCTTGAAGAGTCGGTGTCTGATTCCATCCGACAACTCCAGAATCCGGTTGGGGCATTGTCAGCGGAAGGAATAGCCCTACTCAGAAACAGTCAAAATATGTCTGTACAAATTAAGCTCCAGATTGGAGCATTACACATGAAGAAGTTCACATTCCAGGTGCTGTCTGGTTTACTCACAGGTCGTCCAGAGCCGAGAGATCTAGTGCCCGCTCGGGTCTGGAGATTCTGTATGGTGTTTCCCGGGGGACTGCTGAGGTACATGGGGTGTCCAGTCCCCATATCTTCAGGACAGTCAGCAGTGTCTTCTTCTTCTTCTTCACCAGATCTGCTAGTCGCTGACTCGCTGTGCGCTGAAGTCTCCGAAGGAAGGGAAGCGCAGGCATTGTCCCCACACAGTCTCGACGATTGTACCAATGATCTGGCTTTACGCACCGCCCCGCCTCGCAGACGTGTCATCTCAGAAACCAGACAGAAGTTGGTCCCTAAGCAAGGATCCTCAATCTCTAACAAATCTGGCAATAAGTCCATCAAGGCGGTGACTACCTCCAAGTCTCTGCACCCCTCCAACCAGGCGGAGGACCTCCAGTTGCCTCCTGAATCCTCCGGGGTGCTACCTGATAACAAATGGAGAGAGACTTTTCTGCACCCTGTACCTGGTACTTCGCCCACTTCATCCAGTAAGCTTGGCAAAGTGTACGTCAAGGCGGTGGTTACTCCCGAGTCTCTGCACCCCTCCAACCCGGTGGAGGATCTCCAGTTGTCCCGTGAATCCTTTGGGGTGCTACCCGATATTAACAAATGGAGAGAGACTTTCCTGTGTCTTGTTCCTGGTACTTCACTCACTTCATCTGTTGCTGAGGATGGCTCGATGGGAGGAAGCATCCTAGTCACCAAGATGGTGAGACCAGTTTCGTTCCCTCTAGTGAACAGAAGAGGTAATCTTCTTGAAGAGAAGGATCAGCCTCCAAATTCTCTGCAGAAAATCCTTGCAGGCTTGAAGAAGAGGGGGAGTAAAGGGGGGGGGGGTACTGTAACATCCCTGGCGGCATGCTGGCATGGCTTACCACCTCCCACAATGCAAGACCGCCACCTTACCTATCAGTCCACGCTGCACACTTTGCTCCAGTATCTGCTGTGTGCATGTCTCTTGTCTGATTGCTTAGGGCGGCAGCGCGGTTACTGCCTGTTTCTTATAGTTACTGTGTGCACAGTCCTAATGCGTCCCCAGCTTATTGCTGTGAGTCACTGGATACTTAAACCCCCTCCACCCAGTAGGAGGTGCCTGAGCAACACTTTCTTTCAGTGTGTTCTGGGGAACTGAGTTGCCAGGTCCTGTCCTGTATCTTGTCTGTTTCCGCCACCCTGGGAGCTGTATACCCAGGCCTGTTACCTGTATCTGTAACTTCTAGTCTGTTCCGCCACCCTGGGGGCTGTATACCCAGGCCCGTTACCTGTATCTGTGACTTCTAGTCTGTTTCCGCCACCCTGGGGGCTGAGTTCCCAGGCTCGTTCCCGTATCTTGTTCCTGGTTCAGTTCCTGTCTGAACAGTGTCCTAGCCTGTTACTTGTTTGTCTCTATGTCCGTATCTTCCCTTTTCCTGCAGTGTCTGAACCTGCACCTAACTCCAACTCGTTGTCTCTGTACTTCTGTTTGTGAGTTTAGTGTCCACTCGCTACTTCATTTTAAGTACCTTGTGTGTATTTGCTCTGCTCTGCTTGTCTACCGCACTTGTGGGTTTTGCTCTGCTCTGCTTGTCTACCGCACCTGCGGGTTTTGCTCTGCTCTGCTTGTCTACCGCACCTGCGGGTTTTGCTCTGCTCTGCTTGTTTACCGCACTTGCGGGTTTTGCTCTGCTCTGCTTGTCTACCGCACCTGCGGGTTTTGTTCTGCTCTGCTTGTCTACCGCACCTGCAGCTCTGTTCCTGTATCCCAGTCAGTACTGGTCCCTATCCTGCCTGCGTTCCTACCTGCCAGTATCTGCCAGTCTGCATACCAGCTGTGCCTGCCAGTACCCGCCTGTCTGTATACCAGCCGTGCCTGACAGTATCCGCCTGTCTGCATACTAGCCGTGCCTGCCAGCACCCACCTGTCTGCATACCAGCTGTGCCTGCCCGTTCCTGCATTCCCTGGTGTGGGTCAACAGCTGTGACCGTGGTCTGACCTGGAGTAGCACATGGTCCCTCTGCTCGGTTACTCCCTGGTTCACTGAGTTGACTGAGCCACCGTGTGACCTTGGTCAGACCGAGTTGATACTTAGTCACACCCCTCCAGGCACTCCTCGGTTCATGGTCCAGTGGGATCACTAACCACGCTCACGCCAGTCAGTCTGGGCTTGTGCGTAACACCAGGGACAGTGGAGGTCAAGATAAGGTCTGGAAGACCAAGCAACATTTCAGTGAGACCTGGTCCTAGGATGGTTAGAGAGGAAAATCAGAACCCCGCTTGACTGCAAAAGACCTTCAGAAAGATTTAACAGACTTTGGAGTTGTGGTACATTGTTCTACTGTTCAGAGACACCTGCTCAAATATGGCCTTCATGGAAGAGTCATCAGAAGAAAACCTCTCCTGCATCCTCACCATAAAATTCAGCTCCAGAAGTATGCAAAAGAACATCTAAACAAGCTTGATGCATTTTGGAAACAAGTCCTGTGGACCAATGAGGTTAAAATAGAACTCTTTGGCCACAATGATCAAAAGTATGTGTGGAGAGAAAAGGGCACAGAATTTCAGGAAAAGAACATCTAGCCAACCATTAAGCATGAGGGTGGATCAATCATGATTTGGGTTTGTGTTGCAGCCAATGGCACAGAGAACATTTCACAGGTAAAGGGAAGAATGGATTCAATGAAATTTCAACAAATTCTTGATGCAAACATAACACCATCTGTAAAAAAGCTGAAGGTGAAAAGAGGATGGCTTCTACAAATGGATAATGATCCTAAACACACGTCAAAATCCACAATAGACAACCTCAAAAGGTGCAAGCTGAAGGTTTTACAATGGCCCTCACAGTCCCGTGTTCTGAACATCACTGAAAATCTGTAGACCTCAAAATAGCAGAGCATGCAAGACGACCCAGGAATCTCACAGAACTGGAAGAATTCTCCAAAGAAAAATGGATGAAAAGCCCTCAACCAAGAATTGAAAGACTCTGGTCTGGCTACAAAAAGCATTTACAAGCTGTGATACTTGCAAAAGTTTGGGCGCCCTGCATGGTTAGTACCTAGTAGCACCCCCTTTTGCATCGGCCCATTTTTCTTTATGTCATTTTTAAAATGTAAAAGATGAAAATTAGTGTTGAGCGAGCATGCTCGACACTGCTCGGTACTCGCCCGAGCATCTCACTACTCGGGATGTTCGGCGAGCACCGAGCATTTCCGGGTTACTCGGGCGGGAGCTCGGGTCTCCGCCCTGCACGTTTGGCGCTCTTTACAGAGCCAATGAGCATGCAGGGATTGCCAGCCAGTCACTGTAATGCTGCAGCCATGTTGTTTGTGGGCATTACAGTGATTGGCTGGCCGCACAGCGTCACCTCGAGTATTTAAAACCGGGCGCTGCCATCTTGGACACAGTCGCTCCGGATCAGACAGTGTAGGGAGAGTGCTGCAGAGCTAGGGAGAGATTTATACTGCGAAATAGTTAGTGTAGGGTCTCTAAAGCCTGCAAAATCAAACAGTCCTTCTCAGGACTAATATCCATCCCAGATATCAGGCAGGCAGGCAGGCTGTATAGGAGACGCAGTGGTTAAACCAGCAAACGCTGCATTACAGTCCTGAGTGCTCCTGTTGGTCAAATTGCTAGATTTATCCCCCGGTCTCAGGGGCCAGGAAAAATCTTTTTTTTTTCATCTAAATCCTGTATTTTTTTTCCCTCAGTCAGACAGTACAAATACCCATCTTATTAACCTTTTGGTATCCCCCCCGCCCCCCCCCCCCCCAAAAAAAAAAAAATTGAGTGTGTCTGTGACTGTTCAGACACCAATATATCTGTTTAAAAGAGTCTGGTGTAGGCCAGATAGCTAGAACTGTGGTTTTGCAGTTCCACGGGTCAAATCTCTGTGTTATTCTGTTTTTGCATTTTTTGCCGTAAAAAAAAAACTGTAATAGTGTCTCCCTGACTGTTCAGACACCAATATATCTGTTTAAAAGCGTCTGGTGTAGGCCAGATAACTAGAACTGTGGTTTTGCAGTTCCACGGGTCAAATCTCTGTATTATCCTGCTTTTGGCATTTTTTCTGTAAAAAAAAAAACAGTAATAGTGTCTCCCTGACTGTTCAGATACAAATATATCTGTTTAAAAGAGTCTGGTGTAGGCCATAGAAATAGAACTGTGGTTTTCCTCTTCCACGGTTCTAATCTCCTTTTTATTACCCTTTTTCCATTGATTGTGCGAGTGTAAGCTATTTTACTTAATTTACAATGGGCAAGGCGCGTGGCAAGGGACGTGGAAATGGACGTTCCGGTGATGGTGCGTGTAGAGGACGGGGCCGTGGCCAAGGTGAAAATGTGCCACAACCAACAGCCACATCTTCTCGCTCCCACTTCTTGACCGAATTACTAGGGAAGCACACTACAACACCAGTATTGCGAACTGATCAGTGTGAACAGGTTATTAATTGGATAGCAGATAATACTTCCAGTTACCTGGGCACCACCACCTCCGGTCTGTCTTCCACATGGTCAAGTTTTAGTAGCCGTGAGTCTCGACCGCATACTCCTCCTCACCCTGATGCTCCTTCCTCCCACCATGCCGAGTGTCGTCAGACAGCAACTGATCACACACTTGGACACTCTGAAGAGCTGTTCACTGGTCCATTTCCATATTTGTGCCCCTCACCTGCTCCGCTTAAAGTGGTGGAAGAGGAGATCCCATGTAGCGATGCCCAAATATTTGAACAGCCACGGCCAGAGGAAGTTGACGCTGGCAATTTGTCACAAGAGGTGGACGATGACGAGACACAATTGCCACGAAGTGAGGAGGAGGATCGTGGCGATCAAGTGGAAGAGGAGGAGGTGGTGGATGATCTAGTAACTGACCCAACGTGGCAGGAGGACACGCAGAGCGAGGCCAGCAGCACACAGGGGGAGGGAGGCAGAGTACCCCAACAGGCAGGAAGAAGCAGTGTGGTGGCCTCACACTGAGGGCGGGCAACAGTTCCCCATAACACCAACACGAGGGACGTTGCCAGTACAACCGGTAGGTCTTCCAGAGTCTGGAATTTTTTTAAAGACTCTGCTGATAACCCCAAAAAGGCCATTTATACCACCTGCCATGCCAGCATCAGCAGGGGTGACAAAACTACCAGCCTGACCACCACCAGCATGATCAGGCACATGTCAGCAAAGCACCCGACTTTGTGGGGCGAACCCCAGGGTCCACGACCAGTGTCAGCGGCAGTCACCACTGCTTCTTCCGCTGTTGTGCGTGTAACAGAACCCCCTGTTGTGTGTGCAAGGCAATCCCCTGTCCATACTGCATGCAAAGATGCCCCCTCCTCTCAGTCTTCACTTGTTATGGCAGTTTCTCAAGAAACAGCATCAACGTCCACGTCCCACCGCAGCCTTTTAGGCTGGTGGAGACGGAATCCTTCCGCAACCTTATGGCGGTGGCCGTCCCTCTGTACTCGGTCCCCAGCCGACACTATTTTGCCCGGTGTGCCATCCCCGCACTACACAAGCACGTGTCCCAAAACATCTGCCGTGTCCTCAACAACGCATTTACTGGGAGAGTCCACCTGACAACGGACACGTGGACAAGTGCTTGTGGCCAGGGACGGTACATCTCCCTGACGGCACACTGGGTGAACATAGTGGAAGCCAGGACCCAGTCGGACCTTGGGACGGAACACATCCTTCCCACACCGAGGATTGCAGGCCCTATGTCAGTCAGAGTTGCCCCCACAGTGTACAGCTCCTGCGCATCATCCTCCTCATGTTCAGCCTCCATCTCAGATATCACCACATCAGTTACAAGCTGGAAGCACTGCAGTACTGCCTCAGCCAAGCGGCAACAGGCTGTGCTGAAACTCATAAGCTTAGGTGATAAACCTCACACTGCTTGTGAGTTGTGGACAGCTGTGAAAGAGCAGGCAGATCTGTGCCTGAGACCGCTGAAACTACATCCAGGCATGGTCGTGTGTGACAATGGCCGTAGCCTGGTGGCGGCTCTGAGGCGAGACAAGATCACACACGTACCATGCCTGGCTCATGTGCTTAACCTCGTGGTTCAGCGGTTTCTTCAATCGTACCCCGAGTTGCCAGATCTGCTCGTCAAAGTATGCCGCCTGTCAGCTCATTTTCGGAAGTCGGCTACAGCTTCCGCCGCCCTTGCTGTGTTGCAGCAGCATATGCAGCTTCCGGCACACCGACGGGTGTGTGATGTCCCCACACGTTGGAACTCTACCCTCCACATGTTGCAAAGGATTTGTGAGCAGAAGAGAGCAGTTGTGGAGTACCAGCTGCAACAAGGCCGTCGATATTCAGGTCAGACTCCACACATAAGACCTCAGGAGTGGACCTGGATGTCTGACATATGTACCATCCTGACAAACTTTGAGGAGTCCACCAAGATGGTGAGTGGCGATGACGCCATCATTAGCATCAGCATCCCACTTGTCTGTCTTTTGCAACACTCTCTGCAGAGAATTAAAGAGGAGGCATTGCAGCCATAGTATGATGAGATGGATCAAGAAGCCGTAATGGGCGATTACACACTGCCCAGCCTCATCTCATCCCAACGTGCATTGGGGGACAATGAGGGAGAGGAGGAGGAAGAACAGCAGCTGGTATCATGCGCTGTAGATGGTAGTACCTGTAGCACAGTCGGTTCAGCATGGGTGGCCTGCGGACAGGGGGGAGGAGGAGAAGGAGAGCATGGTCAGTCGTCATCTTGGTGAGGACATGGAAGTCTTGCCCGTTACCAGTCTGGCACGCATGGCTGACTTTATGTTACGCTGCCTTAACCTGACCCTCGCGTTGTCAAACTGTTGGGTGACAGTCATTACTGGTTGGTGACACTTTTAGATCTCCGCTACAAGGAGAACTTTCACTCTCTTATTCCTGAGGTGGAGAGGTCTACAAAAATGTGGCAGTACCAGAAGGCCCTTGCTGCAGAACTGTTAAAAATATTCCCATCTGAACACGCTAGCGGCAGAGGTCACAGTTCGTTGACCAACCAAGGCGTACAGGCGAGAGAGACGCAACTCCAATCCAGCAGAGGCAGGGGAACACTGTCAACATTCAGGGACAGTTTTCTGAGACCCGTCCAGCTTACAGACCCTGAGGCGCGGGGTACTCTCAGAAGGAGTGGAAAGTTTCAAAAGATGATGAGGGAGTACCTTGCCGACCGTACCAGCGTCCTCCGTGATTCCTCTGTGCCTTTTAATTATTGGGTATCCAAGCTGGACACTTGGAATTAACTCGCTCTGTACGCCTTGGAGGTCCTGGCCTGCCCTGCCTTTAGCATGTTATCAGAGCGTGTTTTTAGTGCCGCTGGGGGAATTATAACTGATGAGCGCACTCGCCTGTCAACTGACAATGCTGACAAGCTGACCCTTATCAAAATGAACGAGGGCTGGATTGGGCCAGACTTCTCATCACCACCAGCAGAGTATCATAAAGTCAAATCCACTGTGTTATTTCGGGAGGTGTATTCCCATGCACCGCTTCACACCCACACATGGGTATACGCTTCCTCATTTCGACTGTATTTTGCTCTTTTCCTTATCCTCAGCCTCCACCACCACTATACCACCAGGGTGACCGTGGTCCGTGTTGCCAGCATTGCAAGTTCCTCCATCCTAATTTTTTGGCAGCTTTTGCTTGGAAGGCATAATCAAAGACTATGGGAGACCCACTCCCCAATAATGGGAATAATGTTTTTAATATGCTGTACTGCATGGCACTTGTAAGGGGCATTAAAACCATCTTGTTAAGCTACTGCGACCTCCACCACCTTTCCAAGGGGCATTAAAACCATCTTGTTAAGCTACTGCGACCTCCACCAGTCTTCCAAGGGGCATTGATATTGTCTTTTTATTCCACTGCGACCTCCACCACTCTTCCAAGGGGCATTGATATTGTCTTTTTATTCCACTCTGACCTCCACGTCTCTTTCAAGGGGCATTAAAACCGTTGTGTTAAGCTACTGCGACCTCCACGTCTCTTCCAAGGAGCATTAAAACCATCTTGTTAAACCACTCTGACCTCCACGTCTCTTCCAAGGGGCATTAAAACCGTCTTGTTAAGCTACTGTGACCTCCACCACTTCTCCAAGGGGCATTAAAACAGTCTTGTTAAGCTACTGCGACCTCCACCACTTTTCCAAGGGGCATTAAAACCGTCTTGTTAAACCACTCTGACCTCCACGTCTCTTCCAAGGGGCATTAAAACTGTCTTGTTAAGCTACTGTGACCTCCACCACTCTTCCAAGGGGCATTAAAACTGTCTTGTTAAGCTACTGTGACCTCCACCACTTTTCCAAGTGGCATTAAAACCGTCTTGTTAAGCTACTGCGACCTCCACCACTTTTCCAAGGGGCATTAAAACCGTCTTGTTAAACCACTCTGACCTCCACGTCTCTTCCAAGGGGCATTAAAACCGTCTTGTTAAGCTACTGCGACCTTCACCACTTTTCCAAGGGGCATTGATATGGTCTTTTTATTCCACTGTAACCTCCACCACTCTTCCAAGGGGCATTAAAACCGTCTTGTTAAACCACTCTGACCTCCACGTCTCTTCCAAGGGGCATTAAAACCGTCTTGTTAAGTTACTGCGACCTCCACCACTTCTCCAAGGGGCATTAAAACCGTCTTGTTAAGCTACTGCGACCTCCACCACTTTTCCAAGGGGCATTAAAACTGTCTTGTTAAGCTACTGTGACCTCCACCGCTCTTCCAAGGGCCATTAAAACCATCTTGTTAAGCTGCTGCGACCTCCACCACTTCTCCAAGGGGTATTAAAACCGTCTTGTTAAGCTACTGCGACCTCCACCACTTTTCCAAGGGGCATTAAAACCGTCTTGTTAAGCTACTGCGACCTCCACCGCTCTTTCAGGGGGCATTAAAACCGTCTTGTTAAGCTACTGCGACCTACACCACTTCTCCAAGGGGCATTAAAACCGTCTTGCTAAGCTACTGCGACCTCCACGTCTCTTCCAAGGGGCATTAAAACCATCTTGTTAAACTACTGTGACCTTCACGTCTCTTCCAAGGGGCATTAAAACCGTCTTGTTAAACTACTCTGAACTCCACAGCTCTTCGAAGGGGCATTGAAATGTTGTTTTTAATTACCTCTAACCTCCACGACTCTTCCAACGGGCATTGCATTTCCTCTTAATTTTAATCAGCTTTTGCTTTTCAATGCATAGGCGAACACTAAGGGAGACCCACTCCCCAATAATGGGTAGAAGGTTTTTAGTATGCTGTAATCCATGTCTGTTTCAAGGGGCATTGTAGTTCCTCATAATTTTTGGAAAGCCTTCCATTCACTGCTTAGGCCAACAGTGTACAGGAGATCCAGTTGCTATAAATGGAAAAAACGGTTTAGTTAAGGCCCTCTGACCTCCATGTCACTTCCAAGGGGCATTGGAGTGCCTCGAAATTTTTGGTAGGCATTGCACTCACTGTATGCCCTATAACTGTGTAGCCGAACCGCTCCTTTTGGTACAGAAACATATCCTACAAGACATGTGTGGTTGACTGGCCTGATATTGATGTGAATGGTCCCTGTTCCTCCTGCTCTTTCTTCTTTGCCACCACCTCATCCATCATTCATCACCTGAAGCTTTCTTTTAACGGGAGTCATAGAACTGGGATAGTAGCAGGAAAACATCCAGCAATCCTCGGAGGAGGTAGGATATGCGCCAAAACGCTGACCACCTCAGGCCTAGCCGCTACTACATACATGTGCTTGCATTCCAAGGAACAGAAAGCTAAGGAGTTGGATGGCCTCATGATCATGAATAATTTACTCGTTGTGTAGGAGGCCGACCACTGCTGCTGTCTACCTTTTGAACTTTGTGTTGAAGCCTGATTGACCCAGGACCCGCAATCCTCTATGTCTGGAGGTGTTGCATCCCAGTGTCCAACTGTGTCCCGGCTTCCACAATATTAACCCAATGTGAAGGCGTCAGTCAGATGGACCATCCCTGGCCACATTCACTTGTCCACGTGTTTGTGGTTAGGCTGTCTTTCAAATAGGGGCGGCTGGGGACCGTTAATGGACACCCGGCCGCACCCAGGCGGCTGGGGACCGTGTGTGGGCACCCGGCCACAGGGCGGCTGGGGACTGAGTATGGATACCAGGCCGCCAACGCAGCCATGACATGGTGGCCGGCGTCTGCCTCCACATGCCTAAAAGGCCCAATTTCAAGTGCAAGCAAGCTAGCAGTATGGTATTGCAGCCTGGGGGTGGCAGGTTGCACACTCACGCTTGCATTCCAAGAAAACAAAGCAGATGCTAACTTTTATCATCATCATCATGCTCCTCACTTTGGCACTCTCAACTCCCGTGATGGAGAAGCCAGGGCCCACCGGAGGAGTCTGGTTCTCTGATGGGCTCGTCCAATGCTGCCCTAAAGCAGGCCAGGCTAAGAAAAGTGTGGGGGAAGTTCCCAGGAGAAATAGGGGCGGCTGGGGACCGTTTATGGACACCCGGCCGCCCCCAGGCGGCTGGGGACCGTGTGTGGACACCCGGCAGTGGGGCGGCTGGGGACTGAGTATGGATACCTCGCTGCCAAAGCAGCCATGAGGTAGTGGCCAGCTTCGGCCTCCTCCAAACTAAAAGGCCCCATTTCAAGTGCAAGCAAGCTAGCAGTATGGTATTGCAGCCTGGGGGTGGGTGGGTGGCAGGTTGCACACTTACGCTTGCATTCCAAGAAAACAAAGCAGATGCTAACTTCTATCATCATCATCATGCTCCTCACTTTGGCACTCTCAACTCCCCTGATGGAGAAGCCAGGGCCCACCGGAGGAGTCTGGTTCTCTGGTGGGCTCGTCCAATGCTGCCCTAAAGCAGGCCAGGCTAAGAAAAGTGTGGGGGAAGTTCCCAGGAGAAATAGGGGCAGCTGGGGACGGTTTATGGACACCCGGCCGCCCCCATGCGGCTGGGCACCGTGTGTGGACACCCGGCCGCGGGGCGGCTGGGGACTGACTATGGATACCTTGCTGCCAAAGCAGCCATGAGGTAGTGGCCAGCTTTGGCCTCCTCCAAACTAAAAGGCCCCATTTCAAGTGCAAGCTAGCAGTATGGTATTGCAGCCTGGGGGTGGGTGGCAGGCTGCATACTTGCACTTGCATTGCAAGGAATGGGGGAGGTACAATTGAACACTGCCCCGGGACAAGGACTTGAACGGGGATAGTTGCAAGTCTGCATCTTCTGATGCGGCAAGGATCACTTCTGATGGGCACACTTTTAGGCAGTGACCTGGGTGTCAGAGATGCTTCCAGGGGTCTTCCCCATGCTGTTCCCATGTCTTTTCAGCACTGTATGCATGTGTCACACAGCACATGGCCAGATAAGATTGTAAAATGTTAAAATGACATTTCCCGGTGAATTCATTTGTCACGGTTGAAAGCAATACAAAAGTGCAAAAACGCATAAAACATGCTACTTGTGAACATAGCCCAAGGTGTGGAGGAGTATTTTTGCTTTTGGTTATTTATTTTACCTTATACACAAGTCTTTGTAGCGTCGGCGTCCCTGCCTCCTGATAGGCAGGGACGCTGTTCCCCTCACCTCTCCGCTCTGTGCCCGGCGTCTTCCTCCCGCTCTGCTGGCAGCGCGCGCTGCTTCCCGGCCACTGTGCTTAGGGCGCGCGCGCGCTCCCCCTCTCTTAAAGGGGCCGCGCGCGCCGTCCTAAGGAGTCCCCGGCCAATGGCCGGAGGACCTCACCATATATAAGGCACCTCCTCCAAAATGGAGGTGCCCGAGCAATGTTGTTGCATAGCCTATCACTCTGCTTCAGCCCTCAGGTCCCGTTACCAGATACCTGCCAGTTACCTGCCAGATTCCTGCTTGATACCTGCCTGATACTTGTTTATCTACTTGCATTCATGCGGTCTGACAGTCTGCCTACCAGCCCTGCCAGTCTGTCTATGGATTTGATTGCCCGCTCACCTGGGAGCGCTCATCTGCTACCTGCCTGCTAGCCTACCTGGAGGCTCTGCCGTTACGTGCTGTGACCACCTGCCTGTCCAGAGACTCTTACCCGCTCACCTGGGAGCGCTCATCTGCTACCTGCCTGCTAGCCTACCTGGAGGCTCTGCCGTCACGTGCTGTGACCACCTACCTGTCCAGAGACTCTTACCCGCTCACCTGGGAGCGTCCGCCTGCTACCTGCCTGCTAGCCTACCTGGAGGCTCTGCCGTCACCTGCTGTGACCACCTGCCTGTCCAGAGACTCTTGCCCGCTCACCTGGGAGCGTCCACCTGCTACCTGCCAGCTAGTCTACCTGGAGGCTTAGCCATCACTTGCTGTGACCATCTGCCTGTCCAGAGACTCTTGCCCGCTCACCTGGGAGCGTCCACCTGCTACCCGCCTGCTAGCCTATCTGGAGGCTTAGCCGTCACTTGCCGTGACCACCCGCCTGTCAAGAGACTGTTCCCGTCACTTGCCGTGACCTCCTGCCCTTCTACCCAGAGACTGTCCCTGTCACTTGCCGTGACCTCCTACCCAGAGGCTGTCCCCGTCACTTGCCGTGACCTCCTGCCCTTTCTACCCAGAGACTGTCCCCGTCACTTGCCGTGACTACCTGCCCGCCTACCCTGGGAGCCACCTGCTTCCTTACAAGGACTGCCCCTTTGTATCGTTACTCAGAGGTTCCACCTCCCAGACCCGTTACAGTTTGCTTGGGCCATGGAACCCGGTGGCACCCAAGCTCCCTCGCTCTCGGACTTGTGTCATGAACTTTCCCGTCAGAGGTCCCAACAGGAGTCCATCCTGAGTCATCTGCGTAGTGTTAACTCCCGCCTGGACACATTGTCTACCTCTTCGAGAGCTGCCTCCACACGCACACTTACTACCCAGGCACCGCGGCAGCCCATCAACACCATGGCATCTCTTCCCGGTCCCCGCCTCTCCGCTCCTCCTTGTTTTGGCGGAGATCCCAGCCAGGCACAGGGCTTCATTAACCAGTGCACTCTGCACTTCGAACTGTTGGCACACCAGTTTTCCACCGACCGAGCCAAAGTAGCCTTCATCATGTCCCATCTCACGGGAGAGGCACTGGCTTGGCTAAATCCTCTATGGGAGAGAGGAGACCCCCTGGTGTCCAACCTGACAGCCTTTCTCACGGCTTTCCGGAAAGTCTTCGACGAACCAGGATGGAAGACCCCATCCGCATCATCTCTGCTACGCCTCCGTCAAGGAAATCTCACCGTGGGCCAATATGCCATACGGTTCCGTACCCTTGCTTCGGAGCTGGCCTGGGATAACGACGCCCTGGTGTCTGTCTTTTGGGAGGGTCTGTCCGGCCGTATTAAAGATGAACTCGCCGGTCGGGACATTCCTACCACTCTCGACGACTTAATAACTCTTGCCACCCGGATAGACACCCGGTTCCAGGAGCGCGCCAAAGAGGTCACCCGTGAGAGGAGGTTTCCACATCTAGCCCCTACCTTCCAGAAACCCGTCACTTCTCCCGTTACTCCCCAGGCGCACTCACCCGACCCTATGCAGGTCGACCAGACCAAGATGGTCAAGACCGTCAAGAGTTACGCCGAGCCGAGGGGAGCTGCTTCTACTGTGGCAGTAAGGAGCACCGGATCCGTTCCTGCCCGAAGAGGTCGGGAAACGCCTGTGTCTAGGATCGCTCAGAGAGGTCGTCCTAGAAAAGAGTAAACCCTCTCCATCTCTGTTGCTGTCGGTCTCTATCATCTGCGGGGAGAACCGTTATTTTGAACTAGCCCAACTTGACCCTGGAGCTGCCGGAAATCTCATTTCTCAGTCCCTGGTAGAGAAATACCGCATTCCCACCAAACCTCTAGCTGTACCCTTGTCTGTCACTGCCATAGATGGGGGCCTCTTACCACATCCCATCCAACTCATCACCGAATCCATAACCCTGCAGGTGGGAATGCTGCACTCAGAGAGCATGTTCTTTCATGTTCTGCCTGGACTCTCTCACGCCCTCTTGCTAGGCCTACCTTGGCTTCAGAAACATGCACCCATGCTTGATTGGCAGACCGGAGAAGTCCTTCGCTGGGGACAGGACTGCCATAAGACTTGTTTAGTTCCCGTCCATCCTGTCCGTCCTTCTCCTACCCCAGCCAATCTACCTGGTCTTCCGTTTCCCTATTGGTCTTATGCGGACGTCTTTAATAAAAAGGAGGCAGAGACATTACCCCCTCATAGACCATACGACTGCCCAATCGACCTGATGCCTGGCGCTACTCCTCCCCGTGGGCGTATTTACCCTTTGTCCGCTGCTGAGACCCGGTCCCTGTCTGAATATATTGAGGAGAATCTGGCACGGGGATTTATCCGGAAATCGACCTCCCCGGCGGGAGCAGGCTTCTTCTTCGTCAAAAAGAAGGACGGCTCACTCCGTCCCTGTATAGACTATAGAGGCCTTAACCAGATCACGGTGAAGAATAAATACCCCCTTCCGCTCATTCCGGAATTATTTGAACGTCTGAGGGGGGCTAGAATCTTCACCAAGCTGGACCTCCGTGGGGCGTATAACCTGGTCCGTATCCGTCAGGGGGATGAATGGAAGACGGCATTCAACACCCGGGACGGCCACTATGAATACCTGGTAATGCCCTTCGGTCTCTGTAACGCTCCCGCCGTCTTTCAAGAGTTGGTCAATGACATCTTCCGGGACCTTCTCTACTCCTGCGTAGTGGTGTACCTGGATGACATCTTGGTCTTCTCTCCGGATCTTCTCACTCACCGGAGGGATGTTCGTCAGGTCCTGCTCAGGCTCAGGCAGAACCACCTCTACGCTAAATATGAGAAGTGCCTCTTTGAGCAGACCTCGCTTCCGTTTTTGGGCTACATAATCTCTCAGACCGGCCTACGAATGGATCCTGAGAAACTGTCTGCCATCCAGAAGTGGCCCCGACCAGAGGGGTTGAAGGCTATTCAGCGGTTCCTGGGCTTCGCCAACTACTACCGCCTCTCCATACCGCACTTCTCTTCCCGGACTGCCCCAATCTCTGCGCTCACCCGTAAGGGCACTAATCCCAGAGAATGGCCGCCCGAAGCCGAGGAAGCCTTTCTTTCCTTAAAACAGGCTTTCTCTTCCGCCCCGGTGCTGCATCGTCCGGACGGCAACAAACAATTCTTCCTGAAAGTGGACGCCTCCTCCTCTGGAGCCGGAGCGGTACTTACCCAAAAGTCGTCTTCCGGAAGAATGGTAACTTGCGGCTTCTTCTCCAAACTCTTCTCCCCTTCTGAGCGCAATTATTCTATAGGAGACCGAGAGTTATTGGCCATTAAGCTGGCACTGGAGGAGTGGTGTTACCTGCTCGAGGGGGCTCTTCACCCGGTAATTATTTACACGGACCACAAGAACTTGGCTTACCTCCAGAGCGCCCAGAGACTTAACCCGCGCCAAGCCCGGTGGTCCTTGTTTTTTGCCCGCTTTGATTTCGTTCTTCATTTTCGCCCGGCAGACAAAAACATCAAAGCTGACGCCTTGTCCCGATCCTTCCTGGTATCTGATCTAGAGGAGGAGCCTAAGCACATCATTGATCCCGCCAGAGTAATGCAGGTGGCCCCCGTGAATCTAAATCGTCTCCCTCCTGGTAAGACGTTCGTCACTGTACCTGATCGGAAGAAGATCCTACACTGGGGTCACTCGTCTAAGCTAGCTGGCCACGCCGGTCAGAAAAAGACCCTCCAGCTTATTACCCGGCATTACTGGTGGCCTACCCTACACAAGGACGTAATAGACTTTGTTTCAGCCTGTGTGTCCTGCGCCCGCAACAAGGTTCCGAGACATCTGCCAGCCGGTCGCCTCCTTCCTCTTCCAGTACCTGCTGCCCCGTGGCAGCATATAGCTATGGACTTTATTACGGATCTCCCTGTCTCTGCCGGTTGTACGGTTATTTGGGTGGTCGCTGACCGCTTTTCCAAGATGGCTCACTTCATTCCCCTGCCGGGCTTCCCGTCTGCACCCGAGCTGGCTAAAGACTTTATCCGCCACATCTTCCGTCTCCATGGCCTGCCCCTCCACATCGTGTCGGATCGTGGGGTTCAGTTCACCTCACGCTTCTGGAGAGCCACATGTAAGCTGCTGGATGTCACCCTGGACTTCTCCTCCACCTACCACCCACAGTCCAATGGTCAAGTGGAGCGGATCAATCAGATCCTGACCAGTTACCTCCGACACTTCGTTAATGCCCACCATTCGGACTGGGTGGATCTCCTACCATGGGCCGAGTTCTCTTACAATATTCATGAGAGCGAATCTTCCTCCAAATCCCCGTTTTTTGTAGTCTTCGGTCAGCATCCTCGGACCCCATTTCCCGTCTCCACCTCGGTGGACAATCCGGCTGCGGAATCTCTCGTTAGCGAATTCTCCTCCATTTGGGAGAGTACCCGATCCGCACTCCTTCAGTCGTCCGAGCGGATGAAAAGACACGCTGACAAAAAACGCCTGGATCCTCCACAATTCCATCCTGGAGATAAAGTCTGGCTCTCGTCCAAGTATGTCTGGCTCAAGATTCCTTCCTACAAGTTAGGGCCTCGGTTCATCGGCCCACTGGAAGTTATCAAACAAATCAACCCAGTGGCCTATAAATTGAAACTCCCGGCCAACTTGCGGATCCCTAACTCCTTCCATGTATCTCTCCTCAAACCCGTGGTACTTAACTCTTTTTCCAAGTCTACAGGTACGCCTCCTGCTCCGGTTTCCGCTGAAAACGAGTTTGAGGTAGAGAACATTCTGGTTGCCAAAAGGGTAAGAGGAAAGACCTTTTTTCTAGTGGATTGGAAGGGGTTTGGTCCTGAGGAGAGAACGTGGGAGCCCCGGGAGAACATCCATGCCCCTCTCATCCTTGATAAATTTCTGTCTGGCCTAAAAAAGGGGGGGCCTAAAGGGGGGGGTACTGTAGCGTCGGCGTCCCTGCCTCCTGCTAGGCAGGGACGCTGTTCCCCTCACCTCTCCGCTCCGTGCCCGGCGTCTTCCTCCTCCTCTGCTGGCAGCGCGCGCGGCCCCTTTAAGAGAGGGGGAGCGCGCGCGCGCCCTAAGCACAGTGGCCGGGAAGCAGCGCGCGCTGCCAGCAGAGGGGGAGGAAGACGCCGGGCACGGAGCGGAGAGGTGAGGGGAACAGCGTGGGTCTTCCCCATGCTGTTCCCATGTCTTTTCAGCACTGTATGCATGTGTCACACAGCACATGGCCAGATAAGATTGTAAAATGTTAAAATGACATTTCCCGGTGAATTCATTTGTCATGGTTGAAAGCAATACAAAAGTGCAAAAACGCATAAAACATGCTACTTGTGAACATAGCCCAAGGTGTGGAGGAGTATTTTTGTTTTTGGTTATTTATTTTACCTTATACACAAGTCTTTGTAGCGTCGGCGTCCCTGCCTCCTGCTAGGCAGGGACGCTGTTCCCCTCACCTCTCCGCTCTGTGCCCGGCGTCTTCCTCCCGCTCTGCTAGCAGCGCGCGCTGCTTCCCGGCCACTGTGCTTAGGGCGCGCGCGCGCTCCCCCTCTCTTAAAGGGGCCGCGCGCGCCGTCCTAAGGAGTCCCCGGCCAATGGCCGGAGGACCTCACCATATATAAGGCACCTCCTCCAAAATGGAGGTGCCCGAGCAATGTTGTTGCATAGCCTATCACTCTGCTTCAGCCCTCAGGTCCCGTTACCAGATACCTGCCAGTTACCTGCCAGATTCCTGCTTGATACCTGCCTGATACTTGTTTATCTACTTGCATTCCTGCGGTCCGACAGTCTGCCTACCAGCCCTGCCAGTCTGTCTATGGATCTGATTGCTCGCTCACCTGGGAGCGCTCATCTGCTACCTGCCTGCTAGCCTACCTGGAGGCTCTGCCGTCACGTGCTGTGACCACCTGCCTGTCCAGAGACTCTTAACTGCTCACCTGGGAGCGCTCATCTGCTACCTGCCTGCTAGCCTACCTGGAGGCTCTGCCGTCACGTGCTGTGACCACCTGCCTGTCCAGAGACTCTTACCCGCTCACCTGGGAGCGTCCGCCTGCTACCTGCCTGCTAGCCTACCTGGAGGCTCTGCCATCACGTGCTGTGACCACCTGCCTGTCCAGAGACTCTTGCCAGCTCACCTGCGAGCGTCCACCTGCTACCTGCCTGCTAGCCTACCTGGAGGCTCTGCCGTCACCTGCTGTGACCACCTGCCTGTCCAGAGACTCTTGCCCGCTCACCTGGGAGCGTCCACCTGCTACCTGCCAGCTAGTCTACCTGGAGGCTTAGCCATCACTTGCTGTGACCACCTGCCTGTCTAGAGACTCTTGCCCGCTCACCTGGGAGCGTCCGCCTGCTACCTGCCTGCTAGCCTACCTGGAGGCTCTGCCGTCACGTGCTGTGACCACCTGCCTGTCCAGAGACTCTTATCCGCTCACCTGGGAGCGTCCGCCTGCTACCTGCCTGCTAGCCTACCTGGAGGCTCTGCCGTCACGTGCTGTGACCACCTGCCTGTCCAGAGACTCTTGCCCGCTCACCTGGGAGCGTCCACCTGCTACCCGCCTGCTAGCCTATCTGGAGGCTTAGCCGTCACTTGCCGTGACCACCCGCCTGTCAAGAGTCTGTTCCCGTCACTTGCCGTGACCTCCTGCCCTTCTACCCAGAGACTATCCCCGTCACTTGCCGTGACCTCCTACCCAGAGACTGTCCCCGTCACTTGCTGTGACCTCCTGCCCTTTCTACCCAGAGACAGTCCCCGTCACTTGCCGTGACTACCTGCTCGCCTACCCTGGGAGCCACCCGCTTCTTTACAAGGACTGCCCCTTTGTATCGTTGCTCAGAGGTTCCACCTCCCAGACTCGTTACAATCTTTACCCTGGAAAGGAAGTTCCTTAACATATTTCACAGGAAAACTGTTTCAGTTTCGTTTTTGAACGTTTTATTGTGAGCTCGTAAAAGTGGTTTAATATCTCTGACCACGTTGTTGACAGCAGTGACCTGGGTGTCAGAAATGCTTCCTGGGGCAATGCCCATGTCATTTGAGCACTGTCACTATCGTTTTGGGCACTTTTTAGGCTTTCTACAGACTGCCGGGGGTGCCGCCGCATAAATGCTCGGGTCTCCCATAGACTAACATTGGGCTTGTTGCTCGGGTCGAGCACCGGAGTATCACGGTGAGCTCGGCCCGAGCTTCGAGCACCCGAGCATTTTAGTGCTCGCTCAACACTAATGAAAATATATATACTTTTTGCCTAAAATTCAAAGGAAATGTGTCATCTTTAACTTTAGGACTTTTAGAGATCATTTCATCTTCAACTTTCACAATAACAGTAATTTTGACCAGGGGTGACCAAACTTTTACATGCCACTGTAGACCAGGAAATGTACTTCTTGCACAAGAAAAAACAAACATTTTTCAAGTCTAGAAAATAAGGAACTGTATTTGGAGCACAGTATATACACATGTCGGATGTGTGACTTAAAATCAGGTGAATAAACTAAGATGTCATCCAGATAGACACCCACATATTGACCACTGATATCCCTAAATATGTTGTTAGCAAAATATTGAAAAAGAGCCGACACATTACTGAGCCCCAAATGCATCATAACATACTCATCGTGACCCTCAGGGGTGTTAAATGCCGTCTCCAATCATCTCCTCTAAAACGGAACAGGTTATACACTCCCCTGAAATCAAGTTTGGTGACCAATGGGCTCCCAATAGCTAGTTATAGAGATCAGTAGTGAGTGGCAGCGGATACCGATTCTTTACAGTAATTTTGTAAAGTTCCTGATCGTCAGTACATGGTCTAAGACCACCATATTTTTTACCAACAAAAAAAGAAACCAGGCCTACTAGTGACATGGATGGTTGGATGAACCCATTTTGCAGACTGTCTGCTATAAAATCTTTCATTGCCTGGCGTTCTGGACCAGAAAGATTGGCATGCCGATGACCACCACAGTGGACAGGTCTTCAAGAAAAAGCAATGAAATGGACTCAAAACGTAGGATACTAACAATCAGGTACACCTTCTTAGTGATGTACTTCCCCGCACCCAGGGTGAGAGGTGTATCAACAATATAAGTGTTTTTCATAGGAAAACATAAAATGTGAGCAAAGGTACACCAAGATCATTTGACGCTTTGGCATCAACAAAATTTGCAATAGAACCGCAATCAATAAAGGCCTCAAGCCACACAGATCTTTCATGGTTAGATAAAAAAGCAGGTAGCAATAAGTTGAAGAATCATAGGGAAATATGTGTGCACCCAGGCGGACTGCCCAGGGCTCACCTCAGCACTGATGCTTTTCTGGTGGTGGTGGTCTTGCCCAGGAATTTGTCTGGTCCAGTTTTTGTCACTTGGCCCCTTGTTGTTGATGATGGGACTGAGTCACTCCAATCTGCATGGGCTCTTCAGTTAGGGTAACGGGTACACAAGACTTAGGTGGAGGCGTAGAGTCAGCTGCGAGTTTCTGTCTGTGTTCACACGACCACCTATCAAGAAGGATTGCCAAGGAGGTCACTGTGTCAAGGGAGTTGGGAACTGCCCTAACATGTCCTTGATTTGGGCAGAAAGTCTCGTATGAATCTGATGGTAAAGGGCCTGGTCCAAAGGTCAGTGGCCCAACGCCCAAGCTGAGTACAGTACTCCTCAGCACTATATCTCACTTAGCGCAGAGAAGCAGGGTCATCATACTGGAGCCCAACGGCCTTAAAAGAAAGGGTAAACTATGGAAGGTTTTGGAGCATCCCTCAGGCCCAAACCTGTGGTCCTCCTGCAGCAGGGAAATGATTAGTTACTGTACACACGCTGACACAGCAGACCATGGTAGCAGATTCAGGCCAGGCTGCTTACAGTAGCACGAGCAACATGTGGTCTGAAATTGTCGTGTTGAAAAAATGGCTCCTGGGACACTTTAGAGAAAAGGCCGTACCACTGGTTCCACTGTAGGGGGGCAGCCCTTATTGTACATTGAATGACACTGTGGCTTTAAAGTACCATGTTTTGTTTCAGTCTTCTCATCTGCTGTGCCGTACTTGAATCCTGCCTTGCTGTGTTCTTTGGACACCACTAACACCACAATCGAATCAATGTAATGCAGAGCTGTTCGTATGTAGAACAGGCAAGAAAGCCTGTAAAAGGACTTCAACATGACGTTTCAAGGATGGAGCGAGACTGCCATCTACTGGCCAGATACAGTCAAGCGGAACCAAAATATGCAAGGGAAGTTGCAGGGAGGGCAGGTTCAGACGCTGGACCCGATCAGGTGACTTCCAGGAAGGAGTTCCAAGAGATAAGAGGCCAGCGCACCAAACCTGAGGGGTCTTTGGCGCCAAGCAGCAGAAAGGAGCAGACGTGCTCCCTGCGTCCTGAGAAACCCCGCGTGACAGGCCAAATCCAGAGGCCTGAGAGGTGCTCCAGCCGGGCACCGGTAAAAGAGCTCCGGATCCCTCACAGTTGTGACTCGAGTGCTGTGCCTGCTGAGGGGACTAGGAACCTGATCGCGGTGCTGAATGAGTTCGCGGAACCCGACGTCGCCCGCCGACAGACGAGGCCTGGACCCCCTATCCAAGGCTCGAGAGACTGCCCCCAACGGCCAAGCAGAGAGGAATTGAAAGACGGTTGCCCCAGGAAAGTCACGCCAGCGGAAGCAGAGAAGCTGGATACGTGAGCAGGGCCGTCACTTCCACTGTTCACCCACGGTACCGGGGACAATTGGGTTTATGTACTTAGGTTGGGAGGGCACAAATACACTTAGAAAAATCCACATCAAAACAATGGGGATATGTCATAGAGACACGTCTGTCAATATGAACGGCCCAACAACAGTAAAAAGATTGTATATATTATGTGGACAAAAATGAATGGCAGACCATTCGGTTGAAAACACAGGAGATAGGAGAACCACCGAATGTCCAGTCCAGAATACAAGAAACATAAATCAATATGAATATAAAAGGACCTTTATTGAAAATTGGTCAAAGTGGTGCTGCAAACACATGCAATCCCACCATATCACAAACCATGAAATGCAACGTACTAGTAAAAGCAAAATACATAGAACAATGCAATGGACAAGATATGTGACAAATCCACAGAATAAGTAATCAGTACGTATGTCAGAATCAAAAGAGTATATCTACTGTATATATCAAAGCATAAAGGACACATTTTTGTATATATAGCAGAAAATCACCAATTCATATATCAGTGTAACTATGCTGTTGTAGTGGCACATCTATTAAAATATAGTGTGCCCAATATTAAGCAGAAAGCCTGATGACGCGCCCCCTGGGACATATTCCTTTTTGAGGGGAATACCCGGCACCGGATCAGATGGGGGGGGGGTTGTAGTCTCCGAGCGGCTGTGACCCGGCCCCGTGCCCAGGGCGTCAAGCTCAGTGTTATGTGGCAGTCCTACAGATGTTATTAAGAGTTCTTTTGTGTCGACTACGCCACCCGTTGTGATGCGGTCACTGTGGCCGCCGCTGCAGCAGGTTCCGCTGAGGCTGATGGTGGATGCGCAGCTTGGTGGGATAACCCCCAACGGGAGGGGTATAGCCTCAGAGGGGACAGGCGCAGAGGATGGGGGTTGTGGTGGTGTAGTGCAGACGGCAGTGAAGACAGAGTCGGGTTGTGCAGTTAAGGGTGTTTACTTACTGCAGTTGTTGTACTGGTCACTCCAGCTGCTAGTGACCACCCGAGCCGTGCTGCGTCCACCAGGTCCTGGATCCAGCCAACCCCCAAACAAGTCCGGAGCGTGGCCCTGAGCTCTCTTTCTGTCCCGTTCTCTGGCCGTCCCCACCAGTAATCCACCTAGGTCCAGCTCCCTCGGGCCTTCTGTTGGGACACCCTTGGCCCTGGGTTCCCTGACCCTTCATGTGGTGTGCCTTCGGGGTGGATGTGATGGGTGACCGTGGCAGACGCTGCCCACGGTCTCCGGTCTCTGGCTGGGGAATGTTTTTACCCCCACCAGCTTGGGTTCCGGTACCCTGATGCCGACTCCTCACCCGGTGCTTTAATTTGGGTTCTTGGGTCCTCTCTGTTTTCCCCTCTGGGTACTCCTTCTCTGCTCCTCTCTCACTCAGGGTCACTTTTCTCCCTTGCTGCAGGCTGACTTCCTCTCTCTGCTTGCTGTCTGCTCCTCTGCAGCTGTCTTCCTGTCTCCAACTGACTTGTTCTCTGCATCTGACTGACCCTGATTCTAGTTGGTACCCACCTTATATATCCCTCTATGTGTGAGCTCAGGTGACCAGCACCCAATGAGCTCCTATCACTACCCAGACTGCTCCCCCTATCTGCCCCTACACTACATGGGATGTTCCACCCCCCTCCCACTCCAGCCAGGAACAGACTCGGTCGTACCTGCACATTTCTAAGTGGGAGTACCGTTGGTCTGTTCCTCGGAAATGGGATGTATGTAGTGCATGCAGCCTACCGAGCTCAGTTCCACTCTCCATCCTTATCCGGGAGTGGAATATCACACCTCTGGGTTGAGGTGCAATACCCCTGTAGCAGCCGAATCCTCAGGGTGCTACACTGACATACCTGTATATGAGAAATGGCACCTGCATTACATTTGGCGTAGTCGGCAGGATGCAACATTCAGACGCAGAGATGGCGGATCAGTCTGGGGCTGGGTCCGGCCGGAGCCATATACCCCTGGGGGCTATGCTCAGCCATCTTCCCAAGTTTACAGGCGATGGCATGTCACTGTGGGACTGGGCAGAAAGACTGAGAAGTATGCTACGTATGTATCCCCTTGACCCTCTAGCCCAGGCGGAGCTGGCCCTCCTAACCCTTGATGGAGAGGCCCGACAGACTGTGATGTATCGCCCACCTGGGGACCGTGACACCGTGGATAAAGTGATAAAAATTCTAGAGGACATGCACGGTGACACTACAGATTTGGGACACTTGCGCTTACGGTTGTTTCAGCGGGTCCAAGGGGAAAATGAGACAGTAAATCAGTATGTTAATGCATTACAGGAAGTGACAACCCATATCACTAAGAAAACTCGAGATGGGAACCGAGGACTGGGACCGTTGGATGAGGTGTTGCGTGACCAACTGATTGCTGGCTTGAAAGACCCTTCCCTGAGGCAGATCCTGAAGGAGCGGCTGCGATTGAGCCCTGATATGGGCTTCCTGGAGGTAGGGGCTGAAGCTAGAGTCCTGGAGAGAGAAGTTCCTGTTCTCAAAGCCACAGTTAGAAGTCATGAGGCAATTGCTCCTGGATTCACCAACCAAGAGCCTGATTGGGTACGGGAAATACGTCAGGAAATTCGAGACATTCGGGGTGAGCTGAATGCTATTAGGAAGACTCCTACTGCCCCTTTGCCGACGGACCGTACTGCTCAACGCGGACGGAGACCAGAACGAGAAAGACGTTCCTATCCGGCCCCAGCGCGACATGTACCCGACCTATCGGCAGAACGAGGACCGGAGTGCTGGACCTGCGGAGGTAGGGGGCATATCTCCAAAGATTGTCCCAACCAAGAAAGGAGGAGGAGGGGACAGCCGTTAAACTAAAATGCCCCACGGTTGTGGAGCATACCGTGGGGTCTCGAGCTTCAGAGAGTAGAAGAGGGAGCTCTGAAGACATTGTCTCCGAGAGGCCTATTATCTTGGCTGAATTCAATGGACAGCGGATCCGCTGTTTGATGGACACTGGGTCTCAAGTGACCACTATGCCTGAGACGTACTTCCAAAGTCACTTTCCTGAAGTCGCTCGTTCCTGCCGGGAACCCACTGTCAAACTGGTGGCGGCTAATCAACTACCTATCCCAGTAGCGGGAGTAGTATGGATGTCCGTGCGGGCATGTGGAAAGGACCTCGGTCGAAAAGGGATCGTACTGACCACAGGGTCCGGAGGCGATGGGCCCATTGTAACCCTGGGCATGAATGTGCTGAAAGAAGTCGGACAGTTCCTGGCTGAGGGCTGTAGCAAAAACAATTGGACCCGCGCCACTCGAGACCCAGCTAACAAGAGAGTGTTCCAGCACCTCGTGCGGGTCAGTCAGATTCAAAAGTTGCCCACTACCTCTCAGTACCTTGGTAAGGTATCGATACCGCCCGAAGACACAATGACACTGCCGGTGGGACAGACTGTACTCACTTTGCCGGTGCTGGCACATGTTTCCTTAGAGGGCGTGGACATTCAAATTGAACCAATGGAGGGAGAAGAAGCGCCCTCTGGACTCCTGATTGCTCGAACTCTGGCCACCGTGCGGCACGGTCGAGTACCCGTGCGCTGCATCAATTTAAGTGGCACCTGTTTACAGTTGTTGCCCCGACAAGAGGTGGCGCGAGTGTGCATAATGCCAGAGGCCCTTACTAGAGCTGACGCTATAGGGCTGGCACCTGTGGAAGGAAAGCCATGGACCCTAGAGGTGTCCTTCAATAACCAGGAGGTGAAAGAGCTGTTGGCCCACATGTTGCGGAACGGTGTGATCCGTGAAAGCCAGAGCCCCTGGGCGGCTCCGATCGTGCTGGTCCGAAAGAAGGATGGTACCCTGAGATTCTGCGTAGACTATCGAAAGCTGAATTCCTGCCACTAAATTGACCACCCTGGGCACGGACCGGGTCGCCGCCACACGGAGACTACAACCCCCAGCATCTTACAGAAGGCCCGGCTCCGGGTATCCCCTGCACAACACAGGCCCAGGGGGCGCGTCAACTTTGGCGTAGTCGGCAGGATTCAAACCAACCCGCCACAAACGGGTATTGTGCGCCTGAAAGAGACTTTGCACTTACCTGAGAGAGGTTTCCCGCCATCCGGAGTCGTTTCCCGCCATCTTCAGCCTTTTTCTCGCCATCGGACGCCATCTTCAGTCGTTTCCCACCATCTTCTGACGTTTTTTCCCGCCCCGGCAGAGCGGACGCCATTATGTGCACGCCAAAAGACAGCAGGAGGTCACCTCCCATCGTGGGCCAGGTCCCAGAATGGCGCCAAAGAAGGAGCCCGCCCCCAACAGCCATGAGTGCGGCTGTGGAGATGTCCATCAACGTGGGGGAGCTACCCCTGAAGGAGATTGTCAGCAGATGGCCCCAGGACCACCCCCAATGGGGGCGGACAGGAAAGAAAGCTGTGGGGCAGGGTGCGGTCTGGATCAGTCTAGATAGACCGCACCCGGGAATGGACGCATTCAGCCACACCAACCTGTTGGCCCGGAGCCTGCTGCAGGCTGAACCATCCTGCAGCCTGGCAGAGATCCTAGTGCAGCTTCCTAGGGACCCGGAGCGTGCGCAAGCTGCACTGGAGGACCTGGAGCGGAGGATGGTCCGGGCGCAGCGGGGTGCGCTCGTCGAGTGGAGGGAGGAACTGGCCCGGCAGGCTGGAATCCACCAGCGACAGGCCTCACCCGCACCCCGGAGTCTGCCTGCATCTGAGGACGGCGCAGGAGGAGTGAGGGCCGGAGACGACGACGCAGAGGAGGCCACAGAGACCGAGGCAGGTAACGGGGGCATCGACACCCCAAGCCCTGAGGCCGCAAGCCTGCCCCTGCCTCCCGCTGCGGGACCCGAAGCCCCGGGGACCGTACCTGCCACCGTGCCTCCGCTACTCCCAGCTAGGCCTCAAGCGGCAAGAGCCACGGCTACGCCCCGCCACACGCCGTGCCCTTTAACCCCAGGCGCAATAAAGAAAGAGGCGTCACAGGCCAGGACGCAAGGCCTAGTGCACCCGGGCGCCGCTGCCTCACCAGCGCCCTCTACCTCGAATGCGCCACTCCCGGGCACGACCAGCAGGCGACCACCGGTCTGGTCACAAGGCCGAGTGCCCCCGGGCGCTGCTCCCCAACCGGGGCCCCCTGCCATACTACCCCTGGGCGCGGATCTATTCGCCCAGCACACCGGCCCGGATGGACTGCCCCTGGTGTGGCCGGTCGAGTTGACTAGCGGCCACCCATGGAGAGCTCAACCCCCGCGCGAGCCTCTGATACCTGCTCCGGAGCCTGTGGAAGTCACCCAGCCCTCACTACAGGATGTCCAGTTTGAGTGGGACCCCACTGGCGAAAATCTAATGGGGTTCACCCAAGAAACCCGGGCAGACGCAGCCCATCGCCTGGAGTCCTGCCGTCAGCAGCTGGCGACCTTCGAGAGAGAGCGGCGGGAGAGGTGTCTCAGGGAGGAGCGACTCCAAGCCCGGAGCGCAGAACAGAAACGGAGAGCTCATCAGAATCCCCAAGCCGCCCGCGGTCCCCGAGCCACCGGGACCGTAGTAAAGTTTCAGCTGGAGCACGGCTGGGGCTTCATTAGAGACCCGGAGGCCGCGAACGACGTCTTCGTGACAAGAAGGGACGTCGAGAGTCACCTGCCAGAGGGGCATCACGGACGTGACCTGTACCCTGGTGACGTGGTCACCTACACCCGGCACAAGGGCGCAAAAGGATTATATGCGCTCCACGTCCACCGGCTCACAGAGGAGGAGCTACAATACGATTATGGAGAAAGCCAAGAGGGTCCGGACGGGCCTGAAGACTACCCGGAGGAGGAAGGAGCGTATGGAGGACATCGCTACTAGTGAGTAGCAAAGCATCTGTGTAAATAGTTACCCGTCAGGGTATAAGAACTGTTGTGGGACTGTTACCGGTTAAAAAAAAGTTGCCCCTATATCCCTAATCTGGCTGGGGACTGAGAACAGCCACCCCCTTCCCAAACTGGCCGAGGACTGAGAGCGGCCATCCTGTAAATAGTTGCACTTCCTAAAGCGCCCCCTACTGGTTTTATAAAAAGACTGCAACGTCTACCTCAAGACAAATTTACTGGACTGTTGCACCTTTAAGAAGAGTGAACACCTGGTCGCAAGTTGCACCGCGACCAGTACCCAAGAATATGTTTACTTAAAGATGTTTTATACTGAAAAGTTTGATATGCTGCTGAAAGAGTTTTATAGTATTTTATGTGTGTGAAGAAAGTATTGTAATACGTGTTAAAAGAGAAAAGTATACCAGTAACGTTAAAAGAGAAAAGTGCCTCCCATAAAAGGATGGGTTAATAGTTATTGTCTTATATGCGAATGCATTCTAAAATTTTGTATGTTTTAAATTGTTTTGCTCTTTTCCAGCCCGAGGACGTGCTGTGATTTACCAGGGGGGAATGTAGCACCTCGAGGGCTCGGCTGCTACAGGGGTGTTGCACCTCAAACCAGAGGTGTGATATTCCACTCCTGGGTAAGGATGGAGTGTGGACCAGGACTCGTTAGGCTGCATGCACCACACACACCCCATTTCCGAGGGACAGGTCAACGGTGCTCCCACGAGACAGGAGTGCAGGCACGACAGCATCTGTCCCTGTCTGGAGTGGGGAGGGGAAAGTACACCCAGTGGTGTAGGAGCAGATAGGGGTGGGTCTCTGGGCATAGGTAGGAGCCCATTGGTTGCTAGTCACCTGGGCTCACACATAAGGGAGGTATATAAGGTGGGCACCATCTTAGATCTAGGTTCAGTTCAGTTCAGTTCAGTCAGGAGTTCAGCCAGAGAGGGCTGACAGGGAGCTGTGGCTCAGTCTGGGCCCAGCTCCAGAGGCAGGTCTGGAGTGGAGGCCAGAAGCAGCAGAAAGAGAGAGGAGAAGGAGCGGAAGGAAAGTAAGAAAGGAACTGGAACAGAGGAGAAAGGAAGCAAGGAACACAGAGAAAGGCCCAGAGACGCGAGTAAAGAAGGAACCCCATATGCCCAGGAGATACAGGGTGAAGAGTTGGCAGAGCAGGGTACCGGAACCCAAATTGGTGGAGGCAACAGATTCCTCAGCCAAAGACCGGAGGTTGTGACCACATCTTGGTGCAACCCCTCACTACATCCACCAGGAAAGCATACCACATAGGGTCAGGGAAACCGGAGAGAGGTTTCGCCAACAGAAGGCCCGAGGAAGCTGGACAAAGGTGGGTCACTGGTGGGGACGGCCAGAGAAAGGTAGAGAAGGGAGCCCTGTGCCACGCTCTGGAATTGCCTGGGAGTTGACCGAGTCCCTCACCTGGTGGACGCAGCACGGCTTGGGCCGTTATCGCCTGCAGGATTGACCGAATAACAACTGTGAGTAAAGCATTGGAAACTGCAATTACAAGTCTCTGTGTTTCATCGCCGCACCAGCACCATTAGTACTGGGACGCTCACACCATCACTTCCACCATCTTCCACACTAGCTGCCCTGAGGCAATACTTCTCCCGTGGGGAGTTATTCCATACTCGGCTGCGCAAACTACATCAGCCTCAGCGGTCTGCAGCGCAGCGGCGGTCCCCACTGACCGCAATCCACGGGTGGCGTAGTCGGACACTTGTTACAACATTAAGACTGCCACTGAATTGACCACCCTGGGCACGGACCGGGTCGCCGCCACACGGAGGCTACAACCCCCAGCATCTTACAGAAGGCCCGGCTCCGGGTATCCCCTGCACAATACAGGCCCAGGGGGCGCGTCATTGGCAGGTCCCAGTAGCTGAGAAGGATCGTCCAAAGACAGCTTTTGTTCTCCCTATGGGCCTGTTTGAGTTCAATCGAATGCCGTTCGGACTAACAAATGCGCCAGGAACCTTCCAACGGCTGATGGAGAGATGCTTGGGGGACCTCAACTTTGAAGCCACTTTAATATATCTGGACGATATAATTATCTATTCCGCTACGTTTGAGGATCATCTCCGCCGATTGGAACAAGTGTTAGAACGGCTACAAAGGCACGGCCTGAAAATTAAGCCTCGTAAGTGTCGTCTCTTCAAACGAGAAATTGAATATCTGGGGCACACTGTGTCCAGTGCAGGGGTGTTTGGCACCCCAGGGGTCTGGTTTCCACAGTAATGTAATGTTATGTCTGAGAGCAGGTGGGAGGTCCTTTGGTCAGGGATCCTGTGCATGCCACACCTCCTGCCCAGTCTTGGGAGGGGAAGAACTTCCCCTATATAAACCCGGGGCTGAAGCAGGGTTAGTCAGTCAAGGAGAGTAGAGACAAGAAACAGCAGAAGCAATACTACTACGAGTCAGGGGCTGGCAGCTGCAGAGCTCGCCCTGACTGAGAAGCTTTCTTACCGGACCCGGCGTCCGAGGCTGTGGGGACTAACTCTTACCCAGCAGCAGAAGCCGACCGGCAGGGGATTTCAGGTCCTCTGGCCAAGAAACCCGAAGGCACGGTCACACGCATGGGACCAGCACTGCCGTCATGGAGCGGAAGCTACTAGAAGGCCCCGAGTCACCGGCCATATGGGTGAGCACCACACGGTACACTCAGGGACGTGGGCTACTTATACCCGCCTCTAGCAAGGTAGCCAGAAGAGTACAGTCAGTTTGGGAGGCCTACAACTCCGCCTGGCCAGGGGAGATCCCATCTGCTCAAGGACTGACCAGGCCCCGATCGCTAGCCAGTACTCCGGGAGGGTCTATCTTTGTCACCAGTAAAGACCCTGAATCACACCGCAGCGTCTCTGAGTGATTGCTGCTACCCCCATCATCCACGTCGGCTGCCCTGAGGCCATACCCCTCCCGTTGGGGGTTATACCATCTACGCTGCACTATCCTACCACCGGCCTCAGCGGTCTGCCCTGCAGCGGCAGCTCCATAGCTGCATTCAACGGGTGGCGTAGTAGTCCTACATCTACCGCTGATACAGCGCCACTTAGTCTGACTCCCTGGGCACGGACCAGGTCACCGCCACGAGACTACAACCCTCAACAGATCCGGCTCCGGGTAAGCTCCCGCCTGCGCAACGCAGCACGACACAGGCCCAGGGGCGCGTCAACTTTTGGCGTAGTCGGCAGGATTTCGTGCCCGCAACCACCGGGTACTGCGTGCCTGAAAAAGAGACTTTTCAAACTTACCTGTGGTGAAGATTCCCGCCATCCGGCGCCATCTTCAGCCTTCTTCCCGCCATCGGTGAAGTTTCCCGCCATCCGGCGCCATCTTCTGCCTTCTTCCCGCCATCCGTGGAGTTTTCCCGCCATTGGACGCCATCTTGAGGACGCCGCGCGGGAAGAAGAGGGGCGTGGACTCCGAAAGCGCGCGAGAACTGAAGCCCCGCCTCACGTCCGGACGTTGCGTAAGGTCCTGGAAGGAGCCCAGCAGACGCCGACGTCACAGGAGCGCGACGGAAGGTCCTCAATCCTGACGATCCACTGCGGAGCTGCGGCCTACGGAACAGGATCATCGCAAGGTAGGCCACGGTCCACTAGGGGGGAGGAAGATGTCGGATACGGAGGAGAGCTTCACTGCCTCAACCCCCGCCAGCGCTACCGCTGCTGCAGTTATGCCCTTCACCATGCCCTATATCCCGGGAGCAGCTTGGCTACCCCAGTACTCAGGGGAGTCACATACCCTGCATGACTTTAGAGAAAAGCTGGATAGCCTCTTCCAGGTGTACCCCCTCACAGAAGAGCAAAAAGTGAGCATCCTGGTGGCCCAACTAACCGGGGCAGCCAAAAGGGAAGTAAAATCCTGGCCACCTGGGAGGAAGACTGTCGCAGGGATACTAACCCGGCTGAAGGACACCTTTGATACCCGCACCTCAGCGGAGATTAAGCTTAGATTCTACGGGTGCAAGCAGCGAGCGCATGAGAGTATAAGGGACTATGCACTAAACCTACAAGAGGCCCTGAGGGCCATTAAGCAGACCGACCCTGATGGAGTGGGAAACGAGGACAGGCTGTTGACCGAACAGTTTATAGAGGGACTGTATTGTAATACCCACCGAACCCAGTTGCGGGCAATGGCCTTACAGGATCCCCATCTGGGCTTTGCACAGTTCAAGGACAGAGCCATCCGGGTGCTCCGAGAACCGGCACCGGGTGGCGTTGTGACCCACAGGCGCCCTGCTATCACTTACCACCAGGAGGCGGCGCCCTTGTCGGCAGGGCCTGTGGGAGCTGATGCGCAGGCTTTGGACAATGACCCGGCTCCAGACCTACACCATCAGGTCCAAGAGCTAGCTAAGAGCGTTGCTGCGCTAACCCGAACTGTGCAGTCCTTACAGGCTTCCACCCCAGGGAAGATCCAGCTGGCATCCGGACCGGAGGACATCCCGTGGCGTCGACCAAGGAGGACCCCACCGGCCAGAGGAAGACCCAGTGACCGATACAGCGAGGACGGACGACCCATCTGCCGCCGCTGCAATCAACCCGGACATATGGCAAGGTACTGTTCTTTAAACGGGCACAACCTGGGGTAGAGGGCCAACCCCCAGGAAAAAGATCACCAGGCCCATCGAACTGGCGCGACAGATATGTGGGAGGACGTCCAGTCTTGCCTGTGGTACTGGATGGCATTCCCATGAGTGCTCTATTGGACACCGGGTCACAGGTCACCACCATCCCGTACGTGCTCTTTAAGCAGTACTGGAATGACTTGGATATTACCCGCTACCCTGACGACGACTTGAGTATCATCGCCAGCAATGGCCAGCCCGTGCCACAGATCGGATTTAAAGAGGTGACCATCAAAATCGGTAGAGTCGAACTGGCAGCCCAGGGACTGATCATTGTAGATATTGACAAACATGAGAGTCACCCAAAAATAACTCTAGGAACTAATGTAATTGAAAATTGTCTTGCAGAGGTGATTTTCCTTCTACAGCAGGTTGCCAAGAACGCCAGCTCCGGCGAGCAGCGCGTGCTCCAGAAAGAGATCCAGGCACTGATGCGACGGCAACAGGTGGAACTCTCCGGCGGTGAGATTGGTAGCGTAAGAATGTGTGACCCTTTCCCTATTGCCATGCCCCCAAAAAGTGAAATGATGATTTGGTGCCGGGCAGCTATTGGTCCGAGAGGTAGAGATTACCAGGCAATGGTAGAACCAGTTTACTCAGACAGTAGGCCCACCATTTTGACAGCACGGGGGGTGGTCAATGTACGCTATGGGAGGGTGCCCGTTCGCATAATCAATATCGGGGAGAGGGAAGTGTACCTGCCCCGGTATGCCACGCTAGCCAAATTATATACCATCAACCAAAACTCTATACAGTCTGTGGAACCCTTGCCTCCATCTCACCCGGAGGAAGGTAACGGCTCTAAGAAAGTAATGGAGGATTGGTGTCAGCAACTACACTTGGGAACTGACTCCACTCCCTCCCACCAGAAACAGGGAGTCTACCGGGTGGTTCAAGAGTATGAGAGAGTGTTTAGTAAACACCCGTTAGACTTCGGGCGAGTCAAGGGGGTAGAACACCGCATCCCCACGGGAGATCATCCTCCCATAAAAGAGAGGTATCGACCCGTACCCCCTGCACATTACCAACACGCCAAGGGGATGCTTAGAGACATGAAGGAGGCTGGGGTAATCCGGGATAGCTGTAGCCCCTGGGCAGCCCCACTAGTTTTAGTCAAAAAGAAAGACAACACTATGAGGATGTGTGTAGATTACCGGAAAATCAACCGTATCACACACAAGGATGCGTACCCTTTACCAAGGATAGAGGAGTCTTTGGCTGCTTTAAGATCTGCTAACTTCTTCTCCACCTTGGATCTCACTAGCGGGTACTGGCAGGTTCCTGTAGCAGAGGCGGACCGGGAGAAGACCGCATTCACCACCCCGATGGGACTTAGTGAGTTTACCTGCATGCCGTTTGGACTTTGTAACGCACCAGGAACCTTCCAACGATTAATGGAGTGCTGTCTGGGACACAAAAACTTCGAGACGGTCCTGTTGTACCTGGACGATGTCATCGTATATTCCAAGACTTATGAGGACCACCTGAAACATCTGGCGGAAGTGTTCGAAGCCCTGGCAAGTTACGGCCTGAAGGTGAAGCCCTCTAAGTGTCACCTCCTGAAGCCAAAGGTGCAGTACCTGGGACACGTGGTGAGCGCTGACGGAGTGGCTCCCGACCCTGATAAGATCACCGCAATTAAGGAATGGCCAACTCCCTCCAGTGTAAAGGAAGTGCGGCAGTTCCTCGGGTTGGTAGGCTATTACCGCAGATTCATCCCCGGTTTCACCAAAAAGGCAGCACCTATGCAGGACCTCCTGATAGGCCAGTCCCGGAAGGCCAAGAACCAGAAGCCGCCCTTCAAATGGGAGGAGCTGGA
This sequence comes from Phyllobates terribilis, assembly GCF_046119375.1. Classification (NCBI taxonomy): domain Eukaryota; kingdom Metazoa; phylum Chordata; class Amphibia; order Anura; family Dendrobatidae; genus Phyllobates; species Phyllobates terribilis. Next base: position 153,785,658 of record NW_027362767.1, read on the forward strand.
AGAAGAGTCCTTCCGCCAGCTGAAGATGGCCCTCACGGGGGATGAAATCCTGGCGTACCCGGATTATAGCCAGCCCTTTATCCTCTACACCGACGCCAGTAACATCGGGCTAGGAGCCGTACTGTCCCAGATTCAGCAAGGGAAAGAACGAGTAATCGCCTACGCCAGCCGAAAACTGCGACCCACCGAAAGGAACCCCGAGAATTACAGCTCATTTAAGCTAGAGTTCCTGGCCGTGGTATGGGCAGTCACCGAGCGCTTTAAGCATTACCTCGCTTCTTCCCGGTTCACCGTGTACACGGATAACAACCCGCTGACACACCTGGACACGGCAAGACTCGGTGACCTGGAGCAGAGGTGGATGGCCCGTCTGTCCAACTACGAGTTCACAATCAAATACCGGGCAGGACGCTCCAATACCAACGCGGACGCCCTGTCCAGGATGCCCAACCTGCCGGACGGAGGAGAAGATCCGGAGGGACTGGAAGAAGTTGAACTCCCTGCGTTCCACCGTCATGGGACTATTCAGTATTCCCACCAGGTAAGGAGTAAGCAGACTGCTACGTTGAACCCCTTACCCCACTACAACTGGGCGGAAACGCAAGACAGCGACCCTGCCGTCCGACTGGTGAAGGAGATGCTGACTCGGCCGGAGGCTCGCCTTGAACCAGAAGCTCCGGAGGAAGCCAAACAACTATGGGCAGAGAAGAGTCGACTGTTCCTTTACAAAGGGAAGTTGTGCCGCAGAATGGTTAACTCCCGGACGCATGAATTACTCTGGCAAGTAGTGGTGCCACGAAGGGACGCAGCCATGGTGATGGAGGCATACCACGACGGAGCTGGACACTTCGGGTGGAAGAAGCTGGAGTTCCTGCTGCGCGAGTGGTTCCACTGGGTAGGCATGAGGGGAACCATCGAGAAGTGGTGCAGAGACTGTGGCCCGTGCAACCTGAGAAGGAAGGACCGTGCCAGCCAGAAGACTCCCCTGCAGTCCATCGTCACCCGGCAACCGTTGGAACTGGTAGCCTTGGATCATGTAAAACTGACCCCAAGCAGAAGTGGCTACGTCTACGCGTTAACCATCGTGGATCATTACTCCCGGTTCTTGGTTGTCGTCCCCGTCAAGGACTTAACGGCTCAAACAGCAGCTAGAGCCTTCCAGCAGCACTTCTGCCGTCCACACGGGTACCCGGACCAAGTGCTGACGGACCAGGGACCTGCCTTTGAAGCGGAGGTCTTCCAGGAATTTTGCAATCTGTATGGCTGCCGGAAGATAAGGACGACACCCTACCATCCGCAAACTAATGGACTTTGTGAAAAAATGAACCAGGTGGTAATGGATCTTCTAAAAACGTTGCCCCAGTCTGTGGCCTGAGAAGTTGCCCGATCTGGTGGACCTATACAACCACATCCCGGTAGGTTCCACCAACTGTACCCCGGCTTACCTAATGAGGGCGAGACCTGGTAAGTTACCTGTTGACCTGGAAATGGGAGTCCTGACACCCGAGGACACTTCACCAGAAACAGACTGGGACACAGAGAGGCAGCAGCAGTACCGGAGAGTACAGGAGAGCGTGGAGCGAAGTCTCTGTCAGGCTAGGGAAAGACAAGAGAAAACTTACAACCAGTATGCTCCCGCTGTTCCCCTGGTACCCGGAGAGCAGGTCTTGAAGAGGAAGAGACGGCTCCACAAGTTGGACGACCAGTGGGAGAAGGACCCGTACACCGTACTGCCCTCAAGCCACGAGAACCCGAAGGTTTGTACCATCAGTAAAGACGGAGGGGAAACCACAGCCATCGTATCCCGGGACCACCTGAAGAAGTGTCCCGAACAACTGAGGAACCCTGAAGAGGAACAAGAAGACCATCGACCCGTAGAGGAAAGGGAAGATATGGTTAGTACTGTGCTCGGGGACTTCCCTCGGTCTTGGACTCAAGTCGATGGTGCAGTTGTGGTACCCGTACTCACCTTCCTCCAACCAGCATCCCAAGCACCTACGGAGCAACAGGTAGAGCTGGAAGAACAGCCGGTCCAGGAGGCAGAAGACCCCACACCCGCAGACCAGGAGGATCAACCCTCTGCTTGCAGTGAGCCTGCCATATCCCTAGTGAGCCAAAGAGCCGGTAGACAGCTGCCCAGTTTACCCTTGACAGCTCCTACACCCTGTAGTTCAGGGCTAGACAGTCAGCTCCGTAGGTCCACTAGGGCCACTAGAGGCCAGTTACCCGCACGCTGGAGGATTTGAAGTGTATAAATTGTTTTATTTATGTTTACCTGTGTATTGTTGCTTGTGTATAATTTTGTGTTTCCAGTTATTTTTAGGAGTCCTTGGTGGATTTACCAGGAATCCTTGTACATAGTTGGAGCGTAACCCAGGATGGACTAGAGACTGTTAAGGACTCGGGGTAGGACAGACCCCTACCTGGTTACGTCTCCCTGTTTTGGTGAAATGGACACCTTGCTTTCTTCAAAGACTGCACCCGGTTACGGACATGCCGTGACCACCTTTATGTGTTTCTTATTGTATTGTTATTGTTATATCTTGTTATGTTTTTCTAAAATGTGTTTAGTCCCGGAGTACTAAATTTTACTAGGGGGGAATGTGGCACCCCAGGGGTCTGGTTTCCACAGTAATGTAATGTTATGTCTGAGAGCAGGTGGGAGGTCCTTTGGTCAGGGATCCTGTGCATGCCACACCTCCTGCCCAGTCTTGGGAGGGGAAGAACTTCCCCTATATAAACCCGGGGCTGAAGCAGGGTTAGTCAGTCAAGGAGAGTAGAGACAAGAAACAGCAGAAGCAATACTACTACGAGTCGGGGGCTGGCAGCTGCAGAGCTCGCCCTGACTGAGAAGCTTTCTTACCGGACCCGGCGTCCGAGGCTGTGGGGACTAACTCTTACCCAGCAGCAGAAGCCGACCGGCAGGGGATTTCAGGTCCTCTGGCCAAGAAACCCGAAGGCACGGTCACACGCATGGGACCAGCACCGCCGTCATGGAGCGGAAGCTACTAGAAGGCCCCGAGTCACCGGCCATACGGGTGAGCACCACACGGTACACTCAGGGACGTGGGCTACTTATACCCGCCTCTAGCAAGGTAGCCAGAAGAGTACAGTCAGTTTGGGAGGCCTACAACTCCGCCTGGCCAGGGGAGATCCCATCTGCTCAAGGACTGACCAGGCCCCGATCGCTAGCCAGTACTCCGGGAGGGTCTATCTTTGTCACCAGTAAAGACCCTGAATCACACCGCAGCGTCTCTGAGTGATTCCTGCTACCCCCATCATCCACGTCGGCTGCCCTGAGGCCATACCCCTCCCGTTGGGGGTTATACCATCTACGCTGCACTATCCTACCACCGGCCTCAGCGGTCTGCCCTGCAGCGGCAGCTCCATAGCTGCATTCAACGGGTGGCGTAGTAGTCCTACATCTACCGCTGATACAGCGCCACTTAGTCTGACTCCCTGGGCACGGACCGGGTCACCGCCACGAGACTACAACCCTCAACAGATCCGGCTCCGGGTAAGCTCCCGCCTGCGCAACGCAGCGCGACACAGGCCCAGGGGCGCGTCAGGTGCACCCCACTGCGGAGAAAGTAGCTGCCGTGCAGAAGTGGCCCACGCCCGCCAATCTAAGGGAACTAAGGGCGTTCCTGGGGCTTGCTGGATACTACCGCAGATTCATTAAAGACTTCGCTAAGATTGCGATCCCGCTCAATGAATTGCTGAGAGGAACGGCCTGAGGAGCCAAGCGGCAGCCCATTCAGTGGGGCCCACGACAAGAAGAGGCATTCCGAGCATTGAAAATGGCGCTAACAAATGCCCCAATTCTGGCCTACGCTGACTTTTTGCAGCCTTTCATGTTGTACACTGATGGAAGCTTGCATGGACTGGGAGCAGTGCTGGCTCAAGTACAAGGAGGGAAAGAGCGAGTGATCGCGTATGCCAGCAGGTCACTCCGAGATACGGAGAAGAATCCGGACAACTACAGTTCGTTTAAGCTGGAGCTACTGGCACTGGTGTGGGCCATGACCGAGAAATTTGCTGAGTACTTGTCAGGGTCAGAAGTGCAAGTGTGGACAGATAACAACCCTTTGGCCCACTTGGAGAACGCCAAACTGGGCGCGTTAGAACAGCGGTGGGTCGCAAGAATGTCCAAATTCCAGTATAAAATCGCCTATCGGTCCAAGGCCCTGAACACACATGCAGATGCCCTGTCCCGGGTCACTCAGGCGGAGCTGAAGAAGGACAGAGATGAGGAGCTCGAAGGCGACGAGATCCCGGATTTCAGCCAGTTCGCCGCTGCTGTGGTCGACGCCCAAGAGACCAGAGAGGAGCCGAGGCCCACTCAGATTCTGGGCCGTTCAACAGACGAATGGATACATCTGCAGCAATCCGACCCGGAGCTAGCAAAGTTGAGAGAATGGGTCGCCCTTAATCAGAGACCCGACCAGGAAACCAGAGCCGCTTCACTTCCAACTACCCTACAAATCCTAGGCCAGTGGGAGAGGCTCCTCCTGAAGGACGGCTTGCTATGCCGAAGAATCCAGCTGCCTCGAGAGTTTGATGTTACCTGGCAAGTGGTAGTTCCAGGAGCGCTAGTAACACAGCTAGCCCAAGAAGCTCATAGAAGAGGTGCTCACTTTGGACTAGAAAAGACCTTCCGGTGGTTGCAACGGCTGGTGTATTGGCCTCAACTGCGGCAAGAAGTCGAGGGGGTCTGCCGAACATGTCGCCAGTGTGAGTTGAACAAGCCCCCGGAGCAAAGAGCTCCCATTCAGACCATCTGAACTTCTGCCCCCTTGGAAGTCTTGATGATTGGCTACCTGATGGTAGGAACTTTATACAACAGTTATGGACACTGTTTAGTCATGACTGATCACTTCACCAATTTCGCAGTAGTGACGCCCACTAAAGACCAGACGGCAGAAGCCGCAGCCAAGGCCATCTGTCAAGATTTCATCCGGATTTATGGGTGCCCGAAGCGAATACATTCTGACCAAGGAGCCTGCTTCCAAGGACGAGTGATGGATGAGCTATACCGCATCTATGGGATCGACCGTTCCCGGACAACACCCTACCACCCGCAAGGGAACGGTGCATGCGAGCGCTTTAACCGAACCCTGTTGCAAATGTTGCGAACACTGGAAGCGGACAAAAAGATGAAGTGGCCCGAATTTGTGTCCGAGCTGGTGTGGGTGTATAATAATCGAGTTCATGCAACCACCGGCTACACCCCCTACATGTTGCTGTTTGGAAGAAGTGGCCGAGAAATCACCGAACTGGAGCTAGACTTAGAAGACCCCGGCCCGGGCAGTAGCCCAAGTACCTGGATTCGAGAACACCAGCGTCGACTCCATACCGTGAGAAGACTGGTTGCTCAGAAGTTTCAGGAAGTAGAGCATGCAGTTCGGCCCCCGACCACAGGTGGATCGCTTCAGCCAGGAGACCGAGTGCTGGTGAGGTCTAAACGATTTGGGAGTAAGCTGAACCATCGTTGGGAGGCAATACCATATCGAGTGGTGAGGAAGGTTCACCCAGACAACCCCGTCTACGAGGTTAGGCCCGAAGGGGATGACGCCGCGACCTCCAGGGTGTTGCACCGTAATATGTTGCGACCTTGCTCCTCTGAAGCAGAAGTCTGTAACGGAGTTGGGCCCTCAGACGTGTTGGCTGAAGTGCCACATACAGGAACCTTGGGGGATGAAGAAGGAAGGGCCACAATGCAGTTGGGCCCGTCAGAACCGTTGGTGCCACTCCCGAGTGGAACTCAGAATGAGTCGGGAAATGATTTGCAATACCCAGTAGTTGATTCCTCGGATCTCCCGGACTCTCCTCCGCAAGAAGAGCCCCGCAGAACTGAGTGGGCTAATGCCGGAATTCCTCCTAACCGGTATGCTCAGGAAGAGTTTATCTGGTCTCGAATCCAACAGAAAACGCAGGAGTGTGCCCAAATCCTGTCTGAGCTTGCACTGCCTGGAAGGAGACATCAATTCTGCGAGAAGTCCACTCGCCCGAGGACTGGCGAGCAAAAAGGAGGGAGGAATGTAGAACAGGCAAGAAAGCTTGTAAAAGGATTTCAACATGACGTTTCAAGGATGGAGCGAGACTGCCATCTACTGGCCAGATACAGTCAAGCGGAACCAAAATATGCAAGGGAAGTTGCAGGGAGGGCAGGTTCAGACGCTGGACCCGATCAGGTGACTTCCAGGAAGGAGTTCCAGGAGATAAGAGGCCAGCGCGCCAAACCTGAGGGGTCTTTGGCGCCAAGCAGCAGAAAGGAGCAGACGTGCTCCCTGCGTCCTGAGAAACCCCGCGTGACAGGCCAAATCCAGAGGCCTGAGAGGTGCTCCAGCCGGGCACCGGTAAAAGAGCTCCGGATCCCTCACAGTTGTGACCCGAGTGCTGTGCCTGCTGAGGGGACTAGGAACCTGATCGCGGTGCTGAGTGAGTTCGCGGAACCCGACGTCGCCCGCTGACAGACGAGGCCTGGACCCCCCTATCCAAGGCTCGAGAGACTGCCTCCAACGGCCAAGCAGAGAGGAGTTGAGAGACGGTTGCCCCAGGAAAGTCACGCCAGCGGAAGCAGAGGAGCTGCATACGTGAGCAGGGCCGTCACTTCCACTGTTCACCCACGGTACCGGGGACAATTGGGTTTATGTACTCAGGTTGGGAGGGGAACGGTTGGGGCTAAAGTAGCACAACGTGATCTAATTGAATTTATCTGGAAGAGACTCACGGTCTAGCGGGAATAACCGGTGACCCCCGCTAGGGCCAAATGCACAGTTAAAGAACTTGCGTGGTGTCTCCCATGATTGAGGGCATCACCTTACTTTGAGAGACTGCGCCTTACTTTAAGAGACTGCGCCTTACTTTAAGAGACTGCGCCTTACTTTGAGAAATTTTGTATTTTGCTGATATTTCAAACCACTGTTCATTACCCTTGTTGCTAATCCCTTGTTTCAGAATACCTGTTGTATAAAACTGTTTACAATCATCTCTGACTGTTCTCGCCTTGTGTCTCTGTGCGTTGCATTCCGGCACCTGCATTACACGTAAACCTGGAATGAAGACTAGAGGGGCCTGGTTATCATACACTATGCCACCACACACCGTAATCCTTGAGTAGGACCGGTGTGATGTTCCATCTTGAAGGACTCTTCATAACGTTGCCCTCATGGTCTTTAGAACAATCTCTAGCCATCATTGCATCCAAGACAAAAGCGGGACTCATCACTGAAGAGGACAGACCTTCTTTTCAGCCACAAGGCTCCATTTGAAGACCACGTAGGCATAGTCATGAAGAGGCCTCTAAGAGGAAACTATCCCTCAGTGGCAAATGTAATGGTAGAGAGGGATGGGGCAATTGGATTTCAACATACCGAATCCTTTTGTTCTAAACTAGAAGAAACCACCAGTCTTGCGGCATCATTCTCCATTCTTCCCATTCAGAACACATGCATGCTCCACCTGAGCTGACAGTGCACGTGTTTGGTCACGTCTGAAAAGTGGCAAAGCAAATACAGAGAAAGAACATAATCCCACATAGAGAGTATCGTGACGGAAGTGAACTCATAAACCAAGTTCCACGTTGCGCCAATGCTAATCCCTGTACCACCGTCTAATTGCCATATGAGAACCCGTAATGATTATTTGATCACTTGTCTATACAGATTTATTTTTAGCCATTGTTAGGTATTTATGGCGATATAGAAGGTTATAATTATCCGCCATTGATCAGAGGTGTCAGGAAATCTCTTATGGGCACAGAGGTTCGTGTGTTCTTCAGACGGGTTGCTAGGGGGCAGATAATGACTTTGGTCCTGTAGGACAGGATGAGGTCTAATGAGTGCTGGGTAAACATGGCGTCCTTTCTTCTTCTCTTCCTCGAAAGAGGACGGAGATAAATGAGATCATATGTACTGGTCTATAGAATGAACAGCTACGTCAGTGGAAAAACTCTACTATGGTCACTGGCAAAGTGGTTATTAGAGACTTAGTGTGAATTAACAGCTTGTTATTCTCTATATTAGACTGCACACAGGACATACTGGAAATGAGACAGCAATGACATAATAGGAGGGGGCCAGAGGATGAGTTTTGTTGACCTTGGTTTCCTGGAACTGGCAAGAATTGACTCAAGAGTCTTCTTACCAGATGGACCATAGGAAACTTGTGGTTGATGTTACTTGTGATCAGTCATAGATCAGAAACCCTCCTATGAAAGAAGTCAGGGCCGGTCTTACTGGTGTGCAAGATGGTAAGGAAGCCACCACAGATGGCCTAACCCTTAAGGTTGATACCTGGAACGTGGCGCTGGGCGGTAGCCATGGGTGAGGTACTTGTGTTTCACGCCCCGACACACTACATGAAAATAGAGGTCCTGGTCGGGTGTGTGGACTTTGTCTACGGAGGAGCTACACCCTTGCAGGCTGTGTAACATGGGTACTTTAGATGCAGCGACACAGAAACACAGAGCAGCCAATACAGGGTTAATAAACAGGGGAAGTTTTTAATAACAGGGTAAATCTCCACGCAGGGAGTATCAGGGGGAAATATGGGGGAAAACAAGGAAAGTAGCAGGTAAAAGTCTTTAACTGACAGTTCACAGTTTAACCAGATATAGCAGAGTCGAACCGGTTGTAAACGACAGTTTTTACACTTAACTGACTCTTTTCCTCCACAAGGCAGTTGCCAGCTGGGGCCGGTGTTGATTTCTTCAGGCTTCCCCACCCAAACAATGCTCCGTCTTCTGGCGGCAGCGGGCGGTCTCCGTTTTTTTCCGCTGAGCCCCTAGTCCATAACACGGCACCTCACGTGCCCGGCTCCACCGACCTTGCGTCTCTTCTCTAGTCGGCTTGACTCCTCTGGTCCACTGCACTCGGCTCTTGCTCCTAGTCCTGGAGCCAGGAGCCCGGACCCTCTCACACTGCTGTGCTGAGCAGGACCCAGCTCCGCTTTCCCGCGCAAAATGTACTCGTCTCTTCCTCTCTCTACCCACGTCACCAGTCTCCCGGTCACCTGACCTCCCAGCTCTCACTCTGGACACGCCCCCAGCTTCCCAGTCACCTGACTCCTGTGCTCGCAGTCTGTCTTCCCCCTGCAACCAGAGGCACGGCCCCAGCAGTTCCGGATCCCTTGCTCTGAAAGTACTTACACCCTGGTCTTCCCCCTTACACTCCCGCTCTCCTTTAACTCGCCATTCCACGGGAGAGAGTTCCTTCATCAAACGTTCACATTCTTGGACTTCCTGGACGATACAGTACCATATGAATTGATCTTGTTCGTAACGGTGAGGAGTCACTCCTGCTATTGTCCGTTCTGACCGGCGTAACTCAGTCTGACCGATGGGGGGTGCAGGGTCACTCGGATTTCCAATCTCCGCCTGCCCGGTGGCTTCAACCGATGTTGTTCCCTCGCCACCTGCACTGGGGACTGCAGGTAATCTAGTGCTGGGGCTCGGAGGTAGAATCAATAACTCTTCTTCGTCCACATCGTGGCTTGGGGCAACTGTGACAGGACCCTCTCTAGAAGCAGGTGATTCTTCTCCATCCTCGTCATCTTTAGACAGACAGGGTCGCAGCATACTACGATGAACCACTCTGGTAGGTGCTCCTTCAGCCCCCTCGGGTTGAACTTCATACACAGGTCCTTCAGCGCCAATCCTGCGCTTCACTTGGTGCGGGGTCCGTTCCCACCACCTACTCAATTTGCCTCGGGGCCGCCTGTCCCGAACCAACACCCGCTCCCCGGGCCTCAGAGCTGGCCCTCGAAGAGGCAATGTCTCATGATGTTTGAGCTCCTGAAACTTTTGTTGTACCAACCGTCGGAGGGTCTGCAGTCAATGCCGATGTTCCCGGACCCAGCAAGACACCCCCGTCCGTGGGTAGTCCTCATTGGGGTCCAGCTCTAACTCGGTAATCTCTCACCCCTTTCGCCCGAACAGCAAGGTATAAGGAGTGAACCCCGTGGTACTATTCACTCGGTTGTTGTAGACCCACACCAGCTCGGCCACAAACTCAGGCCACCGTACCTTCCGATCTTCCTGCAACGTGTGGAGCATTTGGATCAGTGTCCGATTAAAGCATTCACAGACCCCATTTCCTTGAGGGTGGTAAGGAGTAGTCCGTGACTTCTCAATCTTGTACAACCGGTGCAGCTCTTCCATCACCCGGCCTTGGAAGCAGGCGCCTTGATCGGAATGAATCCTCTTTGGGCAGCCGTACACCCGAATGAAGTCTTGGCAGATGGCCTGCGCAGCGGACTCGGCGGTCTGGTCTCTGGTCGGGGTCATTACCGCAAACTTTGTGAAGTGGTCTGTCATTACCAGGCAATGTTCATACCCGAGATGCGCCGGTCCAACAGTCAAATAGTCGATCATCAGCACCTCCAAGGGGTCAGAAGTCACAATAGTATGTATGCGGAAGTGTCTTCTATTGTTGCTCGCAGTCGGGGATGAAACACCAGCCTCTGCAACCACTGAAATGTCTTCTCTGGTCCGAAGTGAGCCCCTCGTTCATGAGCCTCCTTAGCCACTACTCCGACCAACTTCTCTGGGATCACCACTTGCCAGGTGGTCCCGAACTCTCGCAGTAGCTGCACCTGTCGGTACAGCAGCCCGTCTCGCAAACACAGTCTCTCCCATTGTCCCAGCATCTTCAGTGCTCCCGGGGACAGGGTACTCCTCTCTTTTCGACTGGGGACTTGCTGCAAAGCCACCCATTGACGTAATTGAGCAACTTCTCTGTCAGTCTGTTGAAGTCGGATCCAGTCATCTCTTGGCCGCCTTAGTACTTGTTCTTCCGATGTCTCTCCGATCTGTCCCTGCGCTGCGGCCAGAGGTCCCACAAAACTTCGGAAGCTAGGGGTCTCATCCGCCTCCAAATCTTCATCACGGTCATGATCAGGCCGTTCATATGTCACTCTGGAGAGGGTGTCGGCATGAGTATTCTCTGCCTTAGGAAGGTAGGCGATCTTATACCGGTACCTGGCCATGCGGGCTACCCTCCGCTGCTCCAGGGCCCCCAATTTCACATTCTCCAGGTGGTCCAGCGGGTTGTTATCTGTTCTCACCAGTACTTCGGACCCGGACAAATACTCTGCAAACTTTTCGGTCATTGCCCAAACCAGAGCCAGCAACTCTAATTTGAAAGAGCTATAATTATCCGGGTTCCTTTCGGAGCCGTGAAGGGAGCGGCTGGCGTACGCAATCACGCGCTCTTTCCCCTCCTGTACTTGGGATAACACGGCTCTCAGACCATGTAGGCTCCCATCAGTGTGGAGTATGAAGGGTTGGGAGAAATCCGCATAGGCAAGTATTGGGGACTCGGTCAGGGCCATTTTTAGGGCATGGAAGGCCTCTTCCTGGCTGCTTCCCCACCGAATCGCCTGATTCTTGGAGCGTGCCGGCACTCCCTTAAGTAGCTCCAGCAATGGGTTGGCTATGCGGGTGAAGTTCTTCACGAATCTTCGGTAGTACCCGGCAAGTCCCAGGAAGACCCAAACGTCCTTCACTTTCTTCGGGGTAGGCCACTCCTGTATTGTGGTCACCTTTTCCTGGGTGGGCCTGACTCCTTCACCCGACACAGTATGACCGAGATATTTGATCTGTTTGCGAAACAGGTGGCACTTCTGGGGCTTCACCTTTAGGCCATGACTCTGTAGGCGACTCAGTACTTGCTCCAGTCACTGGAGGTGCTCCTCGAAGGTGGCGGCATAGACAATTATGTCGTCAAGGTAAATCAGTGTCGCCTCAAAGTTTAAATCTCCCAGGCACCTCTCCATCAGACGCTGGAACTTCCCGGGGGCGTTAGTCAGGCTGAAGGGCATCCGATTGAACTCGAACAGTCCCATGGGTAATATGAACGCCGTCTTCACACGGTCATGTTCGGCCACGGGCACCTGCCAGTACCCACTGGCCAGATCCAAGGAGGAGAAGTATCTTGCCTTCCCTAAGGCCGACAGGGACTCTTCGATTTGGGGTAGTGGGCAAGAGTCCCGTACTGTACAGGCATTCAGTCGTCTATAGTCCACACAGAACCGCAGGGTCCCATCTTTCTTCCGGACCAGGACAATGGGGGCTGCCCACAGACTCTGACTCTCCCGTATCACACCATTCTGTAACATATGGGCTAGCATCTCCTTAACCTCTTTATACATCTGGGGAGGTATCTGCCGGTATCTCTCCCGCACTGGGGCAGCGCTCCCCATGGGAATCTCGTGGGTAATGTCTTCGGTGCAACCAAAATCATCCTCATGGTGAGCAAAGACTTCCTGGTACCTCTCCAGCACCTCTTCAACCTGCAGCACCTGTCGAGGTGTAAGTCCCGTCAATTCAGCCCGCATTCGTTCTAGGATTCTTCGTCCCCCCTTCGCACTAGCCCGGTGGGATTCCGGCGGCACGGTGACCGCCAGAGTCCAGGGGTCTCCTCATACAGCGGACAGCTGTACCACATCAAGTCGCACCAACTTCTCTGGCATTCCCAGAATCTGGGCTATTTCCGCCCTGGGAGGGAGTGTGAGATCATCTTCGCCCAGATTAACACACCGCACTATAACATTGCCACCCCGAACGGTGGCCAGTGTCCAAGCCACCAAGAGTCCGGGGGGTACTTTGTCCATCGATGTTGGTTCTATCTGAACTTTGACCCCCTCAAGAGGTGTACTGGCCAGTGCGGATAACGTGAGTACAGTTTGTCCGGGCGGTAAGGTGATCACCATAGCTGCTGGTACTATTATTTTACTCAGGATCTTCCCTTCACTCGACGTCTCCTGAGCCTGGGCAGCTTGGATTAGTTGTTGAAAGACCCTCCTTTGGGGGATTCGCGGGTCCCACTGGTCTAGAGGAATCTCCTTCGGCTCACTAATCAGGATTTGCCCGATCTCTTTCAGCACATTCATTCCGAGGGTCACCGGGGGTCCACTTCCGGTTCCCCCTGCGACCAGGACGACTCCTTTTTTTCCTACATCTTTTCCACACACTCGGATCTTCATCCACACCACCCCTGCGACCGGGATGGGTAATTGATTAGCTGCCGTGAGTCTAATTACTGGTCCCCATTCAGGCCGCGCTATCTCTGGAAATCGCTGTTGGAAGTAGGCTTCTGTCATCGTAGTCACCTGGGATCCCGTGTCAATCAGGCAGTGAACAGCCCGACTGCTTATTTCGGCCCAGACAGTTGGGCTGGTGGAAACCAGGTCCTTGGGAGTTCCTCTTTTTCTTTCCCCTTCCTCAGGCTTCGGGGTGTGTCCCCCAAACACGGAGCCCGCTAGTTTAACGGGTGCCGCGACAGGGGCCGCCCTTGGCTAGCACAGCCACTGGTGTAATGTCCTGCGCCTCCACACTTCCAGCAGGTCGTGTCTCTGTCTGTGTAGGGCTGCCTCACTCCCCTACGAAACTCTCCTGCAGGAGGGGTCCTAAATGCAATTCTTTCCATAACTGGAGCAATCGATCTGGGTATCTCTGGTGTCGGGGCAGGGGTCTTCTTGAGACTGGACCATTCATCCCGCATCTCCTGTATCTCCTTTCGCATCTCTCGAGCCCATTCCGGTTCAGCTACAGGCGGGGTGGGTACCTCGTTACTCCGGACCATCCCTGCCAGGGCCGTCACCCCCATCTCCTGCTCTCTCACACGTGCCTCCGCCCCCACTTCTAGAAAAGTCATACGTGTGTTGGCGCGCAGGCGCTCCCGCAAGGCCTGCGTCAGCTGCACATCCCTGAGGCCTGCCACAAACTGGTCCCTTAAGATCATGTCAGGGGGGCCCATTCCCAAATTCCCCATGTCGTCTTTTCTAGTGATATAGGCATGCACCCTCTGTAAGGCATTAACATACTGCGTCACAGTCTCCCCCTCCTGCTGCACTTGGTGAAACAGCCGTATCCTCAGCTCTCCTACATTGGTGGGATCCCAATGCATCTCCTCCAGTATCCGCACCACTTTTTCTATAACACAGCATCTCACGTGCCCGGCTCCACCGACCCTGCGTCTCTTCTCTAGTCGGCTTGACTCCTCCGGTCCATTGCACTCGGCTCTTGCTCCTAGTCCTGGAGCCAGGAGCCTGGACCCTCTCACACTGCTCTGCTGAGCAGGACCCAGCTCCGCTTTCCCGTGCAAAATGTACTCGTCTCTTCCTCTCTCTACCCACGTCACCAGTCTCCCGGTCACCTGACCTCCCAGCTCTCACTCTGGACACGCCCCCAGCTTCCCAGTCACCTGACTCCTGTTCTCGCAGTCTGTCTTCCCCCTGCAACCAGAGGCACGGCCCCGGCAGTTCCGGATCCCTTGCTCTGAAAGTACTTACACCCCGGTCTTCCCCCTTACAGCTGCATGATGTGGCTGACTTTTGCTGGCCTGGGCCAGATGTTATTAAGTTCAATGAGGGAGAACGCCACTTAAAAATAAACTGTCTTTTAATAAACCATAACGTGGGGAGGAGTTTAACCAGTGGATAGCGGGTGCAAGTCTTCACGGATGTTTCTCTTACCACACAGAACATCCTTATACACATTATTTATTTATTTTTACTTATTTTACTCTCTTATATAGCGCCATTAATTCCACAGCGCTTTACAGACATCATTATCACTGTTCCCATTGGGGCACACAATCTACATACTTCCTAAACTTACACGATTATGCCCCAGTTAGTTACTCTGCCTTCACCACAACCCAGCACAGTGCTTCGGGAGCTTCCATTGTCCCCAATAATGAAACTACAGTTCAGTAAGCGAGAGTCCCAGTTCTCATCCCACGGTGTCACTTCCTTTCCCCTTAGGGGAGCTATCTCTGTCATTATGGCAGTCAGGAGTAGCAGCTCTTGTGCAGCAGGCGGCAGCTCTTCTCATTAAGCTATTCTGCTCGCTGGATATTTCCCGGCTCTTAGATTCTAGTATCTGTATTGTTTCCGAGCAGCTCCACCCTATGTTGTTCCTGATTGGCTTCATTCTGATTGAACACACTATTTAAACTGTAATGCACACGCCCGGGCTGAGTGGCGTGTGCGTGTATATGTAGTGATTCCACTGGACCGTGCCGGAAAGTGAATGCCTGGAGGGGCGTAACTAAGTATCCACCCGATCCGACCAGGGTCACACGACGGCATACGACGCCAGTGCACCAAGGAGGAACCGAGCAGAGGGACCAGGTGCTACTCCAGGACAGACCCCGGACACGGCTGTTGACCCACACAGAGGAATACAGGAACAGGCTGGTTAGGCTGGCACACAGACTGCTGGGTATAGGCAGACACGGCTGGTATGCAGACTGGCGGATGCTGGTAAGCACGACTGGTATGCAGGCAGGGAGGTACTGGCAGGTACGACAGGTTGGAGCACCGAGTGGATAGGACCCAGTACAGACTGGGACTCAGGAACAGAACCGAAGATGCGGTGGACAAACAGCAGAGTGAGGCCGCCCAGAGCGGCGAGCAAGAGCAGAACAAGACGAGACCGCCTGGAGCGGTGAGCAAGAGTAGAGCAGGACAAGGACGCCTGGAGCGGTGAGCGAGAGAGGAGCAGGACGAGACTGCCGAAGCAGCGAGCAAAGGGTCAGAGCAGAGCGAGACTGCCGGAGCAGCGAGCAAAGGGTCAGAGCAGAGCGAGACTGCCGGAGCAGTGAGCAAAGGGTCAGAGCAGAGCGAGACTGCCGGAGCAGCGAGCAAAGGGTCAGAGCAGAGCGAGACTGCCGGAGCAGCGAGCAAAGGGTCAGAGCAGAGCGAGACTGCCGGAGCAGCGAGCAAAGGGTCAGAGCAGAGCGAGACTGCCGGAACAGCGAGCAAAGGGTCAGAGCAGAGGGGACAGGGCTCTGTTCACACGGAACAGACTGGAAGGGAAAGGCAGAACCAGGTACACACAGGATACTTGCAATGAAGTAGCGAGTGGACTCTAAACTCACAAACGGGAGTACAGGGACAACGAGTAGGAGTAGGTATGGGATCAGATTCTGCAGGAAAAGGGAAGGGACGAACATAGAGAAAAACAGGTAACAGGCTAGGAGAGTATTCAGACAAGAACAGACACAGCAGCAAGATACAGGAGCGGGTCTAGGTTTGCGACCCCTAGAAGGCGGAACGAAAAGGCTAGGAGCATGTTCAGACAGGAACAGGCAAGATACAGGAACGGGTCTAGGTATGCGGCGCCTAGAAGGCGGAAAGAACAGGCAAGGAGCGTGTTCGCACTGGCCTGGAAATACAGCCTCCAGGATAGGCAGAAGACAACAGGCTAGAAGATAGTTCAGACAGGACACAGTTCAGACACGGGAACTGATACCGCAAGGCAGGAAGCATAGACAGGACCTGGCACATCAGTGACAGGAAGCCAACTGACAGAACACAATGCTCAGGCATGGACTCCAGGGAGGAGCTGGGTTAAATACCAGGTGACAGACAGCAATAGGCTGAGGATGCACAAGGGGTGTGCCTGCAGCAGCTACAAGAAGCAGGAAATGATCGGGCGCCGCCCTTAAGCAGCAGAAACAGAGGTAAGCAGACAGCATGGAGGGAAGCCAGGCTAGCAGACTGGACTGGAGATCAAGTGCGCGCTCTTGCACAGTGGGAGATGGACCACTATGCAAGGACGCCGCCAGGTATGTTACATAAACCTGGCCTGGCACCTCCTTCTCTTGCGAGATTATTGCGCTCCCAGCCTCTAATCAAGCTCTTCCTTCTCCTGCGGCTTCATACAAATTATGCTGCGTACCTGTGTACCGATTCCAGGCTTCCCTGACTACGCTACCTACCAGTGCTGCCCCTAGTGGTTGCAATATCACTACTCCAACCCAGATCAGTACCTAACAATGGCCTTTGCTTCTCTACTTGCTGATAACTCGTAACTATCACATGGGGCACTCTTAGTCTCGTGTTCCCTGCTCCGATTTGTCCAGTTACCTTTTTGGCCAGTGCTTTTGGCTAAGTTGCCACGCCCTAGCAAACCAGATCAGCTTTGCCATTTATTTGTGCCCTTGGAGGGCAGTTTTCCTCTCTTACTAGGGTTCCTATAGATGACCGAGGTATTAAATGGGAATGACAAAGGTGTAGTCAGGTCAAAGTTCAAGTTCAGAATACCAAGAAGATAGCAAATCAGAGCAAAGGGGCTAGGCAAATGGATGGTCAGAACGAGGTCCAAGGTCAGGCAGCCGCAGATCAACAGAGCACAGAAATGCAAGGCAAACATGCACCACTGAGCAAATGCTATGATTGGCAGAGATCTGGGACTGACAATTTGGCTAAGTAACTGGGTAATCACTTAGAAGAGGGATCACCTGAAAGAAGCTCAGCACCTCCCAGTCTCAGCTAGGACGGCTGAGCTGTGTCAAAATACTGACAGCTCAGCTCAGCATGCCCCTGCACTAGATTGGATGACTGAGCTGTCAGTCACTGCGTCCATGACACACTGAGCAGTGGAATCGTGACAGTATCTCCTCTTCTAGGGGGAAGGGCCACCGGACCCCCAGGTTTTCCAGGAAACCTAAGATGGAAGGCCCTCAAATGATCGGCCTTCACAGAATGAGCCAGAACCCAGGATCTCTCCTCAGGTCCCTGCAATGAACAAGATATTGGAGGACATTTCAGACCCTCCGAGAATCCATGATCCTCTGCACCTCGTACTCTAAACCTCCATCAGCAGCAACTGGAGGAGGCATTGACAAAAAGACAACACTGAAAGGACAAACTTTTTTAACAGGGATCTGTGTATCTCATTAGGGACACAAAGAGACTGAAAAAGTTTTAATGTGAAGGCAACAGGATTGACTACCTCCAGAATCCCATCCAGGCCAATAAATTTAGGACCCAACTTCGCCGATGATATTTTTAGCTTAATATTTTTGGAAAGTAACCTAACTTTATCCCCTACTTTGAAGATGGGACCCACCAAATGTTTCCTATTGGCCTTCTATTTTTAATGTAGTTGAGCCACCCCAATATTCTTTTGACTCGCCCTCCAGACATCCCCAAGTTTCCATATGATCACCTCTACTCAAGCACACCCAGAACTCACACTAAGAAAAAAATAATCACTAAAATGAGGATGAAATCCATAATTGCAAAAAAAAAAAAGCGAGGTTCCACAGGACTGTTTGACTCGACTGTTAAAGGCAAACTCAGCAAGAGGTAAAAATGAAGACCAGTACTCCTACCGAGCCGAAATGAAACATCTTAAAATTTGTTCCAACGATTGATTTGTCTTCTATTGGACCGTTGGTTCCAGGGTGGTAAGCAGAGAAGAATGACAAATCAATCCCCAATTAATTACAAAATGCTCTCCAGAACCTGGAGACAAATTGCACCCCCCTATCAGATACCATGTTCAAAACAATTCCATGCAACCTCACCATGATTGATTAACAACCTGGAAGGTATTTTAGCTTTTGGTAACCCAGATAATGGAACAAAGTAAGCTTTTTACTGAATAGGTCAACTACCATCCACATAAGTTTTTTCACCAGACAAAGGCAATTCAGTAGTGAAATCCATGGACAAAGTCTTTCTAGAATTGGCAGTGGAGCCAGTTCCTTGGCCGGCCGGTTCTGACAATCTTAAGTGCGTGTGCAATTTTCACAAGCGGATACAAAATTCTTAATAACATTATACATGGATGACCACCAAAAGAATCTAGCAATAGCTTTCCGTGTAGCAGTATTCCCAGGATGACAACTCAAGATGGAATCATGAAATTCTAGCAATAGATGCAATCTTAGATACACCACCACAAATAATTTGGAACCTGGCCTAGCGGAAGGGGTCAACGACTGGGCTTTTTGGATCTATGCATTCAACTCTGAGGATAACATAGAAACCATAATTCCCTGAGAAAGAATGGAGGATGGAGGTTCTGGAGGAGAAACGGAATCAAGGCTGCTTCATAGAGCGTCAACTTTTACATTCTTGGATCCAGGCCTGAATGTGATCAAAAAATTGAATCCAGAAAAAAAAATAAGGACCATCTGGTCTGTTTTGGGCTTAATTGTTTAGCCGATTCATTATTGGCTACATTTTTATGATCTGTCTCCACCGTTACTTGATGAACTGCCCCCTCCAAAAAATGTCTCCATTCTTCAAAAGCCAATTTAACAGTGAGCAGCTTGCGATTCCCAACATTATAATTTCTCCCAGCAGACGAAAATTTCCTAGAGAAAAATGCACATGGTCACAAGTTGGTCAGAGTTTTGGAACCTTGAGATAATACAGCCCTAACCCGACCTCTGAAGCATCAACCTCCACAATGAATGGTATCTGGAGATCGGTTTGGATTAAAACTGGAGCAGACAAAATACTCTTTATCATTTATTAAATGCCCCAATAGCATCCGGCGACCAAAACGTAAGATTTGCGCCTTATGTGTGAGATCAGTGAGAGGTTTACCAATCTGTGAAAAAACTCCTAATAAATTTTCTGTAGTAATTGGAAAATCCTAAAAAACGTTGTAACCCTTTAAGGTCACGACTTTGAACTTAATGAATTATAGCCTGCATCTTTCCAGGATCCATCTTAAACCCTTCAGCTGATACATCCTCTTATGGATGCTGGTATGGGGAATATCATGGTGGCTGGCCCGGTCCGTGACCCACGGCGGTCAGTAAAAAGGGGAATATTTATAAGGGATTTAAAGTGTTCGTGACGCCACCTGTGGAATGCAGCCAAAGGGGAGCCGCAGCGGAGCAGTCCTCTGGAGCTGGTGTTACGGCAGCAGGGATGGTGTGGCTCTCCACAGGTAGAGCTAGCTCCAGGGCAGTGTAGGGGTAGATGGTGGATGCTGGGGAGAGGGGACCCAGCCGGGTCAGAGGAAGAACAGACACACACACTGGGGCTAGTTTCAGTACCTTTACTGCAGATGGTAGTCAGGTACGGGCCGGAGTACTTGCAGGTGGTGTGCACTTCTGGTCTTGCTCCCCAGTGAGCGGGTGTAAAGCCTCCTTTCTGTATCTTCCTGTCTCTCTCCCTGGAGCTTCTGACCTGCCTGGAACAGGGTCTAGCTCCCTTGATGTTTCTCTCACCCGTCTTGCTTGGCGGCGAGGGCTTTCCCACTGGTTACCATGATCCCTGGAAGCTGGGGCCTTCGTGGTACCTAGTCCCCTGAGTGTGCGCTATTCACGGGTGGACTGAGGGATATGAAATCCTCCTCAGTATGCCGGATTCCCTACTGGGCATAGAGATCCCAATAGGCTCGGGCCCGGTGCCAGGCTTGCCACAGGGGACGAACCCTCTGTGGTTCCTCTGTCCCTCATGGCTCTTCTCCTTGCCTTCTAGCCCACTCTAGGCTCTCACTGGCCAGAATAACCCGCAGCTTGGGCCTAGCCTGGCTTTCAGCCACACAGACTTCAGCTTGTCTGGTGCTGCAGCATCGTGTCACACTCACTGACTGACTTCCTGAACTCCACCCCCAGTATATATATACCTGACAGGACTCCATCTAGTGGACTTGGGTGGAGGTGTCTGCATGTATTGAGGCCACTGGGGAGAATCCCATCTGTGCAACACCAAGGAGTTCTGTGACAGCCTGCAGCCGCAGGGCGTCACATTCCCCCCTAGTAAAAGTCAGTACTCCCAGACTGAAACAAATTTTTGTATAACAGGTAACACAAGGATAACATATTTTTAAACATTACAATTTTTCTTCCCTTTATGGGAGGCACGTAGCTTGAACGTTGCAATAACAGGTTTAATAAACATTATTTATGCTTTACTGTAGCAACCAGTTTTGATGAGATCCCTCCTCGGGTGTGTCCCTCTCATCCGGGTAAGCTGGCTTGTGGGGGACCTGCTCCAAACCCCCAAAGAAGGTCCTGGGCGGGCTGCAGGACTGGTGTAGGACCGCTGGTTTGGCCACGCCAAGCAGGTTTTAGTGGTGGTGGTCTTGTGGAAACCACCAGGGGGCACCTCAGGATGTGCAAACTATGTACAATGCGGGTCGTTCACAGTTCACGGACTCCAAGTTCAGGTTAACTTATACTTAACATGAGAGCTACCGGGGAACTAGTAGCTCAAGGGTGCCCCCTCCTGGGATGCGCCTGGGGATGGGAGGTAGGTGACCTGTCCTGGTCATCCTCCCGTTCAGTCAGGGTGTCCTGTTCCAACAGTTCCCTCACCCTCTGAACATTTAGGGCATGCTGTAGAGCCATGGGCACCATCCGTGCCACAGCTCCTGCTGGTGCAACGACTGCTCCTGCCTGAGCAGCGCCGGGCGCGAGTTGAGCATCAGGAGCGATAACCGGTGCTCCGGCAGGTACTGGTCGTCGGCCATGGTTGCGCCCCCCTAGTGAACCGGAGCCTACCTTCTTCACCTTTTCATCAGGTAGGCCGCACCTCCGCGGGCGACGGTCTTCTTTCAGGACCTTGCGTCGCTCACGTCTGACGTCAGAGCATCCTGTGGGCTCCTTCCAGGACCTGACGCTTCCTGGTTCTACGTGAGGGGTGGGGCGTGTCCTGGGCTTCGCACGCTTCCAGCAGTTACGCCTCTCCGATTCCCGCGGTTACGCCCCTCTTCTTCCCGCGTGGCGACAGGAAGATGACAGACAATGGCGGGAAATCTCGGGAATGGCGGGAAAACTTTACCACAGTGTGTACTACAGTCTTTTAAGGCACACAGTACCCGGTGGCAACGGGCACGGAATCCTGTTTGGGACGCCAAAGCTGACGCACCCCCTGGGCCGGGGGGTACTCGGCAGCCGGGCCTCTTATGGATGCCGGTATGGGGAATATCACGGTGGCTGGCCCGGTCCGTGACCCAGGGCGGTCAGTAAAAAGGGGAATATTAATAAGGGATTTAAAGTGTTCGTGACGCCACCTCTGGAATGCGGCCAAAGGGGAGCCGCCGCTGATGAGCAGTCCTCTGGAGCTGGTGTTACGACAGTGTGGCGCCCCTGAGGGTTCAGTCGCCACAGGGGTACTGCACCTCAGATAGAGGTGTGGTATCTCCTCTTCCAGGTAAGGATGGAGCATCTCTCAGGACCCCACTTCACCACTCAACACTACACCACTCCTGTCCTGTAGGGGGCCTAAATGCACCAGGGTGCTGCCCCAGCCCGGGATAGAGGAGATGGGGGGAACCAAAGATAGGGGGAACCATGTAGTGGGTGAGGGTGAAGGACACACTTTTAGGAAACCCTTATTGATTCATATTTAATCTCCGGCCATCTTAAGTTCAAGGTCTTTGATTGTGGTGTTCTGTCAGGGTCCAGCAAGAGGCTGTAGCTGGCTGAAGATTTGCGGTCCTCGTACTCTGGCCTTGAGACGAGGAACGGGTCAGAGTTAACCACTGTCTCTACCCGGTCAAGGTCCTAACCTGAGAAGGTCTAGTAGGGGAGCGGAGGAGATAGGTTCCACAGGCAAAAGGATCCCAGGGGGATACGGACGGAGCGGAGTCGCCACCTGTATTCTTTATTCTGGCCTAGTCAGAGGGATTCCTGCTGCAAAAGAGGTGACCGGGCCCCGATATCTGACTTTGCTACTTCACGTCTCAGTCAGAAAAGCCTGGAGGCTTAGTGGATCCCAGGGGGATACGGACGGAGCGGAGTCGCCACCTGTATCTCTCACACTGCGTTTATCCAGTGGGACCCGGCCTTATACCACGTTTGTACCACACACAGTCAGGAGACGACTTAGTGGTAGAACTTACCAAGGAGAGGAACACACACCAGAGGGGTCTCGACAGGTGCTCCTGATCTACCTGGGAAGTGGTGAACCTCCTTCCCGGTGGCCGCAGTACGCCGTGTGTAGCAGAGAGAAACATTGCGGCTGAAAGTTCATCTAAAGTGAGTAAAGACCCGGATGACTTCATACACCGCCTCAGCTTGTTCATTCCTGCGCGGCACTGCACCCACCATACTTCCACATAGTCCTCATAGCCGCTGCCCTGAGGCCTACTCCGCCTGCGGGAAGTAGTACTATCTGAGCTGCTAGAACACCGGCCTCAGAGGACTGACGCAGCGCTGGTGGCCATCACCAAGAACCGCAGGTGGCGTAGTCGAAATACCACTCATCCTTGAAAGCCCATATATTTTTTATGTGACAGCCCTGGGCATGGAACGGGTCGAGGCCACGACTGCATCCCCCAAATCCCCCCTCGGAACTCCTACTCTGACCCGGCTCCGAGTACCCCAAAAGCCCAGGAAGGGCGAGTCAGCAGCAGGGATGGTGTGGCTCTCCACAGGTAGAGCTAGCTCCAGGGCAGTGTAGGGGTTGATGGTGGATGCTGGGGAGAGGGGACGGTCCGGGGTACTTGCAGGTGGTGTGCACTTCTTGTCTTGCTCCCTAGTGAGCCGGTGTAAGGCCTCCTTTCTGTATCTTCCTCTCTCCCTGGAGCTTCTGACCGGCCTGGAACAGGGTCTGGCTCCCTTGATGTTTCTCTCACCCGTCTTGCTTGGCGGCGAGGGCTTTCCCACTGGTTACCACGATCCCTGGACGCTGGGGCCTTCGCTGGGGTATATATATACCTGACAGGGCTCCATCTAGTGGACTTGGGTGGAGGTGTCTGCATGTATTGAGGCCACTCGGGAGAATCCCATCTGTGCAACACCAAGGAGTTCTGTGACAGCCTGCAGCCGCAGGGCGTCACAAAGGAACGATAACTCTTGGACAGAAAAGGTACATTTCTCCAGTTTAGCAAATAAAGAATTCTCTCAAAGCTTTCGTAGAACAAAACGGATATTTTCATGCTGCGAATCCAGATAGGTCTAAAAAATTAGAATATCGTCAAGGTATACCCCAATGAGCCTTCCGATATAAACAGAAAAGATATTGTTCATTTTGAAATACCGCTGGCGCATTGGTTAACCCACAATGAATGACAAGATTTTCAAATAGGTCCTCAGATGTTAAAAACGCCGTCGTCTACTCCTCACACGCCTGGATGCGAATCAAATTATAAGCCCCTCTAAGATACAGTTTAGAAAACCATTTAGCTCCCATAAGCTGATTATATAGGTCAGGGATATGAGTGGAAGTGGAAATGTGGCGCCCCTGAGGGTTCAGTCGCCACAGGGGTACTGCACCTCAGAATGAGGTGTGGTATCTCCTCTCCAAGGTAAGGATGGAGCACCACACAGGACCCCAACCACACACTCAACACTACACCACTTCAGTTCTGCAGGGGGCCTAAAAGCACCATAGTGCTGCCCCGTTCCAGAATGGAGGAGTTGGGGGGAACCAAAGTTAGGGGGAACCAAGTAGTGAGTGAGGGTGGAGGAAGCACTTTACTTTAGCACTTAATAGAATCATATATAACTGGAGGCCATTTTAATAACCGGGTCTTTGGTCGTGGGTCTTTGGGACGGCTAGTCAGCACAAAGCTGCTGCCGGCTGGAGGGTCCACGGTACCCGGTCTCAGGCCTCGAGACGGAGGACTGGGGCAGAGTTTAAACCGGCTCTGTCCCCGGTCAGAGTCCAACAAAGAAGGCCAAGGAGGGGAGCAGAGGAGTTAAGCTCCACAGGCGAAAGGATCTCAGGGGTTGCGGACGGAGCGGAGTTGCCACCTGCATACCTTATTCTGGCCCTGCCAGAGAGACCCTGCCGCAAGAGGGGGTACCGGTCCCCGATTATCTGACTTTGCACTTCACGTCTCTGTCGGAAAAGTCCGGAGGCTTATGTGGATCCCAGGGGAATACGGACGGAGCGGAGTCGCCACCTGTATTCCTTAATCTGAGTTCATCCAGAGGGACCCGGCCTTACGCCAAGTTTTCACCACTAGTAACCAAGAAGGGCACCCAGTCGGTCCGGGAGCTACAAGCTACCCATCAAGGACATCGCAGTACCCATACGGGACACAGTGGGGGACACAAGGCGGGAAAAGCTACAACAGGAGAGGAACACTTTAGAGCGGGGGTCCTGTCAAGCGCTCCTGAACTACATGGAGTGTGCTGAACCCCACCCTAGCGGCCGCAGCTCGCCGTGTGACAGCAGAGAGAAGCTCTGAGCTGAGAAAGCACCACCGTGAGTAAAGACTTGGATGACTTCAAATATTGACTCTGTCTGTTCTTTCCTCCGCGGCTCTGCACCCACTGCGCTCTGTTCTGCATCCCTTCTCCTACGCTGCCCTGAGGCCCTGCTCCACCTGTGGGGAGCCGCACCAACTAAGCTGCCTGACCACCGGCCTCAGAGGACTGTAGCAGTGCTGGTGATCCTCGCCAGACACCACGGGTGGCGTCACGAACTTTCCCCTTTCCCATACACCTTTTCCCCCAATTCCTTCTTGCTTTTAAGAGTGACCCCAGGGTACGGGCCCAGGAGCCGGCCACCGCGGCATCCCCAAAACCGACAACAAGGCCCGGGCGCCGAGTCGTCCCCATCCCCTGGGCGCGTCAGAAATCGAGGCAAGGACGGAGACACCCATCTTTCTTTATAACAAAGAATAACTGCGCAGCTACAGGCGAGGAGGAAGAATGGATATGACCCTTCAGTAAACTTTTGTTTACATATTCTTTCATGGCGGTACTTTCAGGTTCCAGCAAATTATACAAACGAGCTTTAGGTAATTTGTTATTAGGAACAAGATCAATAGCACAATCATAAGGACGATGAGGAGGTAAAGTCTCTGCCTTTTTTTCCGAAGAGCACTTCTCCGAAGTCTTTTGAGTACGCCGGCAGACCCTCCAGACTAGTGGAGTAAATTTGTACAGAAATAAGACATTTGTTATGACAATTGGGACTCCAATTAAAAATATCCATCTGACACCAATCAATAACAGGACTGGGAATACAGAACCATGAAAGTCCCAATACCAGCCCAGCATTTAAATTGTCCAACACATAGCAGGAGATGGGCTCAGAGTGAAGT
The DNA here is from genome assembly GCF_046119375.1 of Phyllobates terribilis. Taxonomy (NCBI): domain Eukaryota; kingdom Metazoa; phylum Chordata; class Amphibia; order Anura; family Dendrobatidae; genus Phyllobates; species Phyllobates terribilis. The sequence goes on from NW_027362767.1 coordinate 153,811,420, forward strand.
ATTCCCACTCTAAGTGCGAACGCCACTGTTACCAGCTGGACAAATTTCTGGAATAAGTGTGTCTTGTTAATGGCAAAAATTTGAATGGGTCTTTCCAACACAAATGTCCCTAATTGCAGAACCAGTCCAGAATCAATGAAGTTTGTGGCAGGCCCAGAGTCAATGAAGGCCAATGCTAATAACCATAGATTCTTAAAATGTAGTTCCACATTTAGCCGTATTTGAGGAGTAAAAAGGTACCTGGTAGTCTGGGTGACCTCCTCGATAATCACTCAGACTTGAGGGCGTGCCGAGTAGTCCTTAAGGAAAGGTCCAGTGTGAACACAATAGAGGCAAAGTCCAAGATCGCAACAACGTCTCCTCTCAATGGCCCCAGAGCTGGCAGCTCCAATCTCCATTGGTTCCACCTCAGGTAAGTGGACGGACTCAGGAAGAATAGCCAAAAGCCACTGTCGCTCATCACATATCTCCCCAATTCTTTGATCCATTTGAATGGCCCGAGTCATGACCTCCCCCAAGGAACAAGGTGGAATATGCAGTGCCAGAGTATCCTTAAGGAGTATCAGAAAGACCTCTATGGAACTGGCATCTGAGAGATGCATCATTCCCCAGAACATCAAAGGACCATTGCCTGAACTCAGAACTATAGGCCTCAGCAGTGCGACCCCTATGTATTAGAGTCTTGATCTTTGCCTCCGCGACCTGGACCCTGTCAGATTCATCATAGATGATCCTTAAGGAATCAAAAAAGGCAGTTCTAGGGCTAGTGGAGACAAAGAAAATGCCCAAATCTGAGGGCCTTCTTGCAGTAGCGACATGATTATTCCCACCCACTGGGACTCGTCCCCTGATGACCGGGGTCGCAAGATAAAAAAATAGTCTCCACCTCTCCCTGAGTACCCAAAACTGGTCTTTCTCCCACAAAATTTATCAGGAAGTTCGGTTGAGACCAACTACACGCCGGAAGGTACAGAAGTCATAACTATAGTTTGTAGCGGAGCACTTGGGAAGCACCCATACTACTAGAAAACTGACCCTGAATTAGGACTGAAGATTCTAGCTTCTGATGCTCCCTGGCCAGGTCCTGAATCATCTGGGTCAGATTCGCCACCTGATAACGAACTGGATCCATTGATAGGGAAAAAATAAGTAAAGGCCAATCGCAATGTGATGCTAGTCATTACGCATGGACAAACCGTGAGGTAGGCTAGTCAAACATTCCGAGGTCAGATACCAAGAGAGCACTTCATAAACTAAATGGGAAAGATCAATGCGTAATCATGTCACGGATCTTTGTCAGAATACCAGGAAAGATAGCGGATCAGAGCAAAGGGGCTAGGCAAATGGATGGTCAAAACGAGGTTCAAGGTTAGGCTGTAAAAGATAAACAGAGTGCAGCAATAGAAGGCAAACATGCACCACCGAACAAATGCTTCGATTATGAGAGATCTGTGACTGACAGTTTAGCTAAGTAGCTGGGCAATCACTGAGAACACCTGAAGGAAGCTCAGCGCCTCCCAGTCTCAGATTGGACGGCTGAGCTGTCTATAAAAGTACCAACAGCTCAGCATGCCTCTGCACTAGACTGGATGATTGAGCTGTCAGTCACTACATCTGTGACGCCTCTACTCGAAAGCCCTTTTCTTTACCCTGGGAGATGGGGGACTCAGAGTCGGGTCCTGTGATGGAGAGATGGGGTGCAGCCGTGGCCCGGACCCGCTCCGTGCCCAGGGCCGTCACATTAAAAGAAGGATGGTACGGGCTTATCCGGGTTGAGTGGCTGATTTCGACTACGCCACCTGTGGTACCTGGTGAAGGCCACCAGCGCTGCCGCAGTCCGCTGAGGCATGGTGTTACTGCAGCCGTCGTTGTTATTACTTCCCACAGGCGGAGCAGGGCCTCAGGGCAGAGAGACAGGATGGTGGGGGTAGTAGTCTAGGAGTCCTGGTGCTGCGTAGTGCGGTGTAGCGCAGAATAAGAGTCCGGAGGCCATAGGGGTGAACTTCCAAGGCTTTACTCACATAAGAGATGGCAGAAGGAAGGCGACTCCCTGCTCCACGCGGAGTTCTGCTGTAACCAGAGACGACGGGGGTCTGACAACCTCCGAGCAAGTCCAGCGTTCAATCAGGACCCTGCACCAGAGTGTTCCTAAACTACAGACCGCTTGCTTTCCAGTCTGTGTGTGTGTAAATAGGTAGGGTCTCCCTCTGAACTCCTTTCAGAAAAAGGGCACGGATGGCAGCTCCGCTCCTTCCGATACCTGGTGGGATCCTCAGGGCCTACTGGGCTTCCCCGACCAGGACATGGAGTAGCAGTGTCGGGGGCCGGTACCCTTCTTGCAGCCGGACTCCCTCTGAGTATATCAGGTGGTGAGGACAGGTGGCGTGTACCGCTCCTTCTGCATCCTCCCTGGGATCCATTTGCCGTAGAGCTAAACTCCTAAGCTCCGGGCCTTCTTGGTCGTGGTCCTTGACCGGGTTGAGACATCCCTTGTCTATAACCTGCCCCTCGACCCAAGGCCAAGGTACGAGGGCTGTGTCTCCATCCGCTGCAGGCCCACACAGGATCCACGTTCAGGGTGGGAGATCACAGTAATTGACAGACAAAAGACCCTCAACTAAAAATGGCTTTTTATTAAATATGAAGTTTAAAGTGTCACTAAAATGTGAGCCCTCCACCCTAGCCCACTAAATGGTTCCCCTAGCTCTTGGTTCTCCAGTCTCCCTGTAACCAGGAGGGCAGCACCTAGTGCATTTGTAGCACCCCGAGGACTCGGCTGCTACAGGGGTATTGCACCTCAGACCAGAGGTGTGGTATTCCACTCCCGGGTAAGGATGGAGTGTGGAACTGGGCTCAGTTAGCTGCATGCACTACACTCACCCCATTTCCGGGGGACAGACCAACGGTACTCCCACCAGATAGATGTGCAGGTACGACAGCTTCTGTCCCTGGCTGGAGTGGGGGGGGGGAGGAACATCCCAGTGGTGTAGGAGCAGAGAGGGGAGGGACTCTGGGCATAGGTAGGAGCCCATTGGGTGCTGGTCACCTGGGCTCGGGTGTCAGAGGGAGTATATAAGGTGGGCACCATCTTAGATCAGGGTCTGTTCAGAGAGGAGCTCAGCCAGAGAGGGCTGACAGGGAGCTGTGGCTCAGTCTGGGCCCAGCTCCAGAGCCACATTCAACGGGTGGCGTAGTCGGACACTAATACCATCATACCAATAACTGCCACTTAGTTTGACACCCTGGGCACGGACCGGGTCACCGCCACGAGGACTACTACCCCTATCGGATCCGGCTCCGGGTATTCCCCGCGCGCACGCGCGCCGCACCCCAACCATGGCCCAGGGGACGAGTCACATTCTAGCCCCCTCTGGTGGAGAAATGTGGTGTTGGATGTGGAGGTGGAGTCCTGACCATCCCACTGTGCTTACCTCAGAGGAGGAACACTACACTCCATTAGAGAAGTGCAGCATCCCTGTGGTGGTCGAACCCTCAGGGGCGCCACACATCCAAGACTCATTGAACAGAGGAATCATGACAATTGCGTTATAATATTTGCATTGCAGAAAAATACAAATATTCAGTAATTTATATTTGGCTGCTGTAAATACTTTTATGCCCAAAAATGACAAAAGTATTCTCGGAGTGATACCTTTATTAGCTAACCAGAAAAAAAAAAAATTATATATATATATGCAAGCTTTCAGAGCACAGAGGCTCCTTCTTCAGGCAATATTACAAATGAATTCATAAGACCAGAGGCACAACATTGTTACAGCAAGACTTTTGTTCATGAGGTGGAGGGGGTGATCAGGGTCGGACTGGGGTGTCTGGGGGAATTGACTCTAGGGGCCCACCTACTGCTATATGCAAATACCTGTTATCCGCTATCCCTGTTATAGTGGAGCATTGACTGGCGGTTCCTGCACATCTACTGTGCGACACTATAACTGGGATGTACAATTACTGTAGTTTGCATTAAAGGGCTTCTTTGGTTAAAATAAGTTACCACCGATCCAGGGGCTCCACAGGATCGGTGATCACTTATTGATCGTTTGGGTCCGAACATTGGAAAACGCACCTATCGGAAGAATGGGGAGGTTTTATCCCTGACAGGACACTGATCCCCATTTTAAAATGCAGCGACAGGTGGGACGTCTGACCGCAGCTCCATTCATTCTCTTGGGGGCTTCCAAAAAAGAGCAGCGCTCACAACGACTGAGGGAATGAATGGATCAGTGGTCGCATCTCACATGCTGCTCCAGTCTAATGGGGAGAAAAGCTCCACATTCTGCCGGTGTGTCCCAGCGGTCAGACCCCACCAATCAATATTATCACTGATCCTGTGCAGAGGTGATTACTTGTTTTCACCGGAGAACCCCTGTAAGTGCATCTCTGCCGCTCTGGTCCAAGTATTTAATCACTAAGGCCACGGCCCCACTATCAGTATTCGGTCAGTATTTTTTCTCAGGAGTGGGAGCCAAAAGCAGATAAGGAACAATCAGAAAAAAGGTATAATAGAAACAAGTCACCAATTCTGCATTTATCACCCACTCCTGGTTTTGGCTCCCACTCCTGAGAAAAAAATACTGACCGAATACTGACCAAATACTGATGGGGGGGCTGTGGCCTAATGGAAAAAAATCTTTTCCTAGTTAATATCAGCGAGAACAAAATGACCGCCATACACAACACAGTCCACTATAGCAACACCAATAATACCACATACAAAAGGGACAAATATCGCCACACCATGACTAGATCACATATTACCACCACATAGTGACCGAATAATACCACATACTAGGAATAAATACGGCCACACCATGACTAGATCACATATTACCAACCACATAGTGACCGAATAATACCACATAAAAGGAACAAATACGGCCACACTATGACCAGACCACATATTACCACCCCAAAGTGACCAAATACTACAATACTGATCATGAATACAAACCACAATACTAACAACACTGTTATTACTACCAGTGATAGTATACACAGGAGCTCTGTATATAGTGTACAGGTAATACAGGGATCACCAGTGACATTATACACAGGAGCTCTGTATATAGTGTACAGGTAATACAGGGATCACCAGTGGCATTATTCATAGGAGCTCTGTATATAGTGTACAGGTAATACAGGGATCACCAGTGGCATTATTCACAGGAGCTCTGTATATAGTGTATAGGTAATACAGTGATCACCAGTGACATACACAGGAGCTCTGTATATACTATATACACACGTGGTCAAAACTATTGGTACCCCTCGTTTAATGAAAGAAAAACCCACAATAGTCACCGAAATAACTTGAATCTGACAAAAGTAATAATAAATTAAAAATCTTTGAAAATGAACAAATGAAAGTCAGACATTTCTTTTCTGCTTCCACAGAATTTAAAAAAAAATTAAACTCATGGAACAGGCCTGGACAGAAATGATGGTACCCCTGAAAATAATGTGACAAAAGGGACATGTTAAATCAAGTTGTGTCCACTAATTAGCATCACCGGTGTCTACAAACTTGTAATCATTCAGTGGGCCTGTATATAGGGCTACAGATACTCACTGTGCTGTTTGGTGACATGGTGTGCACCACACTCAACATGGACCAGAGGAAGCAAAGGAAAGAGTTGTCTCAGGAGATTAGAAAGAAAATTATAGACAAGAATATTAACCCCTCAACGACCTTGGGTCTTTCTGTTTTTGTGTTTTCATTTTTCGCTCCCCTTCTTCCCAGAGCCAGAACTTTTTTAATTTTCGTTCAATATGGCCGTGGGAGGGCTTATTTTTTGCGGGACGAGTTGTACTTTTAAACGCCATCACTGGTTTTACCATATCATGTGCTGGAAAACAGGAAAAAAATTCCAAGTGCGGTGAAATTGCAAAAAAAATTCAATTCCACAGTTGTTTTTTGAGTCCTTTTTTTTACCACGTTCACTGATTGCTAAAACTGACCTGCCACTGTTATTTTTGAGGTCATTAGGAGTTCATAGACACCAAATATGTATAGGTTCTTTTTTATTTAACAGGTGAAAAAAAAATCCAAAGTTTGCTAAAAAAAAAAAAATTCCGAGACCCGTAGCGTCTCCATTTTTCGGGATCTGGGGCCGGGTGAGGGCTTATTTTTTTCGCGCCGGGCTGTCGTTTTTTATTGATACAATTTTGGGGTAGATCTGATGTTTTCATCGCTCGTTATTGCATTTTATTGCTATTTTGCAGCAACCAAAAAAACGTAATTCTGGAGTTTAGAATTTTTTCTCGTTACGCCGTTTACCGATTTGATTAATTCTTCTTTTATATTGATAGATCGGGCGATTCTGAACGCGGTGATACCAAATATGTGTTTGTGGATTTTTTTTTTAATTATTTTCTTTTGAATGAGGCGAAAGGGGGGTGATTTAAACTTTTATATATTTTTTTAATATTTTTAAAAATGGTTTTTACACTTTCTAAATGCTTCTATAGTCTCCATAGGAGACTAAAAACCAAGCAATGTGAACTGAGGTCTAAGATGGTAGACATGCAAGAAATAGGAGCATGTTCACACTAGCAAAAAGAAACAAAACTTACAAAAGACAAAAGACAAAAATATATCTCATACCCTACCATCATTATATATAAATGTAAAGCAAAGTTGCATAATAAATATAGGGTACTTAGTGAACTATTTTTGATCAAAAAAAGTATACAAGCCGTCCCACCAGCGGCAAGGTGACCCTAAATTGGGACGGTACCTATACTGCCTATATTAAAAACCTTACTGTATATCAAAGTTGAAGTAATGCATATAAAAGGGTAGACAAATAGGACCGGGTCCCAACTCCAGACCACCCAGGCCCGTGGTAAGCTACATATATACCAGTCAGCTCAACAAAGGGGATGCCACACCCTTAAATTGCACAGAATGCAAACAAGACAAAAAAACCAAGCAATGTGAACTGAGGTCTAAGATGGTAGACATGCAAGAAATAGGAGCATGTTCACACTAGCAAAAAGAAACAAAACTTACAAAAGACAAAAGACAAAAATATATCTCATACCCTACCATCATTATATATAAATGTAAAGCAAAGTTGCATAATAAATATAGGGTACTTAGTGAACTATAGGAGACTAGAAGCAGCAGTTGTCTGATTGCTTCTACTGCATACAGGCGATGAGCAGATCGCTTGTATGCAGCAGAAATGCTCATGTGGTATGACCGCTGACCACTAGGTGGCGCTCATAGCAATTGAGACATGACAACCACAGGGGTCTGCTGCAGACCCTGGGTTGTCATGCCCACCCATTGGTGACCCGCGATCACGTGACGGGGTCACAGATGGACGGGGCTTAGGACGCGCTTCCCGGAAGCGCAAGTTAAATGCCTCTGTCAGAGATTAACAGCGGCATTTAACATGTTAACAGCCGCGGGTGGATCGCGATTCCACCCGCTGCTGTTGCGGGCACATGTCAGCTGTAAGAATCAGCTGACATGTGCCTGGTTCAGTGCGGGCTCAGTGCCGGAGGCCCCGCTGAACCGGCCTTTCTGACCTGCTGCGTATGTGTGACGCTCGAAAGCCCTACGCTGGGAGATGGGGGACTCGGAGCCGGGTCCTATGTTGTTGATGGGGTGCAGCCGTGGCCCAGACCCGCTTCATGCCCAGGGCCGTCACATTAAAAAGGATGGTACGGGCTTATCCGGGTTGAGTGGCTGATCTCGATTATGCCACCTGTGGCACCTGGTGAAGGCCACCAGCGCTGCTGCAGTCCGTTGAGGCATGGTGTTATGGCAGCCGTCGTTGTTACTACTCCCCACAGGCGGAGCAGGGCCTCAGGGCAGAGAAAGGCAGGATGGAGGGGGTAGTAGTCTAGGAGGTCTGGTGCTGCGTAGTGCGGTGTAATGCAGAATAAAGAGTCCGGAGGCCATAGGGGTTAACTTCCAGGGTTTTTACTCACGGTGGAGATTGCAGTTGAAAGGCGTCTCCCTGCTCCTCACGGAGTTCTGCGGTCACCAGAGACGAGGGGGTCCGACAACCTCCGAGTAAGTCCAGTGTTCAATCAGGACCCCGCACCAGAGTGTTCCTAGACTTCAGACCGAGTCCTTTCCTGTCTGTGTGTGTGTAGATAGGCCGGGTCTCCCTCTGAACTTCACTCAGAAAAAGGGTACGGGTGGCAGCTCCGCTCCTTCCATTACCCGGTGGGATCCTCTGGGCCTACCGGGCTTCCCTGACCAGGACGTAGAGTAGCAAGATCTGGTATTGGGGGCCGGTACCCCTCTTGCAGCCGGAATCCCTCTGAATAGATCAGCATAGTGGTGACAGGTGGCGTATACCGCTCCGTCTGCATCCCCCTGGGATCCATTTGCGGTGGAGCTACACTCCTGAGCTCCGGGCCTTCTTGGTCATGGTTCTTGACTGGGCTGAGACATATATTATCTGCAACTTGCCCCTCGACCCAAGGCCAGGGTACGAGGGCCGTGTCTCCATCCTCTGCAGGTCCACACAGGATCCACGCTCAGGGAGGGAGATCACGATCAAAGAACCCAGAACCAAAATGGCTGTGTATTAAATATGAAATTTAAAGTGTCACTAAAATGTGAGTCCTTCACCCTCACCCACTAGCTGGTTCCCCTATCTCTTGGTTCCCCAGTCTCCCAACTTCCAGTAGGGGCAGCACCTAGTGCCTATTAGCCCCCTCTGGTGGGATAAGTGTGGTGTTGGATGTGAAGGAAGGGTCCTGACCATCTCACTGTTCTTACCTCAGAGGAGGAACACTACACCCCATTAAAGAGGTGCAGCATCCCTGTGGCGGTCGAACCCTCAGGGGTGCCACACGTACTATTACTAACCAGGTCGGAAAGGGGTTAAAGGTAAAGGTTATAAGACCACCTCCAAGCAGCTTGATGTTCCTGTGATACAGGTGCACATATTATTCAGAAATTTAAGATCCATGGGACTGTAGCCAACCTCCCTGGACGTGGCTGCAGGAGGAAAATTGATGAAAAATCATAGAGACGGATAATACAAATGGTAACAAAAGAGCCCAGGATAACTTCTAAAGAGATTAAAGGTGAACTTCAAGCTCAAGGAACATCAGTGTCAGATCGCACCATCCATCGTTGTTTGATCTAAAGTGGACTTCATGGAAGACGACCAATGAGAACACCATTGTTGAAAAAAAATCATAAAAAAGCCAGACTGGAATTTGCCAACCTGCATGTTGACAAGCCACAAAGCTTTTGCGAGAATGTCCTATGGACAGATGAGACAAAAATGGAAGTTTTTGGCAAGGCACATAAGCTCTATGTTCACAGACAGAAAAATTAAGCATAACAAGAAAATAACACTGTCCCTACTGTGAAACATGGTGGAGGCTCTGTTATGTTCTGGGACTGCTCTGCTGCATCTGGCACAGGGTGTCTTGAATCTGTGCAGGGTACAATGAAATCTCAAGATTATCAAGGGATTCTAGAGAGAAATGAGCTGCCCAGTGTCAGAAAGCTTGGTCTCAGTCGCAGCTCATGGGTCTTGCAACAGGATAATGACCCAAAATACACAGCTAAAAACTCCCAAGAATGGTTAGAGGAAAACATTGGACTATTCTGAAGTGGCCTTCTATGAGCCCTGACCTAAATCCTATTGAGCGTCTTTGGAAAGAGCTGAAACATGCCGTCTGGAAAAGGCGACCTTCAAACACGAGACAACTGGAGCAGTTTGCTCATGAGGAGTGGGCCAAAATACCTGTCGAGAGGTGCAGAAGTCTCATTGACAGTTACAGGAATCGTTTGATTGCAGTGATTGCCTCAAAAGGTTGTTCAACAAAATATTAAGTTAAGAAGAACCATCATTTCTGTCCAGGCCGATTTCATGAGGTTAATTTTCAAAAAAATTCTGTGGAAGCAGAAAAGCAATGTCTGACTTTCATTTGTTCATTTTCAAAGATTTTTAATTTATTATTACTTTTGTCAGATTCAAGTTATTTCTGTGACCATTGTGTTTTTTTTTTCATTAAACGAGGGGCACCAACAATTTTGACCACGTGTGTAGTGTAAGTGTACATGTAATACACTGACTCACCAGTGACGTCTCTAGGTGAAGTTCTTCATCTTCGCTTTTCTTCTTCATCAGGCACAGACGGCCATCACTTCTTCCTGCCAGGAATCATCTCTGCAGAAAGCAACACACAGTTACCAATAACTGATCTCTTCTAGAGAATATTCCCACTCCCCCCCCCCCCCGACTTCTACACTACACCAGTTGAAGAAAAAAAGCGATATAGTGCCGCCCTGCACAATAACAGGACCCCTCTTTTGTCCCATCTCATGGAAAACAATTTCCTAAAAAGTAAATTATATTACAGAAGTTATAATGTCCCTAATTGAACTCTAAAGCAATAATTTTCCCCACTGGCCACCATAAACTAATAAAGTATGTTCCTCAATCTGGCCCCCAAACAGTAATTAAGTCCCTTGTCCAGCCTGGCACCCTCATATGTCCAGGGTGACCCCTCCATATATTTATCCTATCCCACGTGTATCGAACCTGCCCCCTCCCATATATCCATCCTAGCTCCCCATGTGTCCAGCCTGCCACCCCATATATCCATCCTGGCCCCTCCCCCTGCATATATCCATCCTGACACCCCCCCCATATATCCCTTCTGGCCCCCATATGTCCAGTGTGACCCCTCCATATATTTATCCTAGCCCACGTGCATCAAGCCTGCCCCCTCCCATATACCCATCCTAGCCCCCCATGTGGCCAGCCTGCCCCGCCCCCCACATATCCTTCCTGGCCTCCATGTTTCCAGCCTGTCCCCCCATATATCTGTCCTGGCCTCCATGTGTCCAGCCTGTTCCCTCCCATATTTCCATCCTAGCGTCCCACATGTCCAGCCTGCCCCCCCATATATCCATCCTGGCCTCCATGGGTCCAGCCTGCCCCCCAAAATATCCATCCTGGCCTCCATGTGTCCAACCAGCCCCCCTCCCCCCATATATTTATCCTGGCCTCCATGTGTCCAGCCTGCCCCCCTACATATCCATCCTGGCCTCCATGTGTCCAGCCTGCCCCCCCACATATCCATCCTGGCCTCCAATGTATCCAGCCTGCCCCCCCCATATATCTGTCCTGGCCTCCATGTGTCCAGCCTGTTCCCTCCCATATATCCGTACTAGCGTCCCATATATCCATCCTGGCCTCCATGTGTCCAGCCAGCCCCCCTACATATCCTTCCTGGCCTTCATATGTCCAGCCTGCCCCCTCAATATATCCATCCTGGGCTCCATGTGTCAAGCTTGCACCCCCCATATATCCATCCTAGCCCCCCCATGTGTCCAGACTGTCCCCCATATATCCATCCTGGCCTCCATGTGTCCAGCCTGCCCCCCTACATATCCATCCTGGCCTCCATGTGTCCAGCCTGCCACCCCCCCATATATCCATCCTGGCCTCCATGTGTCCACCCTGCCACCCTACATATCCATCCTGGCCTCCATGTGTCCAGCCTGCCCCCCTACATATCCATCCTGGCTTCCATGTGTCCATCCTGCCCCCCCACATATCCATCCTGGCCTCCATGTGTCCAGCCTGCCCCCCCACATATCCATCCTGGCCTCCATGTGTCCAGCCTGCCCCCCTACATATCCATCCTGGCCTCCGTGTGTCCAGCCTGCCCCCCCCTCATATCCATCCTGGCCTCCACATTTTCAGCCTGCCCCCCATATATCTGTCCTGGCATCCATGTATCCAGCTTGCCCCCCCATATATCTGTCCTGGCCTCCATGTGTCCAGCCTGACACCCCATATATCCATCCTGGCATCCATGTGTCAACCCTGTCCTCCCATATATCCATCCTGGCCTCTGTGTGTCCATCCTGCCCCCCCCCATATATCCATCCTTTTCTCCATGTGTCAAGCCTGCCCCCCATATATCCATCCTAGCCCCCCACATGTGTCCAGACTGCCTCCCATATATCCATCCTGGCCTCCATGTGTCCAGCCTGCCCCCCTACATATCCATCCTGGGCTCCATGTGCCCAGCCTGCCGCCCCCCATATGTCCAGCTTGCCCCCCCATATATCCATCCTGGCCTCCATGTGTCCACCCTGCCCCACTACATATCCATCCTGGTCTCCATGTGTCCAGCCTGCCTCCCCCACATATCCATCCTGGCCACCATGTGTCCAGCCTGCCCCCCCACATATCCATCTTGGCCTCCATGTGTCCAGCCTACCCTCCCCCCCACATATCCATCCTGGCATCCACATTTCCAGCCTGCCCCCCCATATATCTGTCCTGGCCTCCATGTATCCAGCCTGCCTCCCCCATATATCTGTTCTGGCCTCCATGTGTCCACCCTGCCCCCCCATATATCCATCCTGGCATCCATGTGTCCAGTCTGTCCCTCCATATATCCATCCTGGCCTCCATGTGTCCAGTCTGCCCCCCCCTACATATCCATCCTGGCCTCAATGTGTCCAACCTGCCCCCCCCACATATCCATCCTGGCCTCCATGTGTCCAGCCTGCCCCCCTACATATCCATCCTGGCCTCCACATTTCCAGCCTGCCCCCCCATGTATCTGTTCTGGCCTCCATGTGTCCATTCTGCCCCCCTACATATCCATCCTGGCCTCCACATTTCCAGCCTGCCCCCCCATGTATCTGTCCTGGCCTCCATGTGTCCAGTCTGCCCCCTCCCATGTATCCATCCTAGCGCCCCATATGTCCATCCTGCCCCCCCATATATCCATCCTGGTGTCCATGTGTCCAGTCTATCCCCCCATATATCCATCCTGGCCTCCAAGTGTCAAGCCTGCCCCCCCAAATATCAATCCTGGCGTCCACGTGTCCAGCCTGTCCCCCCCCATATATCCATCCTGGCCTCCATGTGTCCAACCTGCCCCCCCCACATATCCATCCTGGCATCCATGTGTCCAGCCTGCGCCCCTACATATCCATCCTGGCCTCCATGTGTCCAGCCTGCCCCCCCATATATCGTCCTGGCCTCCATGTGTCCAGCCTGCCCCCTCCCATGTATCCATCCTAGCGCCCCATATGTCCACCCTGCCCCCTCATAAATCCATCCTGGTGCCCATGTGTCCAGTCTGTCCCCCCATATATCCATCCTGGCCTCCATGTGTCAAGCCTGCCCCCCCATACATCTGTCCTGGCGTCCATGTGTCCAGCCTGTCCCCCCATATATCCATCCTGGCCTCCATGTGTCCAACCTGCCGCCCCCATATATCCATCCTGGTGTCCATGTGTCCAGCCTGCCCCCCCACATATCCATCCTGGCCTCCATGTGTCCAGCCTGCCCCCACCACATATCCATCCTGGCCTCCATGTGTCCAGCCTGCCCCCCCCCCACATATCCATCCTGGCCTCCACTTTTCCAGCCTGCCCCCCATATATCTGTCCTGGCCTCGATGTGTCCAGCCTGCTCCCTCCCATATATCCGTCCTAGCGTCCCATATATCCATCCTGGCCTCCATGTGTCCAGCCTGCCCCCCTACATATCCTTCCTGGCCTCCATATGTCCAGCCTGCCCCCCCAATATATCCATCCTGACCTCCATGTGTCCAGCCTGCCCCCCCATATATCCATCCCAGCCTCCGTGTGTCCAGCCTGCCCCCCCCACATATCCATCCTGGCCTCCACATTTACAGCCTGCCCCCCCATATATCTGTCCTGGCCTCCATGTGTCCAGCATGCTCCCTCCCATATATCCGTCCTAGCGTCCCATATATCCATCCTGGCCTCCATGTGTCCAGCCTGCCCCCCTACATATCCTTCCTGGCCTCCATATGTCCAGCCTGCCCCCCCAATATATCCATCCTGGGCTCCATGTGTCCAGCCTGCCCCCCCCATATATCCATCCTGGCCTCCGTGGGTCCAGTCTGCCCCCCCATATATCCATCCTGGCCTCCGTGGGTCCAGCCTGCCCCCCCATATATGCATCCTGGTCTCCATGTGTCAAGCCTGCCCCCCATATATCCGTCCTAGCCCCCCCATGTGTCCAGACTGCCCCCCATATATCCATCCTGACCTCCATATATCCATCCCAGCCTCCGTGTGTCCATCCTGCCCCCCCCACATATCCCTCCTGGCCTCCACATTTACAGCCTGCCCCCCATATATCTGTCCTGGCCTCCATGTGTCCAGCCTGCTCCCTCCCATATATCCGTCCTAGCGTCCTATATATCCATCCTGGCCTCCATATGTCCAGCCTGCCCCTCAATATATCCATCCTGACCTCCATGTGTCCAGCCTGCCCCCCCATATATCCATCCTGGCCTCCGTGGGTCCAGCCTGCCCCCCTATATATCCATCCTGGCCTCCGTGGGTCCAGCCTGCCCCCCCATATATGCATCCTGGTCTCCATGTGTCAAGCCTGCCCCCCCATATATCCGTCCTAGCCCCCCCATTTGTCCAGACTGCCCCCCATATATCCATCCTGCCCCCCCCTACATATCCATCCTGGCCTCCATGTGTCAATCCTGCCCCCCTACATATCCATCCTGGCCTCCATGTGTCCAGCCTGCCTCCCACATATCCATCATGGCCTCCATGTGTCCAGCCTGCCCCCCCCACATATACATCCTGGCCTCCACATTTCCAGCCTGCCCCCCATATATCTGTCCTGGCCTCCATGTATCCAGCCTGCCCCCCCATATATCAGTCCTGGCCTCCATGTGTCCAGCCTGCTCCCTCCCATGTATCCATCCTAGAGCCCCATATGTCCACCCTGCCCCCCCATGCATACATCCTGGCGTCCATGTTTCCAGCCTGTCCCCCCATATATCCATCCTGGCCTCCATGTGTCAAGCCTGTCCCCCCCATATATCCGTCTTAGCCCCCCCATGTGTCCAGACTGCCCCACCATATATCCAGCCTGCCACCCTACATATCCATCCCAGCATCCATGTGTCCAGCCTTCCCCCCCCCATATATCCATCCTGGCCTCCATGTGTCCATCCTGCCCCCCTACATATCCATCCTGGCCTCCATGTGTCCAGCCTGCCCCCCCCACATATCCATCCTGGCCTCCATGTGTCCATCCTACCCCCACCCACATATCCATCCTGGCCTCCATGTGTCCATCCTACCCCCACCCACATATCCATCCTGGCCTCCACATTTCCAGCCTGCCCCCCCATATATCTGTCCTGGCCTCCATGTGTCCAGCCTGCCCCCTCCCATGTATCCATCCTAGTGCCCCATATGTCGACCCTGCCCCCCATATATCCATCCTGGCATCCATGTGTCCAGTCTGTCCCCTCATATATCCATCCTGGCGTCCATGTGTCCAGTCTGCCCCCCCATATATCCATCCTGGCCTCCGTGTGTCCAGCCTGCCCCCCCATATATCCATCCTGGCCTCCGTGTGTCCAGCCTGCCCCCCCCATATATCCATCCTGGCCTCCGTGTGTCCAGCCTGCCCCCCCATATATCCATCCTGGCCTCCATGTGTCCAGCTAGGCTCCCTCTTCCTGTGTGCTGCCAGGGCTCCCCCTCGTGTGTCCAGCCATCTCATTCTGCATATACACATACACACACACACACACACACACACACAGATACCTCTTACCTTCCTGCACTCCCGTGCGGTGTCCTCCTTCTCCGGCGGCTGAGTTGTGTGCCTCCTTCACAGCACGCCGGCCAGCGAAGGGAGATGAGCAGCTTCAGCTGCTTCATTCTGGGACGTGCTCAGCAGTGGTTAAGGTAATGAACGCTGCGTGTGGGCGTCCCTGCATACACTGAGCCTGCGCTTTTAAAGGGCCCATGCCCCTTAAAACCGCAGTTTTTTTTTTCATTCTCTTCTCCCCTTCTCCTCTCCAGCAGGGGGTGGGGCCCACCTGTAAAATTCCCGGTACCCCTCCAGCCCAGTCCGACCCTGGGGGTGATGCCTCCTAATGATGAGATCAAATTTAGGGTTTTTAGTTGCAAATGGCAAGTCTGTGGGAATGTTTAATTATTTGGAGACCATCTGGCGGAGGTGTGAATTTAATCCATGTAGTGAGTCATAAATCCAGGTGTTCAATTGAGTCCATCACCATCAGTGATGGGCACATTCCCATGTAAAAACAAAAAAATGGTAATATGTGGGTACAAGTTTTGCATCAAATACAGTCTACATACCATACACAAATCAGGACTAAAAAATCATGGCTGTCTTTTCGTGTACATCCTCCAATGTGGTATACATGATACAATGTACAAGGTGCCTGGAAGGAGTTTATATTGGAGAAACGATGCAAAAACTGCAAACGCAAATGAATTTACACAGACACACAGTTAAGAATGAACTGGACTCGCCTGTGGGAAAACATTTCTCTGGCCCGGGACACTGTATGAAAGATCTAAAAGGTCATTACAAAGACGACAGACAAAGAAAAATTTGGGAATTCAAATTGATATGGATGTTCAATTCCTTGACAACAGGACTCAAACACCTGGGTTTATGACTCACTACATGGATTTAATTCACACCTCCGCCAGATGGTCTCCAAATAATTAAACATTCCCACAGACTTTCCATTTGCAACTAAAAACCCTAAATTTGATCTCTTTGACTCATCATTAGGAGGCATCACCCCCTCCACCTCATGAACAAATGTCTTGCTGTAACATCTCTTAAATGTTGTGCCTCTGGTTTTATGAATTCATTTGTAATATTGGATGAAGAAGGAGCCTCTGTGCTCTGAAAGCTTGCTTATATCTATTTTTTTTTTTTTTTCCTGGTTAGCCAATAAAGGTATCACTCCGAGAATACTTTTGCCATAAAAGTATTTACATCGATTTTTCTGGCTAACACGGTACCACAATATAACTTTGCATTGTACATCATATTTGGCTGCTGAAATGTGAAGAGGCCAAAAAAAAGGACTTATTCCTACCGTTAATTACACTTCCAGGAGTCCATCATGACAGCACGGCAGGAGGTAGTTCTTCTGACCTTCTAGGGACAGGAAACACATGAGAGGTTAAGAGCCCCCCCCCACACACCTCACCCTCATTGTTTGTACCGATCACCACACCAGGATGGATGCAACTCTATTTTATTAAATTCACCAATGTTACATTCATATAACGGTGCTGACATGATGGACTCCTGGAAACGTAATTAACTGTAGGAATAATTTCCATTTTACCAGTTCGTCCATCATGACAGCACGACAGGAGAAATACCAAATCAAACGGTCATTAGGGTGGGACTACTGCTTGCAGAACCTTACGACCATAAGCTAGCTTTTGGCTGGACAGAACCTCTAATTTATTGTGTTTGCTAAAGGTAGATATATTAGACCAAGTTGCTGTCTGGCAGATTTGTTCTACCGATGCTCCTGCCTTCTCTGCCCAGGAAGTGGAAACTGCTCTAGTGGAGTGAGCTTTGATGGAAATTGGCGGGTCCTTTCCCTGTGACTCTTATGCAAGAGCGATAGTCTTGGTCATCCATCTTGCTAAGGTTGGTTTAAAGGCTTTCCTGCCTTTGTTTGCTCCTGAATATTGCAGGAACAGATTCGAGTCCTGTCTCCAGGGAGCTGTCGCTTCCATATAGTAAATGACTGATCTTCTGACGTCCAGAGTATGAAACTATTTTTCTTTGTCTTTTTTTGGAGATTGGCAAACGGATGGTAGAATTATTTCCTGGTTCAAGTTTGCCTTGGATACCACTTTGGGAAGGAAAGAGGGATCCAATCTGAAAACCAACCTGTCGTCTAGTACTTTCAGGTAAGGATCTAGAACCGAGAGTGCTTGGATCTCCCCTTCCCATTTTGCCGTGGTGACTGCTACCAGAAAAACTGCTTTCATGGAGAGTAGATCTATCCATGACTGCTCCAAAGGCTCAAATGGAGGCTTACATAAGGCTCCCAACACTAGGTTTAGGTCCCATGATGGTACAAGATTTCTAAGCATAGGTTTTAGGTGAGAGATTGCTCTGGTAAACCTTGACACCCATGGGTGGTCTGCCAAGCGATAGTCTAGGAAAGAACTCAGGCCGAATACATTAAAAGTGCATATTTCTGCCCTAAGGCCTTTATCGAATCCCTGTTGGAGAAAGTCTAGTATTTTAGGGATGTCAGGATTAACTGAGTCCATGCTTGATTCTCCTAAGAATAAGCAAAATTGCTTCCACACCCCGGAGTATATAGTTGAGGTTACCGGTTTTCTGCTAGCTTGTAAAGTCGAGATTACACGATCCGACAAGCCTTTGGAAGCTAGGATGCGCCTTTCAGGATCCACGCTGTTAACTGGAGAAGATGGACATCTTGATGATACAAGGGACCCTGAGATAGAAGGTCTACCCGGTGTGGAAGAACAAGTGGGTGATCCATTGACATTTGTTGTAACAACGGAAACCAGATCTTCTTGGGCCAATAAGGCGCTACTAGAATTAAAGTTGCCTGCTCCTGTTTTATTTTCCTCAATACCCTCGAGATTAGAGGGATTGGAGGGAAGGCATATACAACATCTCTTCCCCAGGGCTGAAAGAGCACGTCTACCCCTTCCGGGTTGTCGCCCGGGCTGATGGAGAAGAATCGCCGGAGCTTCCTGTTCTTTTTGGTTGCAAACAAATCTATGGAGGGCTAGCCCCATCTCTGGATTATTAGCTTGAAGATATCTGGGTTCAGCTCCCACTCGGAGAACCAGACTTTCTCTCTGCTGAGGTAGTCCGCTATTGTGTTCTTGGATCCTTTGAGGTGGACTGCTGACACTGAAAGAACATTCACTTCGGCAAACTGGAAGATTTGTGTTGCTAGAACCTGCAGCTGTACTCCTTTGGGACCTTCCTGCCGACGAAGGAAGGCGATCGTCGTCCTGTTGTCCAAGAAAATTTTTAGGTGATTTCCTCTGACTAGATCTTGGCCTTGTTGAAGAACTTCCCAGACCGCCCATAGTTCTTTGAAGTTTGAAGACCTTTTTTGTAGTTTGGAAGGCCATGAGCCCTGAAAGTATCTGCCCTGTATATTCGCCCCCCCAGCCTCTTTGACTGGCATCTGTAGAGATCCGCTCCATAGGAAGGAGGATCCATTCTACTGCCCTTCTTAGATTTGAGGGTCTTGCCCACCAAGAAAGAGAAACTTTTATTTCTGGTGTCAATTTCATCTTTTTGTTTAGACCTGAAGACTGTTTGTTCGAGGTAGATAGGACTGCTTGTTGCAGGGGTCTGGTGTGGGACTGGGCCCATCTTACACTGGGAATACATGACGGCATTAGACCTAGAATTCGCATGGCGAACATGACCGTCGTGAAAGCCTTTCTGGAAATTTCAGATTTTCAGACCGATTTCCTGTTTTGTTAGAGGCAGGGAAGAATTCTGGAGATGAGAGTTTAGAAGCACTCCCAAGAACACCTTTTCGATGCTTGGTTGGAGACTTGATTTTTCCCAGTTGACTCCCCATCCTAGGGATTGTAGGGTTTTGATTGTCCGTATTTGTTGTTGGAGAAGAACGGGCTCTGATTCGGCCACTAACAGTATATTGTCCAGGTATAGTATTATAATTATGCCCCGTTTTCTTAAGAAGGCTGCAACCTCCGTTATTAGCTTTGTAAAAATTCTGGGAACCGATGACAGACCGAAAGGAAGACAAGTAAACTGGAAGTTATATATGTAGCACCCTGAGGATTCGGCTGCTACAGGGGTACTGCACCTCAACCCAGAGGTGTGGTATTCCACTCCCGGGTAAGGATGGAGTGTGAAACTGAGCCAGAGAGCTGCATGCACTACACACATCCCATTTCCGAGGAACAGACCAACGGTACTCCCACTTAGAAATGTGCAGGTACGACCGAGTCTGTTCCTGGCTGGAGTGGGAGGGGGGTGGTACATCCCAGTAGTGTAGGGGCAGATAGGGGGAGCAGCCTGGGTAAAGATAGGAGCTCATTGGGTGCTGGTCACCTGAGCTCACACATAGAGGGAGTATTTAAGGTGGGCACCATCTAAGATCAGGGTCAGTCTGCCACAGTCAGTCAGTCTGTGTGAAGCCAGAGGAAGAGAGCAGAGGAGCAGAGCAGCCCAAGGCCCAGAGAGAGAGAGAGGAGAAAGGAAGAAAGACCCAGAGGGGGTGAAAGAAAAGGACTCTGAGAACCCAAAGTCCATCACCGGGTGAAGAGTTGGCAACTGGGTACCGGATCCCAAACTGGTGGGGGCTAAAGCACACCCTAGCCAGAGACCGGAGGCCGTGGGCAGGATCTGCCACGGCCACCCACCACATCCACCCTGAAGGCAAACCACGTGTAGGGTCAGGGAACCCAAGGCCAAGGGTCTCCCAACAGAAGGCCCGAGGGAGCTGGACCTAGGTGGATCCCTGGTGGGGACGGCCAGAAGAAAGGACAGGAAGGAGGGCTCAGGGTCACGCTCCGGACTTGCTTGGGGGTTGGTTGAATCCAGGACCTGGTGGACGCAGCACGGCTCGGGTGGTCACTTGAAGCTGGAGTGACCGGAACATCAGCAGTAAGTAAATACCCTAAACTGCACAACCCGACTCTGTCTTTAATTACCATCTATGCTGCACCACCACAACCCCCATCCTCTGCACCTGACCCCCTGAGGCTATACCCCACCCGTTGGGGGTTATACTATCAAAAGCTGCACCAACACCATCAGCCTCAGCGGACCCTGCTGCAGCGGCGGCCGTAGTGACCGCAATACAACGGGTGGCGTAGTCGACATAAAGAACTTTATAACATCTGTAGGACTGCCACATACTCTGAGCTTGACACCCTGGGCACGGACCGGGTCACAGCCACTCGGAGACTACAACCCCCATCTGATCCGGCTCCGGGTATTCCCCTAAAGAATATGGCCCAGGGGGTGCGTCGACTTTGGCATAGTCGGCAGGATTACGTGCCCACAACAACCGGGTACTGCGTGCCTGAAGAAAAGAACAAGTTTACCTCAAAAAGAAGTCTCCTGCCGGTTCCGGAGGGTCCCCGCCATCGGACTCCATCACAGGTCGATTCCCGCCGGTTGTCCGCCATTAACAGCTTTTTCCCGCCATCTGCAGAGTTTCCCGCCACTGGGAGACGATTCCCGCCATTTCCAAAGGTTTCCCGCCTTGGAAGAGCGGACGCCATTATGGGCGTGCCAGAGGGTGGCAAGAGGCCACCTCCCATCGTGGGCCAGGACCGAAAATGGCGCCAAAAGTGGAAACCGCCCCCACCAACAGAGACTGTGATGCTAGAGGTGTCTGTCAGCGTGAAAGAACTGCCCCTGGAGCTGACAATCACCAAGTGGCCCCGGAACCGCCCTCGAAGTGGGAGGACTGAGAAGAAGAGAGCAAAGATGGGTGTCGCCTGGAGCAGTCTGGAGAGAGCGCACCCAGAGACAAGAAGCCTAGAGCTGAGTCCAGAAGAAGCTTACCCGGAGATGGGAGAAGAGCAGAGCAGCACCGGCCCGCTGGCCAGGAGCCTGCCGGGAACAGCAGAAGGAGAGCAGAGCAGCACCGACCCGTTGGTCAGGAGCCTGCTAGAAGCAACGACCCCACTAGGCCTAGTGGAGGTCCTAGCACAGCTCCCCCGAGACCGGGAGTGTGCGCAGACCGCTCTGGAGGGCCTCGCAAGGAGGATGGCCCGGGTGCAACGAGAGACGTTGGCGCAGTGGAGCCGAGAGATGGCCCAGCGGACCGAGACTCGTCAGCGGAGCACGCCAGCCGAGACGAGGAGACAGACCGCCTCTGAGGATGGCGCAGGAGGACTCAAGGCCGGAGACGGCGCCGAGAAGGGAGCCGAACGAAAGGAGGCAGGTAAAGGGGACGTCTCTACCCCAAACCGGGAAACCGCGTACCTGCCCCAGCTCCCCGTCGCAGAGCCCGAAGTACCCCCTGCCGTGCCCGTAACCGCAACGTCACCGCCACAGACTAGGCCTCAACCGGAAGCCGCAGCCGCGACCCCTGTGACGTCACACGCCTCGACCCCGAGCGTGACCAAGCAGGAAGTACCACCAGCCTGGTCGCAAGGCCTAGTACCCCCGGGCGCCGCAATACCAACAGCGCCCCCTACCTCCGCGGAGCCACCGGCCTGGTCGCAGGGCCAAGTAGCCCAGGGCGCCGCCGTCCTTACGGTGCCCTTCACTTTCCAGGTGCCCCAGGCCTGGCCGCAAGGCCTGGGCAACCCGGGTGCCACCACCACCGCGCCCATAAAACCAAGAGTGCCGCATCTGGGAGAAGATCTGTTTGCCCAACATACGTGCCCGGATGGGCAGCCCTTTATATGGCCACCGGAGTTTCACCATCCCCGACTCCGGAAAGAGAGACTCCTAGATGAACCCCTGATCCCGGCTCCAAAGCCCGTAAAAAGGACCTCGCCCCCGCTAGAGGAGGCACAGTTTGAGTGGGACCCCACCGGAGAAGATCTCATGGGGTTCACTCAGGAGACCCGGGCAGCTGCAGCGGAGCGTGCAGAGTGCTGCCGGCAGCAGCTCGAGGTCTTTGAGAGGGAGCGGAGAGAGAGGCGGGTCCGGGAACAACAAGCCCAGATAAGGAGCGCGGAGCAGAAGAGCCGGGCCAGGAGGAGTCCCCGTGCAGCTCATGGTCCCCCTTCCACCGGGACTGTGATCAAGTTTAACATGCAGCATGGGTGGGGTTTCATCCGAGACCACCGCACCCCAGGCGACGTCTTCGTGACCAGGAGAGACGTTGAGTCCCACCTACCGGAGGGACACAGAGGTCGTGACCTTTACATCGGGGACGAGGTCACCTTTACCCGGCACAAGTGTGCCAAAGGACCCTACGCCCTCCATGTGCATCGCCTGACGGAGGAAGAGCTGCGGTGTGAGGAGGAAGAACAAGAGGACCCGGACGGGTCTGAAGCTAAAGGTAACCACAAAGAAAGAGCAGGAGGACGTCGTCGTTGAGTACGGCAGAGTAGAAGCTGTATATAGTTACCCGTAGGGGTACCAAAGAAACTGTTGCTGATAATATAGTCCCCGTTGGGACCAGCAAGTGTGAACTGTTTACCCGTTTATCCCTTAAATCCCACTGACCGAGGACTGAGAGCGGTCATTCCTCCCTAATACCTGGCCGAGGACTGAGAGCGGCCATATCCCTTGTAAATAGTTGCGCGTCCTAAAGCGCCCCCTACTGGTTTTATAGGAAAGCCACGAGTTCCAAAGACTGTCGCACTTTACCCGGTCACACGTTGCACAGTGACCGGAGGAGGAGCCAGAGGCGACGAGAATGTTATTAATATGAAAAGTTTTATGATGATGCTGATATATATATGATATTTTATATGTTTTTATTATGTTGTTTATATGAAAAAAAAAATGTATGTTTGTGGATGTTTATCTCTTACAGCCCGAGGACGTGCTGTGATTTACCAGGGGGGAATGTAGCACCCTGAGGATTCGGCTGCTACAGGGGTACTGCACCTCAACCCAGAGGTGTGGTATTCCACTCCCGGGTAAGGATGGAGTGTGAAACTGAGCCAGAGAGCTGCATGCACTACACACATCCCATTTCCGAGGAACAGACCAACGGTACTCCCACTTAGAAATGTGCAGGTACGACCGAGTCTGTTCCTGGCTGGATTGGGAGGGGGGTGGTACATCCCAGTAGTGTAGGGGCAGATAGGGGGAGCAGCCTGGGTAAAGATAGGAGCTCATTGGGTGCTGGTCACCTGAGCTCACACATAGAGGGAGTATTTAAGGTGGGCACCATCTAAGATCAGGGTCAGTCTGCCACAGTCAGTCAGTCTGTGTGAAGCCAGAGGAAGAGAGCAGAGGAGCAGAGCAGCCCAAGGCCCAGAGAGAGAGAGAGGAGAAAGGAAGAAAGACCCAGAGGGGGTGAAAGAAAAGGACTCTGAGAACCCAAAGTCCATCACCGGGTGAAGAGTTGGCAACTGGGTACCGGATCCCAAACTGGTGGGGGCTAAAGCACACCCTAGCCAGAGACCGGAGGCCGTGGGCAGGATCTGCCACGGCCACCCACCACATCCACCCTGAAGGCAAACCACGTGTAGGGTCAGGGAACCCAAGGCCAAGGGTCTCCCAACAGAAGGCCCGAGGGAGCTGGACCTAGGTGGATCCCTGGTGGGGACGGCCAGAAGAAAGGACAGGAAGGAGGGCTCAGGGTCACGCTCCGGACTTGCTTGGGGGTTGGTTGAATCCAGGACCTGGTGGACGCAGCACGGCTCGGGTGGTCACTTGAAGCTGGAGTGACCGGAACATCAGCAGTAAGTAAATACCCTAAACTGCACAACCCGACTCTGTCTTTAATTACCATCTATGCTGCACCACCACAACCCCCATCCTCTGCACCTGACCCCCTGAGGCTATACCCCACCCGTTGGGGGTTATACTATCAAAAGCTGCACCAACACCATCAGCCTCAGCGGACCCTGCTGCAGCGGCGGCCGTAGTGACCGCAATACAACGGGTGGCGTAGTCGACATAAAGAACTTTATAACATCTGTAGGACTGCCACATACTCTGAGCTTGACACCCTGGGCACGGACCGGGTCACAGCCACTCGGAGACTACAACCCCCATCTGATCCGGCTCCGGGTATTCCCCTAAAGAATATGGCCCAGGGGGTGCGTCATATACTCTGTCCCTTCGCTCTAGGGAAAACCTCAAATATTGATGATGGGTCGGATGGATAGGAACGTGTTAATAAGCATCCCTGAGATCTAGACTGCACATTACCGAATCCTTTTGTATTAAAGGGATGCTGGACCTGATTGTCTCCATCTTGAACCTTCTGTGCTGAAGGTGAGGTGGGGGGGAGGGCTCTTAACCTCTCATGTGTTTCCTGTCCCTAGAAGGTCAAAGGAACTACCTCCTGTCGTGCTGTCATGATGGACGAACTGGTAAAATTGCCTAGTGATTAAAGCCCTTTCAGGCCTGGTCACTGCGATGTTGGACTTGTGTTGTTATGTTGTGAACAGTGTGGTGTCTGAAAGGGGCTGGCTGACTATTCATCTCAATAGCTAAGCCGTCCCCTTTCCTTGTCTCAGCCGATTTATGGACAGAAGGGGACTGGCTTAGCCATAGAAATAAGCAGCCAGCTCCCATCATATGCATCACTGATCAAAGACTGAGAAAGGACACCCTCTCCTGTGTCAAACACAAGCCAGAAGTAAAGCTGCCGGACCGGCACCAATATCTGGAGCATTTTTTGTAGATTAGTAAGTTATATATGAGAATTTAAGGATATCTAAATGACGCGCCCCTGGGCCTGTGTCGCGCTGCGTTGCGCACGCGGGAGCTTACCCGGAGCCGGATCTCTTGAGGGTTGTAGTCTCGTGGCGGCGACCCGGTCCGTGCCCAGGGAGTCAAACTGAGCGGCGATGTACTAGCAGTAGATGGTTGGTGACTACGCCACCCGTTGAATGCAGCTATGGAGCTGCCGCTGCAGGGCAGACCGCTGAGGCCGGTGGAAGGATGGTGCAGCGTGGATGGTATAACCCCCAACGGGAGGGGTATGGCCTCAGGGCAGCCGACGTGGATGATGGGGGTAGCAGGAACCACTCAGAGACGGTGCGGTGTAGTTCAGGGTCTTTACTGGTGACAAAGATAGACCCTCCCGGAGTACTTGCTAGTGATAGGGGCCTGGTCAGTCCTTGAGCAGATGGGATCTCCCCTGGCCAGGCGGAGTTGTAGGCCTTCCCAACTAACTGTACTCTTCTGGCTACCTTGCTAGAGGCGGGAATAAGTAGCCCACGTCCCTGAGTGTACCGTGTGGTGCTCACCCGTATGGCCGGTGACTCGGGGCCTTCTAATGGCTTCCGCTCCACGATGGCGGTGCTGGTCCCACGCGTGTGACCGTGCCTTCGGGCTTCTGGGCCAGAGGACCTGAAATCCTCTGCCGGACGGTTTCTGCTGCTGGGTAGGAGTTAGTCCCCACAGCCTCGGACTCCGGGTCCGGTAAAAAATCTTCTCAGTCAGGGCGAGCTCTGCAGCTGCCAGCCCCTGACTCGTTGTAACACTGCTCCCCACAGAGCTCCTGATGTTTCTTGCTATGCTGCTTCTCTTCTCTACTCTTGTTCTGTCTTCTTTCTCACTAACCCTGCCTCAGCCCCGGGTTTATATAGGGGAAGTCCTTCCCCTCCCAAGACTGGGCAGGAGGTGTGGCATGCACAGGATCCCTCACCAAGAGACCTCCCACCTGCTCTCAGACGTAATATCTCTATCACTGTGGCAACCAGACCCCTGGGGTGTCACATAAAGTTGTTTTTTTTGGACAGCCTCCTTGCTCAATTCCCAACATTACATTACATTCGTAGTGTGGGTGTATGGAGCTGAGCTTACTCCTCACACGGTTTTTGCTGGCTGTGTTATACAGCCAGCATCTCCTATCAGTATAGACCAGAGCTAGCTCCTATCGCTGCTGTTCGACATCATGAAAGACTCCAAAAGAAAGTGGAATTGGGGCCAAAGTGTAGAAGAAGCTAACTATAAAGTGTTAAAGTGTCCAACCGCATAATTTACATAGGAGACAAATCAAATCTGAAACGGATCATAAATTGTTTTAATAAAACAAAATGTTAAAAAAACAGCTCTGGAAAGAACAAATTCTGGAGATTTACATGACAGACGCGATAGTGTTACACATGCAGGGCAATTAGCTACACTGGGTGGAGAGCAGGACTATGTAGAATCAGAAGGGTTCACAGCTAGTGCTAAACTCATTATGTTCCCCTGCATCACTTTTATATCAGACCCCCTTCAGCTTGTATGAACAGTGGGGGGGCCTAGGGGTCCTCGCTATGATCAACTAGGAAGGACAGGGTCAAACTGATATTTCAAGCATTTCTGTGTTAAAATGTGTGATTAAAAGAAACCTCCAGGCCAAACGGATAAACTTTATATCTAGGCCTGGGCCTAAGGTGGCAGAGCTTGACTGGGATTCTCCCTAATGCCACATTCATACACCAGTGTGTCACGGTCCGAGCATGGTCTGTCTTAAGGTCTCCTGACCAGAACTTAACAGCCTCAGCCATATACGAGGCTGTCAGGAGACCTGTGGACAGTCCATGAATCATGGTCCATGCTGAAACCATGACATACTGTTGTGTGAATGTGGCATTAGTCATGAATCATCCCTTCAGGCCCTGCGCTAGGCCAAAATGGGTTTCTTCAAAACATTACTCTTGAGTAGAGATGGGAGAATCGATTAGTAGGACTCCGATCCATCGACCAGGTCAGTAATCTGTGACCTCTGGACAGCCGGCCTACAAATCTTTTTACCTCCCAACATTCCAGCCTCTTCTTTTTATTAGCCGGGCTGGTGCTACATTGTGTGTGTGTCACACCATAATGATGATGTTGCATCAGCCCAACTAACCAAAAAAGAAGCCGGGAAGTAAGGAGATTCGCAGGCCTACAGTCCAGCGGTCACAGAGTATTGCAAATCGATTATCCCATCTCTACTCTTATCAGACTTGGGTCACAGCATCACCATGTGCTGCCTAATGTAAGGCTTGAGGGGGAAATGATGCAGAGAGAGACCCCGGTCATGCTCTGCCGACTGAGGCGCAGGCTTAGATATACTGATATATTTCAGTCATTTGGCATATTGCTCATCCAAAGTGTTAGGATAGAAGTGGCCAATGCTAGATTGCCCCTTGTATTAGACAGAGTAGCATGACTCGTTTAGGTCTCCGCATTGTATTAGAGGCGAAAAGAAAGAATACAAAGAGTGAAATAGTAATACAAATCAACAATAGTCTTGAAATTGCTCTATGTGGAGCCTCTTTGGGGCATATCATTTCTATTTTACTGGCTTGTAGTACGATTAAAGTGCACAGAAAAAAGTTTCCAGTTAGAGACTGCAGCAGGATAGAATGGTTTCAGGAGCCCCCATCTTCTGGTATCCGTTGAAGGCTCCTCAATAAAAACAACTGGCAAATTTTCGAGTTTGAAGGAAGCCCTATTAGTTCTTAAACTATTAAAAAACATAAGTGGAAAGATTAAACAAAAAAAAAAAAAATCACGAGGGTCTCATTAGGGTCTCTTGATGGTCCTTAGAAGTAATCTTCGTCAATTTATCCTAATCTCAGAAACCCATAATTACCACTTACATGAGATATGTACATGGTGGAGCAGTGTGTATGAAGCCTGAAGAATACCAATGCAGCCTCATACTATGAAGCCATAGGCTCTCGGTGTGCCACCATATAAAGCTTCACATTTGGGATAAATTTGACTCCAGATTAGCTGATTAGGACATCAGAAAAGCCCTTAGGTTAACGAATCTTTAGATTTTCAGCACTAGTCTAACCTTAAAATAACATTTCTGTAAAATCATCCAACAAATACTCGTTAGGACGTCAAGTTGCCTAAAGTGCCATTTCAAGAAGGTGGCCATTTCCTTGGTCTTTCACATCCTTTCCAAATGAATTTGTAAAAACCATGCGCTAAAGTGACTGCATAATCATCACACAAAAACCTCAAACCAGATAATACAAAAATAGGACATAAATAAAACATGGGACATCCCTGAGATACGTTCAGAAAACACTGAGCTGCGGTGGGGGTTGGGGATCAGACCAGATTCGGGACCAGGTGGGCCAGTCGTCGATTCTTTATCATCTAGAACTTCATAATAAAAATATACAAGGTCTATTTTACATAAAAAGCATCTTCCGATCAACCAAAGTCCACGAGATCACACCAATAAGTCTATAATAGTGGAGTTGGCTGCTACTAACACCTGGTAAATACTCTGCTCAGCCCTCAGGATCACAAGGGGACTCTTCCAATGATTAAAAATGGGTGTAATTTGAGTAGTTGAATTCCATTTCTTTACCAGATTGTTGACAGTTAAAAGACCGCTGAGATTATTGCACATCAGTCCGGGCATTTTATTTCATTACTGAGGTTAGAGTCTCACATGGGGATTTTGTAATGACCCTCAAAACTTTGAGACTTTCAGTGCTTTGCATTCCCATTCATGTGATAAATGTTCTTTTTGGCACAAGGACTTTTTTTGGCGTTTATGGCATTTAACGCATGGTCCTTCTCTACTTTGTACAAAGAAGCAAAGTTGGCAAATGAAGAGGCCGATGGGGGAGTGTTTTCTAAAAGGGTTTTCTGTGTCTGTTCCTGCTCTTGGTCAGACACTTCATTGGATTCCTTACGTTCTTGGTGGGTGTTATAGAAAAAGGAGAGCTGCCGGAAGCTGGGCTGTAACTCGTCTTTAATACTCTCCAAAATCTGAATGAACGATGGCCGGTTTTTGGGATTCTTTTGCCAGCACCAACGCATCAAATCATGCCTGGAATGAAAGCAAATATTAAACGAGACAAAAAATTGACCACAGAAAAAGAATTGTTGGCTTTAACGGTCTACCACAAAAATATTAAATTTTTAAAAATTAGGAACAGGACACTTTTGGCCAAGTAGAGTCTAGCTTTGCGAAGAGTAGATCCCAAGAACACTTACAATCTATCAGGACAATTCTCAGGTTTCTCCAAGATCCCATTGTCCATGACATAGTGAAGGACCTGCTCATTGGCCATGCCTTGATACGGCTGCTCTGCTAAGGTGGCAATTTCCCAAAGGACCACCCCAAAAGACCTGTGGAAGAAAAAAGATCAGTGAGGTCTGCCTCTTCTCAGAATGAGATGGGAATCTTGGACTAATAAATTCAACCATTATGGACCTTGAAATAATGGTCAGCATTTTTAAGAATTCATTTGTTAGAAAATGATAAAGACTGTTTTATTTATTCCATGTGAATTTTTTTTAAAAAATAATAGGAATTATTAGAAAAATTGGACACAGCTCATAAGTCAAAAGGCACATACCAGACGTCTGAGTACGGGGTAAAGATTCCATCCTTAAGAGACTCTGGTGACATCCATCGGACAGGAAGAAGCGACTTTCCACCTTTCCGGTAGTAGTCAGTTTCATAAATATCTCTGGTCATGCCAAAATCTGGATTGAAAGAAAAATATTATGACTAACAAAGACCTGGGAAGAGTCACCACTAATCAAGAGAGGGGTAACTTACCCACTGACCCAGTGAGGAGTTAAGAGCCTGAAGACTATAAAAGGAGTGAGTACAGGCAAAACTATCCATATAACAGCTTGGATCTACAAAAATCATTGTGCTAAAACAGTCAGCCATTGGATATGGTCCCCTTGGATAGAGGAGACCCAGCTCAGTTTGGTCCACACCTCCATGCTGTAGGCTGGCAAGAAATGAAGCCAGATTGTTCTCTACAGAGCAAACAGTCATTAGTAAAACTTTGTACGATAAAGGTGGTCCCATTCTAAGCCTGGTTTTGTAGTTCCATCTTTAAGCTCTACTTCCATCTCTACATACATCTCTCTGCTTCGGTAAGGATTCCCCTTTTATTGACTTTGTATGGCCATCAGCACAATAGTAGGGGTATAACTAGTTCAAAAACGGTCTTTCCTTTAGGCTTTCTTTATAAAATCAATAACATACCTCCAATTTTTACAGTAAGATCCTCCGAGACCATGCAATTACGGGCTGCCAAATCTCGATGTACAAATTTTTTGGCATTCAAATATGCCATACCATCAGCAATTTCACCTGCCATCTGAATCATTTCCTTTAATGATGGAGGAGTGGCATTAACATTATTCTGTAAGGCAGAAAAATACTGGGATTATTTTTGAGAGGCAAGTGGGGATGCGACAGTGGAAAGAAGGGCGCAAAGAGGGGCTTCTCTACCTCATCATCTGCTCTAAGAGAACGTAGATAACTTTTTAGATCTCCTCTAGTCATGAGCTCCATGATAACCAACGCTGGTTGTCCTTGTGATACAACCCCTAGTAGACGAACCTGTCAATTAGAATAGGTTTATAGAAAATACTTTTAAAAGGGTTGTTAACATGTCATTAAAAAACTGAGTGGAAGACAGACCTTGTATTAAATGTTTGGAAAAATTCAATGCAAGAACCAGAGACAATCGTATTATGAATGCCCCTGCTACGGAACATCACTCACCACATGATGACAGATGAACGCTTTCATAACAGATGCTTCATTCAAGAAATCGATCCTCTCTCTCATGGTGGCCAACTCATTGACGGTCTTCAATGCCACTCTGGTCATAGGTTCTCCCTTTGCAATGTCTTTGGCTTCTCCTTCATACACCATGCCAAATGAGCCTTGGCCCAGTTCTTTGATTATGGTAATTTTCTCTCTTGGAAACTCCCACTCATCGGGAATGTACACTGTAATATTGCAATATTAGTTTTGATGTCCACATCAATTTGCAATGACATGATAGTATGAGTGCGATGAAAGCTCGGCCTTCATGAAGACTCTGGTGAGGACTTTGACTTTCTCTACAGATCTGGTCTACTGGATGCCTAAAGGGCTCTCCTTAGCTCTACTGAAACCCGAAGATTGTTAGTTCTTCTACATAAAAGGACTTCACTATGATCTTTGATGCTGTGTGGTTATGATTCTCCAGGTTCATAAAGAAGTCTTCGCAACCATCCACATTCAATAGCTTAGCTGTTGGCCACAAGTTTATTGAGCAACAACTATAATTTCTAACCTCATTTTTGCTGAGCATATATGTCTTTTAAGTGGGGAATAAGCCACTGTCTCTGGTGTGGCTTATCTTTCTTGAGAACAAAGGATTAGCCATGTTTAAAATCAAACATGTCCAATACTTTATATACTACGATAGCTGCCAAATGAACATTGACCAGCCACCAGCTGAACTTGGCAATGACTTTAGTCGAATGTGTATGGCCACCTTTAGTCCAGGGAACGTTTTTGAACCATTATGAATATTCAAATTACTGACAATTTCAATTTAGGATATCTACAGTGTCTCTCAAAAGGAAAAAAAATTGCTAGGTGTGTACTCACTTTCTGAAGCACTGAAATACTCCGGATTAACAGAGGCGTACAGCGCTCCACTGGGGTAGCCGTCATTCTTTCTAAAAATTAAGGCAAAAAGACCCAAATTACATCAACCCACCCTTTGTGTGTAGCTTTTGCTTACAATCCAAAATGCAACTCATTTTTTTCCAACTAAAATGACCAAGAGACCCAATTGTCATAAGTATGGGGTCCTTTATTTCATGTAGAATTGGACATCAGGTACAACGGTGTTTCATAAAAGCAGGGGAGACATGCGGGGAGAGACAGGTGGACGACGGCAGTTTTGCATCTTTATGACGCTTCTACAGGTCCCGTAGAAAAAGAAACGTGGGCTTGTTTTAATAGTTACATGTAGATCCGATATCTTGGAGATAAAAAAAAAAAAAAAAAACTTTCCGCGACTCCCCCTACTTTGATTTATGGCATGATGAAATATATTTACTGTGTCTAATATCCACAATGCAGACCTGTGATCAACAGTTTCTGCAGAAATTAGAAAAGAGTCACCGGTTACAGCAGGTTTCTACTAGTTTTTACTAAAAGCAAATAAAAAAAAAAAAAAAAAAAAAAAAATAGACTTTCTATCCCTTTTTTTCTCCCTCTGGCAGACGACTCGCTGGTATTTTCAGAGAAACTAAACCGATCTCAAGAATAAACATTCCCTGTTTATTGTTTGTGAAGAACGATTAGAGGTGGAAGTCAGAACCAGTCCGTACAGTCACGTACTCCTTTTGTAACTTTTTCCGTCAAAGAAAACAAAGTTACAAAAGTTTCTTTAGATATTCCTCCAATAGATATCAGTTTCCTTTGAAACTTTTTCGATTGTACAACGTTTTGCCTCTCGTGAACAATTTTTGACAATGAATTTTCATTCTTGCTTCCACAAATTTTGTAGTTTTAGAAACCCATGGAGAACTGAAAGTTGACACTTTTTTGGTGGGACCAATATATGACTGAAGTTTCTGGAGATGTTCCATCAGTCTTTGAGACTTTTTGAAGTTTTGTTCATTGCTTTTGTCAAAAATTGTTCATGAGAGGCAAGAAGATGTAGAAACCAAAAAGTTAAAAAGACAATTGGCCAAAGGCGATGAGAAGAACTTCAAAAAGTCGTAACCTAGACTGGTTTCTTGAGTTGTTCTTCCATTAGATATCAATCTACTTGGATACTTTTTGAAGTTTTTCTCATTGCCTTTTGACAATTGCTCACAAGGAGGCAAAAAGTTAAGACAATTTTTGATAAATGAATTTCGAGCAAGGCTCTAGGACTTGAATTTTTAGTGATTCTTGGTCTCTACACACTATATAGTTTTAGAAATCCATGAAGATGTGAAACTAGACACTAATTGGTGGGACCAATATATCACTGAAATTTGTAGAGATGTTCTTTCAATACATATCAGTCTTGTTTGAGATTATTTGAAGTTCTACTCATTGCTTTTGTCAAAAATGTAAAAACAAAAATCTAAAAAGACAATTGGCTACAGGCAACAAGTAGAACTTCAAAAATTCTTGAGCAAGTTTCTTGAGATGTTGCTCCTATAGATATCAGTCTACCATGAGACTTTTTTTTTTTTTTTAAAGTTCTACTCATCACCTTTGGACAATTGTCTTTTTTTGTAACATTTTGGCTTAAATTTTTACAAAAGCGATAAGCAGAACTCCAAAATAGTCTCAAGCAAGACTGATGTCTATCATAGGAACATCTAGGAAACATTCTATTGGTCCCACCAATAAGCGTCAAATTTCAGGTTGTCATGGGTTTCTATTAAAACTAAAAGAAACACATAGAATCAAGGAAACACCACAAATCAGAATCCTTGGGTTTTGCTCAAAATTCATTGCCAAAAATTTAGTGGCCAATGAATTTCAAATGTGGCTCTGATTTTAAATTTGTGGTGGTTCCTTGATTCTTCATGTTTCTTAAAGTGTTAGAAACCCATGGAGATCTGAAATATGACACTCATTGGCAGGACCAATATGACTGAAGACTTTTTGAAGCTCTACTCATTGCCTTTGGCCAATTTTTTTGAAAATCAAATTCAGACAAAGCTGTAGGGCCTCAATTTATGGTGGTTTCTGGATTCTACATGTTTCTTTTGGTGTTATTTTTTTGACATGTTGAGATGTTGTGTTTTTGGAGAGGTTTTCTTTTCCTGAAGCAATATTGTAGAGTTCTGAAAGATTTTTTTTCCCCTGAAGCGTTTTTTTTGCAGCTCATTTAGGAGCAAATTTGCAGCAAATTTAATCTAGAGCCATTTCATAGAAGTGATATGCATTCTTTCCTACAGGGAGTTTCTGAAAGCCTCGTAAGAAAAAAAAGCTAAAAAAAACAAAAACAACAAAAAAAACTCATATGAAGAGAAAATTGGATTTCCTATAGAGATTGAAAGAGCTTTCCATGAGTTTTTGGAAGAGAATTTTGGGGACACGCTCCAAAAAAAAAAAAAAAATCAGTGTGTGAATATAGACTTAGAAACTCATGAAGATCTGAAACTTGACACTTCTTGGTGGGACTTCTTTACCAGCTTCAACAAATAGGTTGAAGATTTACAAATGAGGCCTGCTGGGTGTCTCGTTGAGTTTGGTCAATGCTGTAATTAAAGAGTGTGATGAAATTACAGGAAAAAAAAATACCCAGATAAATCAATGAAAAGTAATAACGCAACTGTCAACCTACCCTTTCCTATTGTAGAAGAAGATGAACAGGGCCAAGCAGGCAATGATCAGCAACAGTAATATTGGCATCACTTTGAGGAGCAGGTAAAAGTTGTCAGACTGTGTCTCTTCTGCAGTAAGCAAATCATTCCACACATTAAAAGGTTAATCCCAGATGATTTTTAGAATTTTGTAGCATGTGTCCTGACCAATTAAAGCCGCTATGAAATGGAGTACATCATATGGTTCATATCTTCAGCTTGAGATAGGAGACTTTAAAAGGAGTGTCTCATGGAAGATATTTATTGCATACTCATAGGACAGATGAGGGTCTCACCTCTGGAACTGACACCTATCTCTATAACGGGTCCCATCTAGCAAGTGTAGAGAAAATCAAGTTTGTACCATTTTGTCATTCAGTCGGCAAGTGCTTCGAGGGTGGTTTGCAGTCCTGGCAAGTGTGCCAGCTCTCAACCCTAAACCCAGCGTGCATGCACAGTCTCACAGACAACACAATGGTGCAGGCGTCTATCAGGGCCAAGTGGGCAAGGTTAGGCAGGGTTTTAAGTCAGGAACTTGGCAGTTCATCTACAGAATGGAACAAACTTAAATTTTATCAAAATCGATTTGCAGCCGCACAGATAGGTTTGAAAAGCCACCTATTCGGAGCTTTAGTAGATATAAACCATCTGACAGGCTTCCTCAATAGCTACCAAATAGGGTGGATGCAGACTAAAATATTCTACCTATATATCGATCAACTCGTGAAAAGAATTTGCTCCCTTAGGGTTCTTCGGTCCACACAGCCATGGGTGAGTGGCGTTTTGACCATACGGGCGGAGATCTGAAAAGATCTCTGTGTAGTGAGGAACATTTGTATTTCCTTCAGATTTTCGTCATATTCCAATTTTAGTCTACAGATCAACCCACATTTTCCTTTATGACCTTGACTGAATACTGTTAACTTTATCAAAAACTTTTCCAAACATTAACTAAAACTATTTTCAGTGCAATTTTCTATAGATATCAAAGTCAACTCACTTGGGCCAGGCACAAAGAAAACAATGGGCTCCGTCCACGATCCATTGCCTGCCAAAGACGTGGCTCTGATGCGGGCAGAATAGTTCCCGTGTTGCACAAGAGTGAGGTGGACGCCTGTGTATTTTTGGAATCTCTGACGGGAGACGCACACCACTGTCGAGGGTCCTTCCTGCAAGAGATGTGGACATCAAAACCTGAAGATATGTCTGATTAACCAATTTTAGTTGGAGTCGATTTTTCCAGTTTTATACTTTTGATGTTTTCATTTTTTTTGCTAGTCTTCGAGTCCTTGGCCTTCTTAATAGGGTGCAACATTTGAAAGGGGCTAGAGATGAGGAGATCGATTCACGAGATTCTGGTCCAGCATCCAGGTTAGTGGTACCCGGCAGCTAGACAGGAGGCCTGTGAACCTCTTATCTTCCAGCATCCATGGTACGGCTTTTGATCATCCCGGGCTGGCATGACGTCATCTGTACATCACGACACTCACATGACATTGCACCAAATGCGGCACTGGGAATGCAGGAAGGTTAGAGATTTGCGGGCCTCCAGGCTAGCTGCCAGGTAATGCTGACCTGAACGTTGGACTGGAGTCTCGCAAATTGATCCACTCATCTCTAGCCCCTTCCAAATGTTACACCCAATTTATATCTCTTTGGAAGATATGGAAAAGACCGGTCCTCTTCCAGTTGTAGACTCTTACCTCATGTTCCCGCTTGTACTTGATCTCATACTTTAAGATTAAACCATTGGGATTCTCTGGCTCTTCCCATTTCATGAGGATGGCATTCTGTCCAGTGGACATCCAGGTAATGTTACCAGCTATATTATCGGCGTGTGCTAAAAGGAAAGAAAAAATAAATATATCATTAATAGTCAGGTGGCACCCTTAGCACTGGGCACAACTACCACCCATGATTTAGGATCTAACCCATGCACTTGTTTTGTGAACATTGTGTTCAGTGGAAGAACTTACGGTTCGGCATAGTTCTGGCAAATACAAAGGTTGCCGCGCTACATCCGACAATATCGGCAGCGTGGTTACATGCATGGATGTCAATCCTGTACTCTGTGAAATGTCTCAGGTTGGATATAACCATTCTGTCCCGGTAGATCTTGTCCTTGTAGGTAAAAGGCTTGGACTCCACAGCAGTGTTATTGATGGTGTGACTCGATGTCCCCTCTACTATGGATATGTTGCCTTGAACTTCTCTAATTATCCCAGACACATCCCTTTTTTTAATTCGAGATCTGAGAAGATTCCAAAAGTTAAAAAACGGGAGCAGTCCATAAGCCATCACGGCCAAAAAGAAAGTCGACATTTCAGAAATCAAGGTAGTCAAGCAAAAACAATTCCCAGCAAAGACAAGCAATCTATAAAATAAAATAAAAATAAAAAAAAGGAAAAAAAGGAAAATGTCGGAACAAAGCACAGCAGGTTAGAAGCAGGCATTACCACAACTGGCACCTCAAGTCTCTGCCTTCTGGGTTTGGTCACAGTAGGAATCCATCTCAAATACCCATAATGGAGAAATAATTTATTTTTTGGATTCCAAAATTGAAACCTTCTGGAAATTGCAGTCCAAAAATCACCAATTGCATAATGCATTCTCTCAGGGAACATTAGGTTCCCCTAGTCGAGAATTTTACAGCTATGCCTTAATGTGACCACTTTAGGTGTCCATATTAGTGATGAGCCAACGTGCTCAGAGATACTCGGAAATCATTCGAGTGTCTGGGTGCTCGGATGTTCTTGGCACTCACTGATACTCAGATTTAATACTCAGATCGCCGCCCCACATGTTTGGTGCCTGTTACACAGCCAATAAGCATGTGGGGATTGTTTGCCAGTCACTGTAATGCCGTAGCCATCTTGGTAGTGGCATTGCTGTGATTGGCTGGCCGCATTACCTCATCAGAGGTTATAAACTGATAGTGTGCCGAGCCCGGCAGCGCCTGACGCCATTGCACAGCTCAGGGACAGTTGTGATTGGAGGGAGAGAGTAGTAATTATACAGGAAAGAAAGTTTCTTAACATTTTTTTTCCTGTAAATTCCAATTTCTCTTCGATTTTGAATGTTTTATTGTCCGTCCTTAAAGTGGAGTAAAAGTGTGACACCATTGTTCTCAGCAGCGATCTGGGAGTCAGAGATGCTTCCAGGGGTCTTCCCCATGCTCTTCTTCCATCCATTTGAACATTTTTCACTGCCCCCCCAGACCTCTTTGTAGGGTCTGCCGGAAAAATGCTTAGCTTTCCCATTGACTCCCATTATACTCATTACTCAAAACGTGCATCTGAGCATTAGGAATTGCTCGGTTCAAGTAACGAGCATTTTAGTGCTCGCTCATCACTAGTCCATAGCCTTTCATTTCTCAAAATTTCCACGTTTTTCTATACTAAAATAGCTGGCTATTCACCAAGCAGGAATTCAAGGATACAACCAAGCTCCTTCAACCCATTTACTCAGCTCCCAGGTTTCTTATATGTCCGATGTATGACATTTCTAAAAGACGAGTCATTTATTGGATTTTTTTTTTTTTTGAAAGCTTGAGATTTGAGACTTTTACTCAAGTGCCACACAAGAAAAGTGATCGTAGATGCAGTCTATCACAAGCCCTCTTCAAAAGGCTCCCAACAAACCCTTCACCCATCAGAATGCCACAATAAGGATTTGGGATAGGTGGCTTCTCTTTGTCGAAGAGGGAGAGAACGGCCATCTTGCTCCCGGCTTCGAACCTAGTGTCAACCAAGAGTCACTGTTAACGTGTGTCTTGTCAGACCACTCATCTCTAGGTTATTATCAATCGAAAATGATCTATGGGAGTAATTTTTATCCTAGTGGAGGCTGATGTATGGAGACTTAAAAGTTCAAGGTTGGAATCAAGTATTGTACGGAGCCATGCAAAGCCACCTACTTGCACCTGAAGCCAGCAAATTAAGAAGCAGAAGTGTAGAGTGGGAGCATTCCAGCCAGATTAAGGGTGATAACCATTTCAGAAGTGGCCAAGTTGCAGACCAGCAGATCTAAAACTATCAATGATCTTGACTGATACAGTTCCTCTGTATTTTTGGTTTTACAAAAATGGTTGTAGTCGGTGAACTTGGGTGATTTTCTAGAATTTCTGGGCAGAACCAGGAACATGTATGATCCCTAAACATAGGTGGACCCTCACATAATCCATTCTAGTAAAGTCTGCATAGACTGAACTTGTCACGACTAAAGGGGTTAACATTAAGGAATGGGCGATCTAGCTCACCTCTGATTATTCTTGTTGATTAAAGTCACTTTCCATGGAGGCCTACAAATAAATAAAGCCATGTATTACAAGTGGACCATCTTGTGCCGTTCAGAAGTTTGGAGACATGGCAAGAGATATCGATGTATATACATAAATAGCAATATTTCAAGTGGTTCCATGGACCAATCAAAAGCCAGATTAAAAGGCATTGAGTAAAGGTTGATTACAGATTTTGACAAGGACTCTTCTCAGTGGTGAACCCAAATGATCTTCTAAAATAACCAGTCCAACACTATGGCCCCAATTCATCAATACTGGAGTTTTATACTCAGTCGTGATGAAGATTGTGGGGGAGTAAGATGCACCTTTTAATGAATTTGGCTCATCTTTCTGCTGACACTTTTTTAGTGTAAATTCTGCTGAATTTGCCGATCGCGCTTGGCCACGTAATCTCCTCATGACGTTCTGCCCATTTTTTCAAGAAGTTGCAATATTTTTACGCACATTTCAGGCACTTTTACAAAAGAATACTGGTGACAATTGCTTGATAAATTAGGGATTAGTTTGACTTCCCCATTTTGGTTTCTTGTTCTTTCATCTATCCGCTGACCAGGGACTTGATGATCAAGAATATTCCCATCATATATGTGTGAAAAGACTTCTGAAAGTCTCTTGCTCTCCAGCAATTGTCAATTGAGGATCCCTGCAGGAGACCCTTGTCAGAAGGACAAGGACAAGTTATCTCAAGGCGGACATACTAAATATACGAAAGATAAAAGTTGCCCGTAATGGCAGATTCTAACCATATCGAACAATCGTTTACCGGTTCAGCGGAACAAACTATGGGTCATTTCAAATCAATGCCCAACTAAAGGAAGGACTGATTATCACGACTGTTCAAAGCATCTATCAGATATGTTGGATTATTTTGGCCAATGATAAACACTGGCTAGATCATCAGATGAAAAAAATCTGACATGTCTGATGCGGCCCAAGATTTTTTTTTTCCCTTGTGACAAACGATTGTTCGTAGGCCTTTTAAATAATTGTTCTTTGGATCATTGTTGTCTTATGTGCATGGGGCCTTTATATTAAATTTGATTACCTGGGTTTTTCAGAATATTTAAAGGCGGTAGAAAATTGGACACTATAGTATGCAACGTTCCTTGTGATTGCTACATTTGCAACTTTTTGAAAAATGTTTTTTCACCCCAAGAAACAGCTCTCTCTGACCTGGCTTGGTTAGTTGACACCAGGACAATAAAAAGTAGCTCTTACTTTGGTATGAAGATGGTGTGCCTCAAAAAGTTCTCAAACTTCTTCTGAAAGGACTCCTCATGCATGTCCAGGGGATGGCCACCATTTTTTTGACAGGGGCAGCACTTATCTTCGGCGTCTAAACTGTCGTCTTCATCGTTATCAAACCTGGTATCAGCACTGCTGGTGGGAAGCTTCAGACCTGCAGAAAAATAATGGGTTTTGGAGGACTTTCGTCAGGGGAAATTAGATATACTCAAATGTGAAGGCTAAGTAGGCATCTGCCTAGATCGTTTTTATTGACTTTCAGGAGTCCATATAATTATGCAATCATGCCATGACTGAGTTGGCATAATGCCTGGCGTGCGCTTGGCACAGTCGAACACTCTGTTGGTGTCTCCTGGAACAACTATGACAATAAACACGTTCATCCGCTCAACAATGTCATACATTCTCTTCAGTGGAAAGTGTAGACCATGTATCTAACCAGGTTTGTTGATGATGACCTTATTTTGGAAACAAGCAGAGTTTTCCGTTCCAACGGCTACAGAAGAAGTTTATGCCAGGCTGTTTTTTTTTTTTTTATATGGTTGTTTTATGAAACCACAATCCTGGAAGTCATAAAGTGCAGACAAAACAAACACTCGGCAACATGTGACCACAGTAGCACAGACACTTACAGGATGGCTGTGCCGAAAATTGGCTCCACAAACATTTCTGTGTCCGTATCTTTCTGCAGGTGTCATAACTAAATTAACAGCAGTGCTCAAATGATGGAAATCTGTGACACACAATGGAACAGTACGGTTCCCATGATGGTGCACCATTTCGTCTTACTTTTTTGGCTCTTGAACAAAGCCTCTAACACATTTGTGAACACAGCCTAAACCCATTATGTCCTGAAATGTACAGATGGATAAAAAAAAAAAAAAAAAAAAAAAAAAAGAAGAACTGAATAGAACAATATTTAAAGATGAGCGAGTTGATTCGATACAAACTTAATGTATGACAAATTCTACAAAATTCTCTGGAACCAGCAAATTCGAACAATTTGCACAAATAGTCAAAAAAACGCCCTCAACTATTTTACACAAAGCAATAAATTGCATCAGCCAAACCTCAGGCTCGTCCATGCAGGGTTCACCATGTAGCTATTACATCACATGGTACAGCAATGTCAATCAAGAGGGACTATTATATAAAAG
Organism: Phyllobates terribilis; assembly: GCF_046119375.1. Taxonomy (NCBI): domain Eukaryota; kingdom Metazoa; phylum Chordata; class Amphibia; order Anura; family Dendrobatidae; genus Phyllobates; species Phyllobates terribilis. The sequence continues at coordinate 153,852,639 of NW_027362767.1, forward strand.
CAGAGGCAGGGAATGCAGCAACCATTTTAGGGTGAATCTGGATAGCGAGAGGACATCACATCTCAGCAATATGGAAAAGGAAAAAAAGCTATAAAAACACTGGAGTAAACATTACAGATAGAGGGAAGAATGGCTACCACCCATAACAAAGGTCCCTTTGACAATACTATGACAGTGTTTACGTTAAAGAGCTTAAGAGGGGTTGGATACAGCATTAAATTCATGTTATCAGGACAGTTGGAGGCTTTTCAGTGCATGAGTTTCGTGAATTTTCATCACTTATCTCTAGCTATACAAAAAACTTGAGATATTCCTCTGGATTGTCAACAGGTTGCATACTAACCTTTCGTACAGTAATCGTTGCTGTACAGCTCCTGATTTTCTACCATCTGTTGCCAAAGCACCAGGTAGTAACTGATGTTCCCATTGCGTTGTGTCGGAGGCTTCCATCGAACAATTAGATGTGATGAAGAGTTGGACATGATCATAACGTCTTGAGGAACAGTGGGTGCTGCAGACAAGAGAAGGATAACATGCACTAAGAAGCTGAATAATTGCAGCCTATCCCTTTCACCGGAAAAATAAGCTTTCTTTAAAAGATTGAGGCATTGTAGAGCTGTCCAATTTAACCTTGCACCCACCCATTTTAGTAGTCAAATAAATAAATAAATAAATATCGAATCCTGCAGTTTTCTCACTGGTCACAAGGGCTATTTTGGAATCATTCATCCTGTACTTTTATGAAGAGTTTTCAGCATGAGTACAATGAATGACCATACATGATCCACCAATTACCATAGGCGATGTTACAACTCTGCCTCCTTTCACAATGATCTTTGCACATACTCATTAGATGCTTCAATAGAAAAGATAGGGACCAAGTCTGTTCATTGCTACTAATGTGCATGTGCTGTTTCCTGAAACAGGAGCCCCAGGGGCCAGTGTGAAAATAGCTTGGTGTTTATTTTTTATTTTTAATAGAGATTGTGATAAGGGCAAAATACAAAAATTAAAAAAATACATCAAAAACATGATCAGTAAAAGGTTAGCTGGATGAGATAACACATGACAGTCAAATTTGGGTCAGGAGACCCGCGAGAGCCTATATTCAGACAGTGACTCACGGATTTGTGAATTTGGCCTTCGACCAAGCTCACTAAAGGTGGGACTGGCTTTAATTGAAGACACTCAGCAGGTGAATGGAGACTAAGTCAAGCAACCAGTACCCTGCATTGTGCTGATGAGAGGTGAGAAGCTAGAAGCGGCTGTCTACAGATAGCATTCTGTTCCTTTTGGAGGAGTCTGTTTTGGCCGATATAATTCCTCAACAAGAAGGAAGAAAACTAAATTTGTATATTTTTCCCCATGGGACATTGCCTCCAAATCTTGATATATCTTTTGGGTCTGATAAAAAAAAAAAAATCAATTAATCCTATGTATAAGGGCAGATGTATGAAGCTCATGGCACACATGGAAGGGTGGAATCAATGTAAGAGAACAATGCTTACTCTGGATCAACAGCATTGAGTTCGAATTTAATTTTTCCCACATTGAAGTGATCCTACCTGCTGGTTTAGTCCGAATGTAAACCACGTCACTCTGCGCTCCAAAGCTCTCCCCTTCCTCCGCTGTAGTCAGAGTGATGGCCCGGACGTATATCGCATACTGCGTCCAAGGTTTGAGGTTAAGCAAAGTGATACTCGGTTCTTGTTCGGTGTTCAAAGGCAGCTCAACATCGACAACGTTCCAGCTGTTGGCCCCACAAGCATCTTGTCCAAGGTACTCCGATATGTTCTGGAAAGGTCTGAAGAGCGGAGCAAAGTGGAAGATTTTTGAAGACACGACAACATAAGATGATGACGCTTGCAAAACTCTTTATAGAGAAAATAGATATAATGGTGTCTCATCGTGAAATGTAAGAAAATGGTGACATACGTGGTTGACCATGCAAATCAGAGCAGAGTCATCCAAACCTGACAATCTCGGCAGGATTGGTTTTCTGTGTAAAAGATGACATCAAAAATCAGGCCAAAATCATTTTTCATCATCTGATTCTTTTGTTCCTAGAGGGCAGATAAGTGTACATCCCTCTTCCTACTGAAAAACAGGCATGTTCTTCCAAAGCAAGTGCATGTTTGTATGGTGGGGATATAGGAGAAAAGTCATTCAGCTGAATACGTGACAGCTATTGAAAGTATTTGGGCAGCTTAAGTGATCCTCAAAGTCAACCAGCAGACAGACATCCAATAACTCATGCCTCCATATAGTTGGCGCCTGGATGGGAAGCCAATGGTCGGCCCAGAAATTGGCCCAATAAGAGCCAACGTGGCTTAGACAACTACTTTCTGTCCCATAAACTAAATGTAGAATTTAAAGAATTCAAATGAAAGGCTGCCCATTCCCTAAATATGCATCTGGACACTGGTGCTCCATCAGAAGTCAAAGCATCCCAGTGTCATGCATAGGAAACCTTCTGAGGCATTTCAGGAGGCTTATGTGGTTCCAGAAGTCTTCCAGAAGTTTGGGAGGTCTACCCTTTTCTTGGTGGACTCCCACATGTTCTGGGAGAATTGGTAATTATGGTATTTATATTCTATCTTAAGTATAGGTTCCATTATATATTTTCACTTACGATTCTTTATAGTGGACAACAAAGCTCAAGATATCTGTATTGTCCGGCTTGTATCGCTGCCATTTCAAGAAGATCCGGTCGGATTCAGTCATATTGGTTACAAATCTTAGAGTTTCGGTTTTGCCTGTGAAGAAAATACAATTTTTGTCAAAGTGAATGCAACCAGAGAGGGGATATATTGGGCTAAATGAAGGTGACCCATGAAAAGGCCCCATAAATGGATCGTGTTACACCTCGCAATATCGTATTAATTGACAGGAATCGTTTTAAAACAGATTTTCTTTCTAAAATAAAAACGCAGAAATATCTCACACGAGGCCCGATCTCCATTAGTGCGAGGGTTGATGTCAGCCTTGTTCTGTCTACCCTTCGTCCCGCTTAAGTCCTCCGTGTGGTAGATTTCTGACAAGCAAAGTTTGGGGTTGAAAGCAAAGTATAATTTTCCAATGGGAATAGAAAGGCTTTCATGGTTTTGATCCCACAGTTGTTGTAAGTTCTGATTGTCCAAGACGTACAATGTATAGTTCCTGGAAGACATGAAAAACAATAAATTTGTAGAGATGGAACCAAGATCATCGCCTGACGTTTCACCTGAAATTAATTTCATATTTCTGAGGGACAAATATCAGATGGAGACCAGGAAACCCGACTCAAATCAGACCATGCCACCCAAAAAATGTACCTATTACCTATCATTTTGATGAGATTGGTCTACCAAAACCTTATCTCACAGATGTTTCCACATGGACTTTCTATGCAGTCTCTTACCCATCCACCATGGCGTCTCCTCTGATCAACTTCAGGTTTTTGAAAAAGGACAAAGACACTAGAGCGAAGGAATGCTTAATTTTTAGGAAGCCGGTAATGGTCTCAATAAGACCCAAACTTCTCTGGAGCTCCAAAGCCAGGTTATCTAGATAAAAAAAGTCAACAGAAACTTTAGGAGTGGAACATTAAAGACCCAACTAAGTCCTGGACCTATCCAGGAATAAAGACAACCATAGATAAAGATATGAGGTCACTGCCACATTCCCAAAGACAAAGTCATTGGCCTCCCGAAGACTGGGATTGTGACAGATTGAACACCGAACCCCATTAAATCTAGACCAAAATATTTATTAAAAGCACCAGAAACGCACTTCCCCGGCGGATGTTGAAGATCAGGTTTCCTTCGATGAACGTGCACCCAGTCAACTCTTTTGCTGTCTGTATGGAGTCGATGGATTTGGTTCCAACCTTGCAGACCTTTGGACAATGGCCTTCACACTTGTGGCAGATAATACTGTGATAGAAAGAATTAGGAATAAAACATGGAATACTTTTGCGTTCCTTGAACTCATCGACGGTTCTTCTTGCAACATTTAAATGGATCTGGATCGGTTTTCCTAAATCAGGGCCATTTTTGTCATTGGGCTGTCCCCGATATTGCAGTTCAGCCTTAATGACTTGGATTGACACAGCCCATAAAGAAGAGGTATTATTAAAAAAAAAAAAAAATTAACTTGTGTGTTAAAATCCCTGGGTAGCCTCAAATAATTTTACTTCAAAACTTTCCTGGACTTCATAATTGTAGATCTGGAACTATTGGATCTGTGGGGGAAGGTCATAACACTGTGAAGGAGCATATTGACTAAAACGGGGGCAGTGGTGGGCTCTAAAGTTAGGAGGGTAGCGTTTTTCATTACAGCTATTTAGACAAACTCAAACCTGCTCTCATTCCTGGTGTATCCCGATGGACACTCTGACAGACAGCGATTCTTGTAGATGACAAACTTAGAAGACTCTCTTGGGTTCTCGGAGACTTTGACCAGACTAGCACAATACTCTGCGGTTAGGCATCTCCAGCCCTCATACTCGTAGGTGTTAGCCGGGCAGGATGGCAAGCACTTGTCATTGAAGAAGAAATTACGACATGCCACACAGGCCCCACGGTCTCCAGGGGAAGTGCAGCCGCCCAGGCACTCAGGGTGACAGCAATCTCCGCTGCTTGTACAGGACATGTCTGCGTCACAGTTACACACTGAAAACAAAGTGAGGATGATTAATAAAAAAAAAGGGACAGATCAGATTCATCTACATGTACGAAATGGATCAGTAGTGTGGACAAGGCCTTAAAAGAGTTGTCCACTATTGGATGACTCTTTTTAAAAATTCTCTGTAAATGGGGAAAAAAAATAGAAAAAAAATCAGTTTCGTTAGTTGGAACCTCGTCTGACGGAGCTGTGAAGTCTGAAGCCCTTAAGTGACTGCGGGAGAAAAGAGTATGTTTGGGATTTTTTTTTAAATTGGGCATTTTCCTTTATTTGACAACCCCTTTAATGTGGCGAAGGTCATTGTTTTGTGTTGAAGCGTTTTGGAGGTCCTGGGGAAAAAAGGAAGACCTCCTTGACTTTCAGAAGACTATTCAAATCTCCTGCGTCCTTCCAAAACTACAACAACAGCAAAAAAGCTCCAATGGAAGAGTCTTGGAGAAGTGGGGACTGAGATCTTGGGTAGGCGGACAATGGGCATGGCCAATAAAAATAAAATGGGATGAGACTACAGCTGGCGGCACGGAGTTGGTGGAAACAGCATTATAAACTAGTTATGTCTTTTATGTATGGATGGAATATGGACATTAGAGTCCAGACAAGACCAATCAATCACTTTTCAACCAGACCCATCCTCAATCTCTGATTTACAATTTTACATCACAATTATAAGGGGCACCATCTACGGCTAGTTTGTCCGCTCTCCACCAGTTTGTGTCTTTAGGTCAATTCCTCTAATGATTCATTTAACCAATGCCCGTTAGAAAAAAAAATGTCTCTCCATAAGGATAAAATATTGATGGGGACCTGTCACCAAGTCAAAAGTGCCCAGTTTTTGCTCTTGTTTTAGTCCCTCTGTTCCCATGAATACTCCGTTTTTTAATTTTCTTAAAATCCCCCATAGAGTTCCAGAGCTATGTGACGTTTATTTAGCATTGATTTTTAAGGTCTTTTCAAGGGGGCGTGGCTCACCAGAGCCTCCGGGGGGGGCGTGGCTCACCAGAGCCTCCGGGGGGGGCGTGGCTCACCAGAGCCTCCGGGGGGGGCGTGGCTCACCAGAGCCTCCGGGGGGGGGCGTGGCTCACCAGAGCCTCCGGGGGGGGGCGTGGCTCACCAGAGCCTCCGGGGGGGGCGTGGCTCACCAGAGCCTCCGGGGGGGGGCGTGGCTCACCAGAGCCTCCGGGGGGGGCGTGGCTCACCAGAGCCTCCGGGGGGGGCGTGGCTCACCAGAGCCTCCGGGGGGGGCGTGGCTTTTGGCTGGTCTGCATTATTACCTTGTGAGAATCTCTGGAACAGTAAAGCGGATTTTTAAAAAAAACAAAGCGATATATTCAGGGAAGCAGCGGGAATAAAATAAGGAGTAAAACCTGCCCAATTTTGAGCCAGTGACAGGTCCCCTTTAAAATGGCGGTTGCCAGAACAAACCTAATTTATTTCATCTTGAAAGAATTAGATTTAGGCGTTTAAACATTGACTCAAGGTGAGCAAACGAAAACGAGCTGTGCAGCAAGACGGGAGGAAATTAGCACATTCCTCGGTTTCCTTGACGGAGCTGGTGATCTGGATACCAAGAGAAAGATTCACACGGAAGACCGGGCACAGGTGGCAGCGGCTCCTGATTCTGCCCCCAGGTACTGGCTGTCCCTAACGCTGTTTATAAGCCAAACATGCAATAAAACAGTCTTTGTACAGGATGACGTCTGCCAAAAAAAACTTGTTGCATTTGTATCCAAAAACGAAGGACAATTGCACAAGATCTTGTTGTGGTTTAAAACTTTGCTGGGTACACAATCCTGTAATAACTAATACCGTGCCAGCACGGGACCACGCCACGCATCTGGGTACCTTTGCTCTACTTTTTCTGTGAGGAATCTTAAAGTGGCACGCACCCTATTGATAGCAATGCCTTCCATTATACAATGGAAAACTGCTTAAATAAATGAATTTCTACCGTGCTTGAAAAATAGCTCGTCAAGCAGAACATCTTTCTGTCTGATGCTGTTTTTATCTCCCCTTATGAGCCACTTCTCCTCCCTCCTGAACTCCTCATTCATTCGGAAATAGTATTAAATTCAGTGTTGGTAAAGAGGGAAAGACGGACTTCCAGCTCACTGAATGATCAGATTACAGCTGCCGATTAAAGTCTATGGAAAGGAGAGATTAAGGGGGGGGGGGGGGGGGAGCAGAGAGGCAAAAATACAGACAGATGCTATGGTTTTCTAGTAAATGCTTATCTCGAACAAGAGATGGATTTACAGCTATACCGTTCAATACTGCTGTATAATGTCTTTCATGCAACAGCTTTACAATATTTTATCTTTCCCCACAGCTGGATTCACAGCTATACCGCTCAGTACTGCTGTATAATGTACTCCTTGCTGCTTACTAATATTTTATCTTCACCTAGAGTTAGAATCAAAGTTATACTGCTGTATGAAGTCCTCCATGCTGCTGCTTTCTAGTACTTTATCTTCACCTAGAGCTGGAATCACAGCTATACTGCTCATTACTGCTGTATAAAGTCCTCCATGCTGCTGCTTGATAATATTTTATCTTCACCTAGAGCTGTATTCACAGATATAATGCACAGTACTGCTGTATAATGTCCTCAATGCTGCTGCTTTATAATATTGTATCTTTCCCCAGACCAGGATTCACAGCAACACTGCTCAGTCCTCCTGTATAATGTCCACCATGCTGCAGCTTCTAAACATGTGTCACATAGAGAGAGGGGAGGAGGAATCCCTCATGTCTGTGTGTACTGTGTATGGGAGAACAGAAGATTGAGGAATGAAAGGCTGCACAGTTACCAATTCCGGCAGCCCTTTTGGCGTCTTCCCAATTTCGGGCCACGCAGATCAGAAAAGTCCCAGCAATGTAGGACCATGCCAATATGATAAGGACAGCTCCAGACCGGACATAACCCCCAGCACATACATACAGCGCAGGGTGACCTTCTATGGCTGCCGGGATTAAACTTTAATTCACCTTATTGCTAGGCTGAGTAGTGAAGGTCAGCCATAGGAGGAATGCTCCCAGCCACCATTATTACGTGCCGAACATTCAAAAACCCCAAGCAGCTCCCGGCCGCAGGGAGGGAAAACTTTCCCGGAGACATTGAGAGTGACCTGCACGTTTCTGGGAATTCAACCTGAATGCACAGGTGACATAATACTTAGAAGGGGAGGGAATGTTAACCAGCAGCACAGAGTATTTAAGGAAAGGAGGGTGCACATAGGGTGGGCTGGAAGAGCGAGTCATGTGTACAATTAGTAAGGATTCTGGCATTGATTGACATGATGTCAGGAGATGAATGGAAACTAGAGGCAGAGTATGGGAGGAGCTCACAGCAGGACAGATTATTTCAGGAGGGGGAATGTGAAGACTTTGTGGAAGGCAGCGACCTGCCAACTCATATTATGATGGGAGTCAAGGAAAGGGCCTTTGTGATGGAGGGAGGAGGCAAATGGAGATAAGGGAAAGAAGCAGGGTCCCTTAACAGCACAGAGTATTTCAGCAGAGGAGTGTGCTATACCAGAGGAGGTTAGGATATGGCTGGTATCTTGTGAGAAGGAGAACGGAGATTAATGCTGGGTGTACTTCAGCAGGGCAGAGTATTTCAGCAATGGCAGGGATGAGTGTGGAGCAACGTAGAATAAAGTGGAGTATACCAGCAGCACAGTGTATTTCAGGAGAAGAGTCTAGAGGCATGGCAGGGGAGAGGAGACTGGAAAATGCAGGGTAACTCAGCAGCACAGAGCATTTCAGGAATGTAGTGGGCTTCAGAGAAGGTCAGAACAGGAACGCTATACGCAAGGCAGTATCCTCTGTTTTTATAGACGTCTCCGGCACAAGAAAACAAAAGTGATAAGAAAATATCTTTGTAAAAAAAAAAAAGAAGTTCTAATTGGTTAATATTAGTGATGAGCGAGCATGCTCGCCACTGCTCGGTACTCGCCCGAGCATCTCAGTACTCGAGATGCTCGGAGCTCGCCGAGTACTTGCGCGATGCTCAGGCGGGAGCTCGGGTCCCCGTCCTGCATGTCTGGCGCTATTTAGAGCACCAATCATGCAGGGATTGTCTGCCACTCACTGTAATGTCACAGCCATGGTGGTTGTGGCATTACAGTGATTGCCCAAATCGATGGGAACAGTGCCAACAGTGAAACATGAAAAGCCGGCAATTCAGCAGCGGCGTACACCGGTACCCGACAATTTAGAACAGAAAGAATAGAGCATCACACATAGATTAGATAGATAGAAACATGTCAGCCACATATATACGAAGTACAGTGAAAGTGCTGCTTACTGTACTTGTCATTTAGCGTAAAGGATTTATCAAAAAAAATAATAGTGTTTTCATGCACCGTCTCTTTAAAAAAGCCGCCGGCAATTCAGCAGCGGTACCCGACAATTTATAACAGACAGAATAGAGCTTCACACATAGATTATATAGATAGAAACATGTCAGCCACATATATACGAAGTACAGTGACAGTGTTGGTTACTGTACTTGTCATTTAGTGTTAAAATTAAGGATTTATTAAAAAAAAAATTGGCGTAGGGTTCCCCGTAATTTTAGGCTCTAGCGGAGGTTAAGCAGACGGCTTGGGCTGATGTTTGAAGCCTGGGAAGGGGGGTAATACCCACGGAGCTTCCCAGGCTACTAATATCAGCCCCCAGCTGAATACATAGCCTTTACTAGCTATTAAAATGGGGGACCCAAAAATAGAAGGAGAATTCTCCCACGCTGTCAGTGACGTGCATGAGGTGAGCTGAGTTCATTGGACATGACCTCGGCTCATCTTTATGCCGTCACAGCCAGACACTGAGGAGTGCAAGCAAGCCTGCGCTTCTCAGTGTCTGCGGGATGACAGGCTGGATGGCAGCTTTCTGCTGCGGTCCAGCCTGTGATGTGAATGTAGCAGAGCTGGAGCCGTCCTGGGAACCATGGAAAGGTAAGGATGAGGTTGGTTTATTATTTTACTTTTATTGCAGAAGACATTGGCTTCAGCTGGAATGGGCGTGATGGTAAGTAGGGTTTAATTTAGAACAATAAAGAATTGTGTGTTTATTTCAATTAAAGGACTTTATTCTGGGTGTTTGTGTTTTTTTAACTTTGACTATGGGGTTAGTAATGGGGGTGTCTTATAGACGCCTCTCCATTACTAACCTGGGCTTGATGTCAGCTGGCATTATAAGCTGACATCAACCCCAGCCCTATTACCCCACTGCCACCGCTACAGGGCAGTGGGAAGAGCGAGGCTAAGTGCCAGAATTGGCGCATCCTATGGATGCGCCATTTCTGGGACAGCTGACGGCTGGTGTTTCTAGCCTGGGAGGGGGCCAATATTCATGGCACCCTTCCTGGGCTATTAATGTCAGCCCCCAGCTGTCTGCCTAGCCTTTGCTAGCTATTAAAATAGGGGGGACCCCACGTCATTTTTTTTGGGTCCCCCATTTTAATAGCTAGTAAAGGCTAGGTATTCAGCTGGGGGCTGATATTAGTAGCCTGGGAAGCTCCGTGGGTATTACCCCCTTCCCAGGCTTCAAACATCTGCCCCAGCCGTCTGCTTAACCTCCGCTAGAGCCTAAAATTACGGGGAACCCCACACCAATTTTTTTTTTAATAAATCCTTTATTTTAACACTAAATGACAAGTACAGTAACCAACACTGTCACTGTACTTCATATATATGTGACTGACATGTTTCTATCTATCTAATCTATGTGTGATGCTCTATTCTTTCTGCTCTAAATTGTCGGGTACCGGTGTATGCCGCTGATGAGTTGCCGGCCGGCTTTTTTAAAGAGACGGGTGCATGAAAATCGGAGGGCACTAGTGTGTTCCAAGTGCCCTGCTATGTTTTTCATGCACCCTCCTATATACCCAGCCTGCCTGTCTGCCTATATATTATGCCTGCCTGACGTTTAATTGAGCACCGTTCCCATCGATTTGGGCAATTTTTGACCTTCTGCAGACCGCCGGTGGGAGCCGCCAGAAAAATGCTTGAGTTTCCCATAGACTTACATTGGGCTCGTTGCTCGGGTCGAGCACCCGAGTATTCCAATGTGCTCGACCCAAGCTTCGAGCACCCGAGCATTTTAGTGCTCGCTCATCACTAGTTATTATTCTCAAAATCACATCTGCACCATTATTTTATGCCACCATGCTTTAAACTGCAGCTTTTATATATAATTGTCAAGGTTTTAAAGGGGCTTTTTCTAGGATTAGAAAAACATGGCCGCTTTTTTTATAAAAAAGAAAAAAAAAAAAACTATGGGAACGTGTGACCCTGTTTTCAAGAATGAAGCCGAACGTCATCCGACATGAAAGGGAACCCAAAAATCGCGACTGTTTGTAAAAAAAAAAAAAAAAAAGCCTAAAAGTAAGACAGTCTTTGCCGTACACAGCAACCAGTCACAGCACAGATTTCAGATCTTGAACTGCTCTGGAAAAATGAAAGCTGAGCTCTGATTGGTTCCAATGAGCGACCAAGACGGACAATTTAGGTCTCAATTACCACAACAGTAAAACGGGCTTAGTTTCCCTCAGCAACCAATCAGAGCACATCTTTCATTTTTCCAGCGCAGTTCAGAAAATGAAAGCTGGGCTCTGATTGGCTGCTATGTCAGTTTGAAGCTTATAGTAAAATAATACCACACATAACCTGACGACAGAGGTGCTGCAGTTTTCCTGAAAAAAGCTGCCATGTTTTCCTCGTCCAAGTCAATTAGCTAGAGAATATGTTACTTTCGTGGCAGCCTGTGCATATGGAAGGACGTCAGCCATTGCTTACAGTAAACACAGGAGACTACCCGCAGCACGTGTACGGGGAGCATTACCTGTGCCCATAGGGCAAGATCCAGCTCAGGTTACACCAAAGTTCAATCCTGCCCTCCCCACAGCTATGAAGGCGCTCATTAACCTTTTCCCCACCAGATAGTGTGCAGCTGAAACAATGTGTATCTAATCAGATGTGATACTGTATCTAAGCCACTCAGGTGTGAGCTTATATCCAAAGCCAGTGTACCTTATGCACTAGTTTCTGAAATTGTGCCTGCTCAGTCGGTATATCTAAGCCCATCGTGTGAAAAATACCTTCTGCCGAGCTGGCGTACCTGAGCCCATCTTGTGAAAAATGCCTTCTGCCGAGCTGGCGTATCTAAGCCCATCTTGTGAAAAATGCCTTCTGCCGAGCTGGCGTATCTAAACCCATCGTGTGAAAAATGCCTTCTGCCGAGCTGGCGTATCTAAGCCTATCGTGTGAAAAATGCCTTCTGCCGAGCTGGCGTATCTAAACCCATCTTGTGAAAAATGCCTTCTGCCGAGCTGGCGTATCTAAACCCATCGTGTGAAAAATGCCTTCTGCTGAGCTGGCGTATCTAAGCCTATCGTGTAAAAAATGCCTTCTGCCGAGCTGGCGTATCTAAGCCCATCTTGTGAAAAATGCCTTCTGCCGAGCTGGCGTATCTAAGCCCATCTTGTGAAAAATGCCTTCTGCCGAGCTGGCGTATCTAAGCCCATCTTGTGAAAAATGCCTTCTGCCGAGCTGGCGTATCTAAACCCATCTTGTGAAAAATGCCTTCTGCTGAGCCGGCATATCTCAGCCCATCGTGTGAAAAATGCCTTCTGCTGAGCTGGCGTATCTAAGCTTATGTTCAAAATGTCTACAGCTGAGCTAGTGTATCCATGCTTAAGTCTATTGTTTGAAAAATGTGGCCTACTGAGCTGGAGTATCTAGACCTAGCATGTGCAAAATGCCTTCTGCTAAGTGAGTGTATCCAAGCCTTTCACCTAGGATATTGTCTGCTGGTCATGTTGCCTTCTGCTGAGTCGGTATATCTAAGCCTCTCTTGTGTAATCCTGTTTGCTGAGCCAGAGTATTTGTTGTCCTGTTGGAGCCGATATATCTAAGCTTATAATGTGTGATCCTGTCTACTTTCTCACTGTATCTAAGACTAATCTTACACAGGATTTAGAGATCCTAAAATCCTATTTGCTTTTGCGGCTGCTACCTGACATTGAGTACTGCTGCTTATCTTACTTGGAACCAGGTCCTTCTTGTTATCTCTCAAATGGAGTGCTCTTTAAATTCAGAATTTGGAGAAATAATTCAGGAAAATTAATGCGTGAAACAAGTGGATTCTTACCTTTCTGGCAGTGACGAGACGTCCAGCACCGAGGTTCCTGCACGCCACTTATCACGGTCTTCACACATGAAGACTGTGATAAGCCAGGACAGACATCTGCACATTCCTCTATTGGCTTGTTCCCGACCATATAGTGGCTGTCCACCGTGTTTGACATGAGGGACCAGTCTATAGTGGAGACGTGACAAAGCTCCTGATTCCGCTCAATGCGGACCGCTCCCCGTAATATGTTGGTGAGACTGAGAAGTCCTACGTCACGTAAATGAGGCATCTCAAAGATAACCAGGGAGTAGTGGAAGAACAGATCGGTACCACGGATCACCGAGAGGTTGGGGAAAAGTTCATGAAGACTTTCTAAGCCATAGACACGAAACAGGAGAAGATATTCAGTGATCATGGTCAAACGAGGGAAACTCAGGCCTCGGAAATCCTCTGGCTTGGTTCCAAACATGAGCAGGATCTGTAGGTTGCCTTGGATGACGGTACAGTTCTCCAACCTATGGAGTTGGCTCACATCACTCCGGATGTCCATGCTGCCACAAACTGGAAGACAACAGGAAAAATTGATTACAAGTTGGAGATATGGAGTTTGCCGTATGGACTCAGAACAAGTCATCTGCTAAAGTCTGCGGGGCTTACTCTACCCCCTAAAGCCAAAGATTTCATATGAAGATATTTACTGTGTACCTAATAAATTTGCCACCAAAAATAGCATGCACCTTCAGATGCCATATTATGGAGACATCCCCCATGTGTATTTTTTTTTCTTTAAGGACTCCTATGTAGGAACTTTCCGTTGGACAGCAGATAATGAAGCCTTGTTTATGGAAACACAAGTGTTATCTCATTGTAACGAGTAGGACGCGCAGATGGACGTCAGTCGGGGGCACGGTGATTAGATTGATGAAATACCTGTCATCATGGCAGGTGAGCCATGTTTGCTTTTCTCTAAGAATTCCCATAAAACATCTGGCACATCTCCTGCAACAGTGGATAGGTCACTCAATAGGGTAGAAGAAGTAACCACCATTGCAGAAGCTTTTGAGACACGAGTGTCCACCTTGGTATAGAAGTTGGATGATCTCCAACAAGCCCCAGACATACAAAAAATAATTTTGATCACAAAAACAAAGGATTTGACCTTCATTTGGGACAGTGAAAGTCATCTCCTTCCACCACTATGTCCAGTGTGGACCACAGTCTAAAATTTTAAACATTTATTGTAACCTCCTGTTTTGGAAATGGAAATTCTGACCCAACAGAGCTGGCCTTGACTAATTTTCCAATTTTTGGAAATCAAAACAAACTCCTAATGTTAATTCACAATGACAGAATTGCTATGTGAGGGATGAGTGGCGATTATCACTCATATGTGAGGACTAAAGACACTACGGGACTGAAGGACAAAAGTTTAATTCCTCCTATCCTTCTGAGAGTAAACCCAAAAACTTCAAAAAAATCTGTGTAAGACAATAACAGATTATAGTACGAAGCTCCAAGACCTTGTTCATTTTAATTTTCAAGTACATTTACGGTAGATAGATATCTAGTGTACCTTCAGCTCAGAGTTGGTCCTTTGGCCCTCTAGAGAGACAACTCCCCTACTGCATAACAGATTCTTCTACAGGATTAATGGGTCCAGCTGAAGATGATCCCTCTAAACCTGCTGGAGCTGGATTCCTGGACAGTTTCTGGTCCTATTTTATTCCCTTTGCTCCCCTGAGTATTCTGTTTTTGTCTTTTTTTAATCCACCATACGGTTCCAGAGATTTTGGACTTTACCTAGTTCTTTTGTCTTTATTATGTGGGTGTTGTTCATAGGCTCCTCTGGGGCGTGTATTTAGGCTGCTCTGCTCAAAGACCTCATAAGTACCACCAAAAAAGGGAATACTCAGAGGATCAATGGAAAAACAATAAGAGCAAAAACGGACCACTTTGACCCGGCGACAGGTCCCCTTTAAAGAGGCATTTCCATCTTGTAACGTTATTGCAATTGCATTACTTTCTGGTCAGTGGGGAACCGACCTCTGGGTTCTCACCGATCCTAGGAACAAAGGGGCCACAGCTCTGATTTAATACTCTACCCCTTTTTACTGTTTTTTATGCAATGTGGTACCCAGGACACCCATTGCACTGTAAAATTGGTAGAGTGCCCATATGGTGATGGTAGAGAATACACTATTAATTAGTCAAAAAAGTGATCAATGGAATCCATCCACTAAGACAATTATGGTTCCTGGGTCCCATTACTGGCTTTATCAGAGGGCCACAATGGTGGCATCTGTGAGCTCAGACACCCAAAATTGGTGACTGTCAAGCTCTCGGACCCCAACGGGACCTTGTTGGGACTCGTATTAAAAAAAAAAAAAAAAAAAAAAAAAATCAACTAAAGGGCAAGTCGAGCCATAAGTAATTATTTGTCTGAGCTCGTATTAACATGGAGTGAAGAAGTTTCGTGTTTATAGACTGAATTAATCGCAGCATTTCCACATTCCTTCTAAAGCATCTCTGCCCCTAGCATTCCTCTGGCAGATCAGGGGTTAATGATGGCATAACCGACTCCTGGAAATGCCGGTTGCGCGGCTTCTTCACCAGCAAACATAGCCACCTGCTGTTTTGGGCAAAATATTGAAGCAACAAAAATAACATCTTTTTGGCACGGTCTCCGGAGCGGCGCACTCCGTATGTACAGTAAACATATGCGCGTACATTATGTTGACTGATCACTTCTTATGTAGCAATTTTTTTATTTTTGGGGGGCTGACTGACGGCATTGTAAATTACAGACACAAACAATAAAATTTAAGTGTCGGAAAAATATCACATTATTTCCTATCAGTCTGGGTCTTTTTGTGCAATTGCAAAGAGAATGTCCATTTAAATATAGAAAAAAAAGTACCCCTCAAAGCAAAATCTACCTACTAAACAATAACAAGGACCCCCTTCTATTATCCAGGGCTGATTTTGCACTGAAGGATCAAGTCCACCCATGTATTACATTAATTGTAATGAGTACCATGTAATACTTCATTTCTCCTGCAGAGGCCACTGTAGAAGAAGTGTATGGCTGGACACAGCTGACTAATCCCAATCGATCGATTGATCGGCCAGCTTTAAATGTAAAAATAAAGGCATGGTCATGCTGAGACAACTCCTTTAATGAGGGGGCATGTTGTAGTAATGATCTAATGATAAACTATAGGGCTGGGGGTGAAACACTGAAGTTTAGGATAATTCTGCCATTCTATTAATGGATGTTCAGGCATATCCTTAGATTAGGATTTCTTTGGTGGAGACCACAATTCTAAACAGCCCCCAATCTGTTCAACTAACGGACTTGACTCTATATTTTGTGGAAGTCTCGATTAGGCCGGTTTCATACTTAAGACGTTCACAGTCCAAATATGGACCGCAATATCCGGGCCGGCAATGGGCCTCCTGACCCCAACTCAACAGCCTTGGAGGTATATTTGGGGCTGTGGAGTTCTGGTCCGGAGACCAATGGCCCGTCCGGAGACCAATGGCCCGTCCGGAGACCAATGGCCCGTCCATGTTGACAGTGTGAAACCGGCCTTAAAATGTAACCCCTCTAGGGCCCCACTCTGTGGCGTTTATGACCCATACTAGGGCAGATTTATGAGCCATGCTAAAAGAAAACTGCTGTTTTTACTGGCAACCAATCATAGCGCAGCTTTCATCTTATATTGTGCTCTTGAAAAATGAAAGCTGTGCTGTGATTGGTTGCTATGGAAAACAAGGACAGTTTCATACATCTGCACCACTGTGTTAAGAAGACATTGGGGGTATCTATAAAAAAAAAAAAACCTAACAGAGCAGGACAACCCCTTTAAATTTAAGAAGTAGTTTTATGGGGCGTGTAGAATAAAGGAAAGCCTCAGTATTAAAGGGGAAGATTTATCATTGATTTTCCTCCATTCATCAAAAGAAAAAACGGGATATTTTGGATAGTCAGGTGACGACAGTTGCAGAAAAAAAAACTGACTGTGGTAACATTAAAGGAGATGGCCTTGATTAGAATTAAAGGGCTATTGATTTTTTTCATTTCCCAAAACAGCGCCACTCTTCTCCACAGGTTGTATCTGGAATTGCAGTTCATTTCAATACTAAATGGGGCTGAGCTGTAATACCAGATACAGTCCATGGACAAGGGTGGCGCTGTTCCTGTAAAAAAAAAAAAAAAAAAAACTGGACATCCCTTTAATGGATTGTCATAGGCAAGTGCTACATAATTTCTCAATGCTTGTCCTCCATATTGATAATACCCCTACTGGAAGGGGCGGCCATCGCAGGAATTCCCCAAAATCCCCTATTAATTTGGGATTTAAAAGTTAAAGTGGGGAAAAGCCCCTGAAGACCCTCATAGTCTGAACAAGGGGGACATGATGTAGAAACACATATACAGCAAATAAAATACTGAAAAACTGAGACTTACAGTCTGTGGTCTCCACGCCTGCGACAAACACGAGGCCGGCGAGCAGCGCCATCCTGAGGGCTATGACACACACACCGCGGGGCGCCCTCTCCATCTTCTCAATTTTTAAAAAAATCTGGTAAAATATAAAAAATTTTAAAAAAATAAAATAAGGAAAAATTTGTAAAAACCAAAAGACGTCAGACGTCTGTGCGGGGGCGCTTCATGCCATGAGGGGATGATGGGGGGAGTAGTGGATGCTGGTGCTGAGCTGTGCAGTGTGAGCACCTGTGTACTGGAGGGGTGTGACTTAGTGAAGCGTCGCCTCGTTGTATGACAGCAGGTGTAGCCTGAGCGTGCCACAATGCCAGGCCCACTCCACAGGTCATTGGCCGCCATGGCCTCACCCACACCCCTTACTGTACACTGCAGGCTCCCAGCTCCACCTCTACCTGCTGCACAGAGAAGGGAGCATGAAGGGGTTAACCCCTGCTCCGATTATGAGACTAGGGATGACGGAGATCTGCCGCTGTCACCTCCGGCGTCAAATAGAAATCGTATGGAAAATTCTGTGTCTCTAGTGGAGTTCCACTTTAATGTGAAATAGCGCCACTCGCATCCACAGGTCATATGTGGTATTACACATCGGCCCTTTTCCTAGAATAAACCAGCAATGTGCTCCTAATCAAACACTTTTTTTTAGCAGTTTTCTGAAATCACTGCAGTGTTTTTACTATGATTTTTTAAAATCTGACAATTAAAAAAAAAAAAAAAAATCTTAATGCAAAAATAAAAGTTCTAAAAATGCAGCAGAAATTAGAAAAAAAAAAAGCTGCTGCCAAATGTTTGCTTGGGGATAATAATTACATTTTTCTAGTGTTACGTTTTTTAATTTTCATTTTTTTTATTATTATTATTTGTTTTATCCAGACTTGAGCACAGTCTACACCAAAAACGCCACAAAAATTCCTTTTTTTACAACAATTTTTCACTTTTTTATTGCTTTCTATAGGTGAAAAAATGCAGCATGTGAATATAGTCTTATAGAAGTATACGAGGCTGTGGAGTTTGGGTTCGGACATCGCAGGGCTTACTAAATCGTGACACTGGACCAAAAACTGCAGCTTTAAGTCATGTTCACACTACGCATTTGTGCTGCTTTTTTTGCCTCAATTTTCCAAAATCACTGAAAAATCAATGTGTCTCTACAACTATTTCAGAAAATCGCGGCAAAAAAATGCAATGCGATCACACGCTATGCAGTAGCTCATAGGACGTGTTCACACAATGCATTCCCCATCTGTGATTTTCCAAAAATGCAGTGACATCTCTTCGTTTTTACTGCAATTTTGGAAAATTGTAGTTAAATCAGCATCGTAAGTGCATCGTGTGAACACAGCCTGACAATGGTGTTATACTCAATTTTTCATTAGAAAAAATGTTGGATTTCCTCTGGAATATTTGCAATTTTTTTTGTAATCAAAAAAGAGATGGCATTTTTTCAAAAAAATGTTTCCATAGGAAAAAAAAATAAAGCGCATGTAAAAAAATGTGTGGACCAAAAAAAACAACTTGAAAATCATCCCATTTTATGAAAGTTCTACCCCCAAAAATGGGGGAAAAAAGTGTGTGGTGTTCGTAGAGGCCAATCAGGTGGACAGATCTAGAAGAAGTTTCTTGGAAGACGTCGTTGTGCTTTCCACCTGCTGGAATATTTTGGTGACATTTTTCTTTCCTTTGTTTTGGGTTGTCCAGCACTAAATATTTACCCTGAAAACTGTGACTGCAACAAATGAGAGTCAGGAAACGAGCCGAGATTAACTCCTCCATCACCGCAGAGTCCCAAGAAAGACCATAGACAGCTCTACTGTATATATATGTATATACTGTACTGTATGTCATAGTGTATACTGTCCTGTATATGTGTACAGTCATGGCCAAAAGTATTGAGAATGAGACAAATAGTAATTTTTCCAAAGTTTACTGCTTCATTTTTTTGTAATGGCAATTTGCATATACTCCTGAATGTCAAAGAGTGATCAGCTTAACAGCAATTACTGTACCTGCAAAGTCAATATTTGCCCAGAAAATGAACTTTAACCCCCAAAACACATTTCAACATCATTGTGTAGCACCCTGAGGATTCGGCTGCTACAGGGGTATTACACCTCAAGCCAGAGGTGTGGTATTCCACTCCCGGGTAAGGATGGAGTGTGGAACTGAGCTAGTAGGCTGCATGCACTACATACATCCAATTTCCGGGGGACAGAACTACGGTACTCCCACCAGTATATGTGCAGGTACGACAGTGTCTGTCCCTGGCTGGAGTGGGAGGGGGGTGGAACATCCCAGTAGTGTAGGGGCAGATAGGGGGAGTAGTCTGGGTAAAGATAGGAGCTCATTGGGTGCTGGTCACCTGAGCTCACACATAGAGGGAGTATATAAGGTGGGCACCATCTTAGAACAGAGTTCAGTCAGAGTTTAGCCTGAGGAGCAGAGCAGAGGAGCTCAGCCAGGAGGGCTGACAGGGAGCTGTGGCTCCAGCTGGGCCCAGCTCCAGAGCAGAGCCTGCAGAGGGAGAGAGGAGAAAAGAAGGACCCAGAGAGGAGACAAGAAGGGAACCCCAAGATCCCAGAATAAAGACAAAAGGGTGAAGGGTTGGCGGACAAGGGTACCGGATCCCAAGCTGGCAGAGGCCAAAACCAACCTTAGCCAGGAACCGGAGGTCGTGGTCAGGATCTGCCACGACCCTCACCAAATCCACTAGAAAGGCACACCGAGCATAGGGTCAGGGAGCCCAGAGGAGGCTTGACCACCAAGAGACCCGAGGGAGCCGGCCAAAAGTGGATCCCTGGTGGGAACGGCCAGAGGAAGGGAGAGTCAGAAAGGAGCTCAGGACCACGCTCCGGAGTTGCCTGGGGGTTGGCCGAATCCAGGACCTGGTGAACGCAGCACGGCTCGGATGGTCACTCAAGGCCAGAGTGACCAAGAGAACACCAGTAAGTAAAAACCCTGAACTGCATCTCCTGACTCTGAATCTTCTTTCTGCATCATCACAACCCCCATCATCTACACCTGCTGCCCTGAGGCCATACCCCTCCCGTTGGGGGTTATACCATCACTGCTGCACATATACCACCGGCCTCAGTGGACTGCTCTGCAGCGGCGGCTTCAAAGCCGCACTCAACGGGTGGCGTAGTCGACAATCAAGTTAACATCTGCTGCCTTAGACTGCCACTTAGTTTGACACCCTGGGCACGGACCGGGTCACCGCCACAAGGACTACTACCCCCATCGAGATCCGGCTCCGGGTATCCCCTACAGCACTGGCCCAGGGGGCGCGTCAACTTTTGGCGTAGTCGGCAGGATAACGTGCCCGCAACCACCGGGTGCTGCGTGCCTGAAGAAAAGTTCACATTTACCTCAAAAAGAAGTCTCCCGCCGGTTCCGGAGGGTCCCCGCCATCGGACGCCATCTCGGATCGGTTCCCGCCAGTTGCCCGCCATCTGCAGCTTTTTCCCGCCATCCACAGAGTTTCCTGCCACTGGGAGGCGATTCCCGCCATCTTGGACAGTTTCCCGCCCTGGCAGAGCGGACGCCATTATGGGCGTGCCAGAGGGTGGTAAGAGACGACCTCCCATCGTGGGCCAGGACCAAGAATGGCGCCAAAAACGAAGACCGCCCCCACCAGCAGAGACTGCAATGATTGAGATGTCCATCAGCGTGGGGGGTCTGCCCCTGGAACTGACAATCACCAAGTTGCCCCAGGACCGCCCTCAGTATGGGCGTATACAGAACAAAAGAGAGAAGATGGGAGCAGCTTGGAGGAGTCTGGAGGAGCCGTACCCGGAGATGGAGGGAGAGGCGGGCAGCACCGACCCTGTGGTCAGGAGCCTGATGCAAGCCACCACCCCACAAGACCTGGTGGAGATCCTGGCACAGCTCCCCCGAGACCGGGAGCGTGCACAGACCGCGCTGGAGGGCCTCGCACGGAGGATGGCCCAGGTGCAGCGAGAAACACTGACGGAATGGAGCAGGGAGATGGCCCAGCAGGCTGGAACCCGCCAGCGGAGCACACCACCCGCAACGAGGAGCACGCCTGCCCCTGAAGAGGATGCAGAAGGGACGGAGGCCGGAGACGACGCCGCAGAGGGAGCTGAAGAGACGGAGGCAAGTAAAGGGGACGTCACTACCCCAAACCCAGCCACCGTAAGCCTACCCCCGCTCCCCGTCGCAGAGCCCGAAGTCCCACTGATCGTGCCCGTTGCCGCACCGCTACCGCTCCAGACTAGGCCCCAAGCAGGAGCCGCGACCACGCCCCCTGTGACGTCACGCGCCTCAATCCTGAGCGCGGCCAAGCAGGAGATGCCACCGGCCTGGTCGCAAGGCCGAGTACCCCCGGGCGCCGCAGTACCAACAGCGCCCTCTACCTCCACTGAGCCACCGGCCTGGTCGCTGGGCCAAGTAACCCCGGGCGCCGCCGTCTTCACGGTGCCCTTTACATTCAGGGTGCCCCAAGCCTGGTCGCAAGGCCTGGTGAACCCGGGCGCCGCCACCACAACAGCGCCCTCAACGTCCACAGCGCCACACCTGGGTGAAGACCTATTTGCCCAGCACACATGCCCGGATGGGCAGCCCTTTGTGTGGCCACCGGAGTTCCACCATCCCCGACTCCGGAAAGAAAGACCTCTGGATGAGCCCCTGATCCCGGCTCCGGCGCCCGTCAAGATGACCCCGCTCTCGTTAGAGGAGGCGCAGTTTGAGTGGGACCCCGCAGGAGGAGACCTCATCGGGTTCACTCAAGAGACCCGGGCGGCTGCAACTGAGTGTGCGGAGTGCTGCCGCCAGCAGTTGGAAGTCTTTGAGCGAGAACGGAGAAAGAGACGGGTCCGCGAGGAGCGGCTGCAAGTAAAGAGTGCAGAACAAAAGAGCCGGACCCGAAGGAACCCCCGTGCAGCCCACGGTCCCCGTGCCACCGGGACTGTAATCAAATTCCAACTGCAGCACGGTTGGGGCTTCATCAGAGATCATCACACCCCCGGCGACGTCTTCGTGACCAGAAGAGATGTCGAGTCCCACCTACCGGAGGGACACAGAGGTCGTGACCTTTACCTGGGTGATGAGGTCACCTTCACCCGGCACCAATGTGCCAAAGGACCCTATGCCCTTCATGTACACCGACTGACAGAGAAAGAGCTGAGGTGTCAGGAGGAGCAAGAGGACCCGGACGGGTCTGAAGGGTACACGGAGGAAGGAGCAGGAGGACGTCACCACTGATGTACAGTAGGAGCACTGTAAATAGTTACCCGTGAAGGTACAATAACTGTTACCATTATAGTCCCCGTTGGGACCAGTGAACTGTTCCAGTGTGTCCCATCTCCCCACAGGCTGAGGACTGTGAGCAGCCATCCCCTTTTCCCCACTGGCCGAGGACTGAGAGCGGCCATATCCCTTGTAAATAGTTGCGCTTCCTAAAAGTGCCCCCTACCGGTTTTATAGGAAACTGTTTTTTCTACCAGAGACTGTGGCACTTACCTGGTCACAATTTGCACAAGTGGCCAGAGGTCAAAAATGTTTTATAGGAAAAGTTTTATTATGCTGAAAGAGTTAATATTATTATATGATGTGTCCGTAACATTTGATGCTGGTAACATTATAAGTAAGAAGTACCTCCCATAAAGGGATGATTGAAGGATAATGTTTATAATGTTTTATATGTTTATGATGTTTTGAAAAAAAAAATTGTATGTTTTTGGATGTTTATTCTTTTACAGCCCGAGGACGTGCTGTGATTTACCAGGGGGGAATGTAGCACCCTGAGGATTCGGCTGCTACAGGGGTATTACACCTCAAGCCAGAGGTGTGGTATTCCACTCCCGGGTAAGGATGGAGTGTGGAACTGAGCTAGTAGGCTGCATGCACTACATACATCCCATTTCCGGGGGACAGAACTACGGTACTCCCACCAGTATATGTGCAGGTACGACAGCGTCTGTCCCTGGCTGGAGTGGGAGGGGGGTGGAACATCCCAGTAGTGTAGGGGCAGATAGGGGGAGTAGTCTGGGTAAAGATAGGAGCTCATTGGGTGCTGGTCACCTGAGCTCACACATAGAGGGAGTATATAAGGTGGGCACCATCTTAGAACAGAGTTCAGTCAGAGTTTAGCCTGAGGAGCAGAGCAGAGGAGCTCAGCCAGGAGGGCTGACAGGGAGCTGTGGCTCCAGCTGGGCCCAGCTCCAGAGCAGAGCCTGCAGAGGGAGAGAGGAGAAAAGAAGGACCCAGAGAGGAGACAAGAAGGGAACCCCAAGATCCCAGAATAAAGACAAAAGGGTGAAGGGTTGGCGGACAAGGGTACCGGATCCCAAGCTGGCAGAGGCCAAAACCAACCTTAGCCAGGAACCGGAGGTCGTGGTCAGGATCTGCCACGACCCTCACCAAATCCACTAGAAAGGCACACCGAGCATAGGGTCAGGGAGCCCAGAGGAGGCTTGACCACCAAGAGACCCGAGGGAGCCGGCCAAAAGTGGATCCCTGGTGGGAACGGCCAGAGGAAGGGAGAGTCAGAAAGGAGCTCAGGACCACGCTCCGGAATTGCCTGGGGGTTGGCCGAGTCCAGGACCTGGTGAACGCAGCACGGCTCGGGTGGTCACTCAAGGCCAGAGTGACCAAGAGAACACCAGTAAGTAAAAACCCTGAACTGCATCTCCTGACTCTGAATCTTCTTTCTGCATCATCACAACCCCCATCATCTACACCTGCTGCCCTGAGGCCATACCCCTCCCATTGGGGGTTATACCATCACTGCTGCACATATACCACCGGCCTCAGTGGACTGCTCTGCAGCGGCGGCTTCAAAGCCGCACTCAACGGGTGGCGTAGTCGACAATCAAGTTAACATCTGCTGCCTTAGACTGCCACTTAGTTTGACACCCTGGGCACGGACCGGGTCACCGCCACAAGGACTACTACCCCCATCGAGATCCGGCTCCGGGTATCCCCTACAGCACTGGCCCAGGGGGCGCGTCAATTGCAGTCCTACCTTAAAAGGAGCAGCTAACATCGTTTTAGTGATTGATCCATTAACACAGGTGTGGGTGTTGATGAGGACAGGGCTGGCGATCAATCAGTCATGATTAAGTAAGAATGACATCACTGGACACTTTAAAAGGAGGCTGGTTCTTGGTATCATTGTTTCTCTTCAGTTAACCATGGTTATCTCTAAAGAAACACGTGCAGCCATCATTGCACTGCACAAAAATGGCCTAACAGGGAAGAGTATCACAGCTACAAAGATTGTGACGCGCCCCCTGGGCCAGTGTTGTTTGGGGGATACCCGGAGCCGGATCAGATGGGGGTTGTAGTCTCCGAGTGGCGGTGACCCGGTCCGTGCCCAGGGTGTCAAGCTCAGTGTGTGGCAGTCCTACAGATGTTACTGGATGTTCTTTAGTGTCGACTACGCCACCCGTTGATTTGCGGTCACTACGGCCGCCGCTGCAGCAGGGTCCGCTGAGGCTGGTGGTGTGTGTGCAGCTCAGGTAGTATAACCCCCAACGGGAGGGGTATAGCCTCAGGGGGTCAGTTGCAGAGGATGGTGGTTGTGGAGGTGCAGTGAGGATGGTAATGATACTCAGAGTCGGGCTGTGCAGTTCAGGGTTTTTACTTACTGCTTTTGTGTTGGTCACTCCGGCCTTGAGTGACCACCCGAGCCGCGCTGCGTCCACCAGGTCCTGGACTCGGCCAACCCCCAGGTGATTCTGGAGCGTGTTCCTGAGCTCCCTTTCTGACTTGTCCTTCTCTCTGGCCTTCCCCACCAGGGATCCACCTAAGTCCGGCTCCCTCGGGCCTCTTGTTGGTAAAACCCTTGTCTCTGGGTTCCCTGACCCTATTCTTGGTTTGCCTTCCGGGTGGATTTAGTGGGTGGTCGTGGCAGATCCTGCCCACGACCTCCGGTCTCTGGCTAAGGATTAGTGCCCTCCACCAGCTTGGGATCCGGTACCCTTGTGCCAACTCTTCACCCTCTGGTCTAATTTTGGGTTCTTGGAGTTCCCTCTTCTCCCCCTCTGGGTCCTTCTTTTCTCCTCTCTCTCACTCTCTTGGCCTTGGAGCTGGCTGAGCTGCTCTGCTTGTCTGACCAAACCTCTACAAAAGACCCTGTTCTAAGATGGTTCCCACCTTATATGCTCCCTCTATGTGTGAGCTCAGGTGACCAGCACCCAATGAGCTCCTAGCATTACCCAGACTGCTCCCCCTATCTGCCCCTACACTACTGGGATGTTCCACCCCCCTCCCACTCCAGCCAGGGACAGACGCTGTCGTACCTGCACATTTCTCTAGTGGGAGTACCATTGGTCTGTCCCCCGGAAATGGGATGTATGTAGTGCATGCAGCCTACTGAGCTCAGTTCCACACTCCATCCTTACCCGGGAGTGGAATACCACACCTCTGGCTTGAGGTGTAATACCCCTGTAGCAGCCGAATCCTCAGGGTGCTACATTCCCCCCTGGTAAATCACAGCACGTCCTCGGGCTGTAAGATATAAAAAACATCCAAAACATACAATTTTTTTTTTTTCATAAACATAAACATATAAAACATCACATATATTATCAGCAATAAAACTTTTCATATAAAACTTTTCATAAATAACATCCTTGTAAACACTCTTGCTCCTCCGGCCACGGTGCAACTTGTGACCGGGAAAAGTGCGACAGTCTCCTTTAGAAACACGGTTTTCCTATAAAACCTGTAGAGGGCGCCTTAGAAAGCGCAACTATATACAGGGAGAATATGGCCGCTCTCAGTCCTCGGCCAGGTAATGGGAATAGGGACACACGGGTTAACAGTTCACTCTTGTCCCAACGGGGACATATTTAAAGCAGCAACAGTTCACTGTACCCCGATGGGTAACTATTTACAGTCTCTTTACCGTACTTTAACGACGGCGTCCTCCTGCTCCTTCTTTGGATTCAGACCCGTCCGGGTCCTCCTGCTCCTCCTCACACCGCAGCTCCTCCTCCGTCAGGCGATGTACATGGAGGGCGTAGGGTCCTTTGGCACCCTTGTGCTGGGTGAAGGTGACCTCGTCCCCTACATACAGGTCACGACCTCTGTGTCCCTCCGGCAGATGGCTTTCTACGTCTCTGCGGGTGACAAAGACGTCGCCGGGGGTATGATGGTCTCTTATGAAGCCCCACCCATGCTGCAGGTTGAATTTAATCACAGTCCCGGTGGTACGGGGACCATGAGCTGCACGGGGATCTCTCCTGGTCCGGCTCTTCTGCTCCGCGCTCCTTATCTGTGCTTGCTGTTCCCGGACCCACCTCTCTCTCCGCTCCTTCTCGAAGACCTCGAGCTGCTGGCGGCAGCACTCTGCACGCTCCGCTGCGGCCGCCCGAGTCTCCTGAGTGAACCCCATGAGGTCTCCTCCGGTGGGGTCCCACTCAAACTGTGCCTCCTCTAGCGGGGGCTGGGTCCTCCTGACGGGCTTCGGAGCCGGAATCAGGGGCTCACACAGGGGCCTCGCCCTTTGGAGTTCCAGTTGGTAGTACTCCTGGGGCCATATGAAGGGCTGCCCATCCGGGCACGTATGCTGGGCGAACAGGTCCTCACCCAGGTGCGGTACTTTAGGTGTTATGGGCGCTGTGGTGGTAGCGGCGCCCGGGTTGACCAGGCCTTGCGACCAGGCTTGGGGCACGCTAAAGGAAAAGGGCACCGTAAGAACGGCGGCGCCCGTGGTTACTCGGCCCTGCGACCAGGCTGGTGGCTCCGCGGAGGTAGGGGGCGCTGTTGGAATGGCGGCGCCCGGGTGTACTAGGCCTTGCGACCAGGCCGATGGTATTTCCTGCTTTGCCGCGCTCAGGGTCGAAGCGCGTGACGTCACAGGGGTCGCGGCCGCGGTTTCCGGTTGAGGCCTAGTCTGCGGCGGTGACGATGCAGCGACGGGCACAGCAGGGGGAATTTCGGGCTCTGCGACGGGGAGCTGGGGCAGGCACGCGGTTTCCCGGCTCGGGGTAGAGACGTCCCCTTTACCTGCCTCCATTCGTTCAGCTCCCTTCTCGGCGCCGTCTCCGGCCTTGAGTCCTCCTGCACCATCCTCAGAGGCGGTCTGTCTCCTCGTCTCGGGTGGCGTGCTCCGCTGACGGGTTTCGGTCCGCTGGGCCATCTCTCGGCTCCACTCCGCCAACGTCTCTCGCTGCACCCGGGCCATCCTCCGTGCGAGGCCCTCCAGCGCAGTCTGTGCACACTCCCGGTCTCGGGGGAGCTGTGCCAGGACCTCCACTAGGCCTAGTGGGGTTGTGGCTTGTAGCAGGCTCCTGACCACTGGGTCGGTGCTGCCTGACTCTCCCTCCATCTCCGGGTAGGCTCTCTCTGGACTCCTCTCCAGACTTCTTGTCTCCGGGTGCGCTCTCTCCAGACTGCTCCAGGCGACACCCATCTTTGCTCTCTTGTTCTGTCTCCGCCCACATTGAGGGTGGTCCCGGGGCAACTTTGTGATTGTCAGTTCCAGGGGCAGTTCTCTCACGCTGATGGACACTTCCAGCATCACAGTCTCTGTTGGTGGGCGCGGTTTCCGCTTTTGGCGCCATTCTTCGACCTGGCCCACGATGGGAGGTGACCTCTTGCCACCCTCTGGCACGCCCATAATGGCGTCCGCTCTTCCAAGGCGGGAAATCTTTGGAAATGGCGGGAAAAAGCTGCAAATGGCGGACAACCGGCGGGAAACGACCTGTGATGGGGTCCGTTGGCGGGGACCCTCCGGAACCGGCGGGAGACTTCTTTTTTGAGGTAACGGTGAACTTTTCTTCAGGCACGCAGTACCCGGTTGTTGCGGGCACGTAATCCTGCCGACTACGCCAAAGTTGACGCGCCCCCTGGGCCAGTGTTGTTTGGGGGATACCCGGAGCCGGATCAGATGGGGGTTGTAGTCTCCGAGTGGCGGTGACCCGGTCCGTGCCCAGGGTGTCAAGCTCAGTGTGTGGCAGTCCTACAGATGTTACTGGATGTTCTTTAGTGTCGACTACGCCACCCGTTGATTTGTGGTCACTACGGCCGCCGCTGCAGCAGGGTCCGCTGAGGCTGGTGGTGTGTGTGCAGCTCAGGTAGTATAACCCCCAATGGGAGGGGTATAGCCTCAGGGGTCAGTTGCAGAGGATGGTGGTTGTGGAGGTGCAGTGAGGATGGTAATGACACTCAGAGTCGGGCTGTGCAGTTCAGGGTTTTTACTTACTGCTTTTGTGTTGGTCACTCCGGCCTTGAGTGACCACCCGAGCCGCGCTGCGTCCACCAGGTCCTGGACTCGGCCAACCCCCAGGTGATTCTGGAGCGTGTTCCTGAGCTCCCTTTCTGACTTGTCCTTCTCTCTGGCCTTCCCCACCAGGGATCCACCTAAGTCCGGCTCCCTCGGGCCTCTTATTGGTAAAACCCTTGTCTCTGGGTTCCCTGACCCTATTCTTGGTTTGCCTTCCGGGTGGATTTAGTGGGTGGTCGTGGCAGATCCTGCCCACGACCTCCGGTCTCTGGCTAAGGATTAGTGCCCTCCACCAGCTTGGGATCCGGTACCCTTGTGCCAACTCTTCACCCTCTGGTCTAATTTTGGGTTCTTGGAGTTCCCTCTTCTCCCCCTCTGGGTCCTTCTTTTCTCCTCTCTCTCACTCTCTTGGCCTTGGAGCTGGCTGAGCTGCTCTGCTTGTCTGACCAAACCTCTACAAAAGACCCTGTTCTAAGATGGTTCCCACTTTATATGCTCCCTCTATGTGTGAGCTCAGGTGACCAGCACCCAATGAGCTCCTAGCATTACCCAGACTGCTCCCCCTATCTGCCCCTACACTACTGGGATGTTCCACCCCCCTCCCACTCCAGCCAGGGACAGACGCTGTCGTACCTGCACATTTCTCTAGTGGGAGTACCATTGGTCTGTCCCCCGGAAATGGGATGTATGTAGTGCATGCAGCCTACTGAGCTCAGTTCCACACTCCATCCTTACCCGGGAGTGGAATACCACACCTCTGGCTTGAGGTGTAATACCCCTGTAGCAGCCGAATCCTCAGGGTGCTACATTTGCACCTCAGTCAACAATCTATCGCATCATCAAGAACTTCAAGGAGAGAGCTTCCATTGTTGTCAAAAAGGCTCCAGGGCGCCCAAGAAAGACCAGCAAGCGCCAGGACCGTATCTTAAAACAGTTTCAGCTGCGGGATCGGACTACCAGCAGTGCCGAGCTTGCTCAGGAATGGCAGCAGGCTGGTGTGAGTGCTTCTGCACGCACTGTGAGGCGGAGACTCTTTGAGCAAGGGCTGGTTTCAAGGAGGGCAGCAAAGAAGCCACTTCTCTCCAGAAAAAACATCAGGGACCGACTGATATTCTGCAAAAGGTACAGGGAGTGGACTGCTGAGGACTGGGGCAAAGTCATTTTCTCTGATGAATCCCCTTTTCGATTGTATGGGACATCTGGAAAACAGCTTATTCAGAGAAGAAGAGGTGAGCGCTACCACCAGTCTTGTCTCATGCCAACTGTAAAGCATCCTGAAACCATTCATGTGTGGGGTTGCTTCTCAGCCAAGGGAATCGGCTCACTCACAGTCTTGCCTAAAAACACAGCCATGAATAAAGAATGGTACCAGAATGTCCTCCAAGAGCAACTTCTCCCAACTGTCCAAGAGCACTTTGGCGCCCAACAATGCCTTTTCCAGCATGATGGAGCACCTTGCCATAAAGCAAAGGTGATAACTAAATGGCTCATGGAACAAAACATAGAGATTTTGGGTCCATGGCCTGGAAACGCCCCAGATCTTAATCCCATTGAGAACTTGTGGTCAATCATCAAGAGACGGGTGGACAAACAAAAAACAACAAATTCTGGCAAAATGCAAGCATTGATTATGCAAGAATGGATTGCTATCAGTCAGGATTTGGTCCAAAAGTTGATTGAGAGCATGCCAGGGAGAATTACAGAGGTCTTGAAGAAGAAGGGGCAACACTGCAAATATTGACTTGCTGCATTAACTCATTCTAACTGTCAATATAACCTATTGGCACTCACAATATGATTGCAATTATATTTCTGTATGTGATATAAACACCACACAAACACTAATAAAAACCAGAGGCCAGCAGATCATGGGAAAATATAATTTTGGTGTCATTCTCAAAACTTTTGGCCATGACTGTATATTGTACTGTACTTGTATGTCATAGTGTATACTGTCCTGTATATGAAGATGACGCGCCCCCTGGGCCGTGGGGTACTCGGTGCTGGGCCGGTCGTTGCTTGGGGAGGTGTCACAGTGGCGGTGACCCGGTCCGTGACCCAGGGAGGTCATTCAAAAGGGGAATATTTACAGGGGATTTATAGTTTTTATAAAATGTTCTTGACGCCACCTGTGGTATGCGGCTATATGGAGCCGCCGCTGCTATGCAGATCCCCTGGAGCTGATGTTGATGCAGCAGAGTTGGTTCAGCTCTCCACAGGTAGAGCTTAGCTCCAGGGCAGGGAATGTGGTAGATTTTATAGGTGATGCTGGGCGTTGTAGTGCAGGGGTGATGGCGCAGATAATAATCACAGAGACAGTGGGGTGCAGTCTTCAGGGTTTTTACTCACGGTTGTTGCAGTCCAAGTTACAGTTACCAGTGTAACTTCCCTCATCGTGCTGCGCTTACTCAGGGAGGGGTTCAGTCAACCCTCAGATATCTCCAGAGTACTTAGCAGGACCCCCTTCTGTGTGTTCTCTCTCTCTGGCCGTCTCCCTGCACCTCACACCTAGTGTCCCAATCCGGTACCCGCGGGCCTTGTCGGGCGACGTCTGTTCCGTCCCCTGGGTCCTCTATGGCTACCTTCTTGGTGAGAGTGATATGGACTGTTGGCTGCAGGACTTGAAATACTGCAGCCTCCGGTTTCTAGTTGAGACATAAAGTACTCTGCTAGTTGAGGGACTGGTCCCCTTTGTGTGGCCTGACCCCTTCACCTCCTGGTAGATTCGGGCATACGGGTGGCCTCCAGCACTGCCCGTACCCCTGGGATCCCTTCCTTGTTCCTGGAGCCCTTCCTGCTCCTCTCCTTCTCCTTCAGTCTTGGGCCTCTCCTCAGGCCCTCCTCCTGAGCAGAGCTCCTGCAGAGCCCTGCTCCACTCCTCTCACTGTAGACTGTTCTGTCTGACTGAACTCTCTTCCCAAGATGGTTCCCTCTTTTATATTACTTCTTTTCATGTGCTCCCCTAACCTACTTCCTCCACCCACACCTTCTACATAGTTCCACCCTTCAGCTAGGGACCAGGGACTGTGCTCTCCCTTAGGAGCAATCTCGTCCTGCCCCCACTGAAGTGGAATGTGTTGGATGCAGGAGTTAGGGTCCCGAGCTGTACTCCTTCCTTACCTGAGAGTGAGACACCACACCTCTGGGTGAGATGCAGTACCTCTGTGGCAACCGAACCACCGAATACTGTACTGTACTGTATGTCATAGTGTATACTGTATTGTATATGTATATACTGTACTGTACCTGTATGTCATAGTGTATACTGTCCTGCATATGTATATAATGTACTGTACCTGTATGTCATAGTGTATACTGCCCTGTACATGTATATACTGTACTGTACCTGTATGTCATAGTGTATACTGTCCTGTATATGTATATACTGTACTGTATGTCATAGTGTATACTGTCCTGTATATGTATATACTGTACTGTACCTGTATGTCATAGTGTATACTGTCCTATATATGCATATACTGTACTGTACCTGTATGTCATAGTGTATACTGTCCTGTATATGCATATACTGTACTGTACCTGTATGTCATAGTGTATACTGTCCTGTATATGTATATACTGTACTGTACTGTATGTCATAGTGTATACTGTCCTGCATATGTATATACTGTACTGTACCTGTATGTCATAGTGTATACTGTCCTGCATATGTGTATATACTGTACCTGTATGTCATAGTGTATACTGTCCTGCATATGTATATACTGTACTGTACCTGTATGTCATAGTGTATACTGTCCTGCATATGTGTATACACTGTACCTGTATGTCATAGTGTATACTGTCCTGTATATGTGTATACTGTACTGTACCTGTATGTCATAGTGTATACTGTCCTGCATATGTATATACTGTACTGTACCTGTATGTCATAGTGTATACTGTCCTGCATATGTGTATATACTGTACCTGTATGTCATAGTGTATACTGTCCTGCATATGTGTATATACTGTACCTGTATGTCATAGTGTATACTGTCCTGTATATGTATATACTGTACTGTACCTGTATGTCATAGTGTATACTGTCCTGTATATGTATATAATGTACTGTACCTGTATATCATAGTGTATACTGTCCTGTATATGTGTATACTGTACTGTACCTGTATGTCATAGTGTATACTGTCCTGCATATGTATATACTGTACTGTACCTGTATGTCATAGTGTATACTGTCCTGCATATGTGTATATACTGTACCTGTATGTCATAGTGTATACTGTCCTGCATATGTATATACTGTACTGTACCTGTATGTCATAGTGTATACTGTCCTATATATGTATATAATGTACTGTACCTGTATGTCATAGTGTATACTGTCCTGCATATGTGTATATACTGTACCTGTATGTCATAGTGTATACTGTCCTGTATATGTATATAATGTACTGTACCTGTATGTCATAGTGTAAAATGTCCTGCATATGTGTATATACTGTACCTGTATGTCATAGGGTATACTGTCCTGTATATATATAATGTACTGTACCTGTATGTCATAGTGTATACTGTCCTGTACATGTATATACTGTACTATACCTGTATGTCATAGTGTATACTGTCCTGTATATGTATATACTGTACTGTACTGTATGTCATAGTGTATACTGTCCTGTATATGTATATACTGTACTGTACTGTACCTGTATGTCATAGTGTATACTGTCCTGCATATGTGTATATACTGTACCTGTATGTCATAGTGTATACTGTCCTGTATATGTATATACTGTACTGTACCTGTATGTCATAGTGTATACTGTCCTGTATATGTGTATACTGTACTGTACCTGTATGTCATAGTGTATACTGCCCTGTACATGTATATACTGTACTGTACCTGTATGTCATAGTGTACACTGTCCTGTATATGTATATACTGTACTGTACCTGTATGTCATAGTGTACACTGTCCTGTATATGTATATACTGTACTGTACCTGTATGTCATAGTGTATACTGTCCTGTTTATGTATATACTGTACTGTATGTAATAGTTTATACTGTCCTGTATATGTATATACTGTACTGTACTGTATGTCATAGTGTATACTGTCCTGTATATGTATATACTGTACTGTACTGTATGTCATAGTGTATACTGTCCTATGTATATACTGTACCAGTTTGTCATGGTCTATACTTTCCTATGTATATACTGTACCTGTACGTCATAGTGTATACTGTCCTGTATATGTGTATACTGTACCTGCATGCCATAGTGTATACTGTCCTGTATATGTATATACTGTACTGTACCTGTATGTCATAGTGTATACTGTCCTGTATATGTATATACTGTACTGTACCTGTATGTCATAGTGTATACTGTCCTGTGTATGTATATACTGTACTGTACTGTATGTCATAGTGTATACTGTCCTGTATATGTATATACTGTACTGTACCTGTATGTCATAGTGTATACTGTCCTGTATATGTATATACTGTACTGTACCTGTATGTCATAGTGTATACTGTCCTGTGTATGTATATACTGTACTGTACTGTATGTCATAGTGTATACTGTCCTGTATATGTATATACTGTACTGTACCTGTATGTCATAGTGTATACTGTCCTGTATATGTATATACTGTACTGTACCTGTATGTCATAGTGTATACTGTCCTGTATATGTATATACTGTATTGTACCTGTATGTCATAGTGTATACTGTCCTGTGTATGTATATACTGTACTGTACTGTATGTCATAGTGTATACTGTCCTGTATATGTATATACTGTACTGTACCTGTATGTCAAAGTGTATACTGTCCTGTATATGTATATACTGTATTGTACCTGTATGTCATAGTGTATACTGTCCTGTGTATGTATATACTGTACTGTACTGTATGTCATAGTGTATACTGTCCTGTATATGTATATACTGTACTGTACTGTATGTCATAGTGTATACTGTCCTGTATATGTATATACTGTACTGTACCTGTATGCCATAGTGTATACTGTCCTGTATATGTATATACTGTACTGTACCTGTATGTCATAGTGTATACTGTCCTGTATATGTATATACTGTACTGTACTGTATGTCATAGTGTATACTGTCCTGTATATGTATATACTGTACTGTACCTGTATGTCATAGTGTATACTGTCCTGTATATGTATATACTGTGCTGTACTGTATGTCATAGTGTATACTGTCCTGTATATGTATATACTGTACTGTACCTGTATGTCATAGTGTATACTGTCCTGTATATGTATATACTGTACTGTACTGTATGTCATAGTGTATACTGTCCTGTATATGTATATACTGTACTGTACCTGTATGTCATAGTGTATACTGTCCTGTATATGTATATACTGTATTGTACCTGTATGTCATAGTGTATACTGTCCTGTATATGTATAAACTGTACTGTACTGTATGTCATAGTGTATACTGTCCTGTATATGTATATACTGTACTGTACTGTATGTCATAGTGTATACTGTCCTGTATATGTATATACTGTACTGTACCTGTATGTCATAGTGTATACTGTCCTGTATATGTATATACTGTACTGTACCTGTATGTCATAGTGTATACTGTCCTATATATGTATATACTGTACTGTACCTGTATGTCATAGTGTATACTGTCCTGTATATGTATATACTGTATTATACCTGTATGTCATAGTGTATACTGTCCTGTATATGTATATACTGTACTGTACCTCTATGTCATAGTGTATACTGTCCTGTATATGTATATACTGTACTGTACTGTATGTCATAGTGTATACTGTCCTGTATATGTATATACTGTACTGTACTGTATGTCATAGTGTATACTGTCCTGTATATGTATATACTGTACTGTACTGTATGTCATAGTGTATACTGTCCTGTATATGTATATACTGTACTGTACCTGTATGTCATAGTGTATACTGTCCTGTATATGTATATAATGTACTGTACCTGTATATCATAGTTTATACTGTCCTATATATGTATATACTGTACCTGTATATCATAGTGTATACTGTCCTGTATATGTATATAATGTACTGTACCTGTATGTTATAGTGTATACTGTACTGTATATGTATATACTGTACTGTATGTCATAGTGTATACTGTCCTATATATGTATATACTGTACTGTACCTGTATATCATAGTGTATACTGTCCTATATATGTATATACTGTACTGTACCTGTATGTCATAGTGTATACTGTCCTATATATGTATATATTGTACTGTACCCGTATATCATAGTGTATACTGTCCTGTATATGTATATACTGTACTGTACCTGTATATCATAGTTTATACTGTCCTGCATATGTATATACTGTACTGTACTGTATGTCATAGTGTATACTGTCCTATATATGTATATACTGTACTGTATGTCATAGTGTATACTGTCCTGTATATGTATATACTTTACTGTACTGTATGTCATAGTGTATACTGTCCTGTATATGTATACACTGTACTGTATTTCATAGTGTATACTGTCCTATATATGTATATACTGTACTGTACTGTATGTCATAGTGTATACTGTCCTGCATATGTATATACTGTACTATACTGTATGTCATAGTGTATACTGTCCTATATATGTATATACTGTACTGTACTGTATGTCATAGTGTATACTGTCCTGTATATGTATATACTGTACTGTACCTGTATGTCATAGTGTATACTGTCCTGTATATGTATATACTGTACTGTATGTCATAGTGTATACTGTCCTATATATGTATATACTGTACTGTACTGTATGTCATAGTGTATACTGTCCTGCATATGTATATACTGTACTGTACTGTATGTCATCGTGTATACTGTCCTGTATATGTATATACTGTACTGTACTGTATGTACGTCCCAATTTAGGGTCACCTTGCCGCTGGTGGGACGGCTTGTATACTTTTTTTGATCAAAAATAGTTCACTAAGTACCCTATATTTATTATGCAACTTTGCTTTACATTTATATATAATGATGGTAGGGTATGAGATATATTTTTGTCTTTTGTAGGTTTTGTTTCTTTTTTGCTAGTGTGAACATGCTCCTATTCCTTGCATGTCTACCATCTTAGACCTCAGTTCACATTGCCTGGTTTTTTGTCTTGTTTGCATTCTGTGCAATTTAAGGGTGTGGCATCCCCATTGTTGAGCTGACTGGTATATATGTAGCTTACCACGGGCCTGGGTGGTCTGGAGTTGGGACCCGGTCCTATTTGTCTACCCTTTTATATGCATTGCTTCAACTTTGATATACAGTAAGGTTTTTAATATAGGCAGTATAGGTACCGTCCCAATTTAGGGTCACCTTGCCGCTGGTGGGACGGCTTGTATACTTTTTTTGATCAAAAATAGTTCACTAAGTACCCTATATTTATTATGCAACTTTGCTTTACATTTATATATAATGATGGTAGGGTATGAGATATATTTTTGTCTTTTGTAGGTTTTGTTTCTTTTTTGCTAGTGTGAACATGCTCCTATTCCTTGCATGTCTACCATCTTAGACCTCAGTTCACATTGCCTGGTTTTTTGTCTTGTTTGCATTCTGTGCAATTTAAGGGTGTGGCATCCCCATTGTTGAGCTGACTGGTATATATGTAGCTTACCACGGGCCTGGGTGGTCTGGAGTTGGGACCCGGTCCTATTTGTCTACCCTTTTATATGCATTGCTTCAACTTTGATATACAGTAAGGTTTTTAATATAGGCAGTATAGGTACCGTCCCAATTTAGGGTCACCTTGCCGCTGGTGGGACGGCTTGTATACTTTTTTTGATCAAAAATAGTTCACTAAGTACCCTATATTTATTATGCAACTTTGCTTTACATTTATATATAATGATGGTAGGGTATGAGATATATTTTTGTCTTTTGTAGGTTTTGTTTCTTTTTTGCTAGTGTGAACATGCTCCTATTCCTTGCATGTCTACCATCTTAGACCTCAGTTCACATTGCCTGGTTGTATGTCATAGTGTATACTGTCCTGTATATGTATATACTGTACCTGTATGTCATAGTGTATACTGTCCTGTATATGCATATATTGTACTGTACCTGTATGTCATAGTGTATACTGTCCTGTATATGTATATACTGTACTGTACCTGTATGTCATAGTGTATACTGTCCTGTATATGTATATACTGTACTGTACTGTATGTCATAGTGTATACTGTCCTGTATATGTATATACTGTACCTGTATGTCATAGTGTATACTGTCCTGTATATGTATATACTGTATTGTACCTGTATGTCATAGTGTATACTGTCCTGTATATGTATATACTGTACTGTACTGTATGTCATAGTGTATACTGTCCTGCATATGTATATACTGTACTGTACTGTATGTCATAGTGTATACTGTCCTGCATATGTATATACTGTACCTGTATGTCATAGTGTATACTGTCCTGTATATGTATATACTGTACTGTACTGTATGTCATAGTGTATACTGTCCTGCATATGTATATACTGTACTGTACTGTATGTCATAGTGTATAATGTCCTGTATATGTATATACTGTACTGTACCTGTATGTCATAGTGTATACTGTCCTGTATATGTATATACTGTACTGTACCTGTATGTCATAGTATATACTGTCCTGTATATGTATATACTGTACTGTACCTGTATGTCATAGTGTATACTGTCCTGTATATGTATATACTGTACTGTATGCCATAGTGTATACTGTCCTGTATATGTATATACTGTACTGTACCTGTATGTCATAGTATATACTGTCCTGTATATGTATATACTGTACTGTACCTGTATGTCATAGTGTACACTGTCCTGTATATGTATATACTGTAGTGTACCTGTATGTCATAGTGTATACTCTCCTGTATATGTATATACTGTACTGTACTGTATGTCATAGTGTATACTGTCCTATGTATATACTGTACTGTACTGTATGTCATAGTGTATACTGTCCTGCATATGTATATACTGTACTATACTGTATGTCATAGTGTATACTGTCCTATATATGTATATACTGTACTGTACTGTATGTCATAGTGTATACTGTCCTGTATATGTATATACTGTACTGTACCTGTATGTCATAGTGTATACTGTCCTGTATATGTATATACTGTACTGTATGTCATAGTGTATACTGTCCTATATATGTATATACTGTACTGTACTGTATGTCATAGTGTATACTGTCCTGTATATGTATATACTGTACTGTACTGTATGTCATCGTGTATACTGTCCTGTATATGTATATACTGTACCTGTATGTCATAGTGTATACTGTCCTGTATATGTATATACTGTACTGTACTGTATGTCATAGTGTATACTGTCCTGTATATGTATATACTGTACCTGTATGTCATAGTGTATACTGTCCTGTATATGCATATATTGTACTGTACCTGTATGTCATAGTGTATACTGTCCTGTATATGTATATACTGTACTGTACCTGTATGTCATAGTGTATACTGTCCTGCATATGTGTATATACTGTACCTGTATGTCATAGTGTATACTGTCCTGTATATGTATATACTGTACTTTACCTGTATGCCATAGTGTATACTGTCCTGCATATGTATATACTGTACCTGTATGTCATAGTGTATACTGTCCTGTATATGTATATACTGTACTGTACTGTATGTCATAGTGTATACTGTCCTGCATATGTATATACTGTACTGTACTGTATGTCATAGTGTATAATGTCCTGTATATGTATATACTGTACTGTACCTGTATGTCATAGTGTATACTGTCCTGTATATGTATATACTGTACTGTACCTGTATGTCATAGTATATACTGTCCTGTATATGTATATACTGTACTGTACCTGTATGTCATAGTGTATACTGTCCTGTATATGTATATACTGTACTGTATGCCATAGTGTATACTGTCCTGTATATGTATATACTGTACTGTACCTGTATGTCATAGTATATACTGTCCTGTATATGTATATACTGTACTGTACCTGTATGTCATAGTGTATACTGTCCTGTATATGTATATACTGTACCTGTATGTCATAGTGTACACTGTCCTGTATATGTATATACTGTAGTGTACCTGTATGTCATAGTGTATACTCTCCTGTATATGTATATACTGTACTGTACTGTATGTCATAGTGTATACTGTCCTATGTATATACTGTACCTGTACGTCATAGTGTATGCTGTCCTGTATATGTGTATACTGTACCTGTATGCCATAGTGTATACTGTCCTGTATATGTATATACTGTACTGTACCTGTATATCATAGTGTATACTGTCCTGTATATGTATATACTGTACTCTACCTGTATGCCATAGTGTATACTGTCCTGTATATGTATATACTGTACTGTACTGTATGTCATAGTGTATACTGTCCTGTATATGTATATACTGTACTGTACCTGTATATCATAGTGTATACTGTCCTGTATGTGTATATACTGTACTGTACCTGTATGTCATAGTGTATACTGTCCTGTATATGTATATACTGTACTGTACCTGTATATCATAGTTTATACTGTCCTATATATGTATATACTGTACTGTACCTGTATGTCATAGTGTATACTGTCCTGTATATGTATATACTGTACTGTACTGTATGTCATAGTGTATACTGCCCTGTACATGTATATACTGTACTGTACCTGTATATCATAGTGTATACTGTCCTGTATATGTATATACTGTACTGTATGTCATAGTGTATACTGTCCTGTATATGTATATACTGTACTGTATGTCATAGTGTATACTGTCCTGTTTTTGTATATACTGTACTGTACCTCTATGTGATAGTGTATACTGTCCTGTACCTGTATGTCATAGTGTATACTGTCCTATATATGTATATACTGTACTGTACCTGTATATCATAGTTTATACTGTCCTATATATGTATATACTGTACTGTACCTGTATATCATAGTGTATACTGTCCTGTATATGTATATACTGTACTGTATGTCATAGTGTATACTGCCCTGTACATGTATATACTGTACTGTACCTGTATATCATAGTGTATACTGTCCTGTATATGTATATACTGTACTGTATGTCATAGTGTATACTGTCCTGTATATGTGTATACTGTACTGTACCTGTATATCATAGTGTATACTGTCCTGTATATGTATATACTGTACTGTACTGTATGTCATAGTGTATACTGTCCTGTATATGTATATAATGTACTGTACCTGTATATCATAGTGTATACTGCCCTATGTACAGTACAGACCAAAAGTTTGGACACACCTTCTCATTTAGAGATTATTCTGTATTTTCATGACTATGAAAATTGTACATTCACACTGAAGGCATCAAAACTATGAATTAACACATGTGGAATTATATACTTAACAAAAAAGTGTGAAACAACTGAAAATATGTCTTATATTCTAGGTTCTTCACAGTAGCCACCTTTTGCTTTGATGACTGCTTTGCACACTCTTGGCATTCTCTTGATGAGCTTCAAGAGGTAGTCACCGGAAATGGTCTTCCAACAATCTTGAAGGAGTTCCCAGAGATGCTTAGCACTTGTTGGCCCTTTTGCCTTCACTCTGCGGTCCAGCTCACCCCAAACCATCTCGATTGGGTTCAGGTCTGGTGACTGTGGAGGCCAGGTCATCTGGCGTAGCACCCCATCACTCTCCCTCTTGGTCAAATAGCCCTTACACAGCCTGGAGGTGTGTTTGGGGTCATTGTCCTGTTGAAAAATAAATGATGGTCCATCTAAACACAAACCGGATGGAATAGCATGCTGCTGCAAGATGCTGTGGTAGCCATGCTGGTTCAGTATGCCTTCAATTTTGAATAAATCCCCAACAGTGTCCCCAGCAAAGCACCCCCACACCATCACACCTCCTCCTCTATGCTTCACGGTGGGAACCAGGCATGTAGAGTCCATCCGTTCACCTTTTCTGCATCGCATAAAGACACGGTGGTTGGAACCAAAGATCTCAAATTTGGACTCATCAGACCAAAGCACAGATTTCCACTGGTCTAATGTCCATTCCTTGTGTTCTTTAGCCCAAACAAGTCTCTTCTGCTTGTTGCCTGTCCTTAGCAGTGGTTTCCTAGCAGCTATTTTACCATGAAGGCCTGCTGCACAAAGTCTCCTCTTAACAGTTACATAGTTACATAGTTTATAAGGCCGAAAAAAGACAAGCGTCCATCCAGTTCAGCCTATTTCTTGTGCACTGCAGCTATTCCGCAGCGTTGATCCAGGGGAAGGCAACAAAAAACCATGCGGTATAGGCCAATTTACATCATTGAGGGAAAATTCACTTCCCGACTCCAATCTGGCAGTCAGATTAAATCCCTGGATTAATTAACTATCATTAAGCATAAGATGTAATTTTATTGTTCTCAAGAAAGGCGTCCAGGCCTCTCTTGAACTCATTAAGTGAGTTGGACATCACCACTTCCTCTCCCAGAGAGTTCCAGAGTCTCACGGCTCTGACCGTAAAGAATCCCCTTCTATGCTGGTGCAGGAACCTCCTTTACTCCAGACGCATAGTGTGCCCCCTCGTCTTTGTCACCATCCTTGGTATAAACAGGTCATGGGAGAGATCTCTGTACTGTCCCCTGATGTATTTATACATGTTTATGAGGTCTCCCCTAAGCCTTCTCTTTTCCAACGTAAATAGGCCTAATTTTGACAACCTCTCTGTGTATTCTAGTCCCTCCATTCCCTTTATTACCTTAGTCGCCCTCCTTTGTACCCTCTCTAGCTCCAATATGTCTTTCCTGAGCACCGGAGCCCAGAACTGTGCACAATATTCTAAGTGCGGCCTTACCAGCGCTTTATACAGAGGAAGAACAATGTTCTCACCATATGCCCCTATTCCTCTTCTGATGCATGCCATGACTCTATTTGCCTTCGCAGCTGCTGCCTGACACTGGGCACTCCAATTTAATTTGCTATTAACCAAGACGCCCAGGTCCTTCTCCATGTCAGATTTCCCCAACGGTTTCCCATTTAATATGTATGGGTGACTGCTGTTTTTCTTTCCCATGTGCATGACCTTACATTTATCGGCATTGAACCCCATTTGCCATTTTTTGGCCCAACTCCCCAATTTATCTAAATCCTCCTGTAGCTGTGCCCTATCCTCATCTGTATTAACTACTTTACAAAGTTTAGCATCATCTGCAAATATTGCTATTTTACTATGCAACCCTTCCACTAGATCATTAATAAATATATTAAATAATATAGGGCCCAAGACAGACCCTTGAGGCCCCCCGCTAGTAACCCTGACACCCCCTGAGCTTACTCCATTGATAACCACCCTCTGCTTTCTATCACTCAGCCAGCTATTTACCCACTTGCACACATTATCCCCCAGACCAAGCATTCTCATTTTATATACCAACCTTTTGTGTGGCACGGTATCAAACGCTTTGGAGAAGTCAAGGTATACAACATCCACTGACTCTCCCCGGTCCAGCTGTGAGCTCACCTCCTCGTAGAAGGCCATCAGGAGCGATCCCTCATGAATCCATGTTGATATGGAGTTAGACAGTTATTATCATTAAGATATTCTACAATAGCATCTCTAAGAAATCCTTCAAACAATTTACCCACAACAGACGTTAAGCTGACTGGTCTATAGTTCCCAGGGTCACTTTTAGACCCCTTTTTGAATATTGGTACCACATTTGCTTGGCGTCAGTCTAGTGGGACAGTCCCTGTCCATAAAGAGTGCTTGAATATAAGACACAGCGGTCTGTCTATCACATTACTTAATTCTTTTAGTACCCGGGGGTGTATGTCATCTGGGCCTGGTGACTTGTCTATTTTGATATTATTTAGGCGTTTCTGAACTTCCTCCTGGGTTAGGTGGGTGATATTTAGCGGAGGGTTTACTTTATCACTCTGCATTTCCTCCGATAAATTGTTTTCTTTTGTGAAAACAGTGGAGAAGAAGCTATTGAGTAGGTTTGCTTTACCCTCATCGCCCTCTAGGATTTTACCCAGGTTATTTTTCAATGGGCCAACTCCATCAGTTTTAATCCTTTTACAGTTTGGGATTCGTTTTACTTTCCTTGGCAATTAGTCTCTCTGTCTCCTCTTTTGCTATTCTTATTTGTTTCTTACAGATTTTGTTTTTTTCCCTATAAGATATTAGCGCTTCCTCGCTGCCTTCTTGTTTAAGTTTACCGAAAGCCCTTTGAGTTGTTGAAGAGATGTGTCTGCTGCTAGAACTCTGTGTGGCATTGACCTGGTCTCTAATCTGAGCTGCTGTAAACCTGTGATTTCTGAGGCTGGTGACTCAGATAAACTTATCCTCAGAAGCAGAGGTGACTCTTGGTCTTCCTTTCCTGGGGCGGTCCTCATGTGAGCCAGTTTCTTTGTAGCACTTGTTGGTTTTTGCAACTGCACTTGGGGACACTTTCAAAGTTTTCCCATATTTTCGCACTGACTGACCTTCATTTGTTAAAGTAATGATGGCCACTTCTTTTTCTTTATTTAGCTGCTTTTTTCTTGCCATAATACAAATTCTAACAGTCTATTCAGTAGGACTATCAGCTGTGTATCCACCAGACTGCTGCACAACACAACTGATGGTCCCAACCCCATTTATAAGGCAAGAAATCCCACTTATTAAACCTGACAGGGCACACCTGTGAAGTGAACACCATTTCCGGTGACTACCTCTTGAAGCTCATCAAGAGATTGCCAAGAGTGTGCAAAGCAGTCATCAAAACAAAAGGTGGCTACTGTGAAGAACCTAGAATATAAGACATATTTTCAGTTGTTTTACACTTTTTTGTTAAGTATATAATTCCACATGTGTTAATTCATAGCTTTGATGCCTTCGGTGTGAATGTACAATTTTCATAGTCATGAAAATACAGAAAAATCTTTAAATGAGAAGGTGTGTCCAAACTTTTGGTCTGT
The DNA here is from genome assembly GCF_046119375.1 of Phyllobates terribilis. Classification (NCBI taxonomy): domain Eukaryota; kingdom Metazoa; phylum Chordata; class Amphibia; order Anura; family Dendrobatidae; genus Phyllobates; species Phyllobates terribilis. The sequence continues at coordinate 153,897,107 of NW_027362767.1, forward strand.
AATGTATATACTGTACCTGTATGTCATAGTGTATACTGTCCTGTATATGTATATACTGTACTGTATGTCATAGTGTATACTGTCCTGTATATGTATATAATGTACTGTACCTGTATATCATAGTTTATACTGTCCTATATATGTATATACTGTACTGTATCTGTATATCATAGTGTATACTGTCCTGTATGTGTATATACTGTACTGTACCTGTATGTCATAGTATATACTGTCCTGTATATGTATATAATGTACTGTACCTGTATGTCATAGTGTATACTGTCCTGTACATGTATATACTGTACTGTACCTGTATGTCATAGTGTATACTGTACTGTATATGTATATACTGTACTGTATGTCATAGTGTATACTGTCCTGTATATGTATATACTGTACTGTACCTGTATGTCATAGTGTATACTGTCCTATATATGTATATACTGTACTGTATGTCATAGTGTATACTGTCCTGTATATGTATATACTGTATTGTACCTGTATGTCATAGTGTATAATGTCCTGTATATGTATATACTGTACTGTACTGTTTGTCATAGTGTATACTGTCCTGTATATGTATATACTGTACTGTATGTCATAGTGTATACTGTCCTGTATATGTATATATTGTACTGTACCTGTATATCATAGTGTATACTGCCCTGTACATGTATATACTGTACTGTACCTGTATGTCATAGTGTATACTGTACTGTATATGTATATACTGTACTGTATGTCATAGTGTATACTTTCCTGTTTATGTATATACTGTACTGTATGTCATAGTGTATACTGTCCTGCATATGTATATACTGTACTGTACTGTTTGTCATAGTGTATACTGTCCTATATATGTATATACTGTACTGTACCTGTATGTCATAGTGTATACTGTCCTGTATATGTATATATTGTACTGTACCTGTATGCCATAGTGTATACTGTCCTATATATGTATATACTGTACTGTACCTGTATGCCATAGTGTATACTGTCCTGTATATGTATATACCGTACCTGTATGTCATAGTGTATACTGTCCTATATATGTATATACTGTACTGTACCTGTATGCCATAGTGTATACTGTCCTGTATATGTATATACCGTACCTGTATGTCATAGTGTATCCTGTCTTGTATATGTATATACTGTACTGTACCTGTATGTCATAGTGTATACTTTCCTGTATATGTATATACTGTACTGTACTGTATGTCATAGTGTATACTGTCCTATATATGTATATACTGTACTGTACTGTATGTCATAGTGTATACTGTCCTGTATATGTATATACTGTACTGTACTGTATGTCATAGTGTATACTGTCCTATATATGTATATACTGTACTGTACCTGTATGCCATAGTGTATACTGTCCTGTATATATATATACCGTACCTGTATGTCATAGTGTATCCTGTCTTGTATATGTATATACTGTACTGTACTGTATGTCATAGTGTATACTGTCCTGTATATGTATATATTGTACTGTACCTGTATGCCATAGTGTATACTGTCCTGTATATGTATATACCGTACCTGTATGTCATAGTGTATACTGTCCTATATATGTATATACTGTACTGTACCTGTATGCCATAGTGTATACTGTCCTGTATATGTATATACCGTACCTGTATGTCATAGTGTATCCTGTCTTGTATATGTATATACTGTACTGTACCTGTATGTCATAGTGTATACTTTCCTGTATATGTATATACTGTACTGTACTGTATGTCATAGTGTATACTGTCCTATATATGTATATACTGTACTGTACTGTATGCCATAGTGTATACTGTCCTGTATATGTATATACTGTACTGTACCTGTATGCCATAGTGTATACTGTCCTGTATATGTATATACTGTACTGTACTGTATGTCATAGTGTATACTGTCCTGTATATGTATATGCTGTACTTGTATGCCATAGTGTATACTGTCCTATATATGTATATACTGTACTGTACCTGTATGCCATAGTGTATACTGTCCTGTATATGTATATACTGTCCTGTACCTGTATGTCATAGTGTATACTGTCCTGTATATGTATATACTGTACTGTACCTGTATGTCATAGTGTATACTGTCCTGTATATGTGTATACTGTACTGTACCTGTATGTCATAGTGTATACTGTCCTGTATATGTGTATACTGTACTGTACTGTATGTCATAGTGTATACTGTCCTGTATATGTGTATACTGTACTGTACCTGTATGTCATAGTGTATACTGTCCTGTATATGTATATACTGTACTGTACCTGTATGTCATAGTGTATACTGCCCTGTATATGTATATACTGTACTGTACCTGTATGTCATAGTGTATACTGTCCTGTATATGTATATACTGTACTGTACCTGTATGTCATAGTGTATACTGTCCTGTATATGTATATACTGTACTGTACCTGTATGTCATAGTGTATACTGTCCTGTATATGTATATACTGTACTGTACCTGTATGTCATAGTGTATACTGTCCTGTATATGTATATACTGTACTGTATGCCATAGTGTATATGTGGCGCCCCTGAGGGTTCGACCGCCACAGGGATGCTGCACTTCTCTAATGGGGTGTGGTGTTCCTCCTCTGAGGTAAGAACAGTGTGATGGTCAGGGCCTAACCTCCACATCCAACACCACACTTCTCCACCAGAGGGGGCTAGAAGGCACTAGGTGCTGCCCCTACTGGCACTCGGGAGACTGGGGAACCAAGAGATAGGGGAACCAAATTAGTGGGTGAGGGTGGAGGATTCACAATTTAGTGACACTTTAAATTTCATATTTAATACACAGTCATTTTGGTTCTGGGTCTGTATATGTATATTCTGTACTGTATGTTATAGTGTATACTGTCCTGTATATGTATATACTGTACTGTACCTGTATGTCATAGTGTATACTGTCCTGTATATGTATATACTGTACTGTACTGTATGTCATAGTGTATACTGTCCTGTATATGTATATACTGTGCTGTACTGTATGTCATAGTGTATACTGTCCTGTATATGTATAGACTGTACTGTACCTGTATGTCATAGTGTATACTGTCCTGTATATGTATATACTGTACTGTACTGTATGTCATAGTGTATACTGTCCTGTATATGTATATACTGTACTGTACCTGTATGTCATAGTGTATACTGTCCTGTATATGTATATACTGTACTGTACTGTATGTCATAGTGTATACTGTCCTGTATATGTATATACTGTACTGTACCTGTATGCCATAGTGTATACTGTCCTGTATATGTATATACTGTACTGTACCTGTATGTCATAGTGTATACTGTCCTGTATATGTATATACTGTACTGTACCTGTATGTCATAGTGTATACTGTCCTGTATATGTGTATACTGTACTGTACTGTATGTCATAGTGTATACTGTCCTGTATATGTATATACTGTACCGTACCTGTATATCATAGTGTATACTGTCCTGCATATGTATATACTGTACCGTACCTGTATATCATAGTGTATACTGTCCTGTATATGTATATACTGTACTGTACCTGTATGCCATAGTGTATACTGTCCTGTATATGTATATACTGTACTGTACCTGTATGTCATAGTGTATACTGTCCTGTATATGTATATACTGTACTGTACCTGTATGTCATAGTGTATACTGTCCTGTATATGTGTATACTGTACTGTACTGTATGTCATAGTGTATACTGTCCTGTATATGTATATACTGTACCGTACCTGTATATCATAGTGTATACTGTCCTGCATATGTATATACTGTACCGTACCTGTATGTCATAGTGTATACTGTCCTGCATATGTATATACTGTACCGTACCTGTATATCATAGTGTATACTGTCCTGTATATGTATATATTGTACTGTACCTGTATGTCATAGTGTATAATGTCCTGTATATGTATATACTGTACTGTACCTGTATGTCATAGTGTATACTGTCCTGTATATGTATATACTGTACTGTACCTGTATGTCATAGTGTATAATGTCCTGTATATGTATATACTGTACTGTACCTGTATGTCATAGTGTACACTGTCCTGTATATGTATATACTGTACTGTACCTGTATGTCATAGTGTATACTGTCCTGTATATGTATATACTGTACTGTACCTGTATATCATAGTGTATACTCTCCTGTATATGTATATACTGTACTGTACCTGTATGTCATAGTGTATACTGTCCTGTATATGTGTATACTGTACTGTACCTGTATGTCATAGTGTACACTGTCCTGTATATGTATATACTGTACTGTACCTGTATGTCATAGTGTATAATGTCCTGTATATGTATATAATGTACTGTACTGTATATCATAGTTTATACTGTCCTGTATATGTATATACTGTACTGTACTGTATATCATAGTTTATACTGTCCTATATATGTATATACTGTACTGTACCTGTATGTCATAGTGTATACTGTCCTGCATATGTATATACTGTACTGTACCTGTATATCATAGTGTATACTCTCCTGTATATGTATATACTGTACTGTACCTGTATGCCATAGTGTATACTGTCCTGTATATGTATATACTGTACTGTATGTCATAGTGTATACTGTCCTGTATATGTATATTCTGTACTGTACCTGTATATCATAGTGTATACTCTCCTGTATATGTATATTCTGTACTGTATGTTATAGTGTATACTGTCCTGTATATGCATATACTGTACTGTACCTGTATATCATAGTGTATACTGTCCTGTATATGTATATAATGTACTGTACCTGTATATAATAGTTTATACTGTCCTATATATGTATATACTGTACTGTACCTGTATATCATAGTGTATAGTGTCCTGTATGTGTATATACTGTACTGTACCTGTATGTCATAGTGTATACTGTCCTGTATATGTATATACTGTACTGTACCTGTATGTCATAGTGTATACTGTCCTGTATATGTATATAATGTACTGTACCTGTATATCATAGTTTATACTGTCCTATATACAGTACAGACCAAAAGTTTGGACACACCTTCTCATTTAAAGATTTTTCTGTATTTTCATAACTATGAAAACTGTACATTCACACTGAAGGCATCAAAACTATGAATTACCACATGTGGAATTATATACTTAACAAAAAAGTGTGAAACAACTGAAAATATGTCTTATATTCTAGGTTCTTCAAAGTAGCCACCTTTTGCTTTGATGACTGCTTTGCACACTCTTGGCAATCTCTTGATGAGCTTCAAGAGGTAGTCACCGGAAATGGTCTTCCAACAATCTTGAAGGAGTTCCCAGAGATGCTTAGCACTTGTTGGCCCTTTTGCCTTCACTCTGCGGTCCAGCTCACCCCAAACCATCTCGATTGGGTTCAGGTCTGGTGACTGTGGAGGCCAGGTCATTTGGCGTAGCACCCTATCACTCTATTTCTTGGTCAAATAGCCCTTACACAGCCTGGAGGTGTGTTTGGGGTCATTGTCCTGTTGAAAAATAAATGATGGTCCAACTAAACGCAAACCGGATGGAATAGCATGCCGCTGCAAGATGCTGTGGTAGTCATGCTGGTTCAGTATACCTTCAATTTTTAATAAATCCCCAACAGTGTCACCAGCAAAGCCCCCCCCACACCATCACACCTCCTCCTCCATGCTTCACGGTGGGAACCAGGCATGTAGAGTCCATCCGTTCACCTTTTCTGCGTCGCACAAAGACACGGTGGTTGGAACCAAAGATCTCAAATTTGGACTCATCAGACCAAAGCACAGATTTCCACTGGTCTAATGTCCATTCCTTGTGTTCTTTAGCCCAAACAAGTCTCTTCTGCTTGTTGCCTGTCCTTAGCAGTGGTTTCCTAGCAGCTATTTTACCATGAAGGCCTGCTGCACAAAGTCTCCTCTTAACAGTTGTTGTAGAGATGTGTCTGCTGATAGAACTCTGTGTGGCGTTGACCTGGTCTCTAATCTGAGCTGCTGTTAACCTGCGATTTCTGAGGCTGGTGACTCAGATAAACTTATCCTCAGAAGCAGAGGTGACTCTTGGTCTTCCTTTCCTGGAGCGGTCCTCATGTGAGCCAGTTTCTTTGCAGCACTTGATGGTTTTTGCAACTGCACTTGGGGACACTTTCGAAGTTTTCCCAATTTTTCGGACTGACTGACCTTCATTTCTTAAAGTAATGATGGCCACTCATTTTTCTTTACTTAGCTGCTTTTTTCTTGGCATAATACAAATTCTAACAGTCTATTTAGTAGGACTATCAGCTGTGTATCCACCTGACTTCTGCACAACACAACTGATGGTCCCAACGCCATTTATAAGGCAAGAAATCCAACTTATTAAACCTGACAGGACACACCTGTGAAGTGAAAACCATTTCCGGTGACTACCTCTTGAAGCTCATCAAGAGAATGCCAAGAGTGTGCAAAGCAGTCATCAAAGCAAAAGGTGGCTACTTTGAAGAACCTAGAATATAAGACATATTTTCAGTTGTTTCACACTTTTTTGTTAAGTATATAATTCCACATGTGTTAATTCATAGTTTTGATGCCTTCAGTGTGAATGTACAATTTTCAAAGTCATGAAGATACAGAAAAATCTTTAAATGAGAAGGTGTGTCCAAACTTTTGGTCTGTACTGTATGTATATACTGTACTGTACCTGTATGTCATAGTGTATACTGTCCTGTATATGTATATAATGTACTGTACCTGTATATCATAGTGTATACTGTCCTGTATATGTATATACTGTACTGTACCTGTATGTCATAGTTTATACTGTCCTGCATATGTATATACTGTACTGTATGTCATAGTGTATACTGTCCTGCATATGTATATACTGTACTGTATGTCATAGTGTATACTGTCCTGCATATGTATATACTGTACTGTATGTCATAGTGTATACTGTCCTGTATATGTATATTCTGTACTGCATGTCATAGTGTATACTGTCCTGTATATGTATATAATGTACTGTACCTGTATGTCATAGTGTATCCTGTCTTGTATATGTATATACTGTACTGTACCTGTATGTCATAGTGTATACTTTCCTGTTTATGTATATACTGTACTGTACCTGTATGTGATAGTGTATACTGTCCTGTATATGTATATACTGTACTGTACCTGTATGTCATAGTGTATACTGTCCTGTATATGTATATACTGTACTGTACTGTATGTCATAGTGTATACTGTCCTATATATGTATATACTGTACTGTACTGTATGTCATAGTGTATACTGTCCTGTATATGTATATACTGTACTGTACCTGTATATCATAGTGTATACTGTCCTGTATATGTATATAATGTACTGTACCTGTATATCATAGTGTATACTGTCCTGCATATGTATATACTGTACTGTACTGTATGTCATAGTGTATACTGTCCTATATATGTATATACTGTACTGTACCTGTATGTCATAGTGTATACTGTCCTGTATATGTATATACTGTACTGTACCTGTATATCATAGTGTATACTGTCCTGTATATGTAAATACTGTACCTGTATGTCATAGTGTATACTGTCCTGTATATGTATATACTGTACTGTACCTGTATGCCATAGTGTATACTGTCCTGTATATGTATATACTGTACTGTACTGTATGTCATAGTGTATACTGTCCTGTATATGTATATACTGTCCTGTACCTGTATGTCATAGTGTATACTGTCCTGTATATGTATAAACTGCACCTGTATGTCATAGTGTATACTGTCCTGTATATGTATATACTGTACTGTATGCCATAGTGTATACTGTCCTGTATATGTATATACTGTATTGTACCTGTATGTCATAGTGTATACTGTCCTGTATATGTATATACTGTACTGTACTGTATGCCATAGTGTATACTGTCCTGTATATGTATATACTGTACTGTACTGTATGTCATAGTGTATACTGTCCTGTGTATGTATATACTGTACTGTACTGTATGTCATAGTGTATACTGTCCTGCATATGTATATACTGTACTGTACTGTATGTCATAGTGTATACTGTCCTGTATATGTATAAACTGCACCTGTATGTCATAGTGTATACTGTCCTGTATATGTATATACTGTATTGTACCTGTATGTCATAGTGTATACTGTCCTGTATATGTATATACTGTACTGTACTGTATGTCATAGTGTATACTGTCCTGTATATGTATATACTGTCCTGTACCTGTATGTCATAGTGTATACTGTCCTGTATATGTATATACTGTACTGTACCTGTATGTCATAGTGTATACTGTCCTGTATATGTATATACTGTACTGTATGCCATAGTGTATATGTGGCGCCCCTGAGGGTTCGACCGCCACAGGGATGCTGCACTTCTCTAATGGGGTGTGGTGTTCCTCCTCTGAGGTAAGAACAGTGTGATGGTCAGGACCTAACCTCCACATCCAACACCACACTTCTCCCACCAGAGGGGGCTAGAAGGCACTAGGTGCTGCCCCTACTGGCACTCAGGAGACTGGGGAACCAAGAGATAGGAGAACCAAATTAGTGGGTGAGGGTGGAGGATTCACAATTTAGTGACACTTTAAATTTCATATTTAATACACAGTAATTTTGGTTCTGGGTCTCTTGTATTGTGATCTCCCACGCTGAAAATGGATCCTGTGTGGACCTGCAGCGGAGGGAGACATGGCCCTCGTACCCTGGCCTTGGGTCGAGGGGCAGGCTGCAGATAATATATGTCTCAGCCCGGTCAAGGACCATGACCAAGAAGGCCCGGAGCTTTAGAGTGTAGCTCCATAGCAAATGGATCCCGGGGAGGATGCAGACGGAGCGGTATACGCCACCAGTCCTCGCCAAACTGATCTATTCAGAGGGATTCTGGCTGCAAGAGGGGTACCGGTCCCCGACACCTGACCTTGCTACTCTACGTCCTGGTCAGGGAAGTCCGGTAGGCCCTGAGGATCCCACCGGGTTTCGGAAGGAGCGGAGCTGCCACCCGTGCCCTTTTTTGAGAGGTGTTCAGAGGAAGACCCGGCCTATCTACACACACACAGACAGGAAAGTACCCTGTCTGAAGTCTAGGAACACTCTGGTGCGGGGTCCTGATTGAACACTGGACTTACTCGGAGGTTGTCGGATCCCCCCGTCTCTGGTGACCGCAGGACTCCGCGAGGAGCAGGGAGAAGCCTTCCTAATGCCATCTCCATCGTGAGTAAAAACCCTGGAAGTTAACCCCTATGGCCTCCGGACTCTTTATTCTGCACCGCAACGCACTACGCAGCACCAGAGCTCCTATACTACAGCCCCCTCCATCCTGTCTCTCTCTGCCCTGAGGCCCTGCTCCGCCTGTGGGGAGTAGTAACAACGACGGCTGCCATAACACCCTGCCTCAGCGGACTGAAGCAGGGCTGGTGGCCTTCACCAGGTACCACAGATGGCGTAGTCGAGATCAGCCACTCAACCCGGATAAGCCGGTACCATTCTTTTTAATGTGACGGCCCTGGGCATGGAGCGGGTCCGGGCCACGGCTGCACCCCATCTACCACGCAGGACCCGCCTCCGAGTCCCCCATCTCCCAGGGTAGGGCTTCCAAGCGTCACACATATATACTGCAGTACTACATTGTATATGTATGTTATGTAGTATATATGTACGTATTCTGCTGTATGTGTAAGTAAAAGTTGCAGTAAGTAATAAAAATGCCTTAAAACATTCTCTCCTCTCATTATTCTGGCATTTGGCAAGTATTAAAGATGATGGTAATCCTAAAACGGGAAAGGTTTATTCTGATTTCATGTCAAATATTGAGAAAAACATGCAGATGTGTCTTTTTATATAGTGGATGGAAACTTCTGGTTTCAACTGTATGTGTTGTATATGTAAGAAAGATGATGCATTCAGTTTTATCCATGTTAAGTTTTAGAAATCTATCAGAGAAGAAGGATGAGATAGCGGACAGACATTGTGGGATTCTGGTTAGTAGGGAGGAGATATCGGGTCCAGAGAGGTAGATCTGTGTGAAGGGTCGGACTGGGGTGTCTGGGGCCCACAGGGAAACTGACTCTAGGGGCCCACCTACAGCCATATGCAAATACCTGTTATCCGCTATCCCTGTTATAGTGGAGCATTGACTGGCGGCTCCTGCACATCTACTGGGCGACACTATAACTGGGATGTACAATTACGGTAGTTTGCATTAAAGGGCTTCTTTGGTTAAAATAAGTTACCACCGATCCAGGGGCTCCACAGGATAGGTGATCACTTATTGATCGTTTGGGTCCGAACATTGGAAAACGCACCTATCGGAAGAATGGGGAGGTTTTATCCCTGACAGGACACTGATCCCCATTTTAAAATGCAGCGACAGGTGGGACGTCTGACCGCAGCTCCATTCATTCTCTTGGGGGCTTCCAAAAAAGAGCAGCGCTCACAGCCACTGTGGGAATGAATGGATCAGTGGTCGCATCTCACATGAGCTCCAGTCTAATGGGGAGAAAAGCTTCACATTCTGCCGGTGTGTCCCAGCGGTCAGACCCCCACCAATCAATATTATCACTGATCCTGTGGAGAGGTGATTACTTGTTTTCACCATAGACCTTTGTAAGTGCATCTCTGCTGCTCTGGTCCAAGTATTTAATCGCTAAGGCCATGGCCCCACTATCAGTATTCGGTCAGCATTTTTTCTCGGGAGCCAAAACCAGGTGAGGAGCAATCAGAGAAAAGGTAGAATAGAAACAAGTCACCAATTCTGCATTTATCACCCACTCCTGGTTTTGGCTCCCACTCCTGAGAAAAAATACTGACCAAATATTGATGGTGGGGCTGTGGCCTAATGGAAAAAAATCTTTTCCTAGTTAATATCAGCGAGAACAAATGACCGCCATACACAACACCGTCCACTATATCAACACCAATAATACCACATACAAAAGGGACAAATATCGCCACACCATGACTAGATCACATATTACCACCACAAAATGACTGAATAATACCACATACAAGGAATAAATACGGCCACACCATGACCAGACCACATATTACCACCCCAAAGTGACCAAATACTACAATACTGATCATGAATACAAACCACAATACTAACAACACTGTTATTACCACCAGCGACATTATACACAGGAGCTCTGTACATAGTATCTGTGTACAGATAACACAGTGATCACCAGTGACATTATACACTAGAGCTCTGTATATAGTGTATAGGTAATACAGGGATCACCAGTGGCATTATACACAGGAGCTCTGTATATAGTGTATAGGTAATACAATGATCACCAGTGACATTATACACAGGAGCTCTGTATATCCTATATACACACGTGGTGAAAATTGTTGGTACCCCTCATTTAATGAAAGAAAAACCCACAATGGTCACAGAAAAAAATTGAATCTAACAAAAATAAAAATAAAAATCTATGAAAATGAACAAATGAAAGTCAGTCATTGCTTTTCTACTTCCACAGATTTTTTAAAAAAAATAAACTGATGAAATAGGCCTGGACAGAAATGATGGGACCCCTGAAAATAATGTGACAAAAGGGACATGTTAAATCATGTTGTGTCCATTAATTAGCATCACAGGTGTCTACAATCTTGTAATCAGTCAGTGGGCCTGTATATAGGGCTACAGATACTCACTGTGCTGTTTGGTAACATGGTGTGTACCACACTCAACATGGACCAGGGGAAGCAAAGGAAAGAGTTGTCTCAGGAGATTAGAAAGAAAATTATAGACAAGCATGTTAAAGGTAAAGGTTATAAGACCATCTCCAACCAGCTTGATGTTCCTGTGAATACAGTTGCACATATTATTCAGAAATTTAAGATCCATGGGACTGTAGCCAACCTCCCTGAACGTGGCTGCAGGAGGAAAATTGATAACAAATCAAAGAGAAGGATAATACAAATGGTAACAAAAGAGCCCAGGATAACTTCTAAAGAGATTAAAGGTGAACTTCAAGCTCAAAGAACATCAGTGTCAGATCGCACCATCGGTCGTTGTTTGATCCAAAGTGAACTTCATGGGAGACGACCAAGGAGAACACCATTGTTGAAAAAAAATCATAAAAAAGCAAGACTGGAATTTGCCAAACTACATTTTGACAAGCCACAAAGCTTCTGGGAGAATGTCCTATGGACAGATGAGACAAAAATGGAAGTTTTTGGCAAGGCACATCAACTCTATGTTCACAGACGGAAAAATGAAGCATATCAAGAAAAGAACACTGTCCCTACTGTTAAACATGGTGGAGGCTCTGTTATGTTCTGGGGCTGGTCTGCTTCATCTGGCACAGGGTGTCTTGAATCTGTGCAGGGTACAATGAAATCTCAAGACCATCAAGGGATTCTAGAGAGAAATATGCTGCCCTGTGTCAGAAAGCTTGGTCTCAGTCACAGGTCATGGGTCTTGTAACAGGATAATGACCCAAAACACACAGCTAAAAGTACCCAAGAATGGCTAAGAGGAAAACATTGGACTATTCTGAAGTGGCTTCTATGATCCCTGACCTAAATCCTATTGAGCATCTTTGGAAAGAGCTGAAACATGCCGTCTGGAAAAGGCGACCTTCAAACATGAGACAACTGGAGCAGTTTGCTCATGAGGAGTGGGCCAAAATACCTGTCGAGAGGTGCCGAAGTCTCATTGACAGTTATAGGAATCGTTTGATTGCAGTGATTGCCTCAAAAGGTTGTTCAACAAAATATTAAGTTTAGAAGAACCATAATTTCTGTCCAGGCCTATTTCATGAGGTTAATTTTTTTTTATTCTATGGAAGCAGAAAAGCAATGTCTGACTTTCATTTGTTCATTTTCATAGATTTTTAATTTATTATTACTTTTGTCAGATTCAAGTTATTTCTGTGACCATTGTGGGTTTTTCTTTCATTAAACGAGGGGTACCAACAATTTTGACCACGTGTGTAGTGTAAGTGTACATGTGACATCTCTAGGTGAAGTCCTTCATCTTCGCTTTTCTTCTTCATCTGGCACAGACGGCCATCACTTCTTCCAGCCAGGAATCATCTCTGCAGAAAACAACACACAGTTACCAATAACTGATCTCTTCTAGAGAATATTCCCACTCCCCCCCCCCCCGACTTCTACACTACACCAGTTGAAGAAAAAAAGCGATATAGTGCCGCCCTGCACAATAACAGGACCCCTCTTTTGTCCCCTCCCATGGAAAACAATTTCCTAAAAAGTAAATTATATTACAGAAGTAATAATGTCCATAATTGGACTCTAAAATAATAATGTTCCCCACTGGCCACCATAAACTAACAAAGTATGCTCCTCAATCTGGCCTCCAAACAGTAATTAAGTCCCTTGTCCAGCCTGGCACCCCCATATATCCATCCTGGCCCCCCTTCCCTGCATATATCCATCCTGACACTCCCCCCATATATCCCTTCTGGCCCCCATATGTCCAGTGTGACCCCTCCATATATTTATCCTAGACCACGTGTATCGAGCCTGCCCCCTCCCATATACCCATCCTAGTCCCCCATGTAGCCAACCTGCCCCCCCATATCCATCCTGGCCTCCATGTTTTCAGCCTACCCCTCCATATATCTGCCCTGGCCTCCATGTGTCCAGTCTTCCCCCCCATATACCCATCCTGGCCTCCATGTGTCCATCCTGCCCCCCCCCCATATACCCATCCTGGCCTCCATGTGTCCAGTCTGCCCCCCCCATATATCGATCCTAGCCCTCCATGTGTCCACTCTGCCCCTCCCCCCATATGTCCATCCTGGCCTCCATGTGTTCAGCCTGCCCCCCATATATCCATCCTAGCCCTTCATGTGTCCAGCCTGCCCCTCCCCCCATATATCCATCCTGGCCTTCATGTGTCCAGCCTGCCTCCCCCCATATATCCGTCTTGACCTCCATGTGTCCAGCCTGCCCCCCCACATATCCATCCTGGCCTCCATGTGTCCAGCCTGCCTGTTAGAACCTTGCTGTTAGGTTTTTTTTCCTTTGCTGGTCACATGACCTTGTTGGCCTATTTAATCCTGCTCCGCCCTTCTGGCTTTGCTGGACTTCATTGTATATCTACTTTCTAGCTAGCCTGTGCTCTGTATCTAACTCTGTTAGTTTGCTTGGTCTACGGACCTCTAGGTTCTATCTATTTTGTTTGTTCGTCTGTCTGCTGCTATTTCTGTTAGGAGGTGTCCCATATTCCTCCCAGTCCTTAGTACTTGTAGGGATTCCCTCCCCAAATCTATAGGTCTCCGTACAGACTAGATTAGGACTTTAGCAGGTCTGATCGCAGGATCAGGTTCCCTGTTACATCGTAGGGATTCAGCTGAGTCTTATAGTAGGGACAGATCTCCTCTCTTTCCTTAGCTTTGGTAGCAGAACATAACAGTAAGTCCAGCCTGTAAATTCTCTAAGGAAAGATTTTTTTTTCTTCCATCATGGTGTCGGTTCAGGATTTGGCTAAACACCTGCAGGGACTCTCTCTGGAAGTGGCCGAGCTCCGTCAGCACGTGAGTAACTGTCCTGGAGCATATTTCTTGGAGCCTAAGGTATGTTTGCCGGATTTATTTTTTGGTGAACATCGAGAATTTTTTTCATTTAAAAATGCTTGCTTATTGTATTTTCGTTTGAGACCCAAGTCCTCTGGGGATGAATCCCAGCGCGTAGGGTTCATAATGTCACTTTTGCGCAAAGAGCCTCAGGAGTGGGCCTTTTCTTTGCAACCTAGTGATACATGCTTCAGATCAGTGGATAGTTTTTTTTCTGCTTTAGGACTATTATATGATGATCCTGACCGTGTGGCATCAGCTGAGACTGAGTTGAGACGTTTAAAACAAGGATCAGGTAATATGGAAAAATATTGTACACATTTTCGTCGTTGGTCCACTCAAACAGGGTGGAACGATTCTGCTCTGAAAAGTCTATTTCTTGCTGGGCTCAGTGAAAAGGTTAAAGACCTGCTAATTGCTTATCCTACACCTGAGGATTTGCAACAGGCTATGCAATTAGCTATACGGGTGGACAGAAGACTGCGTGCTAGGGTTAATGAGAGCAAATCCTCTGCTATGTCAGTTTCTGGTTATGATAATGTGTGTACTAACAGTGGTGAACCGATGGAGATTGGATCGGTGGCACCTCGCTCTCAAGAAAAACACCGTCGTTTTTCAGAAGGCTTGTGTTTCTATTGTGGAAAATCTGGTCATTTGATTAAAGGCTGTGAGCTTCGTATGAAGAAAGAAAAAAAAATGGTCAGTCACGCCCGTATTGCCTGTTTAAATTCCAAGGGTATATTTTTAGCTGCTTCCACGATTGCTCAGGAAAAATTAATGGAATTTCGGGTGTTTGTTGATTGCGGGTCTACACTGAATGTTATTGATGGGGGATTCGTGGAAAAACTCAATTTAAAACCTGAACCTTTATCATCCCCCATTGCTGTGGTTTCTGTGGATGGCTCCCCTTTGAAGAATATTACTCTCAAGGTCAGTGAATTTCCTCTCACTATTAATGGTGTTCACCATGAGAAATTGGATTTGGTAGTGTTGAATAACTTGCCTTCTCCAGTAATATTGGGTTTGCCCTGGTTAAAATTTCACAATCCTGTACTGGATTGGTCTACCAGTGAAATTAAATCCTGGAGCCATAAATGTTATGACAAGTGTTGTAACGGGCGTATTGCAGCTTTGGATAGGGGAGAATTGCCTGTTCCTATTCAGGATTTTTGGAGAGTTTTTTCTGAGAAAGAATCGCAGGTTTTGCCTCCCCATAGAGACTATGATTGTTCTATTGAATTTGTCCCTGGAGCGACTCTTCCTAAAAGTCGTTTATTTAACCTTACTATTCCTGAGAGGAAGGCTTTGGAGGAATACATACAGACAAGTTTGGCCGCCGGTCACATTAGGCCCTCTAAGTCTCCTGTGGCGGTTGGATTTTTTTTTGTAAAAAAAAAGGACGGCGGTTTACGTCCTTGTCTGGATTTTCGTGAGATTAACAAAATTACGGTACGCAATCCTTACCCACTGCCATTGATTCCTGATCTGTTTAACCAGTTATTGGGGGCCAAGTGGTTCTCTAAAATTGACCTTAAGGGGGCATACAATCTGTTGCGCATGAAGGAGGGTGATGAATGGAAGACTGCTTTTAACACTCCTGTGGGTCATTTTGAGAATCTGGTTATGCCTTTTGGTCTTACTAATGCTCCTGCATTTTTTCAGAATCTGATTAATGACATCCTTAGACCTTTGATCGGTAAAAATGTGGTTGTGTATTTGGATGACATTTTGATTTATTCGCCAGATCTGGAGTCTCATTGGCGGAGCGTGCGTGAGGTATTACAGTTATTAATGGACAATTCGCTTTTTGCTAAGCTGGAGAAATGTGAGTTCGCTGTACAGAGAATTAGTTTTTTGGGCTACATTATCTCCAGCAAAGGTTTTGAGATGGATCCGGTTAAGGTTCAGGCTGTGCAGGAATGGCCTAGGCCTATTGGTTTGAAATCAATACAGAGGTTTTTGGGTTTCGCCAATTACTATAGAAAATTCATAAAAAATTTTTCTAGTATTGTCAAACCTCTGACTGATCTCACCAGGAAAGGTGCTGATGCGGTTCAGTGGTCTTCTGAGGCCATTGAAGCTTTTGTGTATCTCAAGGAGAGGTTCACCTCTGCTCCCATCCTTATGCAGCCTGATGTTACTAGGCCGTTTTTGGTTGAGGTTGATGCTTCCTCTGTGGGGGTTGGCGCAGTATTGTCTCAGGATAACGGGGATGGATTACATCCCTGTGCATTTTTTTCAAAAAAATTTTCGGAGACTGAATTGAATTACGATATTGGTAATCGGGAATTATTGGCTATTAAACTCGCATTTGAACACTGGCGCCACTTCTTGGAAGGTGCGGAATTTCCCGTTCAGGTTCTTACGGATCATAAAAATCTGATATATCTTGACGCTGCCAAGCGCCTGAATGCCCGTCAGGCTAGGTGGGCACTGTTTTTCTCGCGGTTTAATTTCTCCGTTACTTACATCCCTGGTACTAAGAATGTTAAGGCGGATGCCTTGTCTCGCAGTTTTTCTCCCATAGTCGGTGCTGAGAAAGAGGAAAACATTTTACAAGAAGGTGTTGTGATAGCTGCTTTAGACTCCGTTTTGGAAGATGAGATTCTTAAAGCACAGGAGAATGCCCCATCTAACACTCCTCATGGGAGGTTGTTTGTGCCTGGGACCTTTAGGAGAGATTTGTTTGTTGAGTGTCACGAATCTCGGTTGGCAGGTCATCCCGGAATCTCTGAGACCAAGAGACTGGTGGGTCGCAGTTTTTGGTGGCCTGGATGGCAGAAGGAAGTCATTAAGTGGGTACGCCAATGTACTGTATGTGCTAGATCTAAGTCCTCACATACTCCTGCTGCGGGGTTGCTTTGTCCTTTGGAGGTCCCCAGTGCTCCTTGGACACATTTGGCTATGGACTTTATAACTGACCTTCCCCCCTCTGAGGGTTTTACTGTCATCTGGGTGGTCGTGGACCGTTTTAGCAAGATGTGTCACTTGGTTCCCTTCATCAAACTGCCCTGCGCTAAAACTCTCGCTAAGGCCTTTGTCAAGGAAATTGTCAGACTTCATGGCGTTCCTACTGACATTGTTTCTGATAGGGGTCCTCAGTTCGTGGCTCGTTTTTGGCGTGCCTTTTGTGACAGGTTGGGAATTCATTTGTCGTTTTCGTCCGGATATCATCCTGAATCTAATGGCCAGACAGAAAGGAAAAACCAGGATGTTGAGCAGTTCTTGCGTTGTTTTGTGGCAGACAATCAAGAGGGGTGGTCTGAGTTTCTGCCACTTGCCGAATTTGCTCTGAACAATCATACATCTTCTTCTGCTGGTTGTTCGCCTTTTTTTTGTTGTTCTGGGAGACATCCGTCGTTTGGGTCGTTCTCCAAGTTGGGATCTGCCGTGCCTGAGGAGGAGAATTTTTCCGGTGATTTGGAAAGAGTTTGGACGGATGTGCGTGGTAATCTTCAGGAGGCCAACAGAAAATCTAAAGACTACTTTGATAGGAAACGACAGGAGGTTTTGTTCGCTGTTGGTGACATGGTTTGGTTGTCCTCTAGGAATCTGCGGTTGAGGATTCCTTCTAAGAAATTGGGTCCCAAGTTTGTAGGGCCCTTTAAGGTGCTTCAGGTTGTCAACCAATCTGCTGTTAGGTTGGAGGTTCCTACCTCCTGGAGAATTAATCCGGTCTTTCATGTCTCTCTGTTAAAAAAAGCTGTTGTGTCAGATGGTGACGCCTCTGCCTCTGTTCCTCCGGTGGTGGAGGATGGGGAATATGAAATTTCTCGTATCCTTGACTCTAGACGGTATAGAGGTAGTTTGCAGTATCTTGTGGCCTGGAAAGGTTTCGGACCCGAGGATAACTCTTGGGTGAGGTCAGATGATGTTTCCGCGTCCAGACTTATCAGAGCGTTTCACAGGAGATTTCCTGATAAGCCTGGTCCTAGGGGATCCGGAGGATCCTCTTAGAAGGGGGGGTACTGTTAGAACCTTGCTGTTAGGTTTTTTTTCCTTTGCTGGTCACATGACCTTGTTGGCCTATTTAATCCTGCTCCGCCCTTCTGGCTTTGCTGGACTTCATTGTATATCTACTTTCTAGCTAGCCTGTGCTCTGTATCTAACTCTGTTAGTTTGCTTGGTCTACGGACCTCTAGGTTCTATCTATTTTGTTTGTTCGTCTGTCTGCTGCTATTTCTGTTAGGAGGTGTCCCATATTCCTCCCAGTCCTTAGTACTTGTAGGGATTCCCTCCCCAAATCTATAGGTCTCCGTACAGACTAGATTAGGACTTTAGCAGGTCTGATCGCAGGATCAGGTTCCCTGTTACATCGTAGGGATTCAGCTGAGTCTTATAGTAGGGACAGATCTCCTCTCTTTCCTTAGCTTTGGTAGCAGAACATAACACTGCCCCCATCCCCCATATATCCGCCCCCCATATATCCATCTTGGCCTCCATGTGTCCATCCTGACCCCTCATATATCCATCCTGCCCTTCCCCCCTGCATATATCCATCCTGACCCCCCCATATATCCCTTGTGGCCCCCATAGGTCCAGCGTGGCCCCTCCATATATTTATCCTAGCCCACATGTATCGAGCCTGCCCCCCTCATATCCATCCTGGCCTCCATGTGTCCAGCCTGCCCCCACCCCCCATATATCCGCGCCCCCCATATATCCATCATGGCCTCCATGTGTCCAGCCTGCCCCCCCATATATCCATCCTGGTCTCCATGTGTTCAGCCTGCCCCCCATATACCCATCCTGCCCCCCCTTCCCATGTGTCCAGCCAGGCTCCCCCCTAATGTGTCCAGCCAGGCTCCCCCCCTTAATGTGTCCAGCCAGCCCCCCCTTAATGTGTCCAGCTGGGCTCCCCCCTCGTGTGTCCAGCCGGACTCCCCCCTCGTGTGTCCAGCCAGGGCCCCCCTCATGTGTCCAGCCAGGGCCCCCCTCGTGTGTCCAGCCAGGGCTCCACCTCGTGTGTCCAGCTGGGCCCCCCCTTTGGTGTCCAGCCAGGGTTCCCTCTTGTGTGTCCATCCAGGGCCTCCCCCTTGTATGTCCATCCAGTGTTCCCCCTTGTGTGTCCAGCTGGGTTCCCCCTTTTGTGTCCAGCCAGGGTTCTCCCTTTTGTGTCCAGCCAGGGCCCCCCTTGTGTGTTCAGCCAGGGTTCCCCCTTTTGTGTCCAGCCAGGGCACCCCCTTGTGTGTCAGGCCAGGGTTCCCCCTTGTGTATCCGGCCAGGGTCACCCCTTGTGTGTCCGGCCAGGGTTCCACCTTGTGTGTCCAGTCAGGGCCCCCCCTTGTGTGTCCAGCCAGGGCTCCCCCTTGTGTGTCCAGTCAGGGCCCCCCCTTGTGTGTCCAGCCAGGGCCCCCCTTGTATGTCCAGCCAGGGCTCCCCTTTGTGTGTCCAACCGGGGCCCCTCCCCTTATGTGTCCATCCAGGGTTCCCCCTTGTGTGTCCAGCCAGTGTTCCCCCTTGTGTGTCCAGCCAGGGTTCCCACTTGTGTGTACAGCCAGGGTTCCCCCTTGTGTGTCCAACCAGGGCCCATCCCATTCTGCATCCACTCATATACATACACACGCACACAGAGATACACAAAGATTCCTCTTACCTTCCTGCGCTCCCGTGCAGTGTCCTCCTTCTCCGGCGGCTGAGTTGCGCGCCTCCTTCACAGCAGGCGCATGACGATGACGTCATACGCCGGCCGGCGAAGGGAGACACGCAGCTTCAGCTGCTTCACTGGGATGTGAGCCGCGGCGGTTCAGGTAATGAACACCACGTGCGCGCGTGCCTGCATACACTGTGCTTGCGCTTTTAAACGGCCCGTGCCCCTTAAAACCGCAGGTTTTTTTTTTTCCTTCTCTTCTCTCCCTCTCCTCTGCAACCCGGTCCGACCCTGTCTGTGTGTCATCACCATAGAGGTGATACTGAAAGCCATGAGACTCTATGAGCTGTCCCAGGCCAAGGGTGTAAATGGAGAAGAGCAGGGGTCCTAGAACTGAACCTTGGGGAACACCGACAGATAGGGGGCAAGATGAGGAGGTGGTGTGTGAGTGGGAGACGCTGAATAAGTGAATGAGAAATAAGTATTTGATCCCCTACAAACCATTATAAGTTCTGGCTCCTACAGACCAGTTAGACACTCCTAATCAACTCGTTACCTGAATTAAAGATAGCTGTCTTACATAGTCACCTGTATAAAAGACTCCTGTCCACAGACTCAATTAATCAGTCAGATTCAAACCTCTACAACATGGGCAAGAGCAAAGAGCTTTCTAAGGATGTCAGGGACAAGATCATAGACCTGCACAAAGTTGGAATGGGCTACAAAACCATAATTAAGACGCTGGGTGAGAAGGAGACAACTGTTGGTGCAATAGTAAGAAAATGGAAGAAATACAAAATGACTGTCAATCGACATCGATCTGGGGCACCATGCAAAATCTCCCTCGTGGGGTATCCTTGATCATGAGGAAGGTGAAAGATCAGCCTAACACTACACAGGGGGAACTTGTTAATGATCTCAAGGCAGCTGGGACCACAGTCAACAAGAAAACCATTGGTAACACTTTACGCCTTAAAGGTTTAAAATCCTGCAGTGCCCGCAAGGTCCCCTTGTGTTAGAACCTTGCTGTTAGGTTTTTTTTCCTTTGCTGGTCACATGACCTTGTTGGCCTATTTAATCCTGCTCCGCCCTTCTGGCTTTGCTGGACTTCATTGTATATCTACTTTCTAGCTAGCCTGTGCTCTGTATCTAACTCTGTTAGTTTGCTTGGTCTACGGACCTCTATGTTCTATCTATTTTGTTTGTTCGTCTGTCTGCTACTATTTCTGTTAGGAGGTGTCCCATATTCCTCCCAGTCCTTAGTACTTGTAGGGATTCCCTCCCCAAATCTATAGGTCTCCGTACAGACTAGATTAGGACTTTAGCAGGTCTGATCGCAGGATCAGGTTCCCTGTTACATCGTAGGGATTCAGCTGAGTCTTATAGTAGGGACAGATCTCCTCTCTTTCCTTAGCTTTGGTAGCAAAACATAACAGTAAGGTTCTAACAGTACCCCCCCTTCTAAGAGGATCCTCCGGATCCCCTAGGACCAGGCTTATCAGGAAATCTCCTGTGAAACGCTCTGATAAGTCTGGACGCGGAAACATCATCTGACCTCACCCAAGAGTTATCCTCGGGTCCGAAACCTTTCCAGGCCACAAGATACTGCAAACTACCTCTATAACGTCTAGAGTCAAGGATACGAGAAATTTCATACATCTTCTTCTGCTGGTTGTTCGCCTTTTTTTTGTTGTTCTGGGAGACATCCGTCGTTTGGGTCGTTCTCCAAGTTGGGATCTGCCGTGCCTGAGGAGGAGAATTTTTCCGGTGATTTGGAAAGAGTTTGGACGGATGTGCGTGGTAATCTTCAGGAGGCCAACAGAAAATCTAAAGACTACTTTGATAGGAAACGACAGGAGGTTTTGTTCGCTGTTGGTGACATGGTTTGGTTGTCCTCTAGGAATCTGCGGTTGAGGATTCCTTCTAAGAAATTGGGTCCCAAGTTTGTAGGGCCCTTTAAGGTGCTTCAGGTTGTCAACCAATCTGCTGTTAGGTTGGAGGTTCCTACCTCCTGGAGAATTAATCCGGTCTTTCATGTCTCTCTGTTAAAAAAAGCTGTTGTGTCGGATGGTGACGCCTCTGCCTCTGTTCCTCCGGTGGTGGAGGACGGGGAATATGAAATTTCTCGTATCCTTGACTCTAGACGTTATAGAGGTAGTTTGCAGTATCTTGTGGCCTGGAAAGGTTTCGGACCCGAGGATAACTCTTGGGTGAGGTCAGATGATGTTTCCGCGTCCAGACTTATCAGAGCGTTTCACAGGAGATTTCCTGATAAGCCTGGTCCTAGGGGATCCGGAGGATCCTCTTAGAAGGGGGGGTACTGTTAGAACCTTGCTGTTAGGTTTTTTTTCCTTTGCTGGTCACATGACCTTGTTGGCCTATTTAATCCTGCTCCGCCCTTCTGGCTTTGCTGGACTTCATTGTATATCTACTTTCTAGCTAGCCTGTGCTCTGTATCTAACTCTGTTAGTTTGCTTGGTCTACGGACCTCTATGTTCTATCTATTTTGTTTGTTCGTCTGTCTGCTACTATTTCTGTTAGGAGGTGTCCCATATTCCTCCCAGTCCTTAGTACTTGTAGGGATTCCCTCCCCAAATCTATAGGTCTCCGTACAGACTAGATTAGGACTTTAGCAGGTCTGATCGCAGGATCAGGTTCCCTGTTACATCGTAGGGATTCAGCTGAGTCTTATAGTAGGGACAGATCTCCTCTCTTTCCTTAGCTTTGGTAGCAAAACATAACACCTTGCTCAAGAAGGCTCATGTGCAGGCCCATCAGAAGTTTACCAATGAACACCTGGATGATTCTGTGAGTTATTGGGAGAAAGTTCTGTGGTCAGATGAGACAAAAATTGAGCTCTTTGGCATTAACTCAACTCGCCGTGTTTGGAGGAAGAGAAATGCTGCCTATGACCCAAAGAACACCGCCCCCACTGTCAAGCATGGAGGTGGAAACATTATGTTTTGGGGGTGTTTCTCTGGTAAGGGCACAGGACTACTTCACCGTATCAATGGGAGAATGGATGGATCCGTGTACCGTAAAATCCTGAGTGACAACCTCCTTCCCTCCGCCAGGACTTTAAAAATGGGTTGTGGCTGGGTCTTCCAGCAAGACAATGACCCAAAACATACAGCCAAGGCAACAAAGGAGTGGCTCAAAAAGAAGCACATTAAGGTCATGGAGTGGCCTAGCCAGTCTCCAGACCTTAATCCCATAGAAAACTTATGGAGGGATTTGAAGCTCCGAGTCGCCAAGCGACAGCCTCAAAATCTTAATGATTTAGAGATGATCTGCAAAGAGGAGTGGACCAAAACTCCTCCTGACATGTGCACAACCCTCATCATCAACTACAAAAAACGTCTGACTGCTGTGCTTGCTAACAAGGGTTTTGCCCCAAGTATTAAGTGTTGTTTGCCAGAGGGATCAAATACTTATTTTTCACTGCAAAATGCAAAAAAAATTATCTAATTTATACAAAGTGATTTTCTTGATTTTTTGGGGGGATATTCTATCTCTCAATGTTAAAATTAACCTACCCTTAAAATTATAGACTGTTAATGTCTTTGTCAGTGGGCACACTTACAAAAACAGCAAGGGATCAAATAATTATTTCCTTCACTGTAGCTCAGCATTGAGGCCACCATCAATCCTGGTCAAATATCCAACGCCTCTGCCTATGAAACAACCCCATATCTTTAGGCTTCCTCCACCAAACTTGACAGTTCCTTCAATTTCTCCATCCATTAGCACCTTTTTCCTTTGTTTCTTCTGGACCCATCTGCACCCATCAGAGCCTAGTCTATTGACTTTTATCTCATCACTCCAAATCACCCGTTTCCAATCTTCTTCTGTCCACTTTTTGTACTTTTTTGCAAACTCAAGCCGACTCTTCTTATGACAGTATTGAATTCGAGGCTTCTGTACCTTATTTTGGGCCGCCATTCCAGAGTGTGTAACGTGCGTCACACGGTGCTTGCATGGACGTCTGTGATCTCACTATTATGAAGCATATGAGCCTCCTCCACTGCCGTGTTTGTTGCACCAGAACTCATAGACCTTGTGTTGAGCCGACTTGTTGACTCGGATATTTTGCCTGGATGTCCACCTCTTGGCTTTTGAATGGATGAACGGACTTCATTTCGTATTTTTCCAGCTGTCATGGCACTCACATGATGCAGTTTGGTAATTTTCTTGGCTGAGAGATCACTATCGATGAGAAGGATGATGCGGTTTCTCTTTTCTTGGGAAATCTTCTTCATGGCGGCTCCTCCATTTGAACCAGTGACTTTACGCTTGGGAATCAACCTAATAACACACTGAGCTATTAGGGGATGTGAGAACAGGTTGTAATTTGTAGTGTACAGAAAGAAAAAGATTTTTCCACCAACAGGAGCAAAACAGTAACAATGCAGTGACATGACGAGAATGTGTATAACTAATCATATGCTAAATAGTTGTAAGTCAAATTTATGTATGAGATAGCCAAGATGGTTGTCTATAAAATTATGTAAGTCTCACATTCGGAGCAGCAGTAGATGGTGAGATATAGAGCCTGAAAGTCAAAAGTTCAAAACATTGTTACCCTTTTGCTCGTCAGTGTATATACTGTATATCTATGTGTTGTATATGTAATTCATTTAATATTTATGTACTATATACAGTTATATGAAAAAGTTTGGGCACCCCAATTAATCTTAAGCTTAATGTTTTATAAAAATTGGTGTTTTTGCAACAGCTATTTCAGTTTGATATATGTAATAACTGTTGGACACAGTAATGTTTCTGCCTTGAAATGAGGTTTATTGTACTAACAGAAAATGTGCAATCTGCATTCAAACAAAATTTGACAGGTGCATAAGTATGGGCACCCTTATCATTTTCTTGTTTTAAATACTCCTACCTACTTTTTACTGACTTACTAAAGCACTTTTTTTGGTTTTGTAACCTCATTGAGCTTTGAACTTCATAGCCAGGTGTATGCAATCATGAGAAAAGCTACTTAAAGTGGCCACTTGCAAGTTGTTCTCCTGTTTGAATCTCCTCTGAAGAGTGGCATCATGGGCTCCTCAAAACAACTGTCAAATGATCTGAAAACAAAGATTATTCAACATAGTTGTTCAGGGGAAGGATACAAAAAGCTGTCTCAGAGATTTAACCTGTCAGTTTCCACTGTGAGGAACATAGTAAGGAAATGGAAGAACACAGGGACAGTTCTTGTTAAGGCCAGAAGTGGCAGGCCAAGAAAAACATCAGAAAAGCAGAGAAGAAGAATGGTGAGATCAGTCAAGGACAATCCTCAGACCACCTCCAGAAAGCTGCAGCATCAACTTGCTGCAGATGGTGTCACTGTGCATCGGTCAACTATACAACGCACTTTGCACAAGGAGAAGCTGTATGGGAGAGTGATGCGAAAGAAGCCGTTTCTGCAAGCACGCCACAAACAGAGTCGGCTGCGGTATGCAAAAGCACATTTGGAGAAGCCAATTTATTTTTGGAAGAAGGTCCTGTGGACTGATGAAACCAAGATTGAGTTGTTTGGTCATACAAAAAGGCGTTATGCATGGCGGCAAAAAACACAGCATTCCAAGAAAAACACTTGCTACCCACAGTAAAGTTTGGTGGAGGTTCCATCATGCTTTGGGGCTGTGTGGCCAATGCCGGCCCGGGAATCTTGTTAAAGTTGAGGGACGCATAGATTCCACTCAGTATCAGCAGATTCTTGACAATAATGTTCAAGAATCAGTGACAAAGTTGAAGTTACGCAGGGGATGGATCTTTCAGCAAGACAATGATCCAAAAGACCGCTCCAAATCTACTCAGGCATTCATGCAGAGGAACAATTACAATGTTCTGGAATGGCCAGCCCAGTCCCCAGACCTGAATATCATTGAACATCTGTGGGATCATTTGAAGAGGGCTGTCCATGCTTGGCGACCATCAAACTTTACTGAACTGGAATTGTTTTGTAAAGAGGAATGGTCAAAAATACCTTCATCCAGGATCCAGGAACTCATTAAAAGCTACAGGAAGCGACTAGAGGCTGTTATTTTTGCAAAAGGAGGATCTACTAAATATTAATGTCACTTTTCTGGTGAGGTGCCCATACTTATGCACCTGTCAAATTTTGTTTGAATGCAGATTGCACATTTTCCGTTAGTGCAATAAACCTCATTTCAAGGCAGAAACATTACTGTGTCCAACAGTTATTACATATATCAAACTGAAATAGCTGTTGCAAAAACACCAATTTTTATAAAACATTAAGCTTAAGATTAATAGGGGTGCCCAAACTTTTTCATATAACTGTATATGTTGTAGATGTACTGTGTATGACGCGCCCCCTGGGCCATGGGGTACTCGGCAGTTGGGCCTCTGGTTGCTGGGGGATATCACGGTAGCTGGCCCGGTCCATGACCCAGGGCGGTCAGTAAAAAGGGGAATAGTTTATAGGGGATTTAAGTGTTCGTGACGCCACCTGTGGAATGCGGCTAAGGGGTGCCGCCGCTGCGGAGCAGTCCTCTGGAGCTGGTGTTACGTCAGCAGGGATGGTGTGGCTCTCCACAGGTAGAGCTAGCTCCAGGGCAGCGTGGGGTGTAATGGATGGTGGTGCAGGGGAGAGACGGCAGGACAGTCCCGGAGGAAAGACGGACACACACACGGGGGTAAGTTTCAGTACCTTTACTGGTGATATTGCAGGCACGGTCCAGGGTACTCCAGGCGAAGGGCACACTTTTGGACTCTCCCCAGTGAGCGGGTATAGGGCCTCCTGATCCGTTGCTTTATTCTCTAAGCTTCTGACCTGCCTGGAGCTAGACCTAGCTTGGTTACAGTCTCTCTTTGCACCTGCTGACCTGGTGGTAGGGCCTTCTCTTTGGAGATCACTCTCCCTGGACGCTGGGGCCTCCGTGACTCCTAGCTCTGGTACTGTAGTCAGCGTTTGGTGAACCTGGGACCTGTAGTGCTCCAGGGGTTCCGGTGGTTCCTACTGGGTATAAAGAGTCCCTGTAGGCGCGGACCCGGTGTCCGGTATATATATCGGGGTGAGCCTGGTATGCTCCTCTGCCCCCTCGCTACTTGTTCCTTCTCCTCTCGCCTTCGGCCACTCAGGGCCCTCACTAGGCCTTCACACGTGCTGTAGGCCTTGGCTCACCTAAGCACTGCAGCCAGCTTGCTGCCTCTTCGCTGCTCTCTGAGTGTCAGCACGCTCTCTGCTCAACTCTGAGCTCTGACTGAACAACAACTCACTGACTGACTTCTTGACTGAACTGAAACTAACTTCTTGACTGAGCTGCCTGGCTCCACCCTCCCTATATATATCCCTAACGGGCTCCCTCTGGTGGTCTGAGGTTGTATGGTGGAGGTGTGTGAATGTGTGAGGGCCTCTTGGGTTCTGTGGCACCAATGCACAGCAGGGCGCCACATTCCCCCGTAGTAAAACTCAGTACTCCTGGACTGAAGCATTTTTCTCAAAACAGGTTAACAAATAACAATTCTTCCCTTTATGGGAGGCACTTTCCTTTAACGTTACAGGTAACATTATAATACAATAATTACAACTATAAATAACAATAAAGTTACAGCAAGTTCCGTAACTTGGTGTCCATTTCACCGATGAAGGAACATGAGGGACCCGCCTAAAAACCCTCAAGGTAGGCCCTGGGCGTGGCTACAGGGCATAGGTGATCCAGGTGCTGGACCACGTCTTCGGCCACGCCAAACGGGTTTCTGTTCCGTGGTCATTTAAGGGGCACTCCAGGGAGTGCAACTATGTACATGACAGTTTTTGGGCTGCTCACAGTCCTCAGCCTACAAGTCTCTGTACCCTGACGGGTAACTAAATAAACACATATTAATTTTCAGTTTATACAATAAACATTATGCAATACCCTACGGGGTAACTATTTATACTGTCAGTGTTTCTCTATTCACTCTCTATACCTGACAGGGGTCTGGCCTTTTGTGCTATACGATGACCTACGTAGTACTGGAATGCGTGTAGTGTGGATGCTTGCGCTATTTTCCGCTCTATGTGTTGGTGGACTGCAAGACTGCCTTAACCTCTCTACGGGACTGGCAAGTACACTGGTTACTAGGCCTACTGGCTTTGCTTCTACCGGTGATCCTTCTTCCTGAGCAGGCTCTTCTGGGGCACTTACAGGTCTTACTTGCAGTGGAGGGTCTTCTGGCTGTTGGTAGAAGTGTAGCACAGGTATTATTACTGCTCCATCCAGTTGAGGCCAATCTGCCGGGAAATCTCCTAAGACAGTATGGAGTACTTCTTCTTTAGGCTCCTCCAGTACAGTAAGAGGCACTTCCTCCTGGGGCTTCAGCGGACTTGGACACAACTTCAGATGGTCTCTTGATACCGTTGCCGTCGTTCTTCCTCCATATTTGCTAATTAGACAGGTTTTCCTATTATCGAATCTGGAATTTAACACAATGCAAGGTTCCCTTTCCCACTGGTCGTCAAGCTTGTGGCTTCTTCTCTTTCGTTTCAGCACAACTTCTCCAGGTGTCAAGGGTTCGGCTGGTGCACTCTTGTTGTACTGTGCTTCCTGCTTATCTCTCACCTTACTTAGACTGTCTTCGACACAGGCCTGTACTCTCCTGTACTGCTCCTGTCGGGTCACATCCCAGTCTTCAGTGGACCTATCTGCTTCTGGCTCTACCACTCCAAGCTCCAGGTCCATGAGCAACTTTCCGGGTCTTGCTCTCATGAGGTACGCTGGAGTACAATTGGTGGAACTTACAGGTATGTGATTGTAGAGATCTACCAGGTCAAGTAGCTTGTCTGGCCACTGGTTTCTTTCTTCTTGAAGTAAGGTCTTCAATAGGTCGATGACTATGTTATTCATCTTTTCACATAACCCATTGGTTTGAGGGTGGTACGGTGTAGTCCAGATCTTCTTACACCCGTACAGATGGCAAAACTCTTTGAACAGCTCGGCTTCAACGGCAGGGCCTTGATCTGTCAGCACCTTATCCGGGTATCCATGGGGCCTGCAGAAGTAGGCTTGAAACATCCTTGCTGCAGTTTCTGCTGTCAGATCCTTGATGGGGGCTACCACCAGGAACCGGGAGTAGTGATCCACCATGGTCAGGGCATACGAGTAGCCTGACCTGTTGGGTGAAAGCTTGACGTGATCCAAGGCGACGATCTCCAGGGGCTGAGTTGTCTTGATGGACTGCAGGGGTGCCTTCTGGCAGCTGTAGTCCTTTCTTCTGAGACTGCAGGGTCCACAAACCCGGCATCACCTCTCTATGGAGCTCCGCATTCCAACCCAATAAAACCGACTCTTCAGGAGAGTTTCCAGCTTTTTCCAGCCAAAGTGCCCTGCTTGATCGTGGTAGGCCTCCAACACCATCTGGATGTCTGTCCTGGGCACTATGATCTGCCATACCATCTCATGGGTCCTTGGGTTGACATACCTTCGGCACAGCTTCTCTCTATAGATGAACAGCCGGCTTCTCTCATTCCACAGTTGCTTGGCTTGTGGAGAAGCGTCCTTCTCCAGGGAGGAACCTTCCTGGGTTATCAGCTCCTTGATACGGCTGACAACCGGGTCGCTGTCCTGGGTCTCCTTCCAACTGTGGTGAGGTAAAGGGTTTAGTGTCTTACCACTATACCTCCTGGAGGTGCGCTGCTCGTGGACCATCCCATTTCTGTGGAAGGCAGGTAGCTCATTCTCCTCCAGGTCATCCACTTCTTCTTCAGTATCCAACTGGTGCGGCATTCTGGATAGGGCATCGGCGTTAGCGTTCTTGTGGCCTACCAGGTTCTTGATGGTGAATTGATAGTTTGACAGCTGGGCCATCCAACACTGTTCCATGGCTCCCAACTTGGCTGTCTCTAGATGTGTCAAGGGGTTGTTGTCAGTGTAAGCCGTGAACTTACTGGAGGCCAAGTAGTGCTTGAATCGTTCAGTGATGGCCCAGACCAAGGCCAGGAGCTCCAACTTGAAGGAGCTATAGTTTTCTGGATTCCTCTCGGTAGGACGAAGCTTCCTGCTGGCGTAGGCAATCACCTTCTTTTTGCCATACTGCTTCTGGCTTAAAACTGCTCCTAGTCCCTCGTTGCAGGTGTGTCACCCCAGGCCTGGATGCAACAAACTTCTAAGGCTGTGTCTGAGAGCAGGAGGGAGGTTCTCTGGTCATGGACCATTTGCATGCAGCACATTCTGTCCCAGGCCAGTAGGGGGAGCAGGCTGCCCCTATAAAAACTGGTACTGAGGGCAGGGTTAGAGAGACCAGGACCCACTTCTGAAGTATCCAGAAGGGTTCCCAGAAGAGAGGGACAAGTCAGCCGCAGCTGAGGAGTCCAGGAGGCAAAGGAGGAACAGAAAGCCAGGGACAGAGGCGACGAGAGCCGGTCCTGGCAGAGAGAGACTACACAACCGGATACTGGGGTCCGAGGCTGTCAGGGTTGCAAGCCCTGCAGCAGATAACCAACCCGCAAGGGATTTCAGGTCCCTTGGCCAAGAAGCCTGGAGGTTCCGCCACACAGAGGGACCGGTACAGCACGGAGAAGCTACAGGTACCTAAGGCCCGAGTCGCAAGCTATACAGGCGTAATACACGGCAAGCTCAGGGACGTGGGCTATCATACTGTTAAAGGGGGAGATAGTCAGCAAGGGCAGAGAGAGAACGGTAGGCCTACCCACTCACCCTGACCAGCGGAGCTCGCCTGAATGCCCTCAGACACCCAGGTCCATTCCTACCCTGTACTCCTGTTGGGTCTATGATAAGATCAGTAAAAGACCCTGGACTGCATTATTGGACTCTGTGTGGTTACTGCCGCGCCTGCACCATCACCCCAGCATCCTATTACACTGCCCTGAGGCTACACTCCTCCCGTGGGGAGTTGTACTATTCCCTGCTGCATCCCCAACACCAGCCTCAGCGGTCTGCCTTGCAGCGGCGGTCCTCCATGACCGCAATCCACGGGTGGCGTAGTCGGACATTACCTACAGCACATCATAGACTACCACTGGTCTGACCACCCTGAGCACGGGACCGGGTCGCCGCTACTACTCCCAGCATTGCCCTGAAGACCGGTCCCGAGTGCCCCACGGCCCAGAGGGTGAGTCAGCTTTGGCGTAGTCGGCAGGATTGTGACCAACCCGCCACAAACGGGCATTGCGTGCCTGAAAAAGACTGTACACGTACCTTAAAGAGAGGTTTCCTGCCATCCGGAGCCGTTTCCCGCCATCTTCAGCAGTTTTCCCGCCATCTTCAGCCGTTTTCCCGCCATCGGACGCCATCTTCAGGACGCCGCGCGGGAAGAAGAGGGGCGTGGACGTCCAAAGCGCGCGAGACTTGAAGCCCCGCCCTATGCACCGACGCTGCGCAAGGTCCTGGAAGTGAGAGCAACGCTGATGTCACCAGGACGCGACGCAAGGTCCTCACGCGGAGCAGCACCAGCGGAGCCGCGGCCTACAGAAGAGGATCGTCGGAAGGTAGGCCACGCTTAACTAGGGGGGAGGAAGATGACGGACACGGAGGGGCCTTCTACAACCAGCGGGCCTGCAGCAGCGGTGATGCCGTTCTCTATGCCCTACATCCCCGGAGCAGCCTGGCTACCCCAATACTCAGGGGACCCTCATACCTTAACTGACTTTAGGGAAAGACTGCACAGTTTATTCAAAGTTTATCCCCTGACAGAAGAACAGAAAGTGAGCATTCTGACGGGGCAGCTCACCGGTGCAGCCCAGCGGGAAGTGAAATCATGGTCAGATGAGGAGAAAAGGACAGTAAAGGACATTCTGACCCGGCTGCGGAGTACTTTTGATACCCGTACCTCAGCGGAAATCAAAATGCGGTTCTATGGATGTAAGCAGCGAGCCCAGGATAGTATCAGAGACTATGCCTTGAACCTGCAAGAAGCCCTGAGAGCTATCAAACAAGCTGACCCTGGTAGCGTGCAGGACTCTGATAAACTGTTGACTGACCAGTTCATAGAAGGTCTGCTGTCCAGCTCCCACAGAACCCAGCTGCGCCTCATGGCCCTACAGAACCCCGATTTGACTTTTGCGCAGTTCAAGGATCAGGCCATCCGGGTGCTCAGAGAACCCGCAGCAGGTGGCGCTGTAGCTTCCCGGCGCCCTGCCATCACTTACCACCAGGGGGCAGCGCCCTACCCCGCAGACCTTGTGGGGGCTGATGCACAGGCCCTAAATCCATCCCAGCCTGCAGACCTGCACCATCAGGTCCCGGAGCTAACAAAGAGTGTGGCTGCATTAACCAGGACCGTACAGTCGTTGCAGGTGGAACAGTCAAGACCAATCGAGCTGGCTTCCAGTCCGGAGGATGTCCCGTGGCGTCGACAGAGGAGGATCCCGCCGTTCAGAGGGAGACCCGCCGACCGCTATACTGAGGATGGACAGCCGATTTGCCGCCGTTGCAGTCAGCCAGGACACATAGCAAGGTATTGTACTTTAAATGGGTCCGACCTGGGGCAGAGGGCCAACCCCCAGGCATAAGGTCATCAAGCCCGTCTAATTGGCGTGATAAGTACGTGGGAGGACGCCCGGTCTTACCCGTAGTGCTGGACGGTATCCCCATGAGTGCACTGCTGGACACCGGGTCTCAAGTGACTACCATCCCCTACATACTTTTCAAGCGGTACTGGAGTGACTCTGACATAACCCGCTACCCAGACGATGACTTAAGCATCATTGCCAGCAATGGCCAACCCGTGCTGCAGGTGGGGTTCAGAGAGATGACCATTAAGATTGGTAAGGTGGAACTGCCGGCACAGGGAGTGATCATTGTGGACATTGACCGTCGTGAAAGTCACCCTAAAATAACTGTGGGTACTAATGTAATTGAAAACTGTCTTTCAGAAGTAATTGTGATTTTACAGCAGGTGGCGATGAATGCGAGCTCCAGCCAACAGAGGGTCCTCCAGAAAGAGATAAGAGCCCTGATGAGACAGCAGCAGGTAGAACTGTCTGGTGGTGAGATCGGTAGCGTAAGAATGAGTGACCCATTCCCCATTTCCATGCCTCCCAAAAGTGAAATGATGATCTGGTGTCGGACTGCAATCGGGTTGAGAGGCAGAGACTACCAAGCCATGGTAGAACCCGTGGACTCAGACCGCAGGCCCACCATTTGACAGCGCGGGGGGTGGTTGATGTCCGTCATGGAAGGGTGCCCGTTCGCATTCTCAACATTGGGGAGAGGGAGGTACACCTACCCAGGTACGCTACACTTGCCAAATTGTTTGCCGTCCAACACAATGCTATCAGAGCCGTGGAACCGTTGCTTCCATCACCTCAGGCGGAGGGTAATGGCTCCCAGAAACAAGAGGAGGACTGGTGCCAGAAACTCCATGTGGGTGCTGACTCCACTCCCCTGCACCAAAAACAAGGAGTCTACCGGGTGGTTCAGGAGTACGAGAGAATTTTTAGTAAGCACCCGCTAGACTTCGGCAGAGTAAAAGGGATAGAACACCATATTCCCACGGGGAGCCGCCCACCGATAAAAGAGAGACACAGGCCTGTACCCCCCGCACACTATCAGAACGCCAAGGGTATGCTGAGAGAAATGAAAGAAGCTGGGGTCATTAGAGATAGCTGTAGCCCCTGGGCAGCTCCCTTGGTTTTGGTAAAAAAGAAAGACGGTACCATGAGAATGTGCGTGGACTATAGACAAATCAATCGTATCACCCATAAAGATGCGTACCCGTTACCTAGGATAGAGGAGTCTTTAGCAGCTCTAAAATCAGCTAATTTCTTCTCTACTTTGAACCTTACTAGCGGGTACTGGCAGGTTCCTGTGGCAGAGGCTGACAAGGAGATCACCGCCTTCACCACCCCGATGGGACTGAGTGAGTTCAATTGTATGCCCTTCGGGCTCTGCAACGCACCAGGGACCTTCCAGAGGCTGATGGAATGCTGTCTAGGGCACCGAAACTTCGAGACGGTCCTCCTTTACCTGGACGACGTGATCGTCTATTCAAAGACTTACGAGGACCATCTAAAGCACCTGGCCGAGGTGTTCGAAACCCTGGCAGGCTACGGCCTGAAAGTGAAGCCTTCAAAGTGCCACCTGTTAAAACCGAAGGTCCAATACCTAGGACACGTGGTGAGTGCAGAGGGAGTAGCACCCGACCCTGACAAAGTTACAGCCATCAAGAGTTGGCCAAGCCCCTCTAACATCAAAGAAGTGAGGCAATTCCTCGGGTTGGTAGGCTACTACCAAAGGTTCATCCCCTGGTTCACTAAGATGGCAGCCCCTATGCAGGACCTCCTGATAGGGCAATCTAAATCCAGAAGTCACAAGCCACCCTTCAAGTGGGACAAGCCGGAAGAGGAGTCCTTCCGCCAGTTGAAGATGGCCCTCACGGGGGATGAGATACTGGCCTACCCCGATTATGGCCAGCCTTTTATCCTCCACACAGATGCCAGTAATGTGGGGCTGGGAGCCGTACTGTCACAGAACCAACAGGGCAGAGAAAGGGTGATCGCGTATGCCAGCTGGAAGCTGAGGCCCACTGAAAGAAACCCGGAGAATTACAGCTCCTTCAAGCTAGAATTCTTGGCAGTGGTGTGGGCCGTCACAGAACGGTTTAAGCATTACCTGGCCTCCGCAAAGTTCACCGTGTACACGGACAACAACCTGTTGACACATCTGGACAATGCAAGACTAGGTGCCCTAGAACAGCGGTGGATCGCCCGGCTATCCAATTATGACTTCACAATCAAATACCGGGTCCCAAGGCGAGATGCAGCAATGGTCCTGGAGGCCTACCATGATAGAGCGGGACATTTCGGGTGGAAGAAACTGGAGTTCCTACTGAGAGAGTGGTTCTACTGGGTCGGCATGAGAAGGGCCATCGAGAAGTGGAGCAGGGACTGCGGCCCATGTCACCTCAGAAGGAAGGACCGTACCAGCCAGCAGACACCCTTGAGGCCCATCGTCACCAGGCAGCCTCTTGAGCTGGTAGCTCTGGACCATGTGAAATTGGCTCCAAGCCGGTCGGGCTACGTCTATGCCCTGACAATTGTGGACCATTACTCCCGGTTTCTGGTAGTGATTCCTGTTAAAGACCTGACAGCCCAAACAGCGGCCAGAGCCTTCCAGCAACACTTCTGCCCTCCACATGGGTATCCGGAACAGGTCTTGACAGATCAAGGTCCAGCGTTTGAGGCTGAAGTATTCCAGGAGTTCTGCAACCTCTACGGCTGTAGGAAGATTCGGACAACGCCTTACCACCCGCAAACCAACGGGCTGTGTGAGAAAATGAACAATATCGTCATCGATCTCCTCAAGACGTTAACCCTGGAAGAACGCAGCCTGTGGCCGGAGAAGCTGCCAGATCTGATTGACTTGTACAACCACATCCCGGTGAATGCTACAAATTGCACCCAGGCTTACCTGATGCGAGCAAGACCAGGTAAGCTGCCGATCGACCTGGAGATGGGAGTCCTGACACCTGAGGACACCTCCCCAGACGCGGACTGGGATACGGAACGGCGGCTACAGTACAAGAAGGTACAGGAGAGTGTGGAGAGGAGTCTGGCTCAAGCCAGAGAAAAGCAAGAGAGGCTCTTCAACCAACACGCCCCTGCTGGTCCCCTGGAATCTGGTGAGCTGGTCCTGAAGCGGAAGAGAAGGCTTCACAAGCTGGATGACCAGTGGGAGAGAGACCCGTACACAGTACTGCAGTCCGACCATGACAACCTGAAGGTATGTGTGATTACCAAGGATGGAGGAGAAACCACTAGCACCGTCTCCAGAGACCACCTAAAACGGTGCCCCGAGCAACTACAGAATCCAAATGAAGATCAAGATGACCTTGAACCCGCAGAGGACAAGGAAGAGATGATCAGCACAGTTCTCGGAGAGTTCCCCCGGACCTGGACTCAGATAAATGGCGCAATAGTGGTACCCGTCCTACACTTCCTTCAGCCTACCCAGCAGGAGCCTACAGGAGGACAGGAAGAACAAGAAGAGCAAGCGGCCCCAGAGGCAGAAGACCCCACGCCAGCCGCCCAGGAGAGTCAACCCTCTGCTGACAGTGAGCCTGCCATGCCTGCGGTAAGCCAAAGGACCCGAAGACAGCTGCCTGCCCTGCCTGTACACCCAGCTAGTAGCTGTACCCTCAATGATAGTGGGGAAAGCCAGGTTGGTCTACCACCAGACAGTGGGTTAAGGAGGTCAACCAGGAGCACTAGGGGTCAAATGCCAGCTCGCTGGAATATCTAAATGTATAATGTATATATTTAATGTGTTATGTTTGTACCCTGGTTATTAATACTGTTTTCCAGTTTTTCATAGTGACAAATGGACTCAAAGGTTATGAACTCTGAGTAACCGGGACTTCCTTGTAAATATGTTCGGAGCCTAACCAAAGGAAAAAATACAGACTGTCAAGGACTCGGGGCAAGGACAGATCCCCACCTGGTTAAGGCTCCCGTTGTGTTGGTGAAATGGACACCCGGTCACAGGCCATACTGTGACCTAAAGAACTCAATATGTGGTGTTGTTTGTTATTTCTTTCCCTGTTGTGTTTATGTTATAATTTTTACCCTGTATTGTGTTTCTCGTTTAGTCCTGGAGTACTAAGCTGTCCCAGGCCAGTAGGGGGAGCAGGCTGCCCCTATAAAAACTGGTACTGAGGGCAGGGTTATAAAGACCAGGACCCACTTCTGAAGTATCCAGAAGGGTTCCCAGAAGAGAGGGACAGGTCAGCCGCAGCTGAGGAGTCCAGGAGGCAAAGGAGGAACAGAAAGCCAGGGACAGAGGCGACGAGAGCCGGTCCTGGCAGAGAGAGACTACACAACCGGACACTGGGGTCCGAGGCTGTCAGGGTTGCAAGCCCTGCAGCAGATAACCAACCCGCAAGGGAGAAGCTACAGGTACCTAAGGCCCAAGTCGCAAGCCATACAGGCGTAGTACACGGCAAGCTCAGGGATGTGGGCTATCATACCGCTAAAGGGGGAGATAGTCAGCAAGGGCAGAGAGAGAACGGTAGGCCTACCCACTCACCCTGACCAGCGGAGCTCGCCTGAATGCCCTCAGACACCCAGGTCCATTCCTACCCTGTACTCCTGTTGGGTCTATGATAAGATCAGTAAAAGACCCTGGACTGCATTATTGGACTCTGTGTGGTTACTGCTGCGCCTGCACAATCACCCCAGCATCCTGTTACACTGCCCTGAGGCTACACTCCTCCCGTGGGGAGTTGTACTATTCCCTGCTGCATCCCCAACACCAGCCTCAGCGGTCTGCCTTGCAGCAGCGGTCCTCCATGACCGCAATCCACGGGTGGCGTAGTCGGACATTACCTACAGCACATCATAGACTACCACTGGTCTGACCACTCTGAGCCACGGGACCGGGTCGCCGCTACTACTCCCAGCATTGCCCTGAAGACCGGTCCCGAGTGCCCCACGGCCCAGAGGGTGAGTCACTGGAATCAGTGTACAGCAGGAATGGTTGGCTGTAGTCAGGGTAGGCCAGGATTTCTTCGCCAGTCAGGATCCCTTTCATCCCTGCCTAGGACTTAGCCTGTTCTTTACCCCACTGGAAGGGGGGGTTCATGCCTCTGTGGGACTGTCCTACCAGGAGATCTTGCAAAGGCGCTGCCTTCTTGGTGTAGTCCTTTACAAACCTCCGGTAATACCCGACCAGTCCCAGGAACTGACGTACCTCCTTGAGATTCTTCGGCTCCGGCCATTTCTGGATGGCAGTGACCTTCTCCGGGGCTGGTGTTACTCCTTCTGGACTGACGATGTGCCCTAGGTACTGAACCTTCCGTTTGAGCAGGTGGCACTTGGAAGGCTTCAATTTCATTCCATACCGGGACAACGATTCAAATACCTCCGCCAGGTGCTTCAAAAGGTCCTCATACGTTTTGGAGTACGCTATCACGTCATCCAGGTATAGCAGCATGGTCTCGAAGTTACGGTGTCCCAAACAGCACTCCATCAATCTCTGGAACGTTCCAGGGGCGTTGCAGAGTCCGAACGGCATACTATTGAACTCGCAGTGTCCCATCGGGGTAGTGAAGGCTGTCTTCTCCCGGTCCTCCTCAGCAACTGCTACTTGCCAGTACCCACTAGTGAGGTCAAGGGTAGAGAAGTAATTTTCAGACTTTAATGCAGCCAGGGATTTATCTATACGGGGCAAAGGGTATGCATCTTTATGTGTTATGCGATTTACCTGTCTGTAATCTACACACATTCTCATGCTTCCATCCTTTTACCTGACCAGGACCAGGGGAGCTGCCCAGGGGCTACAGCTATCTCTTATTACCCCTGCCTTCTTCATGTTGTGCAACATCTCCTTCGCTTTCTGGTAGTGTGCTGGTGGGATTGGCCTGTAACGTTCTTTGATGGGTGGGTGGTCACCTGTGGGTATATAGTGTTGTACCCCTTTAATCCTCCCGAAATCAAGTGGGTGTTTACTGAATACCTGCTCGTATTCCTGGACCTCCCTGTATACACCTTGTTTTTGATGGACAGGAGTGGCGTCAGTCCCAACATGGAGCTGTCGACACCAATCCTCCAAATGAGTTTCGGAGTCATTGTCCTCCACTGTATCTGGTGGGGTCAAGGATTCCACTGTGTGTATGGCGTTGTTATCCACAGTATACAACCTGGCAACAGTGGCGTATCTTGGTAATTTAACTTCATCCTCCCCATAATTTAGGAGTCGTACGGGTACCCTCCCATTGCGTACATCTGTGACGCCCTGCGGCTGCAGGCTGTCACAGAACTCCTGGGTGTTACACAGATTGGATTCTCCCCTGTGGCCTCAATACATGCAGACACCTCCACCCAAGTCCACTAGATGGAGCCCTGTCAGGTATATATATACTGGGGGGTGGAGTTCAGGAAGTCAGTCAGTGAGTGTGACACGATGCTGCAGCACCAGACAAGCTGAAGTCTGTGTGGCTGAAAGCCAGGCTAGGCCCAATCTGCGGGTTAGTCTGGCCAGTGAGAGCCTAGAGCGGGCTAGAAGGCAAGAAGGAAGAGAAGAGCCATGAGGGACAGAGGAACCACAGAGGGTTCGTCCCCTGTTGCAAGCCGGGCACCAGGCCCAAGCCTATTGGGATCTCTATGCCCAGTAGGGAATCCGGCATACTGAGGAGGATTTCATATCCCTCAGTCCACCCGTGAATAGCGCACACTCAGAGGACTAGGTACCACGAAGGCACCAGCGTCCAGGGATCATGGTAACCAGTGGGAAAGCCCTCGCCGCCAAGCAAGACGGGTGAGAGAAACATCAAGGGAGCCAGACCCTGTTCCAGGCCGGTCAGAAGCTCCAGGGAGAGAGGAAGATACAGAAAGGAGGCTTTACACCGGCTCACTGGGGAGCAAGACCAGAAGTGCACACTACCTGCAAGTACCCCGGACCGTACCTGACTACCATCTGCAGTAAAGGTACTGAAACTAGCCCCGGTGTGTGTGTCTGTTCTTCCTCTGACCCGGCTGGGTCCCATCTCCCCTGCACCACCATCCATTACACCCCACGCTGCCCTGGAGCTAGCTCTACCAGCTCCAGAGGACTGCTCCGCAGCGGCGGCACCCCTTAGCCGCATTCCACAGGTGGTGTCATGAACACTTTTCCAGATCCCCTATAAACTATTCCCCTTTTTTTTTACTGACCGCCCTGGGTCACAGACCGGGCCAGCCACCGTGATATCCCCCATCGGCATCCACAGAGGCCCTGCTGCCGAGTACCCCACGGCCCAGGGGGCACGTCACATCAACCACCCCTCTGGCAGTTAAGAGTGTAGGTCTGTGCTCCGAAGTAATGGGCTCCACTACCGCCTGATAGTTCTGTCCTTTGAGACCTATTGCTGCTCTACACCAAATCAGCATTTCACTCATTGGGGGAATAACAATGGGTATCGGGTCTGTCACCCGTACATTACCAATTTCACCACCTGATAGCTTTAGCTGTTGCTGGTACATAAGGGCTCGGATCTCTTTCTGGAGCACCTTCCTCTGCCCTGGTTTGGCGGTGTCAGCAATCTGTTGGAGCAAAAACAACACTTCTCCCAAACAGTTACCAGCAATATTTGTACCAAGTATCATATACAAGTCTGTATCACTAGGGTTAGTTTCCACTACAATTAGTCCTTGGTCCTTTAGTTCCGCTCTCCCCACCTTCACTGTCACATTCTTAACCCCTACTAGGTTAAGAGGAAGGCCGTTAGAGGCATACACGGAGAGGTTCGGGGCTGGCGGCTGGAGTTCATCTATGGACCAGTACCCTTAGTAGAGGACATCAGGCATGATGGTTACCTGAGATCCAGTGTCCAGCAGGGCAGGTGTCGCGATGCCATCCAGCACAATGGACAGGTAAGGTCTCCCTCCCATGAACCGATGGTACCAGTTTGATGGGCCAGCTTGATTTACTCCTGGGTGTCGGCCCTCAGCCCCAGGGTTTGCTCGTTTAAAGGACAGTTCCGCGCTGTGTGGCCTGCCTTCTGGCAGCGGTAGCAGATGAATTCTCCTGGAGGGCGACGTAGGTCGTGGGTCCTCCCACGGGGTGGCGTTGTCCTCCTCCAGGGTGGCGTTGGCCTCCTACGGGGTGGCACTGTCCTCCTTCTTCTTCTCATCCAGGGGACATCCTCAGGGCTGTCACCGAGTAGGACCCTTCCTTCTGGCTCGGGCTCCTCCTGTAGCTGCAGGGTGCTCAGGACAGTGGCCAGGGTTTTACTTAGCTGGCGCACTTCAGAGCGCAGGCTGTCCAGCTCGCTAGGAGGCACTGTTTGCATCTTTGTTTCAGCAGTTAATGAAGGAGCAATGGGTGCTGCGGGCACTGGGGTGGCCCCAACCTGGTAACGTTGGACAGCAGTATCTGTTGTTTCCAGAGGCTTAAGGGTGTCAAAGGTGGCATCTGGATGGTCTAAGGCCCACCAGCGTACAGTTCGGCTCTCCTCCTGGGACCTCAACCCCCGGATGAACTGTTCTGTCAGCATTTTATTTTCACTTTGTATGCTGGCTGGACTAACCTGTTTCAGGGCCCGCAGGGCTTCCTGTAAACGCCAGGCGTAGTCCCGGACACTGTCCTCAGGTTTCTGGACACAATGGTAGAACCTCATCCGGAGATCTGTCTCAGTGCGGTTTTCAAACACAGTTTGCAGTCTCTTAAAGATGATGGATGCTGATTCCTGGTCTGCGGCTGGCCAGGTTTCAACTTCCCGATCTGCGGCACCAGTCAATTGTCCCAGCACAACAGCGGCTCTCTGCTTACCAGTCAGAGAATACATGTCTAGCACACCGCATATTTTTCTCTTGAATCCGGACAGGGTGTCTGGTTTGCCATTATACTGGGTAAGCCATTTCGCTCCAGGGATATACGGCAGGGCCATGGGTATCAATGGGGTCACGACCCCTGCCGGTGGAGCGGCCGCTCCGGCCTGTGCAGCGCCGGGCGTAGGTTGGGCATCTGGAGCGTTAAACGGTGCTCCGGTGGCTTGCTGGTCGTCGGCCACTGTTGCGCCCCCCCTAGTGAACCGGAGCCTACTTTCTTCACTTTCTTTTTCAGGTAGGCAGCAGCTCCGCGGGCGACGGTCTTCTTCCAGGACCTGGCGTCGCTCGCGTCTGACGTCACAGCGTCCTCTGGACTCCTTCCAGGACCTGACGCTTCCTGGTTCGATGTCAGGGGCGGGGGGTGTCCTGGGCTTCGCGCGCTTCCAGCGGTTACTCCTCTCTGATTCCCGCAGTTACGCCCCTCTTCTTCCCGCGCGGCGACAGGAAGATGGCGGACAATGGCGGGAAATCTCGGGAATGGCGGGAAACTTTCACCACAGTGAGTATTGCAGTCTTTTAAGGCGCACAGTGACGGCGTAGTGTGTTACTAACGGTAATGTTTGAGACTGTGGTCCCAGCTCTCTTCAGGTCATTGATCAGGTCCTCCCATGTAGTTCTGGGCTGATTCCTGACCTTTCTCAGAATCATCCTTACCCCACGAGGCGAGATGTTGCATGGAGCCCCAGACCGAGGAAGATTGACAGTCACCTTGTGTTTCTTCCATTTTCTAATACTTGTGCCAACAGTTGTTGCATTCTCACCAAGCAGCTTGCCTATTGTCCTGTAGCCCATCCCTGCCTTGTGCACGTCTCTACTTTTGTCCCTGGTGACCTTAGCTCTTTGGCCTTGGCCATGGTGGAGAGGTTGGAGTGTGATTGATTGAGCGTGTGGACAGGTGCAATTAATACAGGTAATGAGTGCAGAGTAGGAGGGCTTTGTGACGCTCGCAGCCCTGCCCTGGGAAGATGGGGGGATACTCGGGGCCGGGTCCTATGGAAGGTGGGGTGCAGCCGTGGCCTGGACCCGTCCCGTGCCCAGGGCCGTCACATTAAAAAGGATGTAAGGGCTATCAGGGTTGAGTGGTTGCTATCGACTATGCCACCTGTGGTACCTGGTGAAGGCCACCAGTGCTGCAGCAGTCCTCTGAGGCTGGATGTTGTGGCAGCCGACGTTGATACTACTCCCCACAGGCGGAGCAGGGCCTCAGGGCAGAGGAGAAGGACGGAGGGAGTCGTAGTGTAGGGTCTCTGGTGCTGCGCTGTGTGGTGCAGAATTAACGAGTCCAGAGGCCATAGGGGTCGACTTCCAGGGTTGTTTACTCACGGTGGAGAGTGCAGCTGCAAGGCTTCTCCCTGCTCCTCACGGAGTTCTGCGGTTACCAGGGACGGGGGTCCGACAACCTCCGAGTAATTCAAGTGCTCGATCAGGACCCCGCACCAGAGTGTTCCTAGACTTCAGACTGAGTCCTCTCCTATTTGTGTGTGTAGATAGGCCGGGTCTCCCTCTGGACTAAGCTCAGAAACAGGGTACGGGTGGCAGCTCCGCTCCGTCCGTTACCCAGTGGGGTCCTCAGGGCCTGCCGGGCTTCCCTGACTACGACATGGAGTAGCAAAGTCAGGTGTCGGGGGCCGGTACCCCTCTTGCAGCCGGAATCCCTCTGACTATATCAGATTAACGAGGACAGGTGGCGTATACCGCTCCGTCTGCATCCCTCTGGGATCCTTTTGCGGCGGAGCTACACTCCTAAGCTCCGGGCCTTCTTGGTCATGGTCCTTGACCGGGTTGAGACATATGTTAACTCGAACCTGCCCCTCGACCCAAGGCCAGGTTACGAGGGCCGTGTCCCCATCCGCTGCAGGTCCACACAGGATCCACGTTCAGGGAGGGAGATCACAATCAAAGAACCAAGAACCAAGATGGCTGTGAATTAAATATGAAATATTAAGTTTAAACTAAATGTGAGTCCTCCACCCTCACCCACTACATGGTTCCCCCTATCTTTTGGTTCCCCAGTCTCCCAATTTCCAGTAGGGGCAGCACCTAGTGCCTACTAGACCCCTCTGGTGGGAGAAGTGTGGTGTTGGATGTGGAGGTGGGGTCCTGATCATTGCACCGTTCTTACCTCAGAGGAGGAACACCACACCCCATGAAAGAGGTGCAGCATCCCTGTGGCGATCGAACCCTCAGGGGCGCCACAGCTTCTTAAAGAAAAACTAACAGGTCTGTGGGAGCCAGAATTCTTGCTGGTTGGTAGGTGCTCAAATACTTATTTCATGCAATAAAATGCAAATTAATTATGTAAAAATTAAACAATGTGATTTTCAGGTTTTTTTTATTTTTAGGTCCTGTCTCTCACAGGTGAAGTGTATCTATGATAAAAATCACAGACCTCTCCATTCTTTGTAGGTCGGAAAGCTTGCAAAATCGGCAGTGTATTAAATACTTATTTTCCCCACTGTATACGTGTTGTATATGTCCATACTGTACATGTATATGTATGTACTGTGTATGTAATGTGCTGTATATTTATATGGTAATCGGTAAGTGGAGCTCTGTTTGGAGCAGAGTTACGTCCTGAAGAAGGTAATTCTCTTGGGTTATTTTCAGATTCGGCTCTTTGTGTGCAGGACTAATCTCAGTAATGAGCTTCCTATTCGCTGTGACCACCTCTGCCCGGGATGTTTTTGGGGCCTGTAATGTTTTCATGAAGCCTGTCGGGCATTTAGGGTGAGATTTTGCTGCAGTTCTCTTCGTTCACATTTGCCCGTGAGGAAGCCGCACATGGTGCAACGATACGCGTGGGGTCTTATCCCTTTTAACATTTGATGATAGGCACAGGTGTATGCGATCACATTACCCATAATGGGTTATTGAATCTATTGAATCCTGCTCTCTCCATCTTTTGTAGGGCTCTCTCTTCATATCCGTATTTATTCATCTGGATATCATATTGCTCATTTTGGGCCTTTGCATTCTGCACTCTTTATCATATCCTTGATGTATTTGTTCAGTGATATAATGCTTCTGTCACGTCATGTTTGATATTATCTTTACATGTTATTACTAATAGGGATTTTTTTCGTGTGTTTCCATCACTTTTTGAACATGTATTAATTACAATTATACATCTCCTTTATCTTTTGGTATACAGTAGCACATCTTTCTAGATATACACTGCGCAAAAGAATAAAGGGAACACTTAAACAACACAAATCAATCAAATCAATTTCTCCTGCTGTTGTGCAAATGGAACAGACAACAG
The DNA here is from genome assembly GCF_046119375.1 of Phyllobates terribilis. NCBI lineage: Eukaryota > Metazoa > Chordata > Amphibia > Anura > Dendrobatidae > Phyllobates > Phyllobates terribilis. Next base: position 153,941,786 of record NW_027362767.1, read on the forward strand.
GTAGAAATGATCGGCAATTAGCAAGACACCCCCTATAAAGGAGCGGTTCTGCAGGTGGTGACAACAGACCATTTCTCTGTTCTCATCCTTTTTGGCTGTTGTTTTGGTCACTTTTGCATTTTATCATTCCTCTCACCCCTAGAGGTACAGTAGCATGAGGCAGTGTCTACAGTACAACCCACAGAAGCTGCTCAGGTAGTGCAGCTCATCCAGGTTGGCACATCTATGCAAGCTGTGGCAAAAAGGGTAGCTGTGTCTGTCAGCACAGTGTCCAGAGCATGAAGCAGATATCAGGAGACAGGCCAGTACACCAGGAGATGTGGATGGTGCCGTAGGAGGGCATCAACCCAACAGCAGGACCGCTACCTCCTCCTTTATGCAGGGAGGAACAGGAGGAGCAGTGCCAGAGCTCTGCAAAATGACCTCCAGCAGGTCACTAACATCCATGTGTCTGCTCAAACTATCAGAAACAGACTCTATGAGGGCCCAACATCCACAAGTGGGTTTTGGGCTTACAGCCTAACACTGTACAGGGCAATTGGCATTTGCCAGAGAACACCAAGATTGGCAGATTCCAAATTGGTGCCCTGTGTTCTTCACAGATGAGAGCACATGTGACAGACATGACAGAATCTGGATACTCCGTGGAGAACGTTCTGCTGCCTGCAACATCCTCCAGCATGACCGGTTTGGCAGTGGCTCAGTAAGGATGTATAGAGGCATTTCTTTGGAGGGCCGCACAGCCCTTCATGTGCTCGCCATAGGTACCATGACTGCGATTAGGTACTGGGATGAAATCCTCAGACCCATTGTGAGACCATATGCTGGTGCGGTTGGCCCTGGGTTCCTTCTGATGCATGACAATGCCAGACCTCATGTGGCTGGAGTGTCTCAGCAGTTACTGCAAGATGAAGGCATTGAAGCTATGGACTGGCCGCCCGTTCCCCAGACCTGAATCCGATTGAGCACATCTGAGACACCATGTCTCGCTCCATCCACCAACGTCACGTTGTACCACAGACTGTCCAGGAGTTGACTGATGCTTTAATCTAGGTCTGGGAGGAGATCCCTCAGGAGACCATCCGCAACCTCAACAGGAGCATGCCCAGGCGTTGTAGGGAGGTCATACAGGCACGTGGAGGCCACACACAATACTGAGGATCATTTCCTTGTCTTGAGGCATTTCCACTGAAGTTGGATCAGCCTGTAATTTGATTTTCCACTTTGATTTTATCATTCCAAATCCAGACCTACATGGGATATTAATTTTGATTTACATTGATCATTTTTATGTTTTATTGTTCTCAACGCATTCCACTATGTAACGAATAAAGATTTTCAACTGGAATATTTCATTCAGTGATATCTAGGATGTGGGATTTTAAGTGTTCCCTTTATTTTTTTGAACAGTGTATATTCTATTATATTGGATATGTGGAGTCTACTGTTTGTGTTCATATGTCTGTGCCATGAGGTGGATCAGGGTGACCACAGCTTTATTATGACTTTGTGGGTCAGTTTACCTAGGCCTTGGGCTTTTTTAAATGTTATTACTTTGTTCATTGCCTGTAGTTTTGCATCAATAAAAGGTATAATTTTTCTAAAGGTCCCTGTATATTGCATATTCTTTTCTTCTATCTTCATATTGAAGTTCTCTTCGTTCATGTAACACCATAACATGGCAGATGGCAGCACAACCTTAGTGATCCCCTGTGACATAGTGGTGGGTGCACATTGGCGCTTGTGCAGTCAGAAGTGAAGAATTTGAAAATGCTTGGGGTAAACAGAGAATTGGAAAAGCAGGCCGAGCAAAGTCGAACCCATAACACGAACCAGTTGTTAGGGCTTTTTACTCCGAATCTGCCATCATTAATCATTAGATCACAATTCTCCAGACCTGCAGCTTTCCTGAATCTGAACCTCAAAACCCATATTCAACCTTTATATGATGCCCCACATCTATCCACATAACTAAACCCGTCCTCGACTAGCAACAAGACCCACATCCATCCCATATTTATATCCACTTTTCACCAATACCTCAAGATTTCCACACAATTCCAACCTGAACCTCAACACCTACCAAAAGACTCACATCCATTCTCTAAGTACACCCCAAGATGTACACACCCATCCTCAACCAACATGTAAAGACCCACATCCAACCGTACCGGCATCTATTCTGTATGTAAGATCTACAACCATCCCCCAGCCTGCAACTCAAGACCCACATCTATTCCATACTTGCTTCCATACTGTATCTACATCGTAAGACCTACACCCATCACCAATCTGTACCTCAAGACCTACCTAAACACATCCATCCTTTACCTACACAAGCCATCTCCAACCTTCACTTGAAGACCCACACCTATCCAATACCTGTACCTCTAGATAGATCTATCCTGTACCTGAAGCCATCTTCTATCTAGAGGTACAGGTATTGGATAGGTAAGGGTCTTCAAGCAAAGGTTGCAGATGGGTTGTGTAGGTAAATGATGGCTGTAAGTGTTTAGATAGTTCTTGAGGTACAGGTTGGTAATGAGTTTACATAGAAGATGGCTTCAGGTACAGGATAGATCTACCTAAACTCATCCCCAACCTGAAGCTTAAGATTCACATTGAGCTTCAGATGCACATTCATTCCATACTTACATACATCGTTTACATACATCTCACAACATATACCCATCTCCAGCTGCACCTCAAAATCCACTTCGATACCATACCTGACAGCCCCCCCGAGGAAGCATACGCGAAATGCGCGTCGGGGCTTCAGTGCAGTACCTGGTCCCTATCTTCAACATGGGTGAGTTTTGGAGGTTGTTCAGATGGAGTGTCATTTGACTTCTCTTTACTGCCCTCTCCCTTTACCCTAATTACATTCATTTTTCAAGTTTGTTTTTCATATATACCACCTAGTAATAGGCATTTCTCTTGTGCTCCACTTGAACAGCACTTTCTAACTCGAGATCCACTGAGATTTATTTACACATGTGCCTGCTATTTGTATTTTTTGAATCATGTAACATCTTCATAGATAACCCCATGTGGACCTAATGGGTTACCGCTCTGATTATGTGTATTCCCCACCATTGACCTGCTATTTTTAATAACCTGTTTTTTCTTTTATCATGTATGTATAATAAAATTGATGTTTTAGACACACTCAATTTGTCATCTCTTATGACTTCTTTGAGGGTATATTACTCCGTTCTTTTGTAGGCTTCACAACCATACCTGTACCTCTAGACTTCCATCCATCCCATACCCGCATTCACCCTGTGTTGATATCTCACTACACTGCAGTACATCTCCTATACCCATCTCACAGCGTTCCATTGAGTCCCCTGTCAGTCACTGGGGTGCACATTGAGGCACCTCCATTCTCCTGCTGCTATCCCCTGATGAACCCCAAATTGAGGACCTGCAATGACTATTTAGTATCTTATATACATTTTTTTGTTGTGGGCCAGTTGTTTACCCTATTTCTCTCTAAGTTACGAGTGTCATCTGTGTCCATCATGCTTTCACCCTTATATTTCACATGACTAATGGGAAGGGGGATGTGGTGTCACTTATAGTGGGATTAGTTCACTGTTTCGGTCTATCCCCCTTAGCCTTGGTAATCCCTAAGCACTGCAGGACTTTTGTAGGGATTTATAGGGCCAGCCGACGAGGAGCAGGGGTACTAAGAAAAATTAGGGTTTTTACCTCCGCTGTCAGGCAGGGACTCTATTAGGGCCAGAATAAGACCCCAAGAGATAAATCGCTGACTACTCATACATACACTCTCTCTTTCATGTCTTATAAGGTTAATAACTTTTGAGTATACTATTATCAAGTGACACCGCATTGTAGTTATTGTTCATATAGGCAGATGTATATATAGGGTTAAGTAGGGACCAACAAGGTCAGCCTACACGGAGCGGGGGTACCAATCTCGTTCATCAATTAGGGTGCCAACCCCCGCACTCAGGTAGGGGGAAAAATAGGGTCCTGTTAGGGACCCAGTAATTCACCTTATCGCCCCCACTGACCTACTATTGATTTTTTATTTATTTTTCTTTGTTAGTTCATCTGTGTGGTGGTATATGAGTATTTTAAAGGGTGTTTTTCTTATGTTTTGGGTTTACTTGTATATGGGCGCCTTCAAACTATCTATTTCAGTTTGTTTTTTTTATCCATCTCCAGCTGCACCTTAAAATCCACTTCGATACCATACTGTACGTCTAGACTTACATCCATCCCATACCTGCATTCACCCTGTGTTGATATCTCACTACACTGTAGTACATCTCCTATACCCATCTCACACCAGAACCTAAACACCCATATCCAACCTCTACCTACCCTTCAAAACCTATAGTATGCCCATCCTAAACTTGTACCTAATATCCCATATCGATCTTGTATCTACATCTCAAGGCCTACTGGATACTCATCCCATACCTGTACCTAAAAACCCACATCCACCCTGTACCTCGAGAACTACAGGTATATCTTTTCCCAACCTGCACCTCAAGACCTTACATCCATCCCCAACTTGGACAACGAGACCCACATTGTAACGCTGGTGGGTTTGGATCCACTGCGCCACAGGCCGGGCTTACCCCAGAGGGGCGTTACTAGGTGCCTACCGGGTCTTCGCTAGAGCCTGTGATGGTGAGGATAGGCTGGGCCTTCGGTCGACACCAGGTACCACTCCAGGGCAGTTCCTGGGACTGCAGCAGCTGACCAGAGGGTCAGAGGCACAGGTACGATGTACAGGAGAGAGAAGACAAAGACATAGTCAGACGGTCCAAGGTCGGGGCAAACAGAACAGGATCAGTAGATGTAGCCGAGGTCAGGAACAGAGAGGTCAGACAGGATGGGTATACGAGCCAGGTCAATAATGGGAGAAACACTAACTACACACACACAAACAGGACACTAGCAGAGGAACTGACTAGGAACCAACATTTGGACAAGGAGAGCCTGTTGGCATGGGATAGGCCAGAGAACCTACTCTCTTCAGGACACAGCAGGGTTGATTTCCTGCAGAGACCGGCCACGTCCCCTAAAGCCAAATGGAAACACATTCAGATGCAGCACTCCTCAGCACTGCTGCAAGAGGCAAAACTCAGCAAGCCGGCCTGACACGAGGAGAAGCCATGTGGTGACCAAGGTGAGTGGGGCGATGCGGAGTAGGCATGCGGGTTCTTTCACATGCACCTCAAGACCCATATGCATCCCGTGCCTATGTAAGGAGATGGACATACGGCCCACGGTCCCCCTTGACGACATGCATATTGCTGTGATGTGTATTGTGACATGCGTTGTTAGTAATTGATTGTATTTTGCCCGACAGTAGGAACAGATAGGCTTAACGGTTGGGACTAGCCCAGAGTGGGAAGGGCAGGGGCAGATAGTTTCCTGTCAGGAGGTCAGATAGGGCCCAGCGTGTAACAGAAACAGACCTAAGGTCCGACTAGTCAGCAGAGCCACGTGACATGGCAGTGGATAGCGAGATCCAGAGTACAGAAAGGGAAAATGACAGGACAGAGTGATGCACAGAAGACGGGTCCTGCCCGAGTTCGCAAGACAGAGAGGTAATGAGCCTGGATGGAACAGGGAATGTGAAAGGAAGAGAGTGCCCCAGGCGGTAGTTCCAAAGCATCAGCAAGCAAAGAAATTAAGTAACGGCCATAGTGGCAAACTAATTTCCCTAAGGGAAAGGAGTTGAAGTATAGGACTCTCACTTACTGGACTGTAGTACCGGGCTGGATTGTGGTGAAAGCAGAGGAACTTGGAGGCAGAAACAAGTAAGCCTGGAAGAGGTAGAGAGATCATGTGTGAAAATGCTCAATGGTGTAAAAGAAACGTTTGTGACATTATGCAACAGCTATCTATTGTACATAATCCCCAACAAATTGATGCTCAGTAAAAAACTGTTTATTGTTGGCAGGTGGTCTCACTCATTGAACTTGACTCCATCTGGTCCTGGCCAGCCAAGTCACCAGCATCATGCGGCCTGCAAGGGTATAGCACCCCCTTAGACATAAGCCACACACCCAGCAAGGACTCCCATCATCATGTAGCATGACGCAGCGTGACAGACAAGCATCTTGCCCACGTCTACCGCCCAGTGCCACGTTACACCTGTGTAGGGGGTCAGCCCATACATGACATTAAATGACACTGTGACTTTAAAAGACCATGCTCCCCTCTGATTATTGTTCTTGGACTAGTCGCCTCCCCCCCTGTTGTTTTGGTGCGTGCTGTTGAAGGGAGAAGAACCAGGAAGTGAGGAGACCTCGTGTGTCTGAGGTAACAGACAGGACGTTTGCCAGTGTCCTGATAAGGAGAGACAATAAGAGGAACTCATGTTCTCTGGGGAAAAGATAAAGACTGGACTATTGCAAGATTGGTTTCTTAGGACTGTGTCCAAAAGTAAAGAGCCGCATCACTCCTCCAGAACAGCTTCCCTGAAGATTGGTGGCCTGAGGTAACAGATAATACAGAGTGTCAGCCATCCCTCGGCATTGAGAGGGGAATAAGACTTGTCTGACTGGAAGAGAAAAAGAGACCAAACCTATAGGAGAAAGAACTCAAGCACAACTCATCCGGCTCAGCTACAACAGAACCAAGCAGCAGCTGCCTATCTATTCCTGAACTGCACAATTGTGAGTGGAACACCAGTGTTGTACTGTGTGAGGGTGTAGCTCAGTTTTCTCTTTAGTTAGGACGGTGTAGTAGCGTGGCCCGATTAGTGGAAAAGCCAGATAGTGAATTAGCCAAGAGTAGTTTGTAAACCTGATTTATACTGTTTGTATTGTACTGTTATTGCCATAGCTGGAGCATAGTTTTTTTTTACACTTCAGCAATTTCTCCTTATATTCATGTTATTAACATCATTGTTATAAAAACTGTTATTTCTATCTTCCGGCATACATCCTCTCTTACTTAATAAAGCCGGTGTTTTGTTTCTGCCTCCTCGTCTGCTGTGCCATACTTGAATCCTGCCTTGCGGTGTTCTTTTGACACCGCTACACCTGCACCTCAAGAGCTACAACTGCACCTCAAGAGCTACACCCATCCCAATCTGGATATCTAAACTGCACCAGCGCATAACGCTACTGTACTTCAAGACCTGCATCTAACCTGTACCTTCATCAATCTCATACCAATAATCTCAAGACCTCAACCTGGACCTCAAAACCTACTTGTATCCAGCACCTGCACTCATCTTGTGCCTACACCTTAATCCTCAACCTGGACCTCATAACGCACCTCCTTCCTGTTCCTACACCTACCCTAAAACTACACTTCCAACTCACATCCATCGTGTACCTGCCCCCTCCATTCTACAACTGTACCTCAAGATCTGCACTTATTCCAAATGGTCAGAGTGCCCATACTGATCCCTGTGTTCACCACAGAAGATGTCTACAATGGGCACATGAGTATCAGAACTAAACCATGGAGCAATAGAAGAAGGCGTCCTGGTCTGATGAATAACGTAATCAATCATGCATTTGAAGGGCTGGGCACAAGGTGGAACTTACCTTGGGAATAGATGGCACAAGGATGCTATAAAGGAAGAAGGTAGAAAAAGCGGGATGAGGCAATGTTCTGCAGGGAAACCTCAGGTCCTGGCATTGTGTGGATGTGACACGTACCACCTACCTAACATTGTACAGACCAATTACCCCCTTACCTGGCAGCGGGATTATAATGACAGCACTTCTTCAGGATAATAGTCTGTCAGGAATGGTCAGAGGAATGTGACACAGAGATCAAGGTGATGACTTGTCTCCAAACTCTCAGATCTCTGTCCGAACATCCATTGGTCTTGCTGGAAAAATGTTCCTATGCAAGGCGGCCGCACTGAGCTACTTTACTAACTTAATGCATCTTGGTGCCCAATGCCGCAGGACACCTTTAATGGTAGCCAAACCGCAATTAGTGCCACACAGTATTACACAGCTGGGTCTATAGTCATGGCCAATTGTCATGTCTCTATACATATTATAAGTTTGTACATCCATCTCGCAGCACTGCACTCCACTCTGGGTAAAAAAACTCTACACACAATAGTGCTAGCACCATCACACATGGAACGTACAATAGTGATATCACACACAATAGTGATATCACACACAGTCAGGACCGCCATCAGGGCATTACTGCCCTTACTGGCGTATGGGGCCCGGTGAACAAAGAGGTTCTTCTGCTCACCGGGCCCCAGTGACAGGATTCTGCTGGTTCAGTTACTGTGAATGTGCGTCCTCGTACGCACGCTCAATTGAAATCTATTGCCGTGCAGGAAGTTTCGTGCGGCAATAGTTACCAGCCACCAGCAATCACAGGCCGGCAGCTGACGTCAGAGCGCACATTGCTGGCCTATGATATCACTGTCATGCGCCAGTGACCGTGGGAGATCTCGGGTAAGAATTTTTTTTTTTTGTAAAGCTGCATTATGGGGGCAGGATCGAGAGACATGGGGGACGAATGGAGAGACATGGGGGGCAGAATGGAGACACATGGGGGGCAGAGTGGAAACATAAGGCGCAGAATGGAAAGACATTGGGGGCAGAATGGAGACATGGGGGCAGGATGGAGACATTGGGGGCAGGATGGAGACATGGAGGCAAGATGGAGACAATGGGGACAGGACGGAGAGATATTGGGGGCAGGATGGAGACAATGAGGGCAGGATGGAGACATTGGGGCAGAATGGAGACATGGGGGCAGGATGGAGACATTGGGGGCAGAAAGGAGACATGGGGACAGGATGTAGACAATGGGGACAGGATGGAGAGACATTGGGGGCAGAATGGAGACAATGGGGGCAGGATGGAGACATTGGGGCAGAATGGAGACATTGGGAGCAGAATGGAGACAAATTGAGACATGGAGCAGGATGGAGACAAAGGGGGCAGGGTGGAGAGACATGGGGGCATGATGGAGAGACATTGACAGCAGGATGGAGACAAATGGAGACATGGGGCAGGATGGAGACTATGGGGGCAGGATGGAAACAAATGGGGGCAGAATGGAAACAAATGGAGACATGGGGGCAGGATGGAGAGGCATGGGTGGCAGGATGGAGACATTGGGGGCAGGATGGATACAAATTGAGACATAGGGCAGGATGAAAACAATGGGGGCAGGATGGAGATATTGGGGGCAGGATGGGGACATGGGGGCAGAATGGAGACATTGGGGGCAGAATGGAGACAATGGGGACAGGATGGAGACATGGGGGCAGAATGGAGACATGGGGGCAGAATGGAGACATGGGGGCAGGATGGAGGCATGGGGGCAGGATGGAGACATTGGGGCAGAATGGAGACATTGGGGGCAGAATGGAGACATTGGGGGCAGAATGGAGACAAATTGAGACAGGGAGCAGGATGGAGACAAATTGAGACAATGGGGGCAGGATGGAGAGACATGGGGGGGATGGAGAGTCATGGGGGCATGATCGAGAGACATTAGCAGCAGGATGGAGACATTGGCGGCAGGACGGAGACAAATGGAGACATGGACCAGGATGGAGAGGCATGGGTGGCAGGATGGAGACATTGGGGGCAGGATGGATACAAATTGAGACATGGGGCAGGATGGAAACAATGGGGGCAGGATGGAGACATGGGGGCAGAATGGAGACATCGGGGGCAGAATGGAGACAATGGGGGCAGAATGAAGAGACATGGGGGGCAGGATGGAGAGACATGGGGGCATGATGGAGACATTGGCAGCAGGATGGAGACAATGGCGGCAGGATGGAGACAAATGGAGACATGGGGCAGATGGAGACAATGGGGGCAGAATGGAGACAAATGGGGGCAGAAAGGAGACAAATAGAGACATGGAGCAGGATGGAGAGACATGAGGGGCTGGATGGAGACATTGGGGGCAGGATGGATACAAATTGAGACATGGGGCAGGATGGAAACAATGGGGGCAGGATGGAGACATTGGGGGCAGGATGGAGACATTGGGGGCAGAATAGAGACATTGGGGGCAGAATGGAGACATATGGAGACAAGGGGGCAGGATGGAGACATGGGGGCAGAATGGAGACACGGGGGCAGGATGGAGAGACATGGGGCAGCATGCGGACATTGGAGGCAGAATGGATACAAATTGAGACATGGGGCAGGATGGAGACATTGGAGGCAGGATGGAGACATGGGGGCAAAATGGAGACAAATGGAGACATAGGGGCAGGGTGGAGACAATGGGGCAGAATGGAGACAAATGGAGACATGGGGGGCAAGATGGAGACATTAGGGGCAGAATGGAGACATGGGGCAGGATGGAGACAAAATGGGGCAGGGTGGAGGCAATGGGGGCAGGATGGAGACATGGGGCAGGATGGAGACAAATGGAGACATGGGGGCAGGATGAAGACAAATGGAGACATGGGGGCAGAATAGAGTCAAATGGGCACAGGATGGAGACAAAGGGAGCAGGATGGAGACAATGGGGGCAGGATGGAGACATTGGGGGCAGGATGTGGGACATTATTACTGTAGGGGCTAATTATGGAGACAATGAGGGCAGGATGGAGACATGGGGGCAGGATGTGGGATATTATTACTGTAGCTGCTAATTAAAGGAAATTATTACTGCTGTGATGTATTTTATTTTTGAGGATACTGTTTTCAGTGTCGGAGGTCCTGTTATTGTGCAGGGTGGCACTATGTCGCTTTTTTTTTTCTTCATATGGTGTAGTGTAGAAGTTGGGGAAAAATTGAGGAACGTGCTCTGTAAGCGGTGCTCTAGATCACTGTGTTATTTTATGCAGAGATGGGTCCTGGCTGGAAGAAGTGATGGTGGTCTGTGCTGGATGAACAAGAAAAGCAAAGATGAAGGCCTCCACCTAGAGACATCACCGGTGAGTCAGTGTTACCTGTACACTGACACTATACACTGTATACTATGTACAGAGCTCCTGTGTATAATGTCACAGATGATCACTGTATTACATGTATATTATATATTATATACAGAGCTCTTGTGTATAAAGTCACTGGTGATCACTGTATTACCTGTACACTGACACTATATACAGAGCTCCTGTGTATAATGTCACTAGTGAGTCAGTGTGCTACCAGCACACTGACACTATATACTATGTACAGAGCTTCTGTGTATTATGGCACTTATGGTAATACTAGTATTGTGGGGGTTTTTTTATTAATGATCAGTATGGTAGTATTCGGTCACTATGTAGTGGTAATATGTGGTCTGGTCATGGTGTGACAGTATTTGTCCCTTGTATGTGGTATTATTCGGTCACTATGTGGTGGTAATATGCGGTCCGGTCATGGTGTGACGGTATTTGTCCCTTGTATGTGGTATTATTCGATCACTATGTGGTGTTAATATGTGGTCTGGTCATGGTGTGGTGGTATTTGTTCCCTGTATGTGGTATTATTCGGTCACTATGTGGTGGTAATATGTGGTCCAGCCATGGTGTGACGGTATTTGTCCCTTGTACGTGATATTATCGGTCATTTTAAAAAATGTATGTGACACATTCCCTTAAATAAAAATAAATAAAAATATACCTAAAAAGATTATTGGGTATTATAAGAAATGTTTAATAGGTTAGAGTAGAGTAGGGACCGGCCAGAAGAGTCTACCTTGTCCTGGTGGCGGCTTAAAAAAACCTTTTGGCTAAAACAAAAGCTACTGGCTATGTATGTGATATGGTGCTCGATGGGAACTGTCACTGTGTGCAGAAGTGGAGTTTTTCCAAGAGTGGGACTGTGGAAGGTTTGAGAAGTGGAGGCAGAGCTGGGGTGGAGCCTGGGCGGAGTCTCAAGGGGGCCCACAAATTTTGTCAGTATGGGGCCCCGAGATTCCTAGTGGCAGCCTGATCACACACAGTAGCTCTTTACCTACCATAGGTCAGATGAGGTGAGCAGAGTAGATGTGATATTTTGTGTATACAGCCATATGTAAACTTTTGGTGATCTGCAAATTACAGAACCTGAACCACATTCACACAGATATATAGAGATGTCCATACTCCATACATAGAATCCTAGAATGTTAGAGTTGGAAGGGACCTCCAGGATCATCGTGTCCAATCCCCTGTTCAATGCAGGATTCACTAAACCATCTCAGACAGAGGTCTGTCCAGCCTTTGTATGAAGACGTCCATTGGAGGAGAACTCACCACCTCTCGGGGCCGCCTGTTCCACTCATTGATCACCTCACTGTCAAAAAGTTTTTTTCTGATTTCTAATCTGTGTCTCCTCCCTTTCAGTTTCATCCCATTGCTTCTCGTGTTTCCATGTGCAAATGAGAGTAAGGATGACCCTCTACACTGTGACAGCCCTTCAGATATTTGCAGACAGCTATTAAGTCTCCTTTTAATCTTTTTTATAAGCTAAATATTCTCAGATCCTTTAACCGTTCCTCGTAAGGACATAGTTTACAGTCCGCTCACTATTCTGGTCTATCTTCTCTGAACTTGCTCTAGTTCTTAGATTTTTTTTTTTAAATGTGGTGCCCAGAACTGGACACAGTATTCCAGATGAGGTCTGACCAAGCAGGAATAGAGGGATAATTACTTCATGTGATCTAAACTCTATGCTTCTTTTAATACATCCCAGAATTGTGTTTGCCTTTTTTGCTGCTGCATCACACTGTTGACTCATGTGCAGTCTGTGATCTATTAGTATACCTAAGTCTTTTTCACACGTGCTGTTGCTTCGTTCTATTCCTCCCATTCTGTAGATGTCATTTTTGCTTTTCTTGCCCAGATGTAGAATCTTGTATTTCTCCTTGTTAAATACCATTCTGTTAGTCGCTGCCCATTGTTACATTGTCACATTTTACATTGTGTATTATGGGGATGGGGGCCCCCTGACATCTCTGATATGGGGCGCTCTCTCCAGGACTGCGCTTTATGGAAAACCTTCCCTGCTAGCATTATCACATACTTAGACAACTCTCTGATCCCCATCTAATCAGCACCCTTAAAACACTCATCTCCTTAAATGCTCTGTGCTGATGAGGAAACCAACTCTCCTCCATTAATCTATCACTCCTCCGCTGTTGCCCCTTTTACTCGCAGGCCTATCATCTCCATATATGTGGGCAGCTCATAGCTCACAGGATCAATACCCCCATCTCATGAAATACTCTGTGCTGCTGGGTCATCTTGGAACTTCCGTTATCAGTCTGTGACCTCTATAGTAAAGCAAGTATCTGATAGCTGCGCCCTCGTATGGCTTTTTTTCTGGAATTTCCCACAACAAGATTAATGGTAGAATTAAACACCCAAAGCATTCTGTCTTTAAGTCTCCCTCTTGTGGTGACGCTTCATTACTACATGCCCTGGTAAAAAGAACTTTTGCAGTCACTTTTGAATTTCTTTAATGCAAAACAGCAACTTTGCAATGCCGTTTTGAGGATACAGCTACCTCCCTGGTTACAGCTGCAACCCCTCTGTGTACTCTGATGTCTTACTCCACTCCACGTGCAAGAAAAGGGAGCAGGAGGAGTGTAGGAAGCAGGGTTATTATTAACCATCAAAGCACATAAGTCTGCATAGAACCTGCATACACAAAATGGTAAGTAGATGAAAGGGTAGCTGAAGTCTACAAAAGAAATCATCGGATCCAGAAGTGATCGGTAACAGTTTCAGGATCCAGATCCCTTCCAATGAAAAGGGCCCCAAAAAGGGCAGGATAGGCCCCAAAAAGGGCAGGATATAGGGGCCCAAGGACAAGTTTTCAGATTTCTTTCCTTTAATACAAAAGTCAGATGAGTAGATGAGACAAACTCCAAAAAATAGAACTTTATACCATGATTCATAGACTTCACACATAAAGGGGTCCCCCGCTTTTTCCACAGCAGCGTCATATGGGCGCATTTCTGCGTCAGTTTGGGTAATTAGGCCCATATTACGCCCACGTGGGGCACCGCTCATATAAAGTTCTTTTGTGTTTCAAATATTTTTTTTCAAGATCTCTGCTTGCTGTCAGTGAATGGAAGACTATGTCCTGCCCATACAGCTGAAGCTTTGCTACATTGTATCAGTCCTTTGTGAGTATTACTTCCATCCCGACAGTTTGTTATATTGTATCGGTATCATTAATACTTGTCACTGCTGAGACTTTGCTACAATTAAGTCCTTAAGCACAAGAGTCCCCGTTCACTGAGAGCAAGCAGTGATCTTGCAAACTTTAAAGAAAGAGATGAGAAATAGATTAAAAAGTTGATTTAAATCGGAGGACCCCTTTAAAAACACACACTACTATTCAGAATAGCAGAAACCACACAAGGTGACGGCAGCACGATACCACGGGCTTATAGTCGAAGGACATGTCTAAAATTCTGGAAGAGGTGTTAAATATGCCCCCTCCTATAAACGTGCAGCTTTGTATAATAGTAATAACTAAGGAGAAAAAAAACTCGGTAACATAATATTTGCATATCAAGGCGACACTGCCGTGGAGCGATGACGTCCGTGCCGTGCAATGGGCAGCAAAGGGTTAAGCCATGCCACATGCAGGCAGATCAGATGGCGCCAGGGGGGCCACCCGTGCCTCCTCCTAGCGATTCAACCGCATCTCCAGGTTCTCAGGGGTCTCCTTCAGTTTGCATCGTCAGACGACCATCCGTGGACACATGGACCATTCGCTCTTCGTCCATTCGGCTCAGGAGCAGCTGCTAAGGCGTCTACGTAGGAGAGTGACCGGCTTCGTCTTCTCATCCTCCTGGTCGCTTTCGCACTGCCTCTGAAAGGGTCAAAGTTAGAATGAGGTTTGATCACAGTTTAGGCCAAAAAATGTCCAAGTTGGAAATACCCCTTTAAGAGCCAAGTTTCTAGGTCACATGTCTGACAGCGAGCTGGAGACCCCCACTTCCTGTAGAGTGATAGAAGAGCCACCCCCACTTCCTGTAGAGCGATAGAAGAGCCACCCCCACTTCCTGTAGAGCGATAGAAGAGCCACCCCCACTTCCTGTAGAGCAATAAAAGAGCCGCCCCCACTTCCTATGGAAAAACAAAAGACCTACCCCACTTAATGTAGAGAAACAAAGACAAAAGCCCACTTCCTGTAGAGAAACAAATACCTGTTCCCACTTCCTGCTGAGAGACAAAGACCCATTTCCTGTGAGAGACAAAATCCTGCCTCCTGCTATGTAGAGAAACAAAGAACCACACCCAACTCCTGTAGAGAGCAAGACCAGTCCCCACTTCCTGTAGAGACACAAAGACTGACCCTCACTTCCTATAGTTGGACGAAAAAAACACTCCCCCTTCCTGTAAAGATGCAAAGACCCCTCCCTCCCACATACTGTAGAAAGAAAGACCCTCCCATTTTCTATAGAGAAACAAAACCACCCCACATGCTGTACAGAGCAAGACCCATCCTCTCTTGCTATAGAGAAACAAAGACTGACCCCCACCTTCCTAGAGGTTCAAAGATCCACTTCCTGTAAAGATGCAAAGACTTGAAGTCACTTGATGTAGAGAATCAAAGACACGTCCCTACTTTCTGTATATACAAAGACATAAAGACCCCCACTTCCTTTAGAGAAATAAAGAAAGTCTCCCACTTCCTGTTGAAAAACAAAGAAACACTCCCACTTCCTGTAGAGAGACAAAGACTCGCCTCCACTTCCTGTAAAGTGATAAAGACCTGCCTCCACTTCCTGTAAAGAGACAAAGACTGGCCTTCACTTCCTGTAAAGAGACAAAGACCTGCCCCCACTTTCTGTAAAGAGACAAAGACTAGCCTCCACTTCCTGTAAAGAGACAAAGACCGGCCTCCACTTCCTGTAAAGAGACAAAGACTAGCCTCCACTTCCTGTAGAGAGAGAAAGACCCACCCCCACATTCACAGAGAGGCAAAGACCCCCGGCCTGCCGCTCATTCTGGAATAATAATCCTCACTAAGTGGAACTTAGAAATCGGAGTGAATATGTCATCTACATTGTAGATGACATATTCACTCCGATTTCTAAGTTCCGCTGCGTTCGGTGCGTTCCACAGCCTCAGCTTTCGTCTCACGCGCTGCTGCGCTCACTCCACCGGATATGACATCACCGGAAGTGGCCTGCGTTCCACTAGGTGAGTGTGGGTTCCACTAGGTGAGCGTGCGTTCCACTAGGTGAGCCTGCGTTCCACTAGGTGAGCCTGCGTTCCACTAGGTGAGCGTGCGTTCCACTAGGTGAGTGTGCGTTCCACTAGGTGAGTGTGGGTTCCACTAGGTGAGCGTGCGTTCCACTAGGTGAGCGTGCATTTCACTAGGTGAGCGTGCGTTCCACTAGGTGAGCGTGCGTTCCACTAGGTGAGTGTGCGTTTCACTAGGTGAGCGTGCGTTCCACTAGGTGAGCGTGCGTTCCACTAGGTGAGCGTGCATTTCACTAGGTGAGCGTGCGTTCCACTAGGTGAGCCTGCGTTCCACTAGGTGAGTGTGCGTTCCACACACTACCGCATGCCATTGTCCGGAGTGTTATTTACTGTTATGCATTAAGCTGATGGGTTTGACATTATTGGCAATTAGAAGTGGACTCATATCCACCTGATCATTGGAATCTTAGCTTCGTTTATAAACTCCTCCTCTGGGCTATAGCACTGCTTCACCAGTGAAGACAGCTATGCTTTATCATGTTGAGACAGCTTAGCCTTTATGGTGCTACACAATAGGGTCCCCTGATGACTCCGAAAAGGAAGAAACGCGTCGGGACTACAGGGCAAGCACAGGGCTACTAGAGCAGTCTAGATGTGGACTGTCCTTGTTAGGGCAGGAGTAAAGGGGTACAGGGATAGTGCAGTCCATGTAGGGTAATAATAGGGGCAGAAAAATACGCCTCCCCTGGACTATTGCCTATCTACCGGTTTCCCCTTCAGGAAATATTTCGTCCTTATTTCCCGACTGTGACGTGCACTACTCCACCTATTGGGTTGAGGACGTTCCATTACTTTTATTCAACTGTCTAAATGTTATTCTATATGGTTGATAAACATTTTCCATGAATGATGTCATTGTCATATGAACGCATATGAGGTACGTTTTATCAATCATTCTAAGCCGTCTTTTCTTGTTACGAGCAGGATCATCACTCTGATAACTTTCTCCACTTTCTTGTTGGACGTTGCACAGAGACCCGGTTTCATTTAGGTAATATTTAATGATCCTCTCTGATCAGGGTCTGGTACGCCACCCGGGTGACGGGCTTTACTCTCTTACTTAGTTGTTAAGGGAGTATTTGCACATTGTCTCCATTATAATTGTCTTACAAAAATATTTTAAATTTATCTATTAAAAGTTATATTTTATATAGTTAATGCCCTGGCTGTAATTTCTTGATGACTGGGTATGAGATATATATGTGAAAACAAATCTTAATATTGCTACTTATAAGATGTTAGGACGCCATCATCACTTACCAACTCCTCCTCGGGTTTGGCAGGATTACACAGCAGCTTCATTCTACAGAGTCGGTTACAGGCTGAAACCATGTTATACGAGAGCTGGGGAAACGGAGGAATAACATCCAGTAAACCTATAGTCGGACATATAACCGACCACAAACTCCCCCATGCTCATGGTCTAAACTCCTCACCTTCCACTTCCGCCGTGCGTTAAACTTTTTAAAATTCTTTATATTAATGGACGATCGACTCCTGTTGGCCGCCTGCTTTCTGGTCAGTGGCTGTATACAGAATTACATTCATAGTGAGTGTATATACATTGGATAAATTGTACAGGGCTAGACTGCCACCTGCTGGCTGCATGCAGAACAACAGTTCCAATAAAATATATATGTAAAAACTAAAAGAGTTTTTTTTTTATTTTTAAAGTAGTACCAAAATATAATAAATCAGTCATTTTCTTTTTTTTTTGTGGTCTAGTTGTTTTTCATTTTTTTATTCAGTCACACATACTTTTTAACCCTTTATTAAACCCTTGCAGTACCCTCTTGTTTCCAGAAGGTGTCAGAATTGAACCAAAAATTTTAAAAAGGAGACAGAAAATTCACTAACCTTAATCCAGGGGTGAATGAGACATTCCACCGCCGTCATCCTGTCCCTATAAAAGAGGGAGATTATTCTTCATTTGATGCCTGTGCCTTTGAGATCTGCATACAGTAGTACTTGCTGTACAGGGGTGGTCCAATGCTTAAAGCCCCCATCTCCTTCCAATAAGACACATGTACTTTCAAAAATATGGCGAAAGTATCAGAAAATGTAAAAAAAAAAAAGTTGCAAGGTTTTGCACAAACAAAATGTCCACCAAAAATGGAAACTTTTTTTTTTTTACTGCCACTAATCTGATCAAGTGTTTTTTAAGGACCGCCCCCGAGGAGCCCCATTTTTGAATGCAGCATGCAGAAGCCCCGCCCATTTCCAAGTGTAGATCACATGATCATCTCAGCAATATCAGGACTGTTGGCAAATATGGCACCGGAAGCACCAGCAGCTCCATGTTGGCCTACCTGGGCTCTTTGAGTAGCAGCTGCTGGATGAATTCTTTGGCCATATCACTGGTGTCTCTGAAATAGCGGTCATCAAATTCGTAGTTGCCCGACACCACGTTTGTCAGCGTTTCTGAGTCCGTTTCACCTTGAAATGGCGACAAACCGCTGAGTCTGCCATAAAGAAAACGTTACCGCATTAAAGGCCCCCTATGAAGCTCTTAAAGGGGTCTGCCCAGCATAGGGTTGTGGCAATAATAATAAGGGGTGGAAAATGGTTCTGAAAATTTTACAGCCACATGTAATTCTATTTTCCCACAATTTAGGCTACAAATATATACTTGTGACAGTGTACTTACAGTATATATGTAATCACTCCAATACTCCTGGAAAACAAGAGCGCATAAAACAGGTAAGAAAACATTCTAGAAAAATACCTAAAAAATCATTTCAAATTTAAGTCCCTACACTCAGATCATTACGACTTGGGTTTGATACCTGCTGAGATACTGGCATGCTTTGCAGAATATATAGGTCAGGGGTTTAAAACTTACCACATATCAGTCGGTGGTCCTAGGGGTTCATAGTTTATGACTTCCGGTGCTGAAAAAAAAAAAAAAAAAAAAAACTATACAAAACTCATTGGAATTATTTCCTCCTTGGAGTGGTGGTCACAATTATGTTTCCTCATACTCGAATATAAACCATAAAGAACAATGGTCTCTATCAGTAAAACGAAGCTGAACACAAGAGGCGACCTGCTCTATCATTTAATATTAGAAAAAGAAAATGGAAAGAGCAGCTCCAATCAGATTTCATCTACATAGTCCCGCCCCCGAGGAGCACTTGGAAACCTACATTTCTAATACGGTTGATTGTGTCATGTAGAATACCGTCATATATTAGATGTACAATGAAAAGTTATATTGTGGTACCGTATTAGCCAAAAAAATAGATGTGAATACTGTTATGCCCAAAAATGACAACAGTATTCTCGGAGTGATACCTTTATTGGCGAACCAGAAAAAATATATGTGCTCTGAAAGCTTGCATATATATGTATATATATATATATATATATATATATATATATATATATATATTTTTTTTTTTTTTTTTCTTTTTTTTTCTTTCTGGTTAGCCAATAAAGGTATCACACCAAGAATATTTACGTCATATATTAGAATAATTGATCTGAGCTCCTCCACTATTAAATGATAGCAGCGCAGGCTGAAGAATAACCACTATTCTCTTACGTGGGTAATATATACATATGGAGACCACTGTAAATTACCAATATATTGAGGAGTCCCGCACAGGCTCTTAAATACTGCTCCTTCTTCAATTTTCTGGGCTAATCCAAAGTCAATTATTTTGATCTTCGGGTGTGGCACTTCTTTCTCTAGCAGCATAATGTTTTCAGGCTAAAAGGGAGATTGATCCAATTAGGATATATGGAAAATAGAGTCCTGGACTAAAAGGTTTTCAAAGGATGTTAATAAAAAAAAAATGTATATATACGCTGTATATATATATATATATATGTATATATGAAGAGCACATAAGGAGAATAAAGACGATAAAGGGGCCACTAGATTAGAAAAGATTATAGCAAAATAAATAATCAGTCACACAATGAGGGTAAGTAAAGATACAATAGGAAAAGCTTAAAAACAACCCACTCCACATGGCAATCTCCATAGTAAGTCCTATATTATACACAAATGAATCATTAATTACAGACATATAGGAACAAGGAAGATGTCACCATGGGGGAAAAAATCAATAGGTAACATCTCTGTAAAAATTTCCCAAAATGTTATATTGTAATGCCCTTATGACATGGATGGAGTGTTTAATCACTCAATCGCTCTTGCATATACATATTCCCCAGAGCGTTCTCTGTATACATACCAGGGAAGGAAGACCCACGTCACGAGGCAGTCAAAGGGCAGTCAGGAATAGGTGGACCTATTTGGAGAGCGCACACGTGGAGCGGGATGCCCCGACGCGCGTTTCGGTCACCCTTTTATATATATCTATATATATATAGATATATATATATATACTGTATGTGGCACACTTGCAATAGAAAATCTATGTGTTATATTTATGTATGATATATTTTAATAATTTTAATATAACACTGTCCCTTTAAGAGAAAAAAAGTATTTGCTGATCAAAGCTATTGAATTTCTTATTGGCAAAAATCATTCTAGCAAACAGCAGGAAATAAATGATGACAACTGGAAAAAAATTTGATGATTTTATCGCTTTGATTTGGACCCACTTTAGTGAACATATCACATGCTCCGCCATTTAAAGGGACAGCGCCATTTATCACATTTCAGTCCTTAAACTAATGGCAAGTTAAAGAGACCTCCATTTATCTGCAATCTATGTATTGTATACAGGTTCAGGTTCCTTTAAAAACTACCAGTTTACTAAGGGACAGGACATAGTGAGTGTGATCCTGTGATTGGACGAAGCAATTACAGTCAGAGGGGAGGTATGAAGAACTAACCCCGCCCATGAGGAGCATAGTGCTGCCCAGAAACAGGCAGTTGTGACACTTATATGCTCAGCCACCACGCTGTCAGATGGAGCAGCACACTGCATACTTGGCAACTGTCCTGATTTACCCAAGATAGCCTCATGAACCGGTGCCCCCAAAGGGGAGGAGCTTAGTAAAACCACACCCCCAAAGTGTCTTGATGGCATCCTTGGCTGTGTTGAGTATTCTTTTGGGAAAAGGCATAAATGGCCTTATTTTTCTGGTATAGGTGACAGTGGTCTGGTGTGTCTACTTGTGCGCCATTGACTTTGGGACCCACGCTCTCAGGATCGCTGGGAGTACCAAAGGTCACACCCACAAGGATCCTATTACTTCTTACAGCTGCATTTACTACAATAGGATCCGATCCGGTCACCCCCACAAGGATCCCATTACTTCTTACAGCTGCATTTACTACAATAGGATCCGATTCGGTCACACCCACAAGGATCCCATTACTTCTTACAGCTGCATTTACTACAATAGGATCCGATCCGGTCACACCCACAAGGATCCCATTACTTCTTACAGCTGCATTTACTACAATAGGATCCGATCCGGTCACACCCACAAGGATCCTATTACTTCTTACAGTTGCATTTACTACAATAGGATCTGATCCGGTCACACCCACAAGGATCCCATTACTTCTTACAGCTGCATTTACTACAATAGGATCCGATCCGGTCACACCCACAAGGATCCTATTACTTCTTACAGTTGCATTTACTACAATAGGATCTGATCCGGTCACACCCACAAGGATCCTATTACTTCTTACAGCTGCATTTACTACAATAGGATCCGATCCGGTGAGGATATGATTATCAGCAGCACAAATCTCTCTGATAGTTTGCTACAATGTATCAGTACAGCCTTCAGCTCAAGGAGGAATAAGCCCAGAGAGCCCCTTTAAAACGTTTTGGGAATAAAACACTAGAAAACAGAAATTCAAAAAATAGAGGAAATACTGGTGGCAAGTGGCTAAGGAGAGGTCACCTTCAGGTCAAAGTGTGCGATGCTCCTGGAGTGCATGTAAGCGACGCCCTTTAGGATCTGCTCCAGGAACACGATGGCGTCCTCCTCCGACAGCGCTTCCTTCTCAGCGATGAAGTCAAACAGTTCCCCCCCTCTGATCCTGCAAATAGGGGACACCAGGGAGGGGGTGAGACCTTAACGTGCATCGCTCCATGAGGGAGGGAGATGGCGATTTTCATGGAAACTGACAGTTTTTCATGATTTTTTTTTCATTACAAGCAGTGGTGTGTACGGACCACCCAAAGCGCAGGCAGCTGAGTAAACAAGGAGCCGCCCACCTGTGCTCACCCCACGGCCGCACAGCGGAGAGCTCCAGTATAACACAGTATAATCGGCATCAGGCTCCACAGCTGGAGTGTAATAATATGGGAGACAAGTAGACAGATCCATGGAGAACACAGACACAACAGGCCGGCCTGTGGGACGCCAAGGGATTAGGGCACATTGCTTCCTGACAAGATGTCAAGAACAGGATCATCGGCCATGTAATGGGTGATACGTAGAGTTCTATCATCCATCGCTCTATCAGCTAGTTCTGTCTGTTACATAGAGTTCTACAATCTATAGATCTCTATCAGCTAGTTCTGTCTGACGTGTAAAGTGCTACAATCTATGGATCTTTAACAGCTAGTTCTGTCTGATACGTAGAGTGCTACAATCCACAGAT
This sequence comes from Phyllobates terribilis, assembly GCF_046119375.1. NCBI lineage: Eukaryota > Metazoa > Chordata > Amphibia > Anura > Dendrobatidae > Phyllobates > Phyllobates terribilis. Next base: position 153,964,483 of record NW_027362767.1, read on the forward strand.
CTCTATCAGCTAGTTCTGTCTGTTATGTAGAGTTCTATAATCCATCAATCAGCTAGTTCTGTCTGACGTGTAGCGTTCTACAATCTATGGATCTTTATCAGCTAGTTCTGTCTGGTACGTAGAGTTCTATAATCCATCAATCAGCTAGTTCTGTCTGATGTGTAGAGTTCTACAATCTATGGATCTCTATCAGCTAGTTTTGTCTGGTATGTAGAGTTCTACAATCTATGGATCTCTATCAGTTAGTTCTGTCTGGTACGTAGAGTTCTATCATCTATAGATCTTTATCAGTTAGTTCTGTCTGGTACGTAGAGTTCTATCATCTATAGATCTTTATCAGTTAGTTCTGTCTGGTATGTAGAGTTCTATCATCTATAGATCTTTATCAGCTAGTTCTGTCTGGTACGTAGAGTTCTATCATCTATAGATCTTTATCAGCTAGTTCTGTCTGGTACGTAGAGTTCTATCATCTATAGATCTTTATCAGCTAGTTCTGTCTGGTACGTAGAGTTCTATCATCTATAGATCTTTGTCAGCTAGTTCTGTCTGGTACGTAGAGTTCTATCATCTATAGATCTTTATCAGCTAGTTCTGTCTGGTACGTAGAGTTCTATCATCTATAGATCTTTCTTTATCAGTTAGTTCTGTCTGGTACGTAGAGTTCTATCATCTATAGATCTTTCTTAATCAGCTAGTTCTGTCTGGTACGTAGAGTTCTATCATCTATAGATCTTTCTTTATCAGTTAGTTCTGTCTGGTACGTAGAGTTCTATCATCTATAGATCTTTCTTTATCAGCTAGTTCTGTCTGGTACGTAGAGTTCTATCATCTATAGATCTTTCTTTATCAGTTAGTTCTGTCTGGTACGTAGAGTTCTATCATCTATAGATCTTTATCAGCTAGTTCTGTCTGGTACGTAGAGTTCTATCATCTATAGATCTTTCTTTATCAGCTAGTTCTGTCTGGTACGTAGAGTTCTATCATCTATAGATCTTTATCAGCTAGTTCTGTCTGGTACGTAGAGTTCTATCATCTATAGATCTTTATCAGCTAGTTCTGTCTGGTACGTAGAGTTCTATCATCTATAGATCTTTATCAGCTAGTTCTGTCTGGTATGTAGAGTTCTATCATCTATAGATCTTTATCAGTTAGTTCTGTCTGGTACGTAGAGTTCTATCATCTATAGAGCTTTCTTTATCAGTTAGTTCTGTCTGGTACGTAGAGTTCTATCATCTATAGATCTTTATCAGCTAGTTCTGTCTGGTACGTAGAGTTCTATCATCTATAGATCTTTATCAGCTAGTTCTGTCTGGTACGTAGAGTTCTATCATCTATAGATCTTTATCAGCTAGTTCTGTCTGGTATGTAGAGTTCTATCATCTATAGATCTTTATCAGTTAGTTCTGTCTGGTACGTAAAGTTCTATCATCTATAGAGCTTTCTTTATCAGCTAGTTCTGTCTGGTACGTAGAGTTCTATCATCTAAGATCTTTCTTTATCAGCTAGTTCTGTCTGGTACGTAGAGTTCTATCATCTATAGAGCTTTCTTTATCAGTTAGTTCTGTCTGGTACGTAGAGTTCTATCATCTATAGATCTTTATCAGCTAGTTCTGTCTGGTACGTAGAGTTCTATCATCTATAGATCTTTCTTTATCAGCTAGTTCTGTCTGGTACGTAGAGTTCTATCATCTATAGATCTTTCTTTATCAGCTAGTTCTGTCTGGTACGTAGAGTTCTATCATCTATAGATCTTTCTTTATCAGTTAGTTCTGTCTGGTACGTAGAGTTCTATCATCTATAGATCTTTCTTTATCAGCTAGTTCTGTCTGGTACGTAGAGTTCTATCATCTATAGATCTTTATCAGTTAGTTCTGTCTGGTACGTAGAGTTCTATCATCTATAGATCTTTATCAGTTAGTTCTGTCTGGTACGTAGAGTTCTATCATCTATAGATCTTTATCAGTTAGTTCTGTCTGGTACGTAGAGTTCTATCATCTATAGATCTTTATCAGTTAGTTCTGTCTGGTACGTAGAGTTCTATCATCTATAGATCTTTATCAGTTAGTTCTGTCTGGTACGTAGAGTTCTATCATCTATAGATCTTTATCAGTTAGTTCTGTCTGGTACGTAGAGTTCTATCATCTATAGATCTTTATCAGTTAGTTCTGTCTGGTACGTAGAGTTCTATCATCTATAGATCTTTATCAGTTAGTTCTGTCTGGTACGTAGAGTTCTATCATCTATAGATCTTTATCAGCTAGTTCTGTCTGGTACGTAGAGTTCTATCATCTAAGATCTTTCTTTATCAGCTAGTTCTGTCTGGTACGTAGAGTTCTATCATCTATAGAGCTTTCTTTATCAGTTAGTTCTGTCTGGTACGTAGAGTTCTATCATCTATAGATCTTTATCAGTTAGTTCTGTCTGGTACGTAGAGTTCTATCATCTATAGATCTTTATCAGTTAGTTCTGTCTGGTACGTAGAGTTCTATCATCTATAGATCTTTATCAGTTAGTTCTGTCTGGTACGTAGAGTTCTATCATCTATAGATCTTTATCAGTTAGTTCTGTCTGGTACGTAGAGTTCTATCATCTATAGATCTTTATCAGTTAGTTCTGTCTGGTACGTAGAGTTCTATCATCTATAGATCTTTATCAGTTAGTTCTGTCTGGTACGTAGAGTTCTATCATCTATAGATCTTTATCAGCTAGTTCTGTCTGGTACGTAGAGTTCTATCATCTAAGATCTTTCTTTATCAGCTAGTTCTGTCTGGTACGTAGAGTTCTATCATCTATAGAGCTTTCTTTATCAGTTAGTTCTGTCTGGTACGTAGAGTTCTATCATCTATAGATCTTTATCAGTTAGTTCTGTCTGGTACGTAAAGTTCTATCATCTATAGATCTTTCTTTATCAGTTAGTTCTGTCTGGTACGTAGAGTTCTATCATCTATAGATCTTTCTTTATCAGCTAGTTCTGTCTGGTACGTAGAGTTCTATCATCTATAGATCTTTCTTTATCAGTTAGTTCTGTCTGGTACGTAGAGTTCTATCATCTATAGATCTTTCTTTATCAGCTAGTTCTGTCTGGTACGTAGAGTTCTATCATCTATAGATCTTTATCAGTTAGTTCTGTCTGGTACGTAGAGTTCTATCATCTATAGATCTTTCTTTATCAGTTAGTTCTGGCTGGTACGTACAGTTCCAGGATCAGCACCATTTCTGCTTTGCTGGCGAAGACATCGTGCAGCCTCATGATACTTGGGTGCTCCAGCTGCTGTAGGATGAACACTTCTCTCTCCACCTGCTCGCGGTCCAGCCCCAGTCGGCTTCCTTTGCACTTGCGCGTCTTGATGAACTTCCCGGCATAGAAGGTTCCCGTACTCTTCTCTCTGCATTTCTTCACCTCTCCAAAGTGACCGCTGAAAGACCAAGAGGACTGTATCATGGACTGAGCAATGGGGCGTATCTAATCCTATCATGTGTGACGCTCTCAGCTGAGCCGTGTATCTAAGCCTGCACTGCATACGGCACGATGCACACATGAATACGTCAGGGCCGGATTTATGGGGCAGGTCTTTTCCTTCAGCAGGAAGAACCCGGGGACATGTCCTGCAATCGTGTGATTGAAGGGGCTCATACAGGACATTAGGAAGAGACAAACATTTCCTGTTTATAGGACATTACTGATAGAAGCTCCGCACAGAACACAAAACATATCAGTCCCGCTCAGATACACAAATCTGTCACGGCTGTACGGTAGCAGCCTGACCCTGACCTTACAATGGGACCAGAAAGTCTCCACAAGGCCCTTACCGGTCAGACAACATCATTTACTTTGGGTCAGTTTGGTCCATAAGAGGATCCAACTAATGGGCAATCACAACAGTATCTGTGAGGTTCAGCAGAGGGCGCTGTATGGCAGTATTATCTGCACATTGTATAGCGGTATTATTGGAGCTCTCTATTCAGTACAATGGTGTCATTTGAACACTCTGTATGGTTGTATTACTTGCATAGTATAAGTTGTATATTAGTATTAACTGGGTGCTGTACGGTGGTATTATTTGAGCACTGTATGGTATCATCATTTTGATGATATATAGTATTTGAGCACTGTAGGTAGTACAGTAGTATTATTTGGGCACTCTGTGGTTGTATTATATGCACACTATGTTGTATGATGGTATTGTTTTGGTACAGTTTGGTTGTGTTTTTTTCAGAATATATTTTGTATGATGATATTATTTGGTCGTATTATACATATATATATATAATATTTGAACGCAGTGTGGTGGTGTTATTTGAGCACTTTTCGGCTTCACTATTTTGGTGATATATGGTATTAAAAACTATGTAGTATGATGGTATTATTTGGGCACTATATGGTATTATTTTGATGATATATAGTATTTGAGCACTGTAGGTAGTACGGTAGTATTATTTGGGCACTCTGTGGTTGTATTATATGCACAATATGTTGTAAGATGGTATTGTTTTGGTACAGTTTGGTTGTGTTATTTCCATAATATATTTTGTATGATGGTATTATTTGGGCACTCTGGGCTATAATATTTGAACACAGTATGGTGGTGTTATTTTGGTGATATAGTATTATTTATTATTATAGCGCCATTTATTCCATGGCGCTTTACATGTGATAGGGATATACATAGCAAAAACATTTACATAATCTTAACAAAATGAGTCAGCGACTGGTACAGGAGGAGCGAGGACCCTGCCCGCGAGGGCTCACAGTCTACAAGGGATGGGTGAGGATACAGTAGGTGGGGGTAGAGGAGGTCACGCAGTAATGTGGTGGGGCGGTGGTTACTGCAGGTTGTAGGCTTGTCGGATGAGGTGGGTCTTCAGGTTCCTTTTGAAGGTTTCCACGGTAGGCGAGAGTCTGATATGTTGGGGTAGAGAGATCCAGAGTAGGGGGGAAGCGCGGGAGAAATCTTGTATGCAATTATGGGAAGAGGAGATAAGAGTGGAGTAGAGAAGGAGATCTTGTGAGGATCGGAGGTTGCGTGCAGGTAAGTACCGGGAGACTAGATCACAGATGTATGGAGGAGACAGGTTGTGGATGGCTTTCTATGTCATGGTTAGGGTTTTGAACTTAAGTCTCTGGGCAATGGGGAGCCAGTGAAGGGATTGACAGAGGGGAGAGGCCGGGGAATAGCGGGGGGACAGGTGGATTAGTTGGCAGCAGAGTTTAGGATGGATTGGAGGGGAGCGAGAGTGTTAGAAGGGAGGCCACAGAGCAGGAGGTTGCAGTATTCGAGGCGGGAGATGATGAGGGCGTGCACTAGTGTTTTTGCAGAGTCTTTGCTGAGGAATGAACGGATCTGGGAGATATTTTTGAGTTGGAGTCAGCAGGAAGTGGAAAGGGCTTGGATATGTGATTTGAAGGACATATCAGAGTCCAGGGTTACCCCGAGGCAGCGAGCTTGTGAGACTGGGGAGAGTGAATAGCCATTGACGTTGATGGATAGGTCACATGGGGGGGATGAATGAGATGGTGGAAAGACGATGAGTTCTGTTTTATCCATGTTAGAAATCTGGCAGAGAAGAAGGATGAGATGGCGGACAGACATTGTGGGATTTTGGTTAGTAGGGAAGAGATATCGGGTCCAGCGAGGTAGATCTGTGTGTCATCAGCATTGATGTGATACTGAAAGCCGTGAGACTCTATGAGCTGTCCGAGGCCAAAGGTGTAGATGGAGAAGAGCAGGGGTCCTAGAACTGAACCTTGGGGGACACCGAGAGATAGGGGGCGAGATGAGGAGGTGGTGCGTGAGTGAATGTCCTGTCGGTTAGGTATGAGGAGATCCAAGATAGGGCAAAGTCCGTGATGCCAAGAGATGAGAGAATCTGTAGTAAGAGGGAATGGTCCACTGTGTCGAAGGCAGATGACAGGTCCAGAAGGAGGAGGATGGAGTAGTGTCGCTTGGATTTGGCGGTTAGAAGGTCGTTGGTGACTTTGGTCAGGGCAGTTTCAGTCGAGTGATGCGGTCGGAAGCCAGATTGTAGGCGGTCGAAGAGGGAACATGAGGAGCGGTGGGAGGACAGTTCAAGGTGGATATATGGTATTCAGTTTTGAACACTTTGTGCTGTACGATCATATTATTTGTGCACTAAGTGGTTGTGTTATTTGAATACTGTATATATTTTCATTCATTTGGCGATATAGGGCATTATTATTTAAGCACTTTATGTAGTACAATATATTTGGGCACTGTATGGTTGTATTTGAGAACTGTGTGTTGTATATCGGTATTTTATTTGAGCACTGACTGATTATAATATTTGAGCACTGTATGGTTTTATTATTGAGGTGATATGGTATCATTTAAACACAACATGTAGTATGATAGTAGTATTTGGGCACCGTATGGTTATATTATTTGCACACTGTGTGATGTTTGATGGTATTATTTGGACACCCTGTGGATATATTATTTGAGCATTGTCCAGTCTTATTTGGGGATATATGGTATTATTTGAAGATTGTACATAGTGCTGAAATAATACCACTATGCTATGTATTATTTGCACATTGTCGTATGACGGCATTATTTGTATACTGTGTTATTTTATTATTTGAGAACTGTATGGTGGTGGCTTTTACGTAATGTATGGCTTTATTATTTTGGGGGCATATGGAATTATTAATTAGCAAAGTATAATACTTATTAAATGACCCCTAAAAAAATCTTATACGCATACACTCTAGATTTTGATTATTTTACTGATCCTTCGTGTTTTTCCACGCCGCTTTATATTCTCTTTCATCAGCGTAAAATCACCAAAACATACCTTAAACCTTTATATTTTCCCATGGTGTAATAATAATAAGCACCATGGCTATTAACCAGCCTATGTCCTCAGTCATCGCCTGTCTTTTCGGGTGTTTTAGTGTGAGTTACACGTTTCATGGCTTTCCCCCTCCCCATTACGCACCAAGTTCAGTTTGAGTTTCTGAATAATTGATCAGTTTATACATAATTTAGGGATTCTAGCGCGTAACGAATGTTAAAAAATCAAAGGCCCCAAGAGAATGATGTGATACAGAGCAAAGTAGTGAGCGGATCCTCTGTTCTAAGGGCGGCAAACCGAAATAAGCTCTACTAGAAACTGCCCCGGGGTGAGAATCCGAGGAATAAAACCTGCGGGAGCTCATGCATGTGACAAAGATGCACTGGAATAAATCGGAAGACCTCCTATTCCGGGGAATGGGGGTTGTTTTGCATTGAAAAAAAATGGCACCAGGTGGTAAGACAACAACAGCAACAGCTGGACATTCAAGCCCTGCCCCCCAGGATCACCCAGGAGAAACCACCTAAAACACCACACCTACTTTTCAGTGTGGGTTTTTTGAAGCCCACCTCTGCAAAATTAGGACTCTTAAGAGAGTTGCAAGTGTGATGATGTTTCCCTCTAAGTGCAGCCACACTCTCCTCCCTGACCCCTCCCGAATCGGCACTAGGTAAAAACGTAGGGCAGTAATCAGGTCTTTCTCAATTTCTATTTTCCTCAGTATTGTATGGAGTCCTACTCAGACAACCATGACTCTCACTCCATTCTTTATGGCCATGACTTGGCCACTAATCTGGCTTCACACCTCTTGGCAGCATTATCCACCAAACCACCATGGGATAAATGCTCGCTTGCCCCACCCTACATGAGCCGCGTGGCCACAATTTATCCATCATGTACTCTCAAACAGCTGCCATACCTATTTGTAGAGGCACAGAACCCTCTACAAATAGGTATGGCACCCATGGTGGTTTCTCCTAGTCGCCAACCCAACTATCACATCCGAACAGTAATGTAAAGCAACATTGGCGACCACTACAAACGGCCACAACTCCAGTGCCTATATGGCCTAGACTGCTTACCTGCCCAACTTCTCCAGAAGCTCATAGAGGTCCTCCACATTCTCATGCTTAAACGAGGTCATGTTTGGATTAAAAACTTCGTCTTCAAGGTTTACAAGTTCTTCATCGTCTCCTGAAAACCGTACTTCTTCCGAGGACTGGGAGAAAGAAAGGAGAGGATCATCTACTAAGTGTTACCGTAGCTATAAGAGAAGAATCGGGGTCCTCATATTGTCTTCGTTAACTCGTTGGCATTGAGACAATTCTAGCGTCAGATGACCAAAACACGTGATCTACTCAGATCCTCGCTCTGTACACGTCGCTGAGAAACTGAGGTATTTTATACTGATTTTCTACCAACTGCTAAGAACATTACAACATTTATTTTTAACTCTTTTTAGATCTAGTTCTTCTCAGCATCTGTGGGACATCTTCCAAATTACCACCAGTACCACATAGATAGATGCATCTTACCCTGGTTCCTTTGTTGGTGGTGGATGGGTAGGTTTTATAGATATTAAGGTCCTGGGTAGCAGGCAAATTAGGGAAACTGACACCTCAATAATTGCTTTTTTTGGACAGTTATTCTTGTATTTTTTCCCCTGGTGGTCTAGAGTAGTAGAATGGGTTCTCTTTACACTCCTTTGTGATCTAGAGTAGTGTATGAGATTTATACTATATTCCCTGGCTGGTGGTCTAGAGTAGTGTATGAGATTTATACTATATTCCCTGGCTGGTGGTCTAGAGTAGTGTATGAGATTTATACTATATTCCCTGGCTGGTGGTCTAGAGTAGTGTATGAGATTTATACTATATTCCCTGGCTGGTGGTCTAGAGTAGTGTATGAGATTTATACTATATTCCCTGGCTGGTGGTCTAGAGTAGTGTATGAGATTTATACTATATTCCCTGGCTGGTGGTCTAGAGTAGTGTATGAGGGATTATTTTACATTCACTCATTTAGAGAAGAGCAGAGTTGTACTTTATACCCCCTGCTAACCTAGAGTACTGGAGGATTATATTTTACATTCCCTGGTGGTCTAGAGTAGTGGAGGATTATATTTTACAATCCCTGGTGGTCTAGAGTAGTGGAGGATTTTATTTTACATTCCCTGGTGGTCTAGAGTAGTAGAGGATTATATTTTACATTCCCTGGTGGTCTAGAGTACTGGATGATTTTGTTTTACATTCCCTGGTGGTCTAGAGTAGTAGAGGATTATATTTTACATTCCCTGGTGGTCTAGAGTAGTAGAGGATTATATTTTACATTCCCTGGTGGTCTAGAGTAGTAGAGGATTATATTTTACATTCCCTGGTGGTCTAGAGTAGTGGAGGATTATATTTTACATTCCCTGGTGGTCTAGAGTAATAGAGGATTATATTTTACATTCCCTGGTGGTCTAGAGTAGTAGAGGATTATATTTTACATTCCCTGGTGGTCTAGAGTAGTGGAGGATTATATTTTACATTCCCTGGTGGTCTAGAGTAGTAGAGGATTATATTTTACATTCCCTGGTGGTCTAGAGTAGTGGAGGATTTTATTTTACATTCCCTGGTGGTCTAGAGTAGTGGAGGATTATATTTTACATTCCCTGGTGGTCTAGAGTAGTGGAGGATTATATTTTACATTCCCTGGTGGTCTAGAGTAGTGGAGAATTATATTTTACATTCCCTGGTGGTCTAGAGTAGTGGAGGATTTTATTTTACATTCCCTGGTGGTCTAGAGTAGTGGAGGATTATATTTTACATTCCCTGGTGGTCTAGAGTAGTGGAGGATTTAATTTTACATTCCCTGGTGGTCTAGAGTAGTGGAGGATTATATTTTACATTCCCTGGTGGTCTAGAGTAGTGGAGGATTTTATTTTACATTCCCTGGTGGTCTAGAGTAGTGGAGGATTATATTTTACATTCCCTGGTGGTCTAGAGTAGTGGAGGATTATATTTTACATTCCCTGGTGGTCTAGAGTAGTAGAGGATTATATTTTACATTCCCTGGTGGTCTAGAGTAGTGGAGGATTTTATTTTACATTCCCTGGTGGTCTAGAGTAGTGGAGGATTATATTTTACATTCCCTGGTGGTCTAGAGTAGTGGAGGATTATATTTTACATTCCCTGGTGGTCTAGAGTAGTGGAGAATTATATTTTACATTCCCTGGTGGTCTAGAGTAGTGGAGGATTTTATTTTACATTCCCTGGTGGTCTAGAGTAGTGGAGGATTATATTTTACATTCCCTGGTGGTCTAGAGTAGTGGAGGATTTAATTTTACATTCCCTGGTGGTCTAGAGTAGTGGAGGATTATATTTTACATTCCCTGGTGGTCTAGAGTAGTGGAGGATTTTATTTTACATTCCCTGGTGGTCTAGAGTAGTGGAGTGGTTTATTTTACTTTCCATAGTAGTCTACAGCAGTGTTGATGGTGTAACTTTCAGCTGCAACCAGCTCAGCCACATTTACAAGACGTTGGGCTCAATGGACCAAGCCAAAGTCAAGAGAATTCAGCTGCTATCTTAGTAAAGCCGATGTACTAGACCTCCCTATCAGAGGGTTGGTGGGAGCAAGATCCTTTATTGGATCGGGGCTGCGTTTTCTTTTTTTTATGTGCCATGAGGCCCCCGTTCTTCTGTATGTACATTCAAGATTAATCACGAATAACGCTAATAATTAAAAATGACAGAAGTTTTCCCACACTTGGAACAAGCTGGTAATTGTGCCGTGTCCTGGACATATACACTGAGAACGGGTGATATCTAGCTAGATGTCATGGAGAAGCTAAAACGACATTTTCAAAAAAGTCATAAAAATTTCCAAAGAAGATATATACTCGTAATGTAAAAGAAAATCTACAGCATCCCTCATCCAAATAATATAATACCCAATAATTAATTCTTCTAGTGTCCCGCCCCCGAAGAGTAATAATTAATTCCTCTAGTGTCCCGCCTCCAAAGAGCAATAATTAATTCCTCTAGCGTCCCGCCCCCGAAGAGCAATAATTAATTCCTCTAGCGTCCCGCCCCCAAAGAGCAATAATTAATTCCTCTAGCGTCCCGCCCCCAAAGAGCAATAATTAATTCCTCTAGTGTCTCGCCCCCGAAGAGCAATAATTCCTCTAGTGTCCCGCCCCCGAAGAGCAATAATTAATCCCTCTAGTGTCACGCCCCCGAAGAGCAATAATTAATTCCTCTAGCGTCCCGCCCCCGAAGAGCAATAATTAATTCCTCTAGTGTCCCGCCCCCGAAGAGCAATAATTAATTCCTCTAGTGTTCCGCCCCCGAAGAGCAATAATTAATCCCTCTAGTGTCACGCCCCCGAAGAGCAATAATTAATTCCTCCAGTGTCCCGACCCCGAAGAGCAATAATTAGTTCTTCCAGTGTCCCGCCCCCGAAGAGCAATAATTAATTCTAGTGTCCCGCCCCCGAAGAGCAATAATTAATCCCTCTAGTGTCCCGCCCCCGAAGAGCAATTAATTCCTCTAGTGTCCCGCCCCCAAAGAGCAGTAATTAATCCCTCTAGTGTCCCGCCCCCGAAGAGCAATAATTAATTCCTCTAGTGTCCCGCCCCCGAAGAGCAATAATTAATTCCTCTAGTGTCCCGCCCCCAAAGAGCAGTAATTAATCCCTCTAGTGTCCCGCCCCCGAAGAGCAATAATTAATTCCTCTAGTGTCCCGCCCCCGAAGAGTAATAATTAATTCCTCTAGTGTCCCGCCCCCGAAGAGCAATAATTAATTCCTCTAGTGTCCCGCCCCCAAAGAGCAGTAATTAATCCCTCTAGTGTCCCGCCCCCGAAGAGCAATAATTAATTCCTCTAGTGTCCCGCCCCCGAAGAGCAATAATTAATTCCTCTAGTGTCCCGCCCCCGAAGAGCAATAATTAATTCCTCTAGTGTCCCGCCCCCGAAGAGCAATAATTAATTCCTCTAGTGTCCCGCCCCCGAAGAGCAATAATGAATTCCTCTAGTGTCCCGCCCCCGAAGAGCAATAATGAATTCCTCTAGTGTCCCGCCCCCGAAGAGCAATAATTAATTCCTCTAGTGTCCCGCCCCCGAAGAGCAATAATTAATTCTAGTGTCCCGCCCCCGAAGAGCAATAATTAATTCCTCTAGTGTCCCGCCCCCGAAGAGCAATAATTAATTTCTCTAGTGTCCCGCCCCCGAAGAGCAATAATTAATTCCTCTAGTGTCCCGCCCACGAAGAGCAATAATTAATTCCTCTAGTGTCCCGCCCCCGAAGAGCAATAATTAATTCCTCTAGTGTCCCGCCCCCGAAGAGCAATAATTAATTCCTCTAGTGTCCCGCCCCCGAAGAGCAATAATTAATTCCTCTAGTGTCCCGCCTCTGAAGAGCAATAATTAATTCCTCTAGTGTCCCGCTCACGAAGAGCAATAATTAATTTTTCCAGTGTCCCGCCCCCGAAGAGCAATAATTAATTTCTCTAGTGTCCCACCCCCGAAGAGCAGTAATTAATTCCTCTAGTGTCCCGCCCCCGAAGAGCGTATATGAAAGATATTTATTGATTGCACCTTGTATTAGAAGTATTATTTCTGTTCTCTGCCCTATTATTTTTTAGGATATCAGCCCTTAGATCTATTCCATGTGTGATCCAGAAATCAGTGAAACAGATATATATGAAGAATTTGTGCAGCATGCATATGGCAAATGACGGTGTGCGCTGACTGATCAGATGGCAATCACGCCAATAATGTGGAGAAGCCAAGCTGAACATACAAGGTGTAAGACTGAGGCCATGCAGAAAACCCATACATTACACCTTACTTATGATGTACCAGTTTTAGTTGCGTCAGGTTTTCTTCTCTAGTTATGGTTAAAGGTAAACCCAGTATTTTGCATTGGGGATCCCGGGTACTAGCTGGAGAGCCATAATACTAGGGGGAGTAAGGTTCTCATAGGTAAAAGTTTAGCCTTCCCAAATTTCATAAGCTGTTAACTTCCAGTATGTGGTGAACTTGTACCTACTCATAGAAGCCTACATGAGAAGGAAGATCTGCAGAAAAGAGGGACAGCAGCTGTCTGAACAACTGATGGAGGAGGATTTAAGACCACCACAAACTCCCATTTAGCAGCGAACCTTAGCTGGAGGCACCGATCCTAGCTTGGCGTAAAGGCCCAAAGCAAAACAAAGAGCATCCAGCGCTTCCGGCTAAGAAAAGCCAATGGCCAAACTAATATTGGTCAAGCATATGACATACCTTTCTCAGGATGGGTGGGAATATGAGCCATCATTGGATGGGGGGGGCTATCTTTTTTTTTGTGTGTGCCATGGAGCCCCCCATTTTTCTATATATACAGGTGCTTAAATGGCACAAGGGAGGTTTACAAACTCCTTTCGGGAGCTGCCTAACAAGTGAATTTGTGGTGAAGTTGTACTAAAGGCCTACAAGAGCAGGAAGAGCTACAGAGAAGAGGGACAGCAGCTGCCTGAACCACTAATGGAGGAGAAGGATTTCAGACCACCACAGAGTCCTTTTTATCAGTGAAGCGAAGCTGGAGTCACCAATCATAGCTGGGTGTAAAGGCCCAAACCAAAACCTAGAGCATCCAGTGCTTCTGGCTTAGAAAGCCAATGGCTACATGGATTTTGGTCAAGAGTCCAACTTACCATTCCTAGGATAGGTGGCACGGCACATGAGCCATCATTGGATGGGGGAAGTCTTTTTTCCTCTGTGTGTGCCACGGGGCCCCCGTTTTCTATATACACAGATGCTTAGATGGCACCTGGGAGGTTTACAAACGCCTCTCGGGAGCTCTACTCGTTTTACCAGGAGCCTCCCAGATATATCATTTGCCCAAGAGCCACCATACACATTCATGTTCAACCCGAACGAATGCACATGTGTTCTTAATAGGGACAGAAAAACAATGAAAACATCTCAGGGGCCCGAATATTTCACCTCTCTGATCTGGACCACAGGCCCGCTCTCGAGACAGATGGAGGTCAGTGTGGTGAGACATTTTTTGATAGAGGGACAAAACTTCTAATTTTTTGTATTTTTTTATATTTGACCTTGATGAATGAATCAGTTTCCGCGCTCTCTCTCTCTCTCTCGGTTTGACGCTTTGCTTTATCAGTAATCCTGTGTGATGGATGACGTGGGAGAGATGCAGATAAGTTCAAAGCCAATGGTAGAAAATGTGGCTCTGTGGGTGGAAATCTGAAACCACAACTCAATGTAAAAATGAACGTCTTTGACTCCAGGTTATATCCCTGGAAGGTAAACCATCAGGACACGCAGAATCAAGCCACAGAGGAATGTAAGGCTGACGGCCCCACGGAAAGCCTAGAAACTCTCACACAAATGGAGACATCACAATCTATGAGGAAACCATCACTCACAAGGCCCAAGAATAAACCCGTCAACCCTCCTGGGACTTGGGGCCACCGAAAAACCTCTGCATGTTAAAGTTATATAAATGTATGATGTGACAAAGCAGCGAACAGATCATGTGGCAATCAGTCATAGCAAGCGGAAATACTGTGATTAGAGCAAGAAAACCAATGTAATGCCCACAGGGACACACCTGCCCCCGGATTAAAGAAAGCAGAGCCATGATCAGCCGTTCCCAGCCAATGATTATGATCAGCAATGCCCAGCCACCTATAGCATCAGAGGATTTGCTCCATGAAGGAACAATCTCACCTTTGGCCCTCCTGAAGGGCCCCTTTCCCCCATACTGGCAAGATATGGTATCCTGCCAATCTGTGCCAACAGCTGAAAATACAAAACATTAATAGTTAGCCTGAAATTCCAGGAAAAATACTTGGGATGTATTATAGTAGTTATATTCTTGTACATAGGGTCAGTATTATAGTAGATATATTCTTGCACATAGGGAGCAGTATTATAGTAGATATATTCTTGTACATAGGGGGCAGTATTATAGAAGTTATATTCTTGTGCATAGGGGCAGTATTATAGTAGTTATATTCTTGTACATAGGGGGCAGTATTATAGTAGTTATATTCTTCTACATAGGGGCAGTATTATAGTAGTTATATTCCTGTACAAAGGGAGCAGTATTATAGTAGTTATATTCTTGTACATAGGGGGCAGTATTATAGTAGTTACATTCCTGCACATAGGGGGCAGTATTATAGTAGTTATATTCTTGTACATAGGAGCAGTATTATAGTAGTTATATTCTTGTACTTAGGGTCAGTATTATAGTAGATATATTCTTGTACATAGGGGGCAGTATTATAGAAGTTATATTCTTGTGCATAGGGGCAGTATTATAGTAGTTATATTCTTGTACATAGGGGGCAGTATTATAGTAGTTATATTCTTCTACATAGGGGCAGTATTATAGTAGTTATATTACTGTACAAAGGGAGCAGTATTATAGTAGTTATATTCTTGTACATAGGGGGCAGTATTATAGTAGTTACATTCCTGCACATAGGGAGCAGTATTATAGTAGTTATATTCTTGTACATAGGAGCAGTATTATAGTAGTTATATTCTTGTACTTAGGGTCAGTATTATAGTAGATATATTCTTGTACATAGGGTCAGTATTATAGTAGATATATTCTTGTACATAGGGGGCAGTATTATAGTAGTTATATTCTTGTGCATAGGGGCAGTATTATAGTAGTTATATTCTTGTACATAGGGGGCAGTATTATAGTAGTTATATTCTTGTACATGGGGCAGTATTATAGTAGTTATATTCTTCTACATAGGGGCAGTATTATAGTAGTTATATTCTTGTACATAGGGAGCAGTATTATAGTAGTTATATTCTTGTACATAGGGGGCAGTATTATAGTAGTTATATTCTTGTACATAGGAGCAGTATTATAGTAGTTATATTCTTGTACATAGGGTCAGTATTATAGTAGATATATTCTTGTACATAGGGGGCAGTATTATAGTAGTTATATTCTTGTACATAGGGGCAGTATTATAGTAGTTATATTCTTGTACATAGGGGGCAGTATTATAGTAGTTATATTCTTGTACATAGGGAGCAGTATTATAGTAGTTATATTCTTGTACATAGGGAGCAGCATTATAGTAGTTATATTCTTGTACATAGGAGCAGTATTATAGTAGTTATATTCTTGTACATGGGGCAGTATTATAGTAGTTATATTCTTCTACATAGGGGCAGTATTATAGTAGTTATATTCTTTTACATAGGGAGCAGTATTATAGTAGTTATATTCTTGTACATAGGGGCAGTATTATAGTAGTTATATTCTTGTACATAGGGGCAGTATTATAGTAGTTATATTCTTGTATATGGGAGCAGTATTATAGTAGTTATATTTGTGTATATAGGGGGCAGTATTATAGTAGTTATATTCTTGTACATGGGGCAGTATTACAGTAGTTATATTCTTGTACATAGGGGGCAGTATTATAGTAGTTATATTCTTGTACATAGGGAGCAGTATTATAGTAGTTATATTCTTGTACATAGGGAGCAGTATTATAGTAGTTATATTCTTGTATATGGGAGCAGTATTATATTAGTTGTATTCTTGTACATAGGGGGCAGTATTATAGTAGTTATATTCTTGTACATAGGGAGCAGTATTATAGTAGTTATATTCTTGTACATAGGGAGCAGTATTATAGTAGTTATATTCTTGTACATAGGAGCAGTATTGTAGTAGTTATATTCTTGTATATGGGAGCAGTATTATAGTAGTTATATTCTTGTACATAGGGGGCAGTATTATAGTAGTTATATTCTTGTACATAGGGAGCAGTATTATAGTAGTTATATTCTTGTACATAGGGAGCAGTATTATAGTAGTTATATTCTTGTACATAGGGGGCAGTATTATAGTAGTTATATTCTTGCATATGGGAGCAGTATTATAGTAGTTATATTCTTGTACATAGGGGGCAGTATTATAGTAGTTATATTCTTGTACATAGGGAGCAGTATTATAGTAGTTATATTCTTGTACATAGGAGCAGTATTGTAGTAGTTATATTCTTGTACATAGGAGCAGTATTGTAGTAGTTATATTCTTGTATATAGGGGGCAGTATTATAGTAGTTATATTCTTGTACATAGGGAGCAGTATTATAGTAGTTATATTCTTGTACATAGGGAGCAGTATTATAGTAGTTATATTCTTGTACATAGGAGCAGTATTGTAGTAGTTATATTCTTGTACATAGGGGCAGTATTATAGTAGTTATATTCTTGTACATAGGGGCAGTATTATAGTAGTTATATTCTTGTACATAGGGAGCAGTATTATAGTAGTTATATTCTTGTACATGGGGCAGTATTAGAGTAGTTATATTCTTGTATATAAGAGCAGTATTATAGTAGTTATATTCTTGCACATGGGGCAGTATTATAGTAGTTATATTCTTGTACATGGGGCAGTATTATAGCAGTTATATTCTTGTACATAGTGGGCAGTATTATAGTAGTTATATTCTTGTACATAGGAGGCAGTATTATAGTAGTTATATTCTTGTACATAGGAGCAGTATTATAGTAGTTATATTCTTGTACATAGGGGCAGTATTATAGTAGTTATATTCTTGTACATAGGGGGCAGTATTATAGTAGTTATATTCTTGTACATAGTGGGCAGTATTATAGTAGTTATATTCTTGTACATAGGAGGCAGTATTATAGTAGTTATATTCTTGTACATAGGAGCAGTATTATAGTAGTTATATTCTTGTACATAGGGGCAGTATTATAGTAGTTATATTCTTGTACATAGTGGGCAGTATTATAGTAGTTATATTCTTGTACATAGGAGGCAGTATTATAGTAGTTATATTCTTGTACATAGGAGCAGTATTATAGTAGTTATATTCTTGTACATAGGGGGCAGTATTATAGTAGTTATATTCTTGTACATAGGGGCAGTATTATAGCAGTTATATTCTTGTATATAGGGGCAGTATTATAGCAGTTATATTCTTGTATATAGGGGCAGTATTATAGTAGTTATATTCATGTACATAGGAGAAGTATTATAGCAGTTATATTCTTGTATATAGGGGCAGTATTATAGTAGTTATATTCATGTACATAGGAGAAGTATTATAGTAGTTATATTCTTGTATATAGGAGCAGTATTATAGTAGTTATATTCTTGTACATAAGGGGCAGTATTATAGTAGTTATATTCTTGTACATAGGAGCAGTATTATAGTAGTTATATTCTTGTACATAGGAGCAGTATTATAGTAGCTATATTCTTGTACATAGGGGGCAGTATTATAGTAGTTATATTCTTGTACATAGGAGCAGTATTATAGTAGTTATATTCTTGTACATAGGAGCAGTATTATAGTAGTTATATTCTTGTACATAGGGAGCAGTATTATAGTAGTTATATTCATGTACATAGGAGGCAGTATTATAGTAGTTATATTCTTGTACATAGGGGCAGTATTATAGTAGTTATATTCTTGTACATAGGGGCAGTATTATAGTAGTTATATTCTTGTACATAGGGGCAGTATTATAGTAGTTATATTCTTGTACATAGGAGCAGTATTATAGTAGTTATATTCTTGTACATAGGAGCAGTATTATAGTTGTTATATTCTTGTACATAGGGGGCAGTATTATAGTAGTTATATTCTTGTACATAGGAGCAGTATTATAGTAGTTGTATTCTTGTATATAGGGGCAGTATTATAGTAGTTATATTCATGTACATAGGAGAAGTATTATAGTAGTTATATTCTTGTATATAGGAGCAGTATTATAGTAGTTATATTCTTGTACATAGGGGGCAGTATTATAGTAGTTATATTCTTGTACATAGGAGCAGTATTATAGTAGTTATATTCTTGTACATAGGAGCAGTATTATAGTAGCTATATTCTTGTACATAGGGGGCAGTATTATAGTAGTTATATTCTTGTACATAGGAGCAGTATTATAGTAGTTATATTCTTGTACATAGGAGCAGTATTATAGTAGTTATATTCTTGTACATAGGGAGCAGTATTATAGTAGTTATATTCATGTACATAGGAGGCAGTATTATAGTAGTTATATTCTTGTACATAGGGGCAGTATTATAGTAGTTATATTCTTGTACATAGGGGGGCAGTATTATAGTAGTTATATTCTTGTTCATAGGGGGGCAGTATTATAGTAGTTATATTCATGTACATAGGAGAAGTATTATAGTAGTTATATTCTTGTATATAGGAGCAGTATTATAGTAGTTATATTCTTGTACATAAGGGGCAGTATTATAGTAGTTATATTCTTGTACATAGGAGCAGTATTATAGTAGTTATATTCTTGTACATAGGAGCAGTATTATAGTAGCTATATTCTTGTACATAGGGGGCAGTATTATAGTAGTTATATTCTTGTACATAGGAGCAGTATTATAGTAGTTATATTCTTGTACATAGGAGCAGTATTATAGTAGTTATATTCTTGTACATAGGGAGCAGTATTATAGTAGTTATATTCATGTACATAGGAGGCAGTATTATAGTAGTTATATTCTTGTACATAGGGGCAGTATTATAGTAGTTATATTCTTGTACATAGGGGCAGTATTATAGTAGTTATATTCTTGTACATAGGGGCAGTATTATAGTAGTTATATTCTTGTACATAGGAGCAGTATTATAGTAGTTATATTCTTGTACATAGGAGCAGTATTATAGTTGTTATATTCTTGTACATAGGGGGCAGTATTATAGTAGTTATATTCTTGTACATAGGAGCAGTATTATAGTAGTTGTATTCTTGTATATAGGGGCAGTATTATAGTAGTTATATTCATGTACATAGGAGAAGTATTATAGTAGTTATATTCTTGTATATAGGAGCAGTATTATAGTAGTTATATTCTTGTACATAGGGGGCAGTATTATAGTAGTTATATTCTTGTACATAGGAGCAGTATTATAGTAGTTATATTCTTGTACATAGGAGCAGTATTATAGTAGCTATATTCTTGTACATAGGGGGCAGTATTATAGTAGTTATATTCTTGTACATAGGAGCAGTATTATAGTAGTTATATTCTTGTACATAGGAGCAGTATTATAGTAGTTATATTCTTGTACATAGGGAGCAGTATTATAGTAGTTATATTCTTGTACATAGGAGCAGTATTATAGTAGTTATATTCTTGTACATAGGGAGCAGTATTATAGTAGTTATATTCATGTACATAGGAGGCAGTATTATAGTAGTTATATTCTTGTACATAGGGGCAGTATTATAGTAGTTATATTCTTGTACATAGGGGCAGTATTATAGTAGTTATATTCTTGTACATAGGGGGCAGTATTATAGTAGTTATATTCTTGTACATAGGGGACAGTATTATAGTAGTTATATTCTTGTACATAGGGGGCAGTATTATAGTAGTTATATTCTTGTACATAGGGAGCAGTATTATAGTAGTTACCGTATATTAGTAGGAACAAAAGCAAAACGTCGCTAGATTCAGGAGGACAGCGGCATTTACACCAGGTAAAAACAATTACATATTTATGAGAACTCCTCCTGACCACGATCTTCAGGAAATCAGGGAAGAACAATGGACGGTTATCAGCTACATATAACACAATATAGAAAAGAACAAATATGACACAACCTGAACCACGCTCGGCTCAGCAATCACTTACACCTTCACGATCTCTTCAATCTTTAAAACATGACGTCTGACAACCTTCTTCTCCTAATGTCGGTTTTCGTCATCAAACCCAAGATCTGGAAAGAAAAAGACCTCTTCAGTCAGGAGAGAAACCTTCAGAGACTGGGCAGAGGTGACCGCTGGGTGCGGGAACAAAAGTTTACAGCAAAAAAGCAATGACCTATTTTTTTCTTTATAATAGATAAAGATGATTGAGGAATAATACCGTATAATTATAAGATGATAATAGACTTCCGGGAGAGGAGATTATATGGAAGGACAGGGCTGGGAACAGGCCGGGGGTATGACAGGTACGGTTTCTACAGGTGGAAAGGAAGAAAGAGCCTAAGAACAAAAGAGGAAAGAGCCGCGAGCCCGGGCGGCGGGGACAAAGACTGAACATATGGAATCAGGTCACCTTCTCTTGGTATCCGTAGAACAATGGAAGTCACCTACTCCAGACCAGGTAGCAGCAAATTGAGCTTCAGATCCACAGACCAAGATGTTCTGTAATGAGAAAAGGCACATCAGCTGCTGCAGAACCTCTTTGTTTAAGACAAAAAAAAAATGTTCCCTGCTTTATTTTTTTTTCCGTTTTTTTTTTTTTCTTTTACTTATTTGGCATGTCCTCATCTTTTTTTTTTTCCACAAAGCAGTTCTGCTGCAGCAGGGCCACAGAAATGTTTAATACACACTGCAGAGAAATCAAGAACTGCATAGCACAGGAGAAGGAACTTTCTGTAAAAGTTTTGAGCTATATTTGTCCAGTTCTGAGGGTGGGCACGTAATCGCATCCTACTTATATTACCTGACTGTGAGGAAATGGTAAAAGATCCGACAGGATGATCAAAGCAAAAGGATGATGGAATAATGATCTGGAAATCATAGGAGTGTTGTGTCATATGCAATAAATATGTGATTATTTTTACCTGGTGTAAATGCCGCCGTTCTCCTGAATCCGGCGATGTTTTCCTTTTCCTCCTGCTCCTCTCTGTTCCTGAGATATGGCCTTGTCATCCCTGTATGTGAATCTAGTCTTGTTAGCCAAGTAGGCGAGGCCCATAAGGACACGCCCACAAAAGAGTTAGAGTTCTGCCCCCACTTGGCTAACAAGACTAGAGTTTTACACATGGATTACAAGGCCATATTTCAGGAATGGAGAGGCGCAGAAACAAAAGAAAAACATCACCGGATTCAGGAGAACAGCAGCATTTACACCAGGTAAAAATAATTACATATTTATGGCAAGTGACAAATTTACAAACAATTTTTATAATCTTGTAATTTAGTTGATAGCTGTATTGTGATAGGGAAGAAGGACTGGAGAACAGATAGTGATTACTCCGAGATCATTCCAGTGACCTCCTTCTCTCACAGTGACGCGCGTCAGTGCCCCCCTCTTATCTAGGCACCGCCATCAGGAGTCAGAGTCTGTGAAGAGGAGCATCTTGTCTCCAATACATGGACACTTGACTCCCTCTTTGCTCACCCAAGGGAGCTGGAATAGGTCCAAAACTGGCACTTCAGAGAACAAAGCTCAGTGTAAAAATACATTGTAAGTCCGCGAAGCCTGGCGGAAACCTAGTGCACTATGGCATGTGTGCCAAGCCTAGGATCCTCCTTTCACCTCCTTACATATACAAGGGGGCAAGGTGCACCCCTAATACACCAGGACACAAACTGACTTCTGTGCAGAGGCACACGTACATGATGTAATGAATAATTTCATCCAAATTGTTCATTTTTCTTGCCGTCAGCTTCATTGAATTGATTAAACAGTCGATGTCTAACACAGCGAGGACCTGCCCTATGTGGAGCAGGTTCAGCTCCTGAGACCACACCATACTTTCACGTAGTAGGACACCTTGGAGCATAAGGGGTTAACGTATACCTTTAAGACCTGTACGTGCCATTTTTGAGTATCAGGGTAATAAACCCCAATCTATTGCTAAAACAAAGTGGCAGAAGGTTTGCTCGGCAGCACTTATAGACACTGGATTGTCTACAGCAGGGGTGGGAAACCTTTCTTCTGCCAGGGGCCATTTGGATATGTACGCCATCACTCAGGGGGCCACACAAAATTATCAACTTGAAAATGATCCTGCTATATGTGGATAAACATTTAATAACTTTCTTCCCTAATGTGACGGCTGTAGCTGCTTCTCTTTGGTGAGGTGTGATGTTACGTGGTATGGATGATGTTGCTACTTGTAACTGCTTTTCCAGATTTGTGTCGGTCTGGAGCGCAGGTGACTCTGAGAAGTTTTGTAAAGAACTCGCAGCAGTAAGTCGTACCCAACACAGATGTATATTACACTGCAGGTCTCGTCACAGGGGGAAATTCATCACTGCTCACGTTACATATATAGAACTCAAGCTGCAAGGGGTCTGCAGTATATACATCACATAGGAGACACCGAGACTACAGTATATACATCACATAGGGGACACCGAGACTGCTGTATATACATCACATAGGGGACACCGAGACTACTGTATACACATCACATAGGAGACACCGAGACTACAGTATATACATCACATAGGGGACACCGAGACTGCTGTATATACATCACATAGGGGACACCGAGACTACTGTATACACATCACATAGGAGACACCGAGACTACTGTATATACATCACATACCGAGACTGTTGTATATACATCACATAGGGGATACAGAGACTACTGTGTATACATCACATAGGAGACACCGAGACTGCCCTATATACATCACATAGGAGACACCGAGACTACTGTATACACATCACATAGGAGACACCGAGACTACAGTATATACATCACATAGGGGACACCGAGACTGCTGTATATACATCACATAGGGGGCACCGAGACTACAGTATACACATCACACAGGGGACACCGAGACTACTGTATATACATCACACAGGGGACACCGAGACTACTGTATATACATCACATAGGGGGCACCGAGACTACTGTATATACATCACATAGGGGACACCGAGGCTACAGTATATACATCACATGGGGGACACAGACTACAGTATATACATCACATAGGTGACACCGAGACTGCTGTATATAAATCACATAGGGGACACAGAGACTGCTGTATATACATCACATAGGGGACACCAGGACTGCGGCATAGACATCACAGGAGACATGGGGTTGCAGCATGTACATCACAGGAGACATTGGGGCTGCAGTATAATCATCAGAGGAGACATTGGGCTGCAGTATAATCATCACAGGAGACGCTGGGGCTGCAGTACAGACATCACAGGAGAGGCTGGGGCTGCAGTACAGTAATCACAGGAGACGCTGGGCCTGTGGTATTGACATCACAGGAGACGCTGGGGCTGCAGTACAGACATCACAGGAGAGGCTGGGGCTGCAGTACAGTCATCACAGGAGACGCTGGGGCTGCAGTATAGACATCACAGGAGACGCTGGGGCTGCAGTACAGTCATCACAGGAGACGCTGGGGCTGTGGTATAGACATCACAGGAGACGCTGGGGCTGCAGTATAGACATCACAGGAGACGCTGGGGCTGCAGTATAATCATCACAGGAGATGCTGGGTCTGTGGTATAGACATCACAGGAGACGGTGGGGCTGCAGTATAGACATCACAGGAGACGCTGGGGCTGCGGTATAGACATCACAGGAGACACTGGGGCTGCGGTATAGTCATCACAGGAGACACTGGGGCTGCAGTATAGACATCACAGGAGACATTGGGGCTGCAGTATAGACATCACAGGAGATGCTGGGGCTGCAGTATAGATGAAGCACCCTGAGGATTCGGCTGCTACAGGGGTATTGCACCTCAAGCCAGAGGTGTGATATTCCACTCCCGGGTAAGGATGGAGTGTGGAACTGAGCTCAGTAGGCTGCATGCACTACATACATCCCATTTCCGGGGGACAGATCAATGGTACTCCCACTAGGTATATGTGCAGGTACGACAGTGTCTGTCCCTGGCTGGAGTGGGAAGGGGGTGGAACATCCCAGTAGTGTAGGGGCAGATAGGGGGAGCAGTCTGGGTAATGCTAGGAGCTCATTGGGTGCTGGTCACCTGAGCTCACACATAGAGGGAGTATATAAGGTGGGAACCATCTTAGATCAGGGTCAGACAGGCAGACAGTTACCAGTCAGTCTTTTGTAGAGGGTCAAGCAGTCCTGAAAGAAGAGAGAGAGGAGAAGAAAAGGACCCAGAGGGGAAGAAGAGGGAACCCCAAGAGCCCAAATACAACCAGAAGGGTGAAGGGTTGGCACAAGGGTACCGGATCCCAAGCTGGTGGAGGGCACTAATCCTCAGCCAGAGACCGGAGGTTGTGGGCAGGATCTGCCACGACCCCCCACTAAATCCACTGCGAAGGCACACCGAGTATAGGGTCAGGGAACCCAGAGACAAGGGTTTTACCAACAAGAGGCCCGAGGGAGCCGGACATAAGTGGATCCCGGGTGGGGAAGGCCAGAGAAAAGGAACGTCAGAAAGGGAGCTCAGGATCACGCTCCAAAATTACCTGGGGGTTGGCCGAGTCCAGGACCTGGTGGACGCAGCACGGCTCGGGCGGTCACTCAAGGCCGGAGTGACCAGCACAACAGCAGTAAGTAAAAACCCTGAACTGCACAGCCCGACTCTGAGTCTTATTACCATCCTCACTGCACCACCACAACCACCACCCTCTACAACTGACCCCCTGAGGCTATACCCCTCCCGTTGGGGGTTATACTACCAGAAGCTGCACACATACCACCAGCCTCAGCGGACCCTGCTGCAGCGGCGGCCGTATTGACCGCAAATCAACGGGTGGCGTAGTCGACACTAAAGAACATCCAGCAACATCTGTAGGACTGCCACACACTGAGCTTGACACCCTGGGCACGGACCGGGTCACCGCCACTCGGAGACTACAACCCCCATCTGATCCGGCTCCGGGTATCCCCCAAACAACACTGGCCCAGGGGGCGCGTCAACTTTGGCGTAGTCGGCAGGATTACGTGCCTGCAACAACCGGGTACTGCGTGCCTGAAGAAAAGTTCACCGTTACCTCAAAAAGAAGTCTCCCGCCGGTTCCGGAGGGTCCCCGCCAACGGACCCCATCACAGGTCGTTTCCCGCCGGTTGTCCGCCATTTGCAGCTTTTTCCCGCCATCCATGGAGTTTCCCGCCACTGGGAGACGATTCCCGCCATTTCCAAAGATTTCCCGCCTTGGAAGAGCGGACGCCATTATGGGCGTGCCAGAGGGTGGCAAAAGGCCACCTCCCATCGTGGGCCAGGTCGAAGAATGGCGCCAAAAGCGGAAACCGCGCCCACCAACAGAGACTGTGATGCTGGAAGTGTCCATCAGCGTGAGAGAACTGCCCCTGGAACTGACAATCACAAAGTTGCCCCGGGACCACCCTCAATTTGGGCGGAGACAGAACAAAAGAGAGAAGATGGGTGCAGCCTGGAGGAGTCTGGAGAGAGCGCACCCGGACACAAGAAGTCTGGAGAGGAGTCCAGAGAAAGCGTACCCGGAGATGGAGGGAGAGACAGGCAGCACCGACCCAGTGGTCAGGAGCCTGCTGCAAGCAACAACCCCACTAGGCTTAGTGGAGATCCTAGCACAGCTCCCCCGAGACCGGGAGTGTGCACAGACTGCGCTGGAGGGCCTCGCACGGAGGATGGCCCAGGTGCAGCAAGACACGCTGACGGAGTGGAGCCGTGAGATGGCCCAGCAGACCGGAACCCGTCAGCGGAGCACGCCACCCGAGACGAGGAGACAGACCGCCTCTGAGGATGGTGCAGGAGGAGTGAAGGCCGGAGACGGCGCCGAGGAGGGAGCTGAACGGACGGAGGCAGGTAAAGGGGACGTCTCTACCCCGAGCCGAGAAACCGTGTACCTGTCCCAGCTCCCCGTCGCAGAGCCCGAAATTCCCCCTGCCGTGCCCGTCGCTGCATCGTCACCGTGCCGGACTAGGCCTCAAGCAGAAGCCGCGGCCGCGACCCCTGTGACGTCACACGCCTCGACCCTGAGCGCGACCAAACAGGAAATACCATCGGCCTGGTCGCAAGGTCTAGTACCTCCGGGCGCCGCAATTCCAACAGCGCCCCCTACCTCCGCGGAGCCACCGGCCTGGTCGCAGGGCCGAGTACCCCTGGGCGCCGCCGTCCTTACGGTGCCCTTTACCTTTAGGGTGCCCCAAGCCTGGTCGCAAGGCCTGGTCAACCCGGGCGCCGCTACCATCAACGCGCCCTCAACATCTCGAGTGCCGCACCTGGGCGAAGATCTATTTGCCCAGCACACGTGCCCGGATGGGCAGCCCTTTGTATGGCCCCAGGAGCACTACCAACTGTAACTCCAAAGAGCAAGGCCCCTGTGCGAGCCCCTGATTCCGGCTCCGAAGCCCGTCAGGAGAACCCCGCTCCCGCTAGAAGAAGCACAATTCAAGTGGGACCCCACCGGAGAAGACCTCATGGGGTTCACTCAAGAAACGCGGGCAGCCGCAGCAGAGCGAGTGGAGTGCTGCCGCCAGCAGTTGGCAGCCTTCGAGCAAGAGCGGAAAGAGAGGCGGATCCGTGAGCAGCGGCTGCAGGAACAGAGCGCAGGGCAGAAGAGCCGGACCAGGAGGAACCCCCGTGCAGCTCATGGTCCCCGTACCACCGGGACTGTGATTAAATTCAACCTGCAGCATGGGTGGGGCTTCATAAGAGACCATCATACCCCCGGCGACGTCTTTGTCACCCGCAGAGACGTAGAGAGCCATCTGCCGGAGGGACACAGAGGTCGTGACCTGTACGTAGGGGACGAGGTCACGTTCACCCGGCACAAGTGTGCCAAAGGACCCTACGCCCTCCATGTGCATCGCCTGACGGAGGAGGAGCTGCGGTGTGAGGAGGAGCAGGAGGACCCGGACGGGTCTGAATCCAAAGAAGGAGCAGGAGGACGCCGTCGTTAAAGTACGGTAAAGAGACTGTAAATAGTTACCCATCGGGGTACAGTGAACTGTTGCTGCTTTAAATATGTCCCCGTTGGGACAAGTGTGAACTGTTAACCCGTGTGTCCCTTAATCCCACTGACCGAGGACTGAGAGCGGTCATTCCTTCCTTATACCTGGCCGAGGACTGAGAGCGGCCACTTTCCCCCTGTATATAGTTGCGCTTTCTAAGGCGCCCCCTACTGGTTTTATAAGGAAACCGTTTTTCTACAAGAGACTGTCGCACTTTACCCGGTCACAAGTCGCACCGTGGCCGGAGGAGCAAGAGTGTTAATATATATATAATGTTTTATATGTTATTGTTGTTATGAAAATTTGTATGTTTGATGTTTTTATTCTCTTGCAGCCCGAGGACGTGCTGTGATTTACCAGGGGGGAATGTAGCACCCTGAGGATTCGGCTGCTACAGGGGTATTGCACCTCAAGCCAGAGGTGTGATATTCCACTCCCGGGTAAGGATGGAGTGTGGAACTGAGCTCAGTAGGCTGCATGCACTACATACATCCCATTTCCGGGGGACAGATCAATGGTACTCCCACTAGGTATATGTGCAGGTACGACAGTGTCTGTCCCTGGCTGGAGTGGGAAGGGGGTGGAACATCCCAGTAGTGTAGGGGCAGATAGGGGGAGCAGTCTGGGTAATGCTAGGAGCTCATTGGGTGCTGGTCACCTGAGCTCACACATAGAGGGAGTATATAAGGTGGGAACCATCTTAGATCAGGGTCAGACAGGCAGACAGTTACCAGTCAGTCTTTTGTAGAGGGTCAAGCAGTCCTGAAAGAAGAGAGAGAGGAGAAGAAAAGGACCCAGAGGGGAAGAAGAGGGAACCCCAAGAGCCCAAATACAACCAGAAGGGTGAAGGGTTGGCACAAGGGTACCGGATCCCAAGCTGGTGGAGGGCACTAATCCTCAGCCAGAGACCGGAGGTTGTGGGCAGGATCTGCCACGACCCCCCACTAAATCCACTGCGAAGGCACACCGAGTATAGGGTCAGGGAACCCAGAGACAAGGGTTTTACCAACAAGAGGCCCGAGGGAGCCGGACATAAGTGGATCCCTGGTGGGGAAGGCCAGAGAAAAGGAACGTCAGAAAGGGAGCTCAGGATCACGCTCCAGAATTACCTGGGGGTTGGCCTAGTCCAGGACCTGGTGGACGCAGCACGGCTCGGGCGGTCACTCAAGGCCGGAGTGACCAGCACAACAGCAGTAAGTAAAAACCCTGAACTGCACAGCCCGACTCTGAGTCTTATTACCATCCTCACTGCACCACCACAACCACCACCCTCTACAACTGACCCCCTGAGGCTATACCCCTCCCGTTGGGGGTTATACTACCAGAAGCTGCACACATACCACCAGCCTCAGTGGACCCTGCTGCAGCGGCGGCCGTATTGACCGCAAATCAACGGGTGGCGTAGTCGACACTAAAGAACATCCAGCAACATCTGTAGGACTGCCACACACTGAGCTTGACACCCTGGGCACGGACCGGGTCACCGCCACTCGGAGACTACAACCCCCATCTGATCCGGCTCCGGGTATCCCCCAAACAACACTGGCCCAGGGGGCGCGTCATAGACATCACAGGAGATGCTGGGGCTGCAGTATAGACATCACAGGAGAGGCTGGGGCTGCAGTATAATCATCACAGGAGACGCTGGGGCTGCAGTATAGACATCACAGGAGACGCTGGGGCTGCAGTATAGACATCACAGGAGACACTGGGGCTGTAGTATAGACATCACAGGAGAGGCTGGGGCTGCAGTACAGACATCACAGGAGACACTGGGGCTGCAGTATAGACATCACAGGAGAGGCTGGGGCTGCAGTACAGACATCACAGGAGAGGCTGGGGCTGCAGTACAGACATCACAGGAGAGGCTGGGGCTGCAGTATAGTCATCACAGGAGACGCTGGGGCTGCAGTACAGACATCACAGGAGACGCTGGAGCTGCAGTATAGACATCACAGGAGACGCTGGGGCTGCAGTATAGACATCACAGGAGACGCTGGAGCTGCAGTATAGACATCACAGGACAGGCTGGGGCTGCAGTACAGACATCACAGGAGAGGCTGGGGCTGCAGTATAGACATCACAGGAGACGCTGGGGCTGCAGTATAGACATCACAGGAGAGGCTGGGGCTGCAATACACACATCACAGGAGATGCTGGGGCTGCAGTACAGACATCACAGGAGACACTGGGGCTGTGGTATAGACATCACAGGAGACAATGGGGCTGCAGAACAGACATCACAGGAGACACTGGGGCTGCAGTATAGTCATCACAGGAGACGCTGGGGCTGCGGTATAGTTATCACAGGAGATGCTGGGGCTGCATTATAGACATCACAGGAGACACTGGGGCTGTGGTATAGACATCACAGGAGACGCTGGGGCTGCAGTACAGACATCACAGGAGACACTGGGGCTGCGGTATAGTCATCACAGGAGACGCTGGGGCTGCATTATAGACATCACAGGAGACGCTGGGGCTGCAATACAGACATCACAGGAGACACTGGGGCTGTGGTATAGACATCACAGGAGACGCTGGGGCTGCAGTACAGACATCACAGGAGACACTGGGGCTGCGGTATAATCATCAGAGGAGACATTGGGCTGCAGTATAATCATCACAGGAGACGCTGGGGCTGCAGTACAGTCATCACAGGAGACGCTGGGGCTGCAGTATAGTCATCACAGGAGACGCTGGGGCTGCAGTATAGACATCACAGGAGACGCTGGAGCTGCAGTATAGACATCACAGGACAGGCTGGGGCCGCAGTACAGACATCACAGGAGAGGCTGGGGCTGCAGTATAGACATCACAGGAGACGCTGGGGCTGCAGTATAGACATCACAGGAGAGGCTGGGGCTGCAATACACACATCACAGGAGATGCTGGGGCTGCAGTACAGACATCACAGGAGACACTGGGGCTGTGGTATAGACATCACAGGAGACAATGGGGCTGCAGTACAGACATCACAGGAGACGCTGGGGCTGCGGTATAGTTATCACAGGAGATGCTGGGGCTGCATTATAGACATCACAGGAGACACTGGGGCTGTGGTATAGACATCACAGGAGACGCTGGGGCTGCAGTACAGACATCACAGGAGACACTGGGGCTGCGGTATAGTTGTAGCACCCTGAGGATTCGGCTGCTACAGGGGTATTACACCTCAAGCCAGAGGTGTGGTATTCCACTCCCGGGTAAGGATGGAGTGTGGAACTGAGCTCAGTTAGCTGCATGCACTACACACATCCCATTTCCGAGGAACAGACCGACGGTACTCCCACCAGTTTATGTGCAGGTACGACAGTGTCTGTTCCTGGCTGGAGTGGGAGGGGGGTGGAACATCCCAGTAGTGTAGGGGCAGATAGGGGGAGCAGCCTGGGTAAAGCTAGGAGCTCATTGGGTGCTGGTCACCTGAGCTCACACATAGAGGGAGTATATAAGGTGGGAACCATCTTAGATCAGGGTCAGTCTGTCAGAGTTTAGTCAGAGGAGCAGAGCAGAGAAGCTCAGCCAGAAGGGCTGACAGGGAGTTGTGGTTCCGGCTGGGCCCAGCTCCAAGGCCAAGAGAGAGAGAGGAGTCAGAAGGACCCAGAGAAAACAAGCAGGAACCCCAAGACCCCAGAATACAAACAACAGGGTGAAGGGTTGGCACCTAGGGTACCGGATCCCAAGCTGGCAGAGAGAAAAGCACACCTTAGCCAGAGACCGGAGGTCGTGGGCAGGATCTGCCACGACCCTCACCAAATCCACCAGGAAGGCAGACCAAGTATAGGGTCAGGGAACCCAGAGGAGGTGTACCCACCAAGAGACCCGAGGGAGCCGGACATAGGTGGATCCCTGGTGAGAACGGCCAGAAGAGAGGGAAAGTCAGACAGGAGCTCAGGACCACGCTCCAGAACTGCCTGGGGGTTAGCCGAGTCCAGGACCTGGTGGACGCAGCACGGCTCGGGTGGTCGCTTCAGGCCAGAGTGACCATAAGAACACCCGTAAGTAAAAACCCCTGAACTGCACAGCCCGACTCTGAGTCTTCTTGCTGATTCATCCTGCACCTTCACAACCACCATCCTCTACATCTGACCCCCTGAGGCTATACCCCTCCCGTTGGGGGTTATACTACCAAAGCTGCACACATACCAACAGCCTCAGCGGACCCTGCTGCAGCAGCGGCCGTATTGACCGCAAATCAACGGGTGGCGTAGTTGACACGAAAGAACATCCAGCAACATCTTAGGACTGCCACACACTGAGCTTGACACCCTGGGCACGGACCGGGTCACCGCCACTCGGAGACTACAACCCCCATCTGATCCGGCTCCGGGTAATCCCCTAACAGCACTGGCCCAGGGGGCGCGTCAACTTTGGCGTAGTCGGCAGGATAACGTGCCCGCAACAACCGGGTACTGCGTGCCTGAAGAAAAGTTCACCGTTACCTCAAAAAGAAGTCTCCCGCCGGTTCCGGAGGGTCCCCGCCAACGGACGCCATCACAGGTCGTTTCCCGCCGGTTGTCCGCCATTTGCAGCTTTTTCCCGCCATCCATGGAGTTTCCCGCCACTGGGAGACGATTCCCGCCATTTCCAAAGATTTCCCGCCTTGGAAGAGCGGACGCCATTATGGGCGTGCCAGAGGGTGGCAAGAGGCCACCTCCCATCGTGGGCCAGGTCGAAGAATGGCGCCAAAAGCGGAAACCGCCCCCACCAACAGAGACTGTGATGCTGGAAGTGTCCATCAGCGTAAGAGAACTGCCCCTGGAACTGAAGTTGCCCCGGGACCACCTTCGATGTGGGCGGAGACAGAAGAAGAGAGCAAAGATGGGTGTCGCTTGGAGCAGTCTGGAGAGAGCACACCCGGAGACAAGAAGCCTGGAGCAGAGTCCAGAAAGAGCCTACCCGGAGATGGAGGGAGAGCCAGGCAGCACCGACCCAGTGGTCAGGAGCCTGATGCGGGCCGCCACTCCAGGCAGCACCGACCCAGTGGTCAGGAGCCTGTTGCCGGTCGCCACTCCAGAAGGCCTGCTGGAGACAACGAGAGGAGAGCAGAGCAGCACCGACCCGTTGGTCAGGAGCCTGCTAGAAGCAACGACCCCACTAGGCTTAGTGGAGGTCCTGGCACAGCTCCCCCGAGATCGGGAGTGTGCACAGACTGCGCTGGAGGGCCTCGCACGGAGGATGGCCCGGGTGCAGCGAGAGACGTTAGCGGAGTGGAGCCGAGAGATGGCCCAGCAGACAAGAACCCGTCAGCGGAGCACGCCACCCGAGACGAGGAGACAGACCGCCTCTGAGGATGGCGCAGGAGGACTGAAGGCCGGAGACGGCGCCGAGAAGGGAGCCGAACGAGAGGAGGCAGGTAAAGGGGACGTCTCTACCCCAAACCGGGAAACCGCGCATCTGCCCCAGCTCCCCGTCGCAGAGCCCGAAGTACCCCCTGCCGTGCCCGTAACCGCAACGTCACCGCCACAGACTAGGCCTCAACCGGAAGCCGCAGTCGCGACCCCTGTGACGTCACACGCCTCGACCCCGAGCGTGACCAAGCAGGAAGAACTACCAGCCTGGTCGCAGGGCCTAGTACCCCCGGGCGCCGCAATACCAACAGCGCCCCCTACCTCCGCGGAGCCACCGGCCTGGTCGCAGGGCCAAGTAGCCCAGGGCGCCGCCGTCCTTACGGTGCCCTTCACTTTCCAGGTGCCCCAGGCCTGGCCGCAAGGCCTGGGCAACCCGGGCGCCACCACCACCGCGCCCATAAAACCAAGAGTGCCGCATCTGGGAGAAGATCTGTTCGCCCAACATACGTGCCCGGATGGGCAGCCCTTCATATGGCCACCGGAGTTTCACCATCCTCGACTCCGGAAAGAGAGACCCCTAGACGAACCCCTGATCCCGGCTCCAAAGCCCATAAAGAGGATCTCGCCCCCGCTAGAGGAGGCACAGTTTGAGTGGGACCCCACCGGAGAAGATCTCATGGGGTTCACTCAGGAGACTCGGGCAGCCGCAGCGGAGCGTGCAGAGTGCTGCCGCCAGCAGCTCGAGGTCTTTGAGAGGGAGCGGAGAGAGAGGCGGGTCCGGGAACAACAAGCCCAAATAAGGAGCGCGGAGCAGAAGAGCCGGACCAGGAGAAACCCCCGTGCAGCGCATGGTCCCCGTACCATCGGGACTGTGATAAAGTTCAATCTGCAGCATGGGTGGGGTTTCATCAGGGATCACCGCACCCCAGGCGACGTCTTCGTGACCAGGAGAGACGTTGAGTCCCACCTACCGGAGGGACACAGAGGTCGTGACCTGTATTTAGGGGACGAGGTCACCTTCACCCGGCACAAGTGTGCCAAAGGACCCTACGCCCTCCATGTGCATCGCCTGACGGAGGAGGAGCTGCAGTGTGAGGAGGAGCAAGAGGACCCGGACGGGTCTGAAACTGAAACCAACCAACAAGAAAGAGCAGGAGGACGCCGTCGTTGAAGTACGGTAGACAGAGACTGTATAAAGTTGCCCGTCGGGGTACCAAGAACTGTTACTTATTTAAAATATAGTCCCCGTTGGGACCAGCAGATTGAACTGAAACCCGTGTGTCCCTAATCCCACTGACCGAGGACTGAGAGCGGCCATATTTCCCTTGTATATAGTTGCGCTTCCTAAAGCGCCCCCTACCGGTTTTATAGGGAACTGTTTTATTCCAAGAGAGACTGTCGCACTTTACCCGGTCACAAGTTGCACCGTGACCGGAGGAACCAGGAACAAGAATGTTATTTATGAAAAGTTTTATATGAAAAGTTTATTGCTGATGATATCTATATGATGTTTTCTATGTTGATGTTTATGAAAAAAAAAATTGTATGTTTGGATGTTTTTTATATCTTACAGCCCGAGGACGTGCTGTGATTTACCAGGGGGGAATGTAGCACCCTGAGGATTCGGCTGCTACAGGGGTATTACACCTCAAGCCAGAGGTGTGGTATTCCACTCCCGGGTAAGGATGGAGTGTGGAACTGAGCTCAGTTAGCTGCATGCACTACACACATCCCATTTCCGAGGAACAGACCGACGGTACTCCCACCAGTTTATGTGCAGGTACGACAGTGTCTGTTCCTGGCTGGAGTGGGAGGGGGGTGGAACATCCCAGTAGTGTAGGGGCAGATAGGGGGAGCAGCCTGGGTAAAGCTAGGAGCTCATTGGGTGCTGGTCACCTGAGCTCACACATAGAGGGAGTATATAAGGTGGGAACCATCTTAGATCAGGGTCAGTCTGTCAGAGTTTAGTCAGAGGAGCAGAGCAGAGAAGCTCAGCCAGAAGGGCTGACAGGGAGTTGTGGTTCCGGCTGGGCCCAGCTCCAAGGCCAAGAGAGAGAGAGGAGTCAGAAGGACCCAGAGAAAACAAGCAGGAACCCCAAGACCCCAGAATACAAACAACAGGGTGAAGGGTTGGCACCTAGGGTACCGGATCCCAGCTGAGGCTGGTGGTGTGTGTGCAGCTTCGGGTAGTATAACCCCCAACGGGAGGGGTATAGCCTCAGGGGACCCTGCTGCAGCGGCGGCCGTAGTGACCGCAAATCAACGGGTGGCGTAGTCGACACTAAAGAACATCCAGTAACATCTGTAGGACTGCCACACACTGAGTTTGACACCCTGGGCACGGACCGGGTCACCGCCACTCGGAGACTACAACCCCCATTTGATCCGGCTCCGGGTATCCCCCAAACAACACTGGCCCAGGGGGCGCGTCATAGTCATCACAGGAGACGCTGGGGCTGCATTATAGACATCACAGGAGACGCTGGGGCTGCAATACAGACATCACAGGAGACACTGGGGCTGTGGTATAGACATCACAGGAGACGCTGGGGCTGCAGTACAGACATCACAGGAGACACTGGGGCTGCGGTATAGTCATCACAGGAGACGCTGGGGCAGCATTATAGACATCACAGGAGACGCTGGGGCTGCAGTATAGTCATCACAGGAGACGCTGGGGCTGCAGTACAGACATCACAGGAGAGGCCGGGGCTGCATTATAGACATCACAGGAGATGCTGGGGCTGCATTATAGACATCACAGGAGACACTGGGGCTGCAATACAGACATCACAGGAGACACTGGGGCTGTGGTATAGACATCACAGGAGACGCTGGGGCAGCAGTATAGACATCACAGGAGACACTGGGGCTGTGGTATAGACATCACAGGAGACGCTGGGGCAACAGTATAGACATCACAGGAGACACTGGGGCTGTGGTATAGACATCACTGGAGACGCTGGGGCTGCAGTATAGACATCACATGAGACGCTGGGGCTGCAGTATAGACATCACAGGAGACGCTGGGGCTGCAGTATAGACATCACAGGAGAGGCTGGGGCTGCAGTACAGACATCACAGGAGAGGCCGGGGCTGCAGTACAGACATCACAGGAGAGGCCGGGGCTGCAGTACAGACATCACAGGAGAGGCCGGGGCTGCAGTATAATCATCACAGGAGACACTGGGGCTGCAGTATAGACATCACAGGAGACGCTGGAGCTGCGGTATAGACATCACAGGAGATGCTGGGGCTGCAGTATAGACATCACAGGAGACGCTGGGGCTGCAGTATAGTCATCACAGGAGACGCTGGGGCTGCAGTATAGACATCACAGGAGAGGCTGGGGCTGTAGTATAGTCATCACAGGAGACGCTGGAGCTGTGGTATAGACATCACAGGAGATGCTGGGGCTGCAGTATAGACATCACAGGAGACACTGGGGCTGCGGTATAGTCATCACAGGAGACTCTGGGGCTGCGGTATAATCATCACAGGAGATGCTGGGGCTGTGGTATAATCATCACAGGAGATGCTGGGGCTGCGGTATAATCATCACAGGAGACGCTGGGGTTGCGGTATAATCATCACAGGAGACGCTGGGGCTGCGGTATAATCATCACAGGAGACACTGGGGCTGCAGTATAGACATCACAGGAGACACTGGGGCTGCAGTATAGACATCACAGGAGATGCTGGAGCTGTGGTATAGACATCACAGGAGACGCTGGGGCTGCAGTACAGACATCACAGGAGACGCTGGGGCTGCGGTATAATCATCACAGGAGACACTGGGGCTGCGGTATAATCATCACAGGAGACACTGGGGCTGCGGTATAATCATCACAGGAGACGCTGGGGCTGCGGTATAATCATCACAGGAGATGCTGGGGCTGCGGTATAATCATCACAGGAGACGCTGGGGCTGTGGTATAATCATCACAGTAGACGCTGGGGCTGCGGTATAATCATCACAGGAGACGCTGGGGCTGCAGTATAGACATCACAGGAGACACTGGGGCTGCAGTATAGACATCACAGGAGATGCTGGAGCTGTGGTATAGACATCACAGGAGACGCTGGGGCTGCAGTACAGACATCACAGGAGACGCTGGGGCTGCGGTATAATCATCACAGGAGACGCTGGGGCTGCGGTATAATCATCACAGGAGACGCTGGGGCTGCGGTATAATCATCACAGGAGATGCTGGGGCTGCAGTATAATCATCACAGGAGACGCTGGGGCTGTGGTATAATCATCACAGGAGACGCTGGGGCTGCGGTATAATCATCACAGGAGACGCTGGGGCTGCGGTATAATCATCACAGGAGATGCTGGGGCTGCGGTATAATCATCACAGGAGACGCTGGGGCTGCAGTATAATCATCACAGGAGACGCTGGGGCTGCGGTATAATCATCACAGGAGACGCTGGGGCTGCAGTATAATTATCACAGGAGACGCTGGGGCTGCGGTATAATCATCACAGGAGACGCTGGGGCTGCAGTATAATCATCACAGGAGACGCTGGGGCTGCAGTATAGACATCACAGGAGACGCTGGGGCTGCGGTATAATCATCACAGGAGACGCTGGGGCTGCAGTATAATTATCACAGGAGACACTGGGGCTGTGGTATAATCATCACAGGAGATGCTGAGGCTGCGGTATAATCATCACAGGAGATGCTGGGGCTGCCGCTGCCGTCTACTTCTGTGGGGTGGGAGCTCATCGAGCACTAACTCCGCCAATAGATTAAGTCCAGGTACAGGACGCAATCTTTCATTGAACGTGGCTCAGCTTTCAGTAGTGAATCCTGCGTATGTGCGCTTGCAGAACAAGAAGAGATTAAAAGAGTCGGGAGCCGTCAAAATGCAGCTGCCGGCCTGAGCACTGTGGTCCCCAGAAATGTTCCCGGGGGCCGGAGAGAAGGTCATCGCGGACTGTAAATGGCCTGCGGTTCCCCACCCCTGGAATATAGGGTGCCACACCCCCAGAGATTAAGGCCACACCCCCAGAGCTAAAGGCCACGCCCCTAGACATTAAGGCCACGCCCTGGATCTTAATGCCACACCTCGAAGATCAAGGCCACGCCCCAGAGCTCAAGGCCACGCCCCCAGGCAAATATAACATGGCATTTGGAGCAGCAGACGGTTTTCTTAGCCTTAGAGTTGCAGGAACTTCTAAGGTTTTTTCTTGGTATCGTCTAAAAATAGTAACTGGAAGGGTGTAAAATAAAAGTACAAACCATAAAAAAAGGTAAAAATAGGTCACGGTTCCATAGACACAAACCTGACATGATTTCCCGTGTTACTACACTCAAATGTTAACAGCATTAAAAAAATAAACAATTTTTTTTAGTTTTACCTCTAAATTAAGAAAAAAAATTGTTAAAAAACAAAAACTATATTGGAAATCCAAAAAGCAAATAAAATGTTGTCAATTTACTAAGATGAACTGTGAGTTAAGATCACCCCATCCATGTAATATCACACACCGGATATTCCACTAATGTTATTGATTCCTCCGAAAGGAAACAGTCAGCAGTTGAACCGGTCTTTCTACTTTTACCAGCATTTGATAAAACACAGACAACATAAAGGTGGAATATTAGACCGCTCCCTGCTATTCTACAACCAGGAAACCAGCAGCGGCCATGCTTTCATAAGGCAGTTTATGCAGGTGTACTAGGGGGCTCGTCCAAAGGGGAAATTCTCCGACTGGCACCAGCAGGGAATCTTACTCCAGCGCACCCTGGATCAGGACTGGAGTACACAACACCAGTTTGATTTATCAGCCCCATAGTGCCTAAATATTACAATACAGTGCTATAATATTAGTCACATCTACTTCCTAAATTATAATGCCATACAGTGCCCTAATAATAGTACCATCTACTTCCTAAATTATAATGCCATACAGTGCCCTAATAATAGTACCATCTACTTCCTAAATTATAATGCCATACAGTGCCCTAATAATAGTACCATCTACTTCCTAAATTATAATGCCATACAGTGCCCTAATAATAGTACCATCTACTTCCTAAATTATAATGCCATACAATGCCCTAATAGTACCATATACTTCCTAAATTATAATGCCATACAGTGCCCTAATAATAGTACCATTTACTTCCTAAATTATAATGCCATACAGTGCTCTAATAATAGTACCATCTACTTCCTAAATTATAATGCTATACAGTGCACTAATAATACCATTTACTTCCTAAATTATAATGCCATACAATGCCCTAATAATAGTACCATCTACTTCCTAAATTATAATGCCATACAATGCCCTAATAATAGTACCATCTACTTCCTAAATTATAATGCTGTACAGTGCCCTAATAATAGTACCATTTACTTCCTAAATTATAATGCCATACAGTGCCCTAATAGTACCATCTACTTCCTAAATTATAATGCCATACAATGCCCTAATAATAGTACCATCTACTTCCTAAATTATAATGCTGTACAGTGCCCTAATAATAGTACCATATACTTCCTAAATTATAATGCCATACAGTGCCCTAATAATAGTACCATTTACTTCCTAAATTATAATGCCATACAGTGCTCTAATAATAGTACCATCTACTTCCTAAATTATAATGCTATACAGTGCACTAATAATACCATTTACTTCCTAAATTATAATGCCATACAATGCCCTAATAATAGTACCATCTACTTCCTAAATTATAATGCCATACAATGCCCTAATAATAGTACCATCTACTTCCTAAATTATAATGCTGTACAGTGCCCTAATAATAGTACCATTTACTTCCTAAATTATAATGCCATACAGTGCCCTAATAGTACCATCTACTTCCTAAATTATAATGCCATACAATGCCCTAATAATAGTACCATCTACTTCCTAAATTATAATGCTGTACAGTGCCCTAATAATAGTACCATATACTTCCTATATTATAATGCCATACAGTGCCCTAATAATAGTACCATATACTTCCTAAATTATAATGCCATACAGTGCCATAATAATAGTACCATCTACTTCCTAAATTATAATGCTGTACAGTGCGCTTACTATAGTACCACATACTTCCTATATTATAATGCCATACAGTGCCCTAATAATAGTAACATAAACTTTGTCATAGAAAATATTAAAATCTCTACTCAGGGGCAAAAATAGCTGACAGTCAAAGTCAGATTGATACCAGCCACATTCACGCCCCACCTCCCTCCTCTCCTCTCTGGTGCAGTAGCACAAAGGGCTTGCAGTCCACAAATCTCTTTTATTAGCTGAATTACACAGTTCAACATATAGGAATTTGAATGTGTCCGAAGTGAACCAGCTTAGTTAACATGCAAGAGCTCCTTTTGGGACAATAGACCCTGGCAATACTAATGCAGATGTCTATTGGGCATAGACAAAGAGCTATAGATTGGATAGGTAATTAGGTCAGGAAGCCAATTAAGATATGAATAGTTAACCATTGAAGCCCTTTTGAAGCCCAAGTGCCAATGAAGATGCCTTTTGTGTCACAGACTGAGATGTATAGAATAGGCAGGAAAAGCCTCTTCAGTTCTGAAAGGAATGAAGCG
The DNA here is from genome assembly GCF_046119375.1 of Phyllobates terribilis. Taxonomy (NCBI): domain Eukaryota; kingdom Metazoa; phylum Chordata; class Amphibia; order Anura; family Dendrobatidae; genus Phyllobates; species Phyllobates terribilis. The sequence goes on from NW_027362767.1 coordinate 154,004,850, forward strand.
AGTATCAGATGGCTGGTAGAGATAGCCATTGTCCATGCAGGATGCACATTTCCTTCATAAACACATCTCTGGCAGGCATAATGTCTCCGAAAGAAAATATTGAATATCGAAGTTTGAATGAATCCGATATTGATAAGACATACCATATTACCGCCAGGGCGACCCAGGGAAGAATATGCATGTTTTCTCATAACTGTAACCCCTGCCTATAAGCCACAAATCAATAGTAGGCAGACCGCTGACAATAGCCAGGTCATGTTTGGTGTCTGGGTAATGGTAAAATCCCAATAAAAATATGGTGGCGATCTCGATCTTCTGTGATCATTTGGAGAGGACCTTTCACATAAGTTAGGATTTTCAGCCTACAACCCGCCCCACGTGAGGTCTTCATGGGGGGGTGGGGGTGTAACTTAGGTGCTCATAGAAGATCAAGGCAAATTATAGTCTGTGTTCAATGCTAAGGAAGATGTATTTCGGTGTAGGCTTGATCTCGTTAACCAGACATTTTCAACAGATTGCTTCCATCCACTAAGTTGACTCATGTCTGTGAGCGGCGTAGTAAGTTCTTTGTTAATCCCTTTTAATTTTCTGTAACTATATACGCTGAATTGTTTTGTCCCCTTTGTAAAATATTTTGTATATTTTTTTTTCATAAACACTGCCTCCTTTTGGAGCCATACGCTACCAGAAATTAGGAATCCAGTCAGCCTGTATATAAAACGACTGGTGGTGGCAGCTAATAATTTTTCTTGGGTTATCATGGAGTTAGCAGGGACCGTATGGGGGTATATAGATATATTCCATGTGTTGGAATTAGAGGTGTATATACCATACGCTCACTGTTAGTTTCCCAATAACCAGTCTAGTAGTGGGGACTGCCTGTGGCCTCCTCCGTTAATCGTCAGCCAATTGTGTAATTGTCGGGGCGATAGGGGGAAGCAGAGAGCTGTTCGTCACAAAGATCACAGAGGGTGGTTCTGCGTGACCTTCCCGGGCTGCGATATTTTGACAGACTTCCTATTGCAGTAGTACCTTAAAGTAAAAACATGGCCACGAACTCTACCTTGTTGGCTACTTCTTGCCATTCAAAACAAGTTATAAAAAACCTACCAGTTGGGGAATTCATACGGATAAGAAGAAATACTACATCAGAAGAGAGACAGAAGATCTCGAGGAACAAAAATAAAAATAAGACCATAAACCAACATAATAATAAAGCAATTACATTTGTATCTACATATAGTCCCCCATTAAGAATATCATAAAAAAAAAGTTTCATCAATTGCAATTCATCAGATGTAATTTACTTAATAACATACAAAATGTGTGGAATTCAGTAGGTAGGTTGCACTACTAATACTCTGAAAACTTACATTAGGAGACATTTGTCGGATGCGGTAAAAAAAAAAAAAAAATTTTGCCCAATTTTTCGGACTGACTGACCTTCATTTCTTAAAGTAATGATGGCCACTCGTTTTTCTTTACTTAGAATTTTTATTATGGCAAGAAAAAAGCAGCTAACAGTCTATTCAGTAGGACTATCAGCTGTGTATCCGCCTGACTTCTGCACAACACAACTGATGGTCCCAACCCCATTTATAAGGCAGGAAATCCCACTTATTAAACCTGACAGGGCACACCTGTGAAGTGAAATCCATTTCCGGTGACTACCTCTTGAAGCTCATCAAGAGAATGCCAAGAGTGTGCAAAGCAGTCATCAAAGCAAAAGGTGGCTACTTTGAAGAACCTAGAATATCAGACATATTTTCAGTTATTTCACACTTTTTTGTTAAGTATATAATTCCACATGTGTTAATTCATAGTTTTGATGCCTTCAGTGTGAATGTACAATTTTCATAGTCATGAAAATACAGAAAAATCTTTAAATGAGAAGGTGTGTCCAAACTTTTGGTCTGTACTATATATTTTTTAAGTTTTCAGCTGGTTATAAATTACTATTTAACCTTTTTTACTTGCTCAGGATTGGAGTACCTGTATCACGTGTCCTGACAGGACGTGACATAAGACGTCAAAACAACAGGAGGTAGTAGTATGTAATGATTAAGGATTCTACTCCGAAACGCGTTTGCCCACGTCTATGATCCCTGGAGAGGGGTTGTGACTTTGTACTGTATGATCCCTTTGTATGACAATTGAACTATTAAACTATATTTTTTACGGATGATCCGGAAGCTGAAATTATTCCCCCTAATATTAGCACCATACACCGTCTAAATAACAAAGCCATACAGTGTCCCAATAATAGCACCAAAACAGTGGCATGTAAAAGTTTGGGCACCTCTGGTGAAAATTACTTTTATTGTGAACAGTTGAAGATGAAATGATCTCTAAAAGGCCTAAAGTTAAAGATGACACATTTCCTTTGTATTTTAGGCAAAAAAAAAAGAAGTAATTTTTTACATTGTAAAAATTACAAAATGAACTGATGCAAAAGTTTGGGCTCCCTGCATGGTTAGTACACACGTGGTCAAAATTGTTGGTGCCCCTCGTTTAATGAAAGAAAAACCCACAATGGTCACAGAAATAACTTGAATCTGACAAAAGTAATAATAAATTAAAAATCTATGAAAATGAACAAATGAAAGTCAGACATTGCTTTTCTGCTTCCACAGAATTTTTTTGAAAATTAACCTCATGAAATCGGCCTGGACAGAAATGATGGTTCTTCTTAACTTAATATTTTGTTGAACAACCTTTTGAGGCAATCACTGCAATCAAACGATTCCTGTAACTGTCAATGAGACTTCTGCACCTCTCGACAGGTATTTTGGCCCACTCCTCATGAGCAAACTGCTCCAGCTGTCTCGTGTTTGAAGGTTGCCTTTTCCAGACGTCATGTTTCAGCTCTTTCCAAAGATGCTCAATAGGATTTAGGTCAGGGCTCATAGAAGCCACTTCAGAATAGTCCAATGTTTTCCTCTAACCATTCTTGGGTGCTTTTAGCTGTGTGTTTTCGGTCATTATCCTATTGCAAGACCCATGACCTGCGACTGAGACCAAGCTTTCTGACACTGGGCAGCACATTTCTCTCTAGAATCCCTTGATAGCCTTGAGATTTCATTGTACCCTGCACAGATTCAAGACACCCTGTGTAAGATGCAGCAAAGCAGCCCCAGAACATAACAGAACCTCCTCCATGTTTCACAGTAGGGACAGTGTTCTTTTCTTGATATGCTTCATTTTTCCGTCTGTGAACATAGAGCTGATGTGCCTTGCCAAAAACTTCCATTTTTGTCTCATCTGTCCATAGGACATTCTCCCAGAAGCTTTGTGGCTTGTCAACATGCAGTTTGGCAAATTCCAGTCTGGCTTTTTTATGATTTTTTTTCAACAATGGTGTTCTCCTTGGTCGTCTCCCATGAAGTCCACTTTGGATCAAACAACGAGGGATGGTGCGATCTGACACTGATGTTCCTTGAGCTTGAAGTTCACCTTTAATCTCTTTAGAAGTTATCCTGAGCTCTTTTGTTACCATTCGTATTATCCGTCTCTTTGATTTCTCATCAATTTTCCTCCTGCGGCCAAGTCCAGGGAGGTTGGCTACAGTCCCATGGATCTTAAATTTCTGAATAATATGTGCAACTGTATTCACAGGAACATCAAGCTGCTTGGAGATGGTCTTATAACCTTTACCTTTAACATTCCTCTCTGTAATTTTCTTTCTAATCTCCTGAGACAACTCTTTCCTTTGCTTCCTCTGTTCGCTGTTGAGTGTGGTACACACCATGTCACCAAACAGCACAGTGAGTATCTGTAGCCCTATATACAGGCCCACTGACTGATTACAAGATTGTAGACACCTGTGATGCTAATTAGTGGACACAACGTGATTTAACATGTCCCTTTTGTCACATTATTTTCAGGGGTCCCATCATTTCTGTCCAGGCCAATTTCATGAGCTTAATTTTTTTTTTTTATTCTGTGGAAGCAGAAAAGCAATGTCTGACTTTCATTTGTTCATTTTCATAGATTTTTAATTTATTATTACTTTTGTCAGATTCAAGTTATTTCTGTGACCATTGTGGGTTTTTCTTTCATAAAACGAGGGGTACCAACAATTTTGACCACATGTGTACCTAGTAGCGCCCCCTTTTGAAAGTATCACAGCTTGTAAACGCTTTTTGTAGCCAGACAAGAGTCTTTCAGTTCTTGTTTGAGGGCTTTTCATCCATTCTTCTTTGGAGAATTCTTCCAGTTCTGTGAGATTCCTGGGTCGTCTTGCATGCTCTGCTATTTTGAGGTCTAGCCACAGATTTTCAATGATGTTCAGTTCAGGGCACTGTGAGGGCCATTGTAAAACCTTCAGCTTGCGCCTTTTGAGGTCGTCTACTGTGGATTTTGACGTGTGTTTAGGATCATTATCCATTTGTAGAATCCTCTCTTCAACGTCAGCTTTTTTACAGATGGTGTTATGTTTGCATCAAGAATTTGTTGAAATTTCATTGAATCCATTCTTCCCTCGACCCGTGAAATGTTCCCAGTGCCACTGGCTGCAACACAACCCCAAAAGTATGATTGATCCACCCCCATGCTTAATGGTTGGCGGGATGTTCTTTTCCTGAAATTCTGTGCCCTTTTTTCTCCACACATACCTTTCATCATTGTGGCCAAAGAGTTCTATTTTAATCTCATCGGTCCACAGGACTTGTTTCCAAAATGCATCAGGCTTGTTTAGATGTTCTTTTGCAGACTTCTGATGCTGAATTTTTATGATGAGGCTGCAGGAAAGGTTTTCTTCTGATGACTCTTCCATGAAGGTCATATTTGTGCAGGTGTCTCTGAACAATAGAACAATGTACCACAGCTCCTGCTAAATCTTTCTGAAGGTCTTTTGCAGTCAAGCGGGGTTTCTGGTTTGCCTCTCTAGCAATCCTAACAGCAGCTGTCACTGAATTTTGCTTGGTCTTCCAGACCTTATCTTGACCTCCACTTTTCCTGTTAACTGCCATTTATTAATTACATTTTGAACTGAGGAAAAGGCAACGTGAAAACGCTTTGCTGTCTTCTTATGGCCTTCTCCTGCTTTGTGGGTCTCCACCATTTTCATTTTCAGAGTGCTAGGCAGCTGCTTAGAAGAACCCATGGCTGCTGTTTTTGGCACAAGGTTAGAGGAAGCTGGGTATTTATAAAGTTGGGAAATTTGCATTACCTGGACTTTCCTAACGATGATAGTGAACAAGCCATAACCCTAACAGGCTAATTAAGGTCCGAAACCTGGGTCAAGGTTATCTGAGAACAAAAAAATCCAAGGGTGCAACTTTTGCATCGGCCTATTTTCCTTTTTGTACTTTTTACAAAGTAAAAAATGACTAAATAAATGTATATATTATATATATATAATTACCGGAAATACAAAGGAAATGTGTCATCTTTAACTTTAGGCCTTCTAGAGATTATTTCATCTTCAAGTTGCTTATCTGTTCACAATAACAGTACCGTCATTTTGACCAGGGGTGCCCAAACTTTTACATGCCACTGCACATTGCCTAAAAGCTCCTGCACACCTGGCTGTGAGATCAGCAATTCCTTTGGGGTGTATGATCTATGGACATCCAGCCCTCGCCTCCCTGCCACCAACCAACATGACAGATGTAGCTTAGATAAGGTTAAACCCTCAGAAAGGGGGTGAAGGGCCCAAAATCAATTGGATGACATAGTTTACATGTCAGTATGACAGTTATTTTACTTATAGCCTGATGCGGCATTACTTTTACATTGCAGCTGACATTTTGGTGAAACAAAAAGCAGACGCCTGATTGGTCGATGTGAGTAACACCCCGGCGTTTCCTTTGCATTAATTACAACCCCATTCCCCTTCTTTTCTAACGCAAAAGCATTTATGCATAATTTATACATAGGTGGCGCTGTTTTATTTAATAGTTAAAACAAATGAAAACTGCTCTATAAAAGAAACACTAAATCACAGGCATAAAACAAAACCTCTGGTCCTACAAAGTGTTACAAAAAAAGTGCTACAATAGATAAAGGATACCACAGAGATGTGCTGTATCTGAGACCTGAAGTGAAGGACATGGAGGATGACTAAGCAATTACATCACCGCGAAAATATCTAAGAGGAAACGGCATCAGTAACATACAAACACTCCAACCTAAGAATAATACCGATATACACTTCCTTACAGCCTGGTGACTTCTTACTGCACCAATTCCTGCAGACACTTCCTTCCAAATACTGTATATCTGCAAGTATGTGAAGTATAGAAGACATGTTCCTATTTATGGGGCAGTATTATAGTAGTTATATTCTTGTACATAGGGGGCAGTATTATAGTAGTTATATTCTTGTACATAGAGGGCAGTATTATAGTAGTTATATTCTTGTACATAGGGGGCAGTATTATAGTAGTTATATTCTTGTACATAGGTGGCAGTATTATAGTAGTTATATTCTTGTACATAGGCAGCAGTATTATAGTAGTTATATTCTTGTACATAGGGAGCAGTATTATAGTAGTTATATTCTTGTACATAGGAGGCAGTATTATAGTAGTTATATTCTTGTACATAGGGGCAGTATTATAGTAGTTATATTCTCATACATATTATAGTAGTTATATTGTACATATGGGGCAGTATTATAGCAGTTATATTCTTGTACATAGGGTGCAGTATTATAGTAGTTATATTCTTGTACATAGGAGTAGTATTATAGTAGTAATATTCTTGTACATAGGGGGCAGTATTATAGTAGTTATATTCTTGTACATAGGGGCAGTATTATAGTAGTTATATTCATGTACATAGGGGGCAGTATTATAGTAGTTATATTCTTGTACATAGGAGCAGTATTATAGTAGTTATATTCTTGTACATAGGAGCAGTATTATAGTAGTTATATTCTTGTACATAGGGGGCAGTATTATAGTAGTTATATTCTTGTACATAGGAGCAGTATTATAGTAGTTATATTCTTGTACATAGGGGGCAGTATTATAGTAGTTATATTCTTGTACATAGGGGCAGTATTATAGTAGTTATATTCTTGTACATAGGAGCAGTATTATAGTAGATATATTCTTGTACATAGGGGGCAGTATTATAGTAGTTATATTCTTGTACATAGGGGCAGTATTATAGTAGTTATATTCTTGTACATAGGGAGCAGTATTATAGTAGTTATATTCTTGTACATAGGAGGCAGTATTATAGTAGTTATATTCTTGTACATAGGGGCAGTATTATAGTAGTTATATTCTCATACATATTATAGTAGTTATATTGTACATATGGGGCAGTATTATAGCAGTTATATTCTTGTACATAGGGTGCAGTATTATAGTAGTTATATTCTTGTACATAGGAGTAGTATTATAGTAGTTATATTCTTGTACATAGGAGTAGTATTATAGTAGTTATATTCTTGTACATAGGAGCAGTATTATAGTAGTTATATTCTTGTACATAGGGGCAGTATTATAGTAGTTATATTCTTGTACATAGGGGCAGTATTATAGTAGTTATATTCTTGTACATAGGGGCAGTATTATAGTAGTTATATTCTTGTACATAGGGGCTGTATTATAGTAGTTATATTCTTGTACATAGGGGCAGTATTATAGTAGTTATATTCTTGTACATAGGGGCAGTATTATAGTAGTTATATTCTTGTACATAGGGGCAGTATTATAATAGATATATTCTTGTACATAGGAGCAGTATTATAGTAGTTATATTCTTGTACACAGGGGGCAGTATTATAGTAGTTATATTCTTGTACATAGGGGGCAGTATTATAGTAGTTATATTCTTGTACACAGGGGGCAGTATTATAGTAGTTATATTCTTGTACATAGGAGCAGTATTATAGTAGTTATATTCTTGTACATAGGGGCAGTATTATAGTAGTTATATTTATGTACATAGGGGGCAGTATTATAGTAGTTATATTCTTGCTTCTCACAAAATTAGAATATCATCAAAAAGTTAGTTTATTTCAGTTCTTTAATACAAAAAGTGAAACTCCTATATTATATAGAGTCATTACACACAGAGTGATCTATTTCACGTGTTTATTTCTGTTAATGTTGAGGATTATGGCTTACAGCCAATGAAAACACTAAAGTCATTATCTCACTAAATTAAAATAATTAACAAAAAACACCTGCAGAGGTTTCCTAAACACTTAAAAAGGTCCCTTAGTCTGTTTCCGTAGGCTCCACAATCATGGGGAAGACTGCTGACTTGACAGATGTCCAGAAGGCAGTCATTGACACACTCTACAAGGAGGGTAAGCCACAAAAGGTCATTGCTAAAGAAGCTGGCTGTTCAAAGAGTGCTGTATCCAAGCATATTAATGGAAAGTTGAGTGGAAGGAAAAAGTGTGGTAAAAAAAAGGTGCACAAGCAACCGGGATAACCGCAGCCATGAAAGGATTGTTAAGAAAAGGCCATTCAAAAATTTGTGGGAGATTCACAAGGAGAGGACTGCTGCTGGAGTCATTGCTTCAAGAGCTCTCATACACGGCTCATGTTTAAGTGATAAATTTACTGTAGCACAGATTCATCTCAGCTAAAAGTCCAGACCCTTAGATCAGGAATAGGACCGACATTTATAGGACATTTCAGGACTTTCTTAAATTCTTATGAAAAAAATATTCCCCACAAACTGCATTGAACTACTGCACCCAATTTATTAGATATTTTATAAGCTGGAGTCGGTCCATTTTATACAGACTCCACCAAAATGGGCTCTAACTCCACAGCCCTGCTGAGAACATGTACCTGTACCTCGCCCCCAGCTCCAGTGTTTGCATTGTGACAACATGGATATGTAGTAATCCAGGCATCGCTGTAATTCTATGGTAAATTGTAAGTTCCCTACAGACTGGCACAGGGTGTATCTGCATCTGGCAGACTGGCACAGGGTGTATCGGCATCTGGCAGACTGGCACAGGGTGTATCGGCATCTGGCAGACTGGCACAGGGTGTATCTGCATCTGGCAGACTGGCACAGGGTGTATCTGCATCTGGCAGACTGGCACAGGGTGTATCGGCATCTGGCAGACTGGCACAGGGTGTATCTGCATCTGGCAGACTGGCACAGGGTGTATCGGCATCTGGCAGACTGGCACAGGGTGTATCTGCATCTGGCAGACTGGCACAGGGTGTATCGGCATCTGGCAGACTGGCACAGGGTGTATCTGCATCTGGCAGGCTGGCACAGGGTGTATCTGCATCTGGCAGGCTGGCACAGCGTCCCATGGGCTAATGACTAATGCAGCAGGCTTGTCACAATGCCACAGGCTGAGACAGTTATTTCGGGTTGGGGTGTATTTCTAGGCATTATAGGGTGGCACAATGTGTGGTTATGTTAGCATGGAGCAGGGGGTCATAGGTTGTTACGATAGGTCTCCATCGCCGTGTGGTGCTTCCTACCCTGGCAGCCTGGCACAGGGCAGTTTGCAGATTGGCACAGGTGCACAATTGCTGCATTTTTGCAGACCATCTCTCCACGAGATGCTCTGCAGACTGTTCGCCATCTCATTATAAATCCGCTACTTCTCGGAGAAGCTTCTCCTGGCCTGGACTGTAGAGGAGAAAAAAATGTAACGTGAAAATAAAAGAGAAGACGCCACGAGACGTGCCCGCATTATTAATGGCCGCAGCTGACTCACACCTCCTCATCCTCACCTTGTGTACAGGAGATAGAGATGGGGGGATGAATCACCAGCTACATGGAGAGAACGGACCTGAGGGATGGAGAGGAGGGGAGGGGGGAGAGACAGCTGCAGGTGTCTGATGTACAATATGGAGGAGACAGCAATTCAGTTTCCGGCAGTAAAGCTCTGATTGCTTCTTACACGGACATGTAATAAAAAGATAAAATGGAAAACGAGTCTTCTCACAGTGCAGCAGCAGACAACACGGGGAGGCTGAGCCCCCGCAGGAAGCGACCTCCACCACCGCACAGGAAGGGTCCGCCGCACCGGTCAGAGAGGACATAATACACCGTCTGCAGTCACCATGAAAATAACATAATGGAGGAAGCTGTGCGGCTATTTCATCATTTATCTTCTTATGGGCCATACATTTACTTAATTAAAATTGTAATATTTTTTCTGTCTGCTGACACCACTAGAGGGAGCACACATTCAAGTGACGGAATAAATCAGAATGCCGTGAGCTCCCTCTAAGGGTGAATATAGGAAAATTGTATTTTGTTATTATTCATCATCAATCATCATCATCATCAAAATAAGCAGCTATAGTTTTTCTGCCTGAAACCTCCACTACAGGGAGCACCCACTGATTATACAAGTCTGTATGCAGTCGGCTCCCTCTAATGGTGGGTGTAGGTGTAGCAGAATTCTATTAAGAGTAACAACTGGACTTTTTTTGACAGTGGTCACCATTAGGGGGAGCACTCCTTAAACTAACTGTATACGTCTGTATGCAGTGTGCTGCCTCTAATAGTGAGTGAAGGAAAATTGTATTATTAAAAGAAGCAGCTGGAGTTCTTCTGACTGCGGCCACCACTAGGGGGAGCACTCATTGAACTGACTGTAAAAATCTGTATGCAGTGAGATCCCTCTACTGATGGGTGTAGGTGTAGCAGAATTGTACAAAGAGAAGCAGATGGAGTTTTTCTGCCAGCATTGACTGTATAAATCTCTATATAGTGAGCTCCCTCTAGTGGTGGGTGTAGGTCTAGCAGCAGAATTGCATTGTTAACAGAAGCAAACGGAATTGTTCTCCTTTTGGTCACCACCAGGGGGAACATATATTGAACTGCTTGTATAAGTCAATATGCAGTGAGCTCCCTCTAGTGGTGGGTGTAGATGTAACAGAATTGCATTAAGAGCTGGAGTTTTTCCTGACTGTGGCCACCACTAGGAGGAACACTCATATAACTCACTGTATAAATCTATCTCTATTCAGTGAGCTTCCTCTAATGGTGAATATAGGAGAATTGTATTTTTTATTTATTATTATTCAGAGAAGCAGCTGTTTTTTTCTGCCTGAAACCTACATTAGAGAGAGCACCCACTGATTGTATAAGTCTGTATGCAGTCAGCTCCCTCTAGTGGTGGGAGTAGGTGTAGCAGAATTGTATTAAGACAAACAGCTGGAGTTTTTCTGCCTGTGGCCACCACTAGAGGGAGCACTCATTAAACGCACTGTATAAATCTGTGTGCAGTGTGCTCCCTCCAATGGTGCGTGAAGGAAAATTTTATTATTAAAAGAAGCAGCTGGAGTTTTTCTGACTGCGGCCACCACTAGGGGGAGCACTCATTGAACTGACTGTATAGATCTGTATGCAGTGAGCTCCCTCTAATGGTGGGTTTAGGTGTAGCAGAATTGTATTGTTAAGAGATACCGCTGGAGTAGTTTAGCGCCACGTCCTCCTCAGCACATAGTAGGGGGCATCTTTATAAGAGAGAGTTTGTCCGGAACAAATTATCCTAATAATATGAGAAAAGTCAGCAGTGCATTACCATCATACACTGGCATCACCGTCCCATCACCCAGGGACAGACCCAGCACAAGGACAGTACAGAAGGATTCTTGGTGCCACCAAAATCTCCCAGAAAGCAGATTTTCCGTACAGCTCCTTGTGCAGGATCCTGGGCTGCCGGGTGTCACCGGGGCCCCGCGAGAAGCTTCTTCTCCATAGCAAAAAATATATTCCATCCAAACTACTATACAAGGCCAGCGCAGGGACGAGAGCGATCAATGTGGGATTATGTGACAGACACCAGAGACGGCGCCCAACATCAGCACAGATTTCCTCCAAGTTTGGTATTTTCCAGAGACGCGCTCAGTTTGGCCACAGACCGAGGTGGGAGACAGGTTTTTAGTTTGTTTTTTTATCTCTATAATAGGAATAGACTAGAAAATCTCTGACCTAATGCAAAAAATATATCAAAAACTCCTGCAGGGCAGCTCACGAAAAATACTCTATAGGTGGCGCTGTGGCCCATGCACAGCTGCTGGTTTCATCGCTGATCGGTGGAAAGTTGGGGTTAATCTACAAGTAATGGGATGAATGCGGCGTAATAGAGCGGGATAATGGATCCATCATCATAACGAGCACAGGGTTCACGCACTAAATATTGATTACAGCAATGAAGAGCAGCGCAGATCACACAGCAAGCGAGTAAATCAACGGATGAGGAGAGAGCCAAGGACGCGGACACCAGCCAGGAGCCCGGATCTGTCCATCCTCCATCAGTCACTACAAGGGGGAAACAGTGACATGGCGTCACACAGGTCTACGGGGCCACAGGGGCAGGCATGGACGCCGTGCACCGACCGCACCCGGATCAGCCATCAGCCGGAGACGTGGGAAAAAGAAACTAATAACCAACACTACACAAAGCACACCCGAATAACAAACACGGGAGCACCGCAGAGGAGAGCGCAGCCGTACACCCTGACCGCAAACAGGAGGGATCCCACAGATCTATATACTAGTCATAGCGTACCCCCAGTGTCAGTATCCTGTACCCCGAGTGTCATTATCCTGTACCCCGAGTGTCAGTGCCATTATCCTTTACCCCAAGTGACAGTGTCATTATCCTGTACCCCGAGTGTCAGTGCCATTATCCTGTACCCCAAGTGACAGTGTCATTATCCTGTACCCCGAGTGTCAGTGTCATTATCCTGTACCCCGAGTGTCAGTGTCATTATCCTGTACCCCGAGTGTCAGTGTCATTATCCTGTACCCCGAGTGTCAGTGCCATTATCCTGTACCCCAAGTGACAGTGTCATTATCCTGTACCCCGAGTGTCAGTGTCATTATCCTGTACCCCACGTGTCAGTGTCATTATCCTGTACCCCAAGTGTCAGTGACATTATCCTGTACCCCGAGTGTCGGTGACATTATCCTGTACCCCAAGTGTCAGTGTCATTATCCTGTACCTCTAGTGTCAGCGTCATTATCCTGTAGCCCGAGTGTCGGTGACATTATCCTGTACCCCAAGTGTCAGTGTCATAATCCTGTACCCCGAGTGTCAGTGACATTATCCTGTACCCCGAGTGTCGGTGACATTATCCTGTACCCCGAGTGTCAGTGTCATTATCCTGTACCCCAGTGTCAGTGTCATTATCCTGTACCCCAAGTGTGTCATTATCCTGTACCCCCAGTGTCATTATCCTGTACCCGGAGTGTCAGTGTCATTATCCTGTACCCCGAGTGTCATTATCCTGTACCCCCAGTGTCATTATCCTGTACCCGGAGTGTCAGTGACATTATCCTGTACCCCGAGTGTCAGTGTCATTATCCTTTACCCCGAGTGTCAGTGTCATTATCCTGTACCCCGAGTGTCAGTGTCATTATCCTGTATTCCAAGTGCAAGTGTCATTATCCTGTACCCCGAGTGTCAGTGTCATTATCCTGTACCCCCAGTGTCATTATCCTGTACCCGGAGTGTCAGTGTCATTATCCTGTACCCCAAGTGTCAGTGTCATTATCCTGTACCCAGAGTGTCAGTGTCATTATCCTGTATTCCAAGTGCAAGTGTCATTATCCTGTACCCCAAGTGTCATTGTCATTATCCTGTACCCCGAGTGTCAGCGTTATTACCCTGTACCCCGAGTGTCAGTGTCATTATCCTGTAACCCAAATGTCAGCATCATTATCCTGTACCCCGAGTGTCAGTGTCATTATCTTATACCCCGAGTGTCGGTGACATTATCCTGTACCCCAAGTGTCAGTGTCATTATCCTGTACCCCGAGTGTCAGTGTCATTATCCTGTACCCCAAGTATCAGCGTCATTATCCTGTACCCCGAGTGTCAGCGTTATTACCCTGCACCCCAAGTGTCAGTGTCATTATCCTGTACACCGAGTGTCAGTGTCATTATCCTGTACACCGAGTGTCAGTGTCATTATCCTGTAACCCAAATGTCAGCATCATTATCCTGTACCCCGAGTGTCGGTGACATTATCCTGTACCCCAAGTGTCAGTGTCATTATCCTGTAACCCAAATGTCAGCATCATTATCCTGTACCCCGAGTGTCGGTGACATTATCCTGTACCCCGAGTGTCAGTGTCATTATCCCGTACCCCGAGTGTCAGCGTCATTATCCTGTACCCCATGTGTCATTATCCTGTACGCCGAGTGTCAGTGTCATTATCCTGTAACCCAAATGTCAGCATCATTATCCTGTACCCCGAGTGTCAGTGTCATTATCTTATACCCCGAGTGTCGGTGACATTATCCTGTACCCCAAGTGTCAGTGTCATTATCCTGTACCCCAAGTGTCAGTGTCATTATCCTGTACACCGAGTGTCAGTGTCATTATCCTGTACACCGAGTGTCAGTGTCATTATCCTGTACCCCGAGTGTCGGTGACATTATCCTGTACCCCAAGTGTCAGTGTCATTATCCTGTAACCCAAATGTCAGCATCATTATCTTGTACCCCGAGTGTCGGTGACATTATCCTGTACCCCGAGTGTCAGTGTCATTATCCCGTACCCCGAGTGTCAGCGTCATTATCCTGTACCCCGAGTGTCATTATCCTGTACCCCATGTGTCATTATCCTGTACGCCGAGTGTCAGTGCCATTATCCTGTACCCCGAGTGTCAGTGTCATTATCCTGTACCCCGAGTGTCAGTGTCATTATCCCGTACCCCGAGTGTCAGTGTCATTATCCTGTACCCCAGTGTCAGTGTCATTATCCCATACCCCGAGTGTCAGTGTCATTATCCTGTACCCCAGTGTCAGTGTCATTATCCTGTACCCCGAGTGTCAGCGTCATTATCCTGTAACCCAAGTGTCAGTGTCATTATCCTGTACCCCAGTGTCAGTGTCATTATCCTGTAACCCAAGAATCAGTGTCATTATCCTGTACCCCGAGTGTCAGCGTCATTATCCTGTACCCCGAGTGTCATTATCCTGTACCCCGAGTGTCAGTGTCATTATCCTGTACCCCGAGTGTCAGCGTCATTATCCTGTAACCCAAGTGTCATTATCCTGTACCCCAAGTGTCGGTGACATTATGCTGGAGCGGAGGGGTACAGTATTTTGCTATATGTGTATCTCAGCATTACTTCTGAGGGTGGGACGCTTCCCCTGTGTGATGTCACTGATAATGGTGACATCGTCTCATCCATCACACAACACAATGGCTAGGATGTGTCACAGTCACCAGGACCACCCTGTAGGGTCGGTAATTGCATGGACTTGAAAGGGTTAATATTTTACCATCGGATGACACCTTAACATTTTGGAGAAACTTTGCCTCAGATCCCATTCCTTCCCGCGGATCCCCCCTTTACGCCTCCATCCACACTGCAGCGGCTGAGGAGACGAGGAAAATAATCAAGTGTATCCGCGTCTCGCTGAAGACTGAGGGCCCCAGGGTTTCATCACTCGGCTGCGGGGGAGGAGAGGAGCAGCACAAGTCTAAGACGGATCCATCCACCAAGGATGAAAGAGGGAGACCAGCTGTGTATCAGCAAAGCTTCATGGGTAACAATATGCAAATTAGTTCTCTCCCAGTGAGCGTGTGCAACCACCACTCTTATAACGGTGACTGGGGACCCCATGATCAGAGGTGGCCATCAGTGATCGTACATCTGTGAGGTTTCTATGGGGTTAACCCATTTCAGTAACAGTTAAAGACAAAGTACATATAGCACATACAGGGGTACACGGCCTTACAATCTCATACATTCCCTTTATGGGGTTATTCCCATCTTCATATTAATGGATACTATCGGATTATTCCTGCAAATACAAGCACTTTTGCAATTTGCTGCTTATTAAAATTTTCAGCCGTTCTTGAGATATTCACACTTTTCTTTTGTTTACAGCTGGTTACCTAAGAAACCGACCACCGCTGCTGTCTAGCTTGTAAGCACTGCACTGAAGCTGGTAGAGATTAAGAGGTAATGGCGCTCTCCAGCGATCCTGGCCAGCTTCAAAAACAGTGCTTACAAGATGAATAGAAAAGATATTGTAAACACTGTGCAAGTTCTGATATCTAGCTGCAGTGGTCGGTCTCCAAGGCAACGAGCTGTAAACAAAAGAAAAAGTGTTAATATCTCAAGAACGGATGAAAATTTTTAAAAGCAGTAAATTACAAAATTGCTTGTATTTACAAGGATTATCCGACAATATCCATTTATAAAGATGAAAAAAAACACTTTCAATCACTGGAGAAGCCATACTTATTTTTCAAGGTGACTGTACCTAGGACAGATAATAGGAAGAGAAAAGGAGGAGCGGCTGACAGAAAGCAGAGAGAGTACAGAACAGCTGGATCTTATAAGCCTTTAATATGGAAACAATCAGCAGTTCTAAGAAATGGTGGAAAGATCAGAGGACTGGGAGCGTCTGAGCAGCCGGACAACCCGGGGGAACGGATAACCCGAGGGAACGGACAAGCAGGGGCAACGGACAAGCAGGGGCAACGGACAAGCAGGGGCAACGGACAAGCAGGGGCAACGGACAAGCAGGGGCAACGGACAAGCAGGGGCAACGGACAAGCAGGGGGACCGGACAAGCAGGGGGACCGGACAAGCAGGGGGACCGGACAACCCGGGGGACCGGACCACCCGGGGGAACGGACCACCCGGGGGAACGGACAACCTGGGGCAACGGACAACCCGGGGCAACGAACAAGCCGGGAGAACGGACAAGCAGGGGCAACGGACAAGCAGGGGCAACGGACAAGCAGGGGCAACGGACAAGCAGGGGCAACGGGCAACCCGGGGGAATGGACCACCCGGGGGAACGGACAACCCGGGGGAATGGATCAGTAAAGTTACTGCGGAGGATAAGAATTAAGAAAAGTGGAGAGTGACTCATCCCAATGTCATCCTGTCCTTACACAGGACCTGGCCCTTCTGTCATTAAAGCAGACACTAAGCAATTCGACGTGAAGCCATAAGAGCCTGAAGGTTAGATAAACCCCAGGAGTTGAGCTTTTGGCCCAGGAGTCCCCAAAAATCCAGGACAGTTTCATCTTCTTCACTAACCAGCAACTTGTAGTTCCCACTTCTTGTAGACCCTCTATTTTTTTCCTAAAATAATGATTTTAAAGCTGCAGCTGCATCCCCCTCCTCTCCCTCAACCCGTTTTCTATTACACTAGATATATTTTTTGGGGGGTGGGGAGCTGTGGAGGTTTCTAAATATTTAAGCTGGTGTCACACATTCTTGTATCACAGACCATGTATAGGTCTCCTGAGCTAAACTCAACAGCATCACATACGCCCATGAGGCTGCTAAGCTCAGGAGACCCGTGTCCGGTCTGTATATCACGGTCCATGCTCGTACTGTGATACACGATGTGTGAAGCCGGCTTAACCCATTATCTACCAATGTCCTTTTTTTGGGGAAGCCTAATTTTTTGCTTCTAGCAACTAAGATTTTCTAATTAGGTCCAATTAGGTCCAAAAAATGAAAATTGCTAATTTGGCAAGTAATGGGTTAATTGTTCAGAAACCTACTCAGTCGCCACCAGAAAAAAAAATCTATCTAGTTTAATAAAAAAACAGGGAGAGGAGGGGGATGCAGCTGCAGATTTAAAGTTGGTATTTTAGTGAAATAACCGGATATTTAAATCAATCAAAGCAATTAGTTGTTCAGAAAAACATTTGGATATCTGTTCTTTTTTGAAAACTATCAATAAGCTGATGCTGGAAAGACCACGGGGGTAAATTAAATTAGGTATGGTGGTGAAATAAGTAAAAAATAAAAAAAAAAATCTGTAAAAATTATATAAAAAAGAAAAATTCCTACAATTCAGGACTGTCAGTTCAATTAAAACATGGTAATAATCAAGTTCTCAAATATAATGTAATAAAACTTCGGCTTTTTTAGTAAATTAGATTTTTTAAAAAATGACAGAGAACAGATTTATTTTCACTCCTGGGTTAAGCTGACCCTGAGAAAACTAAATATTACTAACAATATAAACTTTCAGGCAACGCCGGTGACCCAACCTGAAGAACGTGTTACCTGACAATGGGCCTTAAGGAATGAATGTCATCGCCACTTGTACTATATAACCAACATACTTCACATCATCATCCTCCGTAACGCAGGATTTACACACAGGAAAAAACAAACATAACTGACCCAAAAATAGTAGAGCGCCCTTAAAGAAAATCAGGTTTTTTGTTTTCTTCTAAGAGGCTGTGACCTAACCCTAAGCGATTTGGGGAAGTGATAAGGTGCGCTGGTAGCAGTGCCGAGAACAAGATAGTAAGGGCGTGTTCATACAGAGGGGGGGTTTTTAGGACATTTTTTGAACAGATCCTCTTCAAACTCCTCCCTAATACCTCTTAGAAAACTCTTACAATGTATTTCTATGCAGTTTTTTTGAGGATTTTTTTGAGCTTTTTATTCCTTTAGTTATTTTGTTGTGATTTTGGGGAAGAAACTAAGCAGAAACTCCTCCTTTGAGGAGGATTTGAAGAATTTCCGCACCAAAAACTCCTCAGATGCCCTCAAAAAAATACTTGGTGGACAAAAAGTGCCCCCCTCCCAACCCCCAAAAAAATCTCTCCATGAAAATAGCCTAAGGCTATGTGCACATGGAGACTTTTTGATGTGCTTTTAGAGCAGAAACTCCACCACCTTTCTGAATTTTGAGGTTTTGGAGAGTTTCCATTCAGTTTCTGTTCAGTTATTGCTCTAAAAACTCCTCCAAAAAGTCTGTGCGCACATAGACTAAGGGAATGTGCATAATGAGTCTTTTTGCTGAGTTTTTGGAGCTGAAAATGAGCAGTTTTTGTGGAGTTCTGCACTTCTAAGGAGGATTTGGAGTGTTTTCTCTCAGTTTATGCCCCAAAAACTCCTAAAAAAACCTGTAAGATTATAAAAAAAAAGCTCTAAAAAGTGCTGTTCAAACAGCAGGAAATTCATAGAAAATCCAGCAAAAAAAAAAAAAACTAAAAACTTTTGAATAAAGGAATCCTGTGGCCATTGATTATCTGAACTGGCCAAGTGCCATCTCTAGAAGATGAGGCAAGGAGATCAGCAGAAGACTCATCTGGACTCAGCAACAAGACAGAGGAACAACAGGAGATCGGGAGATGAATATATATTTTTTATGCTGGGACCATTTAAAAAAAAATAAACTGAAAGTAATACATTGGAGGATACGGAGGGCCGATAACTCATGGGAAAAGGTATCCATAGAATGTATAGAATTACTGTGACATTTTGAGTTGATTTTCAGCAAATCATCTTATTGTAGAAAGAGAGGAAACTCTCACTAGCACCACCCATGAGGAAGCTAATTTGCATGTTGTACCCATAAAGCATTGCTATTCTTACCTGGTCTCTATAAGGAGTGTCAGCTTCTCCTTAAAGTCAATAAATTAAAAAAAAAAAAAAAAAGATAACCATCAACCTCCTCGCTCCTTTCATTATGTTCTTACCTCGGAGTTCACTTCATTCCGGGCAGGAGGTATAGAAAAGGTAGATCAGATTTGATCTCTTAAACAAGTGACGTTATCGGTTCCGGCTTTTCCCACAGAATTTCTGGCTCTATTCTTTCTTATTGACTTTCCTTGCTGGATTATTACAGAGATCGGTCTACAACAGGCAGAATTCCTGGCCAAGTCTCGACCTGCTCTGAGGAACAGAAAGGACACCACAAGGAGTTCAGAAACTTCTCACCGGGGAACGCCCATGTTATCTGTCATCAGGAATTCACGCGACCAAGTCTCTCAGTGTTTCTCCAGATGTAGCCGCCAATTATGGGTGATAAAGAAATCAATTAAAGAAATCCGATCATTCTTGGACCTGGCGTCATGGCCTCTGTCTCTCCTCGTTAATGATGATAATTAGCGGTGTGACACATCGGGGTGATATGTAGAATATCTGTATCCATATACCTCGAAAACTTCATTACCTTCCTATGAACATGGCTTCATTGCTCACTTGAGGCATTTAGCCTTTTTTTCTACGGCAATGTACAATAATGCCGCCATCTCGTGCCATATCACTCTACTGCATTTAGTCCACAACTATGATACCAAAAGGGTGGAGGCCAAGGCTGAAAACATCTGCTACTCACTAGTGGTGCCGCCAGTTCCGGTGGCCCAGTCCTAACCTAGTAGGCGCTATAGTTCTGGATAGAAAAGTCCCGAAATCTAAGGGAAGACTAATTAAAAAAACAAAAAAAACACAACAACAATGCTGTATTCATCAAAAACACACCAAAAATGTCACCATATTTTATTTTTGCTAACAATCCCAGGATTCTGGCTCCCTCGGGGGCTGTCCTGGATTAAAAAGGGGTGGGTTTTTTATTTAAACCCTGCCCAAAAAAGTGGGCCATCCTGCTTCATTTGGGGGCATTCTCCAATAAATGTGGAGGCACGACTTAAAATTCTCTACTCTCCCAACGCTAACGATGGTAAGTAGCATTTTTTTGCCCAAAAAAGCACTTGTGAAACCAGGTTTAAAGAGTACCTGAAACCACACCAAAAGTGGGCAGTTTTTATTCTTTCTTTTTTTCCCGTTGCCCCCTAAGTATTCAACTTTCTTTTTTTTTTTTGATTCTAGAGATAAGGACATTTTTTTCTTTAAAAAGTACCCAAAGCACCCATCTTCCGTCATTTTCTTTTTCCTTCCGTGTATAATCCTTTTTTACAGGTCTATCTAATAAAATTAAAGTAAAGGGAACCGTCTACCATTTCCATTCAGCACACAGCCATGCCCACAATAGATTAGATCGGTTCCTCCTCTGAAGATTCATTTCTCCTTCCTCACCCGACTTCTGATTAATCACCGCAGCGGCTTCATCACCAGTTGTGACAATTCCTCTAAATGCATGCATGTTAATGATATTCGCAGCTCACTTTATGACTTTAGCTATACTGGCCCTTTAAGAGGTAGGGCACATGCCAACCTTTTGATCTGTGTAACACTAGTCATCTAAACTGAGTGAGATCTGCTTACTATCTGATGACAACGTGATCAAACACATAGAATTCTCAGAAAAATAAACTGGATCTGCCAATGACCTGCAGATAAAAATATCATGGATATGGCCAGCTCTAGAGTGATAAGACACAGATCTCAGGATTTGGCACTTAAAGGGTTATTGGCATCTTCATATAAATGTACACTGTCAGATAGAGCTTGTAAAACAAAGCATTTTTGCAATTTACCGCTTATTAAAATTCTCAGCCGTTCTTGAGATATTTAACACTTTTGTTTTGTTCACAACTCGTTGCCTAAGAGACCGACCACCGCTGCTGTCTAGTTTGTAAGCACTGCGCTGAAGCTGGTCGGGGGTTAGGAAGTAACAGTGCACTCCAGCGATCCTGGCCAGCTTCAAAACAGTGCATATAAGCTTAATAGAAAAAAATTGTAAGGGTTGAGCATGTTCTTCTGTCTAGAAGCGGTGGTCGGTCTCCAAGGCAACGAACTGTAAACAAAACAAAAAAGGTGTGAATATCCCAAGAACGAAGGAAGATTTTAAAAAGCTGTAAATTGCAAAATTGCTTGTTTTTACACTCACAATCCAACAAAATCCATTTATGAATATGGGAATAAACCCTCTAAGTCCCCACACATGAACGATGGGTTGGTCCACAGCTATCTAATGTGTATGGGCAGATTTAAGCTATTCCTCTGGAACCCATTCCTATACACATGCATGTGTTCATAACAGGTAGAGGGGAATAAGCGGCTTCTAGACCAGACACCTCTTGTATCATCTTATCTTCCTTGTAAATTAAAGGATTAGGCATATTAAAGTTCAACATGCCCAGTCCTTCTTTTTCCCCCAATATTTCTAAAATTAGCAAACCCCCTTTATATATTGGAAGGTTGACTGGTCCCACAGTAATCACAGGTTTGGCTGCGTCGCACCCAAGCCCATGGGGGGGCTCGGAAATAGCAGTTTTGGCTGGTTTGGCTTGGGTGTGGCTGCTACCTCTGCACCCACTGTAGCTCCTGACAGGCCTGAATAATCTGAGTGGACTGTAGACATCTGGATAAGCTCTCTGCTATTTCCATCACCGGCCCTTCTGGTTTTGATCAATGGGGAATTTTTTTAGGGGTTTCTGGAGGGAAGATTATCTAACAGATGTTACCAGCATCGATACAACGAGCCTTTCATCCTGCAACATAAACACGTTGTGTAATCCACAGAATGCTAAAAACTCCATTCACTGCGGAGATAAATGTCGCACTGTCCAGCCATAAAAGCCCAAAATGACATTATTTCCACTGGAAATGCCGTAAACTCACAAGCGTTCCTGGAATGAAAGCATCAGGAGGTTTGATATTTTTCTTGTGACAGCGTAAAAACAAAAGTATTTCAGCATGCTAAAATAGTTCCCTGAAAGACTCAATATAGGGGTCATTATAGCCCCTGTGGGTCATCAACATGAACACCGTCCATAAACACAAAAAAAGAATACAGGTCAATTTGCCTCTTGTCCCAACATCAACTCACATTTTTTTACAAGCGGACAACTCATATTTAAAAGGGAACACCTTCCAAGATATCAGGACTATAAGAAAGAATTTCTATTCCGCATGGTCACTAAAAAAAGCTGCTTTCACACTTTCTGTCAAGTAACTGACCTGCTGTATATTTTTCGTCAGGCGAGGGAACCCTTGCCTGATCTATGGGCACCATGTTGTAGAGCAGGAGGAGCTGAGTAAGCCGATATATCATATCATGGGAAAAATATTTCGAAAGACTTGTAATTTGTTTCATTTCAATTTTAAACTTCCAAGAGTCCAATGGGTGGTTCTACTCGCTAGGTAAGACCGCCCACTGGACTCATTAGTCGAAAACTAAAAAAAGGACAAGTTGTACTAAATATTTTCCCATATCAGTATGTATCAATCTGCTCAGCTCCTCCTGCTCTACAACATGGTGCCCACGGATGGGACCGCATTTTCATGGTGACAGGTTCCCTTCCCTGATAAAAATGATAAAGCAAGTCAATGAGTGAAGAAATCAATTAGGCAACCCATTTCCATATTATCTTAGATTGTAAAGATCACCCCCGTTCTGGCAGACTGGACACAACCATGTATCACAGTCATCCTAGACTGGAACCCATTTTTGCCGGTCCTATAAGGACTCACACATTTGTATTGTCTTCTATTGGCTCCTGACCGTATTGAACGTTATATAGTCCAAATAGGCAACATCAAGTCCTAGAACGAAGGTAAGTAAATTCTGAGATGTCAGCCGAAGGAAGGAAAAGGCCAAAACATATCTGATCCTATTCTGCACTGGCAGAAATATTGTATTCTCCGACTGTGCTGGAAATGGTTAAAGGGCTTTGTAGGAGAGTAAAAAGCAATATGGGTACAAATGGCTGAAGAGAAAGCTCACATCTTGTGAAGTATTGTTCTCTGTACTCGGATTACTTCCTTTACTCTTTAGTCTTATTGTAGTAGGAAACTTTATGATCCTCCATTTCGGCTGCCAAGGTCCTTGTCCTAAAAGCGCCAAATCCCTCAGGCTGTCTCCAGCCTCTCCCGCCCCGAGGAGTCTCCTAGTAGGCTCTATTCTCTTTGAAGACCTGTTTAATAAGGTCAAGATGTCAAAAGGGAACATTCCTGAGAATGCCTTCTCTGCAGCAGGATCCTCCCCCGCAGGGATGCTAGAAGTGTCATATCAGATCCATACAACCCTGGTGAGAAAGCCACAGATGGAGAAAGATGGCACAACCAGGGTAGGAGGTCGGAGAGGACCATATAAATGTCATACCCATGTCAACCAGAAGCTCTTCACCTCCCAAACACAACCTGGTAATGTAAAGCTGGGCATAATACCACAAAGAGTTTTTCCAACTAGTGCCACTACAGTCCGCCGGCACAGGCGCCCCGCCGCTACAGTCCGCCGGCACAGGCGCCCCGCCGCTGCAGTCCGCCGGCTCAGGCGCCCCGCCGCTGCAGTCCGCCAGCTCAGGCGCCCCGCCGCTGCAGTCCGCCGGCTCAGGCGCCCCGCCGCTACAGTCCGCCGGCTCAGGCGCCCCGCCGCTACAGTCCGCCGGCTCAGGCGCCCCGCCGCTACAGTCCGCCGGCTCAGGCGCCCCGCCGCTACAGTTCGCCGGCTCAGGCGGCCCGCCGCTACAGTCCCCCGGCACAGGCGCCCCGCCGCTACAGTCCGCCGGCATAGGCGCCCCACCGCTACAGTCCACTGGCACAGGCGCTTGTCTGTTATTACTATTTCCTGTTGCTTATATAGCAGTAACATATTCCGCAGTGTTGTACAGAGATTGTCACGATGGGCATCAAATCATAGCTTACAGTATTGCAACTTGCAAACATTGGCGGGCACACTGTAGGCTCGGCTCAGTTTTGGTTGTCTCTGGCCACACTTGCAAGCAGGGGTGATGAAGCTTCAGCCCACACAGCAGAGGTGGTGGAAGTGGTCCGCAATCATTTAGCCAGGAAACACACAGACTTTGCTGTTTTTAATGATGTGTGCTGCCAGGCCCCAGTACTCTCCAGAGATCACTGCTACAGATATAATAGCCAACTATGTAGCCATCCGGCATTAGGCTACTGCATTTACACACACACACATGACCAGAGACCAACCTTTGTCTTCATGTTCAAAATATTCATCTTCAAGAAGTAAAGATACCCATCGGCAGGACCCGCGATCTTGGGTGCCATCGGCAGGACCCGCTATCTTGGGTGCCATCAGCAGGACCAGCGATCTTGGGTGCCATCAGCAGGACCAGCGATCTTGGGTGCCATAGGCAGGACCCGCGATCTTGGGTGCCATTGTCAGGACCCGCGATCTCAATGTGACCCCTTCGCCACTAGAACCAGCCCGTGGAGGGCAGCTTGATGATAGACCCCCATCTACACCTACAGATACAAACATCTGGAAAATATTAACTTATAAACAAGAAGTGATGTTGGAAGTCCATCTATTTCTCAACCTGAACAGCCAGTAACAAGTCAGTCCACATTTTGGCCGCCTCCACCCCGCGCTGTCAACAAGTCCAATATAACCTCCAATCGTAGCCTCCAATTCCCAAATATCCAAACAATGGGCCTCTGAGGACAGCAGCCCGCACCCTCCAACGTGCCAGAATGTGAAATAGAAGTATTTCTGGTCTTCAGCGCATTCCTCGGATAGTCCTCGGGGCGTGTAGTGGGATAAATGGACCATAGTAGGAACCTGGCAGGAATCATCCATGTAATCATTAATCAGAATGGAAAATCCAACCGTTTCATCCCTGCGCAGCTCCTACATCTGCAGAGTGTAAATGTGGAGGAGACCCAGCCCGGAAATTCTCCAAATTAGTTATTGATCCTAATAATTCCTTAAGATGTCATTTTCTGGCAAGGAGAAGTCAGTATGTTCTTCTCATATCTAGAGGGACACAAAACACTTCCATTCCAGCTGCGCAGCGACACAATTATGACTGAGCCCCCCATTACCTCCAACGCTGCAGTTCTTGGAGCAAGGGATCTCATGCCTTCCTGCTGGAGTTCCCCTTTAAGTAAAGCACTTAGACAATTGCTATCTGTGCCAAACTTTTTGAGTATGTCTATGATGTCAGAGCAAGCATGAGAGCTGACATATATTCCCCGGAGGACCCCTTTAACTAATGATACAATAAGTGATAGAGATTAAATTAAGCATTACACTGGTTATTACACAGAATACTGCCAGCCCCAGAGCTTGCAATCTAATTTCCACATGCATATAATTACACGTTACAGTCAATTTAATCAGAAACCAATTAATAAGATGGTACACAGGCCTGTAATATACAGACAACTACCCGGGATGTGTCATCGGAAAGCACACGGATTGTGGCCGCAGAGCCTTTCCTATGGCAGAACTGAACATTAGACATCTGTGCAGCCGCTGTCATTGTAAATCGCTTAACTAGCAATTCCCAATCAGTTCATTATAGCGCCCCCAGTGGACACAGGCTGAAATTACACTATCACAAAGCTGGAGAAGTACATGATATTTCTCCTAAGCAAACCTTGTATAAAATCTCCAATATGTCTATGTGGTGTCACTAAATAAGAAGTAGGAACTTGTGCTGCCCCCTGTATAGGCAGAATCCTTCTTGTTTTGTTAAGTGTTAATCTGTCACAAAGTAACTGCAATAATGGGTCATACGCACACACACGTTCTATCTATAGATAGATAGATAGATAGATAGATATATTACACACACTGCTCAAAAAAATAAAAGGAACACTTAAACAACAGAATATAACTCCAAGTAAATCAAACTTCTGTGAAATCAAACTGTCCACTTAGGAAGCAACACTGATTGACAATCAATTTCACATGCTGTTGTGCAAATGGAATAGAGGATAGATGGAAATTATTGGCAATTATCAAGACACCCTCAATAAAGGAGTGGTTCTGTAGGTGGGGACCACAGACCACATCTCAGTACCAATGCTTTCTGGCTGATGTTTTGGTCACTTTTGAATGTTGGTTGTGCTTTCACACTCGTGGTAGCATGAGACGGACTCTACAACCCACAGAAGTTGCTCAGGTAGTGCAGCTCATCCAGGATGGCACATCAATGCGAGCCGTGGCAAGAAGGTTTGCTGTGTCTGTCAGCGTAGTGTCCAGAGGCTGGAGGCGCTACCAGGAGACAGGCCAGTACACCAGGAGACTAGGAGGGCAACAACCCAGCAGCAGGACCGCTACCTCCGCCTTTGTGCAAGGAGGAACAGGAGGAGCACTGCCAGAGCCCTGCAAAATGACCTCCAGCAGGCCACAAATGTGCATGTGTCTGCACAAACAGTTAGAAACCGACTCCATGAGGGAGGTATGAGGGCCCGACGTCCACAGATGGGGGTTGTGCTCACAGCCCAACACCGTGCAGGACGCTTGGCATTTGCCACAGAACACCAGGATTGGCAAAGTCACCACTCGCGCCCTGTGCTCTTCACAGATGAAAGCAGGTTCACACTGAGCACATGTGACAGACGTGACAGAGTCTGGAGACGCCGTGGAGAGCGATCTGCTGCCTGCAGCATCCTTCAGCATGACCGGTTTGGGAGTGGGTCAGTAATGGTGTGGGGTGGCATTTCTTTGGAGGGCCGCACAGCCCTCCCTGTGCTCGCCAGAGGTAGCCTGACTGCCATTAGGTACCGAGGTGAGATCCTCAGACCCCTTGTGAGACCATATGCTGGTGCGGTTGGCCCTGGGTTCCTCCTAATGCAGGACAATGCCAGACCTCATGTGGCTGGAGTGTGTCAGCAGTTCCTGCAAGATGAAGGAATTGAAGCTATGGACTGGCCGCTCGTTCCCCAGACCTGAATCCGATTGAGCACATCTGGGACATCATGTCTCGCTCCATCCACCAACGTCACGTTGCACCACAGACTGTCCAGGAGTTGGCGGATGCTTTAGTCCAGGTCTGGGAGGAGATCCCACAGGAGACCATCCGCAACCTCATCAGGAGCATGCCCAGGCATTGTAGGGAGGTCATACAGGCACGTGGAGGCCACACACAATACTCAACCTCATCAGGAGCATGCCCAGGCGTTGTAGGGAGGTCATACAGGCACGTGGAGGCCACACACAATACTGAGCCTCATCAGGAGCATGTCCAGGCGTTGTAGGGAGGTCATACAGGCACGTGGAGGCCACACACAATACTCAGCCTCATCAGGAGCATGCCCAGGCGTTGTAGGGAGGTCATACAGGCACGTGGAGGCCACACACAATACTCAGCCTCATCAGGAGCATGCCCAGGCATTGTAGGGAGGTCATACAGGCACGTGGAGGCCACACACAATATTGAGACTCATTTTGACTTGTTTTAAGGACATTACATTAAAGTTGGATCAGCCTGTAGTGTGTTTTTCCACTTTAATTTTGGGGGTGACTCCAAATCCAGGCCTCCATTGGTTAATAAATGTGATTTCCATTGATGATTTTTGTGTGATTTTGTTGTCAGCACATTCAACTTTGTACAGAACAAAGTATTCAATGAGAATATTTCATTCATTCAGATCTAGGATGTGTTATTTGAGTGTTTCCTTTATTTTTTGAGCAGTGTATATATATATATACATACATACATACACATATATATTACACACACACACACATGTATATACAGTGCCTTGTGAAAGTATTTGGCTCCCTTTAACTTTTCTACCTTTTGCCACATTTCTGTCTTCAAACATAAAGATATAAAATTCAAATTTTTTGGGGAAGAATCAACAACAAGTGGGACACAATCGTGAAGTGGAACGAAATTATTGGATATTTTAAACTTTTTTAACAAATTAAAAACTGAAAAGTGGGGCGTGCAATATTATTCCGCCCCTTTACTTTCAGTGCAGAAGTTCAGTGCGGATCTCTGAAGGATCCAATGTTGTCCTAAATGACTGGTAATGATAAATAGAATCCACCTGTGTGTAATCAAGTCTCCGTATAAATGCACCTGCTCTGTGATGGTCTATAAGGGTGCGTGCCCACGTAGCGTTTTTTCAAGCGTATTTGATGCGGAATTTCCGCAGCGGAAACGCTTGTAAAACGCTTGTCAAACTGCACCCCATGGTCCCCAATGAGAATCTGCAAGTTCTATGCCCATGCTGCGGATTTTTCCGCAGCGTTTTTGATGCGCAAAAAAATCCGCAGCATGTCATTTAATTTTGCGTTTCTGCATAATTGCCTTTGCAATGCAATAACAAACGCAAGGCAATTCCGCATGTCGAAAACGCGCGATAAACGCTTGAGAAATTCCGCATGCGTTTTTCCGGGAGAGGACATGCAGAAACGAAGCAGAAATTTTCTGCTTCATTTCCGCAACGTGGGCACATAGCCTCGGTTCTGTTTCAAGTGCAGAGAGCATCATGAAGACCAAGGAACACACCAGGCAGGTCCGAGATACTGTTGTGGCGAAGTTTAAACCCAGATTTGGATACACAGAGATTGCCCAAGTTTTAAACATCTCAAGGAGCACTGTGCAAGCGATCATATTGAAATGGAAGGAGTATCAGACCACTGCAAATCTACCAAGACCCGGCCGTCCCTCTAAACTTTCATCTGGAACAAGGAGAAGACTGATCAGAGATGCAGCCAAAAGGCCCATGATCACTCTGGATGAACTGCAGAGATCTACAGCTGAGGTGGGAGAGTCTGTCCATAGGACAACAATCAGTCATACACTGCACAAATCTGGCCTTTATGGAAGAGTGGCAAGAAGAAAGCCATTTCTCAAAGATATCCACAAAAAGTCTCGTTTGAAGTTTGCCACAAGACACCTGGGAGACACACCAAAAACATGTGGAATAAGGTGCTCTGGTCAGATGAAACCAAAATTGAACTTTTTGGCCACAATGCAAAACGATATGTTTGGCATAAAAGCAACACAGCTCATCTCCCTCAAAACACCATCCCCACTGTCAAACATGGTGGTGTCAGCATCATGGTTTGGGCCTGCTTTTCTTCAGCAGGGACAGGGAAGATGGTTAAAATTGATGGGAAGATGGACGGAGCCAAACACAGGACCATTCTGGAAGAAAACCTGTTGGAGTCTGCAAAAGACCTTAGACTGGGACGGAGATTTATCTTCCAACAAGACAATGATCCCAAACATAAAGCAAAATCTACAATGGAATGGTTCAAAAATAAACGTGTTAATAAAGGTGTTAGAACGGCCAAGTCAAAGTCCAGACCAGAATCCAATCGAGAATCTGTGGAAAGAGCTGAAAACTGCTGTTCACAAACGCCCTCCATCCAACCTCAATGAGCTCGAGCTGTTTTGCAAGGAAGAATGGGCAAGAATTTCAGCCTCTCGATGTGC
Source organism: Phyllobates terribilis (assembly GCF_046119375.1). NCBI lineage: Eukaryota > Metazoa > Chordata > Amphibia > Anura > Dendrobatidae > Phyllobates > Phyllobates terribilis. The sequence goes on from NW_027362767.1 coordinate 154,034,591, forward strand.
AAAACTGATGGAGACATACCCCAAGCGACTTGCAGCTGTAATCGCAGCAAAAGGTGGCGCTACAAAGTATTAACTCAAGGGGGCCGAATAATATTGCACGCCCCACTTTTCAGTTTTTAATTTGTTAAAAAAGTTTAAAATATCCAATAAATTTCGTTCCACTTCACGATTGTGTCCCACTTGTTGTTGATTCTTCCCAAAAAAATTTGAATTTTATATCTTTATGTTTGAAGCCAGAAATGTGGCAAAAGGTAGAAAAGTTCAAGGGGGCCAAATACTTTCACAATGCACTGTATACAAGTGCTTCTCACAAAATTAGAACATCATCAAAAAGTTAATTTATTTCAGTTCTTCAACACAAAAAGTGACACTCCTATATTATATAGAGTCATTACACACAGAGGGATCTATTTCAAGTGTTTATTTCTATTAATGTTGATTATTATGGCTTACAGCCAATGAAAGCACAAAAGTCATTATCTCAGTAAATTAGAATAATTAACAAAAAACACCTGCAGAGGCTTCCTAAGCATTTAAAAAGGTCCCTTAGTCTGTTTCAGTAGGCTCCACAATCCCAAAACATACATATTACACACACATGCTATATGGCATCCTGCATATCTTCTAAAGCCAGAATGAGCCATTTGGATTGCTGGAAGTTGTCTTTCTTCACAGTACACATCAATCTTTACCTGAGATCAGCTATTTTAGCTGTAATAATTCCCATATGGTATCAGTAAATCCCCCCGGTTATATATGCACCATGTTACCTAATAACTCAGCAGTACAACTGGGAATTACTTTGCAGTTTGCTGCCCAGCAAAAGTTTTCGATTGCAATGTTGTGGCTGACATAGATCACAGATCCCATAGTCCCTGAACCTATAGAGATCAATCCTAAAAAGTGCTTCCAAATCCAGCACAGTTCAACTGTGTCCACACTTTGCTTTTTTTGTCACAGTTACAGAAAATATATATTTTTTTTTTTCAGCAATTTTGGAAAAAGTGCAAAAAAAGCCAAAAATACAATGCCTGATGCACTCAGCTACCTGAAAGCTATTCTTAAATCATGGAGCCCCCACTTTTTCCTGGAGAACACAACTGCCAGGGCAAGAAACAGTTAAATGTTTCGCCTCCAGGTTGCTACATTGTAACATTCCAAACACAAACATTCTAAAATGTTACAAAACAAACAGAAGACAAATGTAACCAGAGAGCAGGGGAAGGGTATAAAGGGGCAGGGGCACTTACCAGCAGACTGCCAGCTCCTCCGCACTGTGGGGGGCTCCAGATAATCGCCCCCTCTTCTGCCCTAATTCTCTGCAGTTTTTGCTGAAGCCAAACTGCCTGCAGCTAATCTGTTGGTGAAAGTTTTCATATTCCAGCCTCCAAATGAGGAGTCAGGGTGGGGAGGGGGGAATGGAGCTCCTGTTTAGCTATTGTGCAAACCCAATGTCATGGGGTTCTGGGGTTTTGGAACTCCAAGGGGGGCAGGTAGCAATCCTGGCAAGAAGGGGTTACAGCAGTGCCTAGATGGAGGGTAGAGAGGAGCCTACCTTGCCCAGGCTGGAGCTCTGCTCCCTGCAGATGGAGGTCACAGGGCATCCTGCATGGTGGATCCTCATCTGCTGTGAAGTTATGAGCAGGGATGGATCACATTTGATCTCCAGGGCTGGGGCCTTGCAGAGCAAGGGAAGGGGGAGGTCAGGAAGCTGTTGTAACAGATAGTAATAGGCAGACTTGAATGCAATGTGTTTTTGCTGGGGAAGCAGTATGGTGATAGTATGCAGCAACCAGGAAGGGACTTGGCTCTTAAAGGTGCAGCCCTGCAATAATAATCAGGATGTAGGATGAATCACATCCATTACCTGCAGAGGAGAGAACACACAACAGTCACTGGGAAAGCTGCCCTCAGACTGAGATATGCTCTTCAAGGGATATTCCAAAGTAACTTTGCAATTTACCTCTTATTAAAAAAAAATCAAGATTTTTTTTTATAGTTTACTGCTTGTTGCCTAGATTACCAGCCACCTCTGGGGCTTTAAAGATATCATCACTGTCCCCAATGGGGCTCATAATCTATATTCCCTATCAATATATCTATGGAGTGTGGGATTTGAACTCAAGACCCCAGCACTGCAAGGTTAAATTGCTAACCACTGAGCCACTATGCTTCCCTATCATCACAAGCTCTTTGAAGGTGGCCCTGATCGCTCTTCCGATGCTGCTGCTCTGCCTCTGCTTGCTACATGGGAGAGCGTCCAAACTGTCAGAAAACAAAGCTGCACGTCCCCCAGGAAGCCGAGAGGCAGAGGAGCGGCATGTTCCTGATCAAAGAACATGAGAACAGCCCCTTTAAGTGATGTTAGATATTTCCGACATGGGGGATGGCAGTATATTAAAACCAGGTGACATGCATCAGTAGGTCCATCAATTCTGCATGTCCTAACCCCGCTCCAGTACCCGTTCTGTAACATCTGGATTGCCCAAGTCTTACATAATGTTTTCAGACAATTATAGGGATAGTCTGCTTGATGCCCCCCCATATTATCCCAAGTATGTGTCTGTACATGAAAGGAAATGGATTTCTGGGAGTAGAATCCTACTTTTCTGGGGAGAGTCACCACTTCTCCTTCACACTCATCCAATCCATCATTTCTTGATGCCACATCGTGGACCATCCACTGTCCCCACCCTGCGGGGTCTCAGGGTGAGCCCACCTAGGCACTGTTTTAGAAAGGCGGAGTCTACAAACCCTCCCGACCTCTTTCCACATGACTGTGGTGTCCAGCAAACGTGTAACCACATGAGGACATTTCGCTACCTTGCAGTGCTGCCTTCACAGATCTGTCAGACAGAACTCTGCTGATGGGCTGCAGTGGTCACGTAATATGACAATGTCTGATGAGCGTTGACATCGCTGAAACAGCACCGGTCAGGAGTTGAGGATACTTTTTTTTTTTTTTTTATCATTTTTACATGGTGTTTCATATCAAATCCCCACAGCCAAGATTTCGCCCTACAGAAGTAAACCTCATTTGCCACAATGTATCAGTTCCTCGTATTTATTTTCGGCTTCGCTCTGCCTCTGTGTTCAGCCCTATTTCTTTGCTCTTTATGGAGCCCTGTAACGGGATCCGAGAATATACACAGCTCAAAAAAATAAAGGGAGCGCTCAACACATCCTAGATCTGAATGAATGAAATATTCTCATTGAATACTTTGTTCTGTATAAAGTTGAATGTGCTGACAACAAAATCACACAAAAATCATCAATGGAAATCACATTTATTAACCAATGGAGGCCTGGATTTGGAGTCACCCCCTAAATTAAAGTGGAAAAACACACTACAGGCTGATCCAACTTTAATGTAATGTCCTTAAAACAAGTCAAAATGAGGCTCAGTATTGTGTGTGGCCTCCACGTGTCTGTATGACCTCCCTACAACGCCTGGGCATGCTCCTGATGAGGCTGAGTATTGTATGTGGCCTCCACGTGCCTGTATGACCCCCTACAACGCCTGGGCATGCTCCTGATGAGGCTGAGTATTGTGTGTGGCCTCCACGTGCCTGTATGACCTCCCTACAACGCCTGGGCATGCTCCTGATGAGGCTGAGTATTGTGTGTGGCCTCCACGTGCCTGTATGACCTCCCTACAACGCCTGGGCATGCTCCTGATGAGGCTCAGTATTGTGTGTGGCCTCCACGTGCCTGTATGACCTCCCTACAACGCCTGGGCATGCTCCTGATGAGGCTCAGTATTGTGTGTGGCCTCCACGTGCCTGTATGACCTCCCTACAACGCCTGGGCATGCTCCTGATGAGGCTGAGTATTGTGTGTGGCCTCCACGTGCCTGTATGACCTCCCTACAACGCCTGGGCATGCTCCTGATGAGGCTGAGTATTGTGTGTGGCCTCCACGTGCCTGTATGACCTCCCTACAACGCCTGGGCATGCTCCTGATGAGGCTCAGTATTGTGTGTGGCCTTCACGTGCCTGTGTGACCTCCCTACAACGCCTGGGCATGCTCCTGATGAGGCTGAGTATTGTGTGTGGCCTCCACGTGTCTGTATGACCTCCCTACAACGCCTGGGTATGCTCCTGATGAGGCTGAGTATTGTGTGTGGCCTCCACGTGCCTGTATGACCTCCCTACAATGCCTGGGCATGCTCCTGATGAGGCTGAGTATTGTGTGTGGCCTCCACGTGCCTGTATGACCTCCCTACAACGCCTGGCCATGGTCCTGATGAGGCTGAGTATTGTGTGTGGCCTCCACGTGCCTGTATGACCTCCCTACAACGCCTGGGCATGGTCCTGATGAGGCTGAGTATTGTGTGTGGCCTCCACGTGCCTGTATGACCTCCCTACAACGCCTGGGCATGCTCCTGATGAGGCTCAGTATTGTGTGTGGCCTCCACGTGCCTGTATGACCTCCCTACAACGCCTGGGCATGCTCCTGATGAGGCTCAGTATTGTGTGTGGCCTCCACGTGCCTGTATGACCTCCCTACAATGCCTGGGCATGCTCCTGATGAGGCTGAGTATTGTGTGTGGCCTCCACGTGCCTGTATGACCTCCCTACAACGCCTGGGCATGGTCCTGATGAGGCTGAGTATTGTGTGTGGCCTCCACGTGCCTGTATGACCTCCCTACAACGCCTGGGCATGCTCCTGATGAGGTTGAGTATTGTATGTGGCCTCCACGTGCCTGTATGACCTCCCTACAATGCCTGGGCATGCTCCTGATGAGGTTGCGGATGGTCTCCTGTGGGATCTCCTCCCAGACCTGGACTAAAGCATCCGCCAACTCCTGGACAGTCTGTGGTGCAACGTGACGTTGGTGGATGGAGCGAGACATGATGTCCCAGATGTGCTCAATGGGATTCAGGTCTGGGGAACGGGCGGGCCAGTCCATAGCTTCAATGCCTTCATCTTGCAGGAACTGCTGACACACTCCAGCCACATGAGGTCTGGCATTGTCCTGCATAAGGAGGAACCCAGGGCCAACCGCACCAGCATATGGCCTCACAAGGGGTCTGAGGATCTCATCTCGGTACCTAATGGCAGTCAGGCTACCTCTGGCGAGCACATGGAAGGCTGGGCGGCCCTCCAAAGAAATCCCACCCCACACCATTACTGATCCACTGCCAAACCGGTCATGCTGAAGGATGTTGCAGGCAGCAGATCGCTCTCCACGGCGTCTCCAGACTCTGTCACGTCTGTCACATGTGCTCAGTGTGAACCTGCTTTCATCTGTGAAGAGCACAGGGCGCCAGTGGCGACTTTGCCAGTCCTGGTGTTCTGTGGCAAATGCCAAGCGTCCTGCACGGTGTTGGGCTGTGAGCACAAACCCCATCTGTGGACATCGGGCCCTCATACCCCCCTCATGGAGTCGGTTTCTAACATTTTGTGCAGACACATGCACATTTGTGGCCTGCTGGAGGTCATTTTGCAGGGCTCTGGCAGTGCTCCTCCTGTTCCTCCTTGCACAAAGGCGGAGGTAGCGGTTCTGCTGCTGGGTTGTTGCCCTCCTATGGCCCCCTCCACGTCTCCTGGTGTACTGGCCTGTCTCCTGGTAGCGCCTCCAGACTCTGGACACTACGCTGGCAGACACAGCAAACCTTCTTGCCACAGCTCGCATTGATGTGCCTTTCTGGATGAGCTGCACTACCTGAGCAACTTCTGTGGGTTGTAGAGTCCGTCTCATGCTACCATGAGTGTGAAAGCACAACCAACATTCAAAAGTGACCAAAACATCAGCCAGAAAGCATTGGTACTGAGATGTGGTCTGTGGTCCCCACCTGCAGAACCACTCCTTTATTGAGGGTGTCTTGATAATTGCCAATAATTTCCATCTATTGTCTATTCCATTTGCACAACAGCATGTGAAATTGATTGTCAATCAGTGTTGCTTCCTAAGTGGACAGTTTGATTTCACAGAAGTTTGATTTGCTTGGAGTTATATTCTGTTAAGTGTTCCCTGTATTTGTTTTGAGCAGTGTATATACAGATCAGACACCGCACAATCCTGCGACTTCTAACAACCGACAAACCTGGATCCGTTGTGTTCTATCACCAAGAGTTTCGCCGAGAACAACTTCGATTTAATGTTTTCTCATGGTCATCAGTTCTTTGCTTTGAGAATATCTGTGCAACCTTTTCCTAAGGAACACTAGAGATAATGATAGCACCGTCCTATGTTCCTTTCGTGTCTGGCCTTTTTTATGGTTTCCTTTTTTCCCCCATCCTTATGCTAACTTTTTTTTTATTTTATTATTAAAATCAAAACAATAATGATGTAAATGTGATTTTTCAATCAATTAACTTCACTTGGAATTTTTTTCCCTTTTTTTTTTTTACTACATTACGCTGTGTTCCAGAGATGAGTTTTTGGTGAGTTTTTTTTACGCTGCGTATATTTGAAAAAATGCAAGTAACCTATTTTACCTAATGGGTTCAGAAATGGTGCAGAAAATCTGCAACATCGAAAATTCACCAAAAGCTCATTGTGGGAGCGTAGCTTAATGTGGTAAAATGAATGGTGTGAGTCAACACTACAATTTGTCCCATTAAAAAAAAAAAAAGCTCTCATACGGCTATGTGGACAGAAAAAAAAAAAGGTATGGCTTTCTGAAGAAAGGGAAGGAAAAAACTAAAATGCAAAAAAATAAAAATTGCAGTACCTGGCCTGATCACATGGTGTGCTATTAAGGGAAATCAGTCTTTCAAGGGCCTATACAATGTCCTGTATTATATAATTATAATCTGCCATCTAGTGGTAAAAATAAGTAGTGCAGTAAATGAAATTCTCCCTGCAAATCACATAAACGGCAAAAAATTATAGTAATAAATGGAGTAATAACTGAAGAATTACATCAATTTTACAAAATCACCAAATGGGTTCACATGAATCATTACTTCGTAGGATAGTGCCCAAAACTGTTCTGTCTCCTTTTCTAATTGGCCAAGAGGGCATAATGAGGGATGGTGAGATATTTGGATGCAGCCCCAGGTCTGGTCCACCCTGGGGTGATTATTAGTCTCGGCTACGTCTGGTTTCGGCAATGACCATGTCCTTCTGTCCGATACAACTTGACCTGAAATCGCTGGTTCAAGAGTGAGAAGATCCTAAGGACACAAATATAGTTTAACCCCTTCACCCCCAGCCTGTTTGCACAATAATGACCAAGCCACAATTCACAATTCTGACCACTGTCACTTTGAGATAATAACTCTGGAGCTTTAACGGATCCCCCTGATTCTAAGATTGTTTTTTTTTCGCGACATATTGTACTTCAGGATAGTGTTAAAATTTCTTCGATAAGACTTTATCTTTAGTGTTTATTTGTGAAAAAATGGAAATTTGACTAAAATTTGGAAAATTTTGCAATTTTCAAACTTTCAATTTTTATGCCCTTAAATCAGAGCTATGTCACACAAATAGTTAATAAATAACATTTCTCACATGTTTACTTTACATCAGCACAATTTTGGAAACATTATTTTTTTGTTATAAGGGTTAAAAGTTGATCAGCAATGCCAAATATATGGACACTAAATGTGGTTTAGGCACACTGGGGCTTTTGGATTTGGGAGTGCAGAATTAGTTGGATTTCTTTTGGGGGGTGAGGAGCCATTTCATTTTTCCAGAGCCTTTGTGCTACCAGTAATGTGAAAGCTCCCTATATTTCCATTGACAAATGACGGACCTGAGTTTACTCTGGACTCCATCTGGCCTCTGTTCAGCGTTGTCCTTCTTTTCAGAGGTTCAGAAAACTGTGGGCGACAGCACTTTTATGCACGCCTAATAAAAAAGATGGACACCACTGGATCATATGTCAGACGGCATCCACGGTGCCTCCATCTGCCTCATTACAGGGAATTTTCCGCCGATGGTTCAGTCTGAACCACATATTTCAGAGATTTACACAGAAACCTGGTGTAAGCGCTCAGCGCAGAGCGCAGGATAAGTGTACGCCGATCCTTACTGCGATCTTTGGGAGACAGAATGAACAAATCAGCAGCAGGTGAAGAATTGGTTTTATTTTTTTTTTTTTACGCCGTTCCTCGTGTGGTATAAGTGATTAGACGACTTTATTCTTTGGGTTGGTGCAATTACAGCGATACCAGATTCATATCGGGTTTTTATGATTGACAGCAGTCACACACTAAAAGACGTTTTTTGCTGTTGCAAAGACTAGTTTTTGCATCGCCATATTTTGAGAGCTATAATTTTTCCATATTTCGTCCGACAGAGTCATGTGATGGCTTGGTTTTTGCGGGACGAGTTGATGTTTTATTGGTACCATTTTCAGGCACGTGAAATTTTTTGATCGCTTTCTTTTCCAATTTTTGAGAGGCAGAATGAACAAAAACCAACAATTCCGGAATTGTTTGTTTTTTTATGCCTTTCCGCGTGTGGTAAAATGGATAAGGCAGCTTTATTCTTCAGTACGATTACAGCTATACCAAATTTACATTTTTTTTATGTTTTGGCGCTTTTATGCAATAAAAACTATTTTATAGAAAAAATAATTATTTTTGCATCTCTTTATTCTGAGAGTTATAACTTTTTATTTTTCCGCTGATGGAGCTGAATGGAGGCTTGTTTTTTTGCAGGACAAGATGACGTTTTCAGTGGTACCATTTTTATTTACATTCGTCTTTTTGATCACGTTTCATTCCACTTTTGGTTCAGCGATATGATGATAAAGCATCGGTTTTGCATTGTTTTTTTTTTGTTTGTTTTTTTACAGTGTTCACTGAAGGGGTTAACTAGTGGGACAGTTTTATAGGTCGGGTCGTTCCGGATGCGGCGATACCAAATGTGTGTATTTTTTTTGTTAATTTTTTTTTTTTTTTCATACAAATATTTATTTATGGGAACAATATATTTTTATTTTTTTTTATTATTTTGTGATTTTTTTTATATTTTTACAATTTTTTTTTCACTTTTTCTTACTTTTTACTTTGTCCCACTATGGAATTTTCACTTTTTTCAGCCTGATCACTTATAAAGCATAGGGATGCAGCAGCATTCCTATGTCTTATCAACTGTCAGTGCTGCACTGACACACAAAGTTGCTAGATCATGCACTGTGCATGATCTAGCAACTTTGCTAGCTCTGGTGACCTGGATGTCATCGTGACAACATCAGGTCACCATGGCCACGATGGAAGCCCCGCGATGACGGTCTCCGATCCAAGGGCAGAGGGGCTTTCTTCCCTCTACCAGCACGCTGAATGCTGTGATCGCAGCATTTAGCAGGTTAAGCAGTGCGGGCACTGCTCCTGGCATTGAGTCCTGGGTGTCAGCTATCAGAACCAGCTGACATCCCGCAGCTATCGCCCACGCACAGCCCCCTGTGCGCCCGTGATCGCCATGACGTACATATACTGCATTGGTCGGGAAGAGGTTAATGCTAGATATGCCAACAACCTCCTGGGACAGAGGGCCAGTCCTTTAAATTCAGGGCTAACCTGCCAGATTTGGGGCAGACGGGAGACATGTACTGTGTATGTGGGACAGTTGAGAGGCAGATCCTGTATGTTTAATACCAGTATCTTCTATTAGGCCTACATTTAGAACTGGTAGCTCCTCAGGGGCGGGGGCCAAGTTCCTGACAGGTTATAAGTGGGTTGGGTATTTCACTGGAAAGCCTACTGACTGTAGAGTTCAAAAAGGTATTGAGGTATCTGTGACACCTCTCGCCCTCCCTGGAAAATGGGGTTACTCGGAGCCGGGTCAGTGTAGGTGTTACGGGGGATGCAGTCGTGGCCTGGACCCGTTCCGTGACCAGGGCAGTCACATAAAAGATGTAATGGGCTTTCAATTAAGAGTGGTATTGTTCGACTACGCCACCTGCGGTTTCTGGTGATGGGCACCAGCGCAGCTTCAGTCCACTGAGGCCGGAGTTACGGGCAGCTAAGATGGAACGGCTCCCCGCAGGCGGAGCAAGCCTCAGGGCAGTGTGAGGAGGAATGGTGGGTGCAGTGCCGTGCAGGAAATAACAGGCTGAGGCGGTGTGTGAAGTCATCCGGGTCTTTACTCACTTGGGATGAACTTTCAGCCGCAAAGCTTCTCTCTGCTTCTCACGGTGTACTGCGGCCACCGGGAAGGGGGTCCAGCACTTTCCAGGTAGATTAGGAGCACCTGTCGAGACCCCGCTGGTGTGTGCTCCTCTCCTTGGTAGGTTCTCCCACTAAGTCTTCTCCTGACTGTGTGTGGTACGAACGTGGTGTAAAGCCGGGTCCCACTGGATAAACGCAGTGTAAGGGATACAGGTGGCGACTCCGCTCCGTCCGTATCCCCTGGGATCCTTTTGCCTGTGGAGCCTATCTCCTATGCTCCCCTCCAGGCCTTCTTAGGTCAGGACCTTGACCGGGTAGAGACAGTGGTTAACTCTGACCCGCTCCTTGTCTCAAGGCCAGAGTACGAGGACCGTGTATCTTCAGTCAGCTGCAGCCTTTTGCTGGACTTTGGCAGAAGACCACAATCCAAGATGAGGACCACAATCAATGACGAAGATCACAATGAAAGACCTTGAACTTAAGATGGCCGTAGATTAAATATGAAACAATAAGTGTTTCTTAAAAGTGTGTCCTCCACCCTCACCCACTACATGGTTCCCCCTATCTTTGGTTCCCCCCATCTCCTCTATCCCGGGCCGGGGCAGCACCCTGGTGCATTTAGGCCCCCTTCAGGACAGGAGTGGTGTAGTGTTGAATGGTGAAGTGGTGTCCTGAGAGATGCTCCATCCTTACCTGGAAGAGGAGATGCTACACCTCTACTGAGGTGCAGTACCCCCCTGTGGCGACTGAACCCTCAGGGGCGCCACATTCCCCCCCGGTGAAACACAGCACGTCCAAGGGCTGCAATAGAGTAAAGAGTTGGTACAGACATTCAAACGTTAAAAGTTTTTGTAAACAGTAAAACATTCTTCCCTTTATGGGAGGTTAGGATACTTTTAACGTTGCAGGATATATATAAATAATATAAATATAGAAAACATCAAAGAAACATTATGCATGTATGAAAAACATTAAAGAGACATTATGCAAGTAGACAGTTCTGTAGAAAATACGGTAGAAAGTGTCAGTTCAGCAGCATGAGGGACCTGTCCGAGCCCTCAACGTAGGCCCTGGGGTGGCTGCAGGGCATGAAGATCCCGAGTTGGACCTCCATTAGAGCCACTCCAGACAGGTTTTACTTCTGAGGTCTGAGGTAGAAGTGGTTTTGCATAAAACCAATAGGGAGCACCTAAATAGATGCAAAACTATATACAAGGATGAGTCTGTCTACTGCCAGTGTCCGCAGCGACAAATGTCTCTCTCAACAAAAATCCGGGTGTAGAAAAGAAAACCAAAAACAGTTCAAATCAACTGGGAGATGCATCTCCCGGGGCTGCTTAGAAGTGGTATCCCCACCGGGAAATGGCTCATCTTTCCCGACGGAGCCTGACCGGTCCTCAGTGGGCTGGTGAGTGGGGGCATCTTCCTTGAACACCCTGTGGACGTCCAGGGCATACCACCCACGCTCCACGGGGTGGGAGGTGTAGGACACCAAATCGCCCGGGTAGAGGTTCCGGCCAGTGTGGCCCTGCTCCAGCTGCGGCTCGACGTCCTGCCGGTTAACAAACATGTCCCGGTTGAACTGTGGACTGAAGATGAAGCCCCATCCTGCCACCTGGTGGAAGCGCACAATAACGCCTTCTTCCCGGGGGCTTGGACGGGTGGCCTCCGCCTGGCGGGCCTGCGACTTAGCAGCCTTGGCGCGCTCCTCCAGTCGCTCACAGCGGACCCGCTTCTCCCGTCGCTCCTTCTCATACTGAAGGAGTTCTTTGTGGCAGGTCTCCTCCCACCTCCGCGCTTCGGTCTTGGTTTCCCGGGGGAAGCCCATCAGGTCGCCCCCCCGGTTATCCCAGGCAAACTCTTCTGCCGCCGGGCAAGCGACAGGTGGCGCGGGCAGCGGCAGTAACGGGGGTTGCTGCGTGTGCTCTGTGGATGCAGCCCAGTCCGGGTTGGGGCAGGTGGACACCCAGGTTAATGCAGGCGATTCCGGATCGGGGGTCGGGAGGCATAACAATTCCCCGACTGTGGCGGTGGCTTGGGCCTCGGCCTCTGGAGCCAGGAGCTGCTCCCATACGACGGCGCCCGAGGATAGGGGTGCTGGCAGGATACTTAGGAGGGCTTAAGTGCGTCCCGCGCCTGGGATAGTGGTTTTTGCCTTACCCGCACTTGTGTTGCACGGGGCCTCCTGGGCTTCCTCCGCCTGGGCTGGAGCCTCACTTGTTAGGCGCAATGAGCTCTGGCGGCGGTCCCTGATCCTCCGCAACAGATCCTCTCTCCACTCTGCAGCGGCCAGTCGCTGGGCCTCTGCGACCCTCCGAGTCAGGTCCTGCGATTCAGCACGGAGGAACTCGGCCTCCTCCGCGGTCAGGTGGATTCCCTCCATACCGAGGGAGGTAGCAGCAGGTGGGCCAGCGATGGAGGACATCTCCTTTGCTGCTTCGATCTTTGCTGCTGGGTGCGGTCTGTTTCTCCTCCTTCTTTTGGGGCGGCTCCAGGGCGGCTGGCTGACGGGCTCTCCTTGGGACGTCCCATCCGTCTTGACGGACACTACTATGTGAACTGTCTCTGCTGGAGGGGGCGGTCTGCACTTTTGGCGCCATTGGGGAGCCAGGCCCACGATGGGAGGACTTTGGTTGCTGTTGTTTTTGCACATAATGGCATCCGTTCTTCTTGGGTGGGCGCCACATTGAGCGTAAAACGACAGTCTTTTTGTGAAAAGGCGCACAGTACCCGTCGGCAATGGGGATTATCTTTTTCCGTTGCTGCGGGCACGATATCCTGCCGACTACGCCAAGTTGTGACACCTCTCGCCCTCCCTGGGAAATGGGGTTACTCGGAGCCGGGTCAGTGTAGGTGTTAAGGGGGATGCAGTCGTGGCCTGGACCCGTTCCGTGCCCAGGTCAGTCACATAAAAGATGTAATGGGCTTTCAAATAAGAGTGGTATTTCGACTACGCCACCTGCGGTTTCCGGTGATGGGCACCAGCGCTGCTTCAGTCCACTGAGGCCGGTGTTACGGGCAGCTAAGATGGAACGGCTCCCCGCAGGCAGAGCAGGCCTCAGGGCAGTGTGTGAAGAGATGGTGGGTGCAGTGCCGCGCAGGAAATAACGAGCTGAGACTTTGTATTAAGTCATCTGGGTCTTTACTCACTTGGGATGAACTTTCAGCCGCAAAGCTTCTCTCTGCTTCTCACGGTGTACTGCGGCCACCGGGAAGGGGGTCCAGCACTTTCCGGGTAGATCAGGAGCACCTGTCGAGACCCCGCTGGTGTGTGTTCCTCTCCTTGGTAGGTTCTCCCACTAAGTCTTCTCCTGACTGTGTGTGGTACGAACTTGTAGTAAGGCCGGGTCCCACTGGATAAACGCAGTGTAAGGGATACAGGTGGCGTATGCCACTCCGTCCGTATCCCTCTGGGATCCACTAAGCCTCCGGGCTTTTCTGACTGAGACGTGAAGTAACAAAGTCAGATATCGGGGGCCGGTCACCCCTCTTGCAGCAGGAATCCCTCTGACTAGGCCAGAGTAAAGAATACAGGTGGCGACTCCGCTCCATCCGTATCCCCCTGGGATCCTTTTGCCTGTGGAGCCTATCTCCTCTGCTCCCCTCCAGGCCTTTTTAGGTCAGGACCTTGACCGGGTAGAGACAGTGGTTACCTCTGACCCGCTCCTCGTCTCAAGGCCAGAGTACGAGGACCGTGTATCTTCAGTCAGCTGCAGCCCTTTGCTGGACTTTGGCAGAAGACCACAATCCAAGACGAGGACCACAATCAATGACGAAGATCACAATCAAAGACCTTGAACTTAAGATGGCCATAGATTAAATATGAAACAATAAGTGTTTCTTAAAAGTGTGTCCTCCACCTTCACCCACTACATGGTTCCCCCTATCTTTGGTTCCCCCCATCTCCTCTATCCCAGCCCGGGGCAGCACCCTGGTGCATTTAGGCCCCCTTCAGGACAGGAGTGGTGTAGTGTTGAATGGTGAAGTGGTGTCCTGAGAGATGCTCCATCCTTACCTGGAAGAGGAGATACCACACCTCTACTGAGGTGCAGTACCCCTGTGGCGACTGAACCCTCAGGGGCGCCACATATCTACTGTTACGCTCGCGCCCGGACTGACTGGCGTGAGTGTGACGCTCGCAGCCCTACCCTGGGAGATGGGGGACTCGGAGCCTGGTCAGATGTTGGGGGGAGCAGTCGTGGCCTGGACCCGCTCCGTGCCCAGGGCCGTCACATTAAAAAAAGGTGGTACGGGCTATCAGGGTTGAGTGGTTGCTATCGACTACGCTACCTGTGGTACCTAGTGAAGGCCACCAGCGCTGCTGCAGTCCTCTGAGGCGGGATGTTTTGGCAGCCGTCGTTGATACTACTCCCCACAGGCGGAGCAGGGCCTTAGGGCAGAGACGAGGATGGAGGGAGTTGTAGTGTAGGAGGTCTGGTGCTACGTGGCGCGGTGCAGCGCAGAAACAAAGAGTCCGGAGGCCATAGGGGTTGCCTTCCAGGGTTTTTACTCACGTTGGAGAGAACAGCTGCAAGGCTTCTCCCTGCTCCTCGCAGAGTTCTGTGGTCACCAGGGACGGGGGTCCAACAACCTCCGAGTAATTCAAGTGCTTAATCAGGACCCCGCACCAGAGTGTTCCTAAACTTCAGACTGAGTCCTTTCCTGTCTGTGTGTGTGTAGATAGACCGGGTCTCCCTCTGGACTATGCTCAGAAAAAGGGTACGAGTGGCAGCTCCGCTCCGTCCGTTACCCAGTGGGGTCCTCAGGGCCTGCCGGGCTTCCCTGACTAGGACGTAGAGCAGCAAAGTCAGGTGTCGGGGGCCGGTACCCCTCTTGCAGGCGGAATCCCTCTGACTAGATCAGAACAGCGAGGACAGGTGGCGTATACCGCTCTGTCTGCATCCCCCTGGGATCCTTTTGTGGTGGAGCTACACTCCTAAGCTCCAGGCCTTCTTGGTTATGGTCCTTGACCGGGTTTGAGACATTTGTTTACTCCAACCTGCCCCTCGACTCAAGGCCAGGGTACGAGGGCCGTGTCTCCATCCGCTGAAGGTTCACCCAGAAGCCACGTTCAGGGATGGAGATCACAATCAAAGAACCATGAGCCCAAGATGGCTGTTTATTAAATATGAAATATTAAGTGTAACTAAATGTGAGTCCTCCACCCTCACCCACTAATTGGTTCCCCCTATCTCTTGGTTCCCCAGTCTCCCATTTCCCGTAGGGGCAGCACGCTAGTGCCTATTAGCCCCCTCTGGTGGGAGAAGTGTGGTGTTGGATGTGGAGGTGGGGTCCTGACCATTGCACCGTTCTTACCTCGAAGAAGGAACACCACACCCCATTGAAGAGGTGCAGCATCCCTGTGGCGGTCGAACCCTCAGGGGCGCCACATAAGCGTGATTAGTGATCCCACTGGACCATGAACCGAGGAGTTACTGGAGGGGCGTAACTAAGTATCAACCCGGTCCGACCAAGGTCGCACGGCGGCTCAGTCGACTCCGTGAACCAGGGAGGAACCGAGCAGAGGGATCAGGTGCTACTCCAGGTCAGACCCCGGTCACAGCTGTTGACCCACACCGGGGAATGCAGAAACAGGCAGGTTAGCTGGTATGCAGAGAGGAGGGTACTGGCAGGCACGGCTGGTATGGCGGCAGGTGGGTACTTAGCAGGCACGGCTGGTATGAAGGCAGGTGGGTACTGGCAGGCACGGCTGGTATGAAGGCAGGCGGGTGCTGACAGGCACGGCTGGAATGCAGACAGGCAGATACTGGCAGGTATGAACGCAGGCTGGATAGGGACCAGTACAGACTGGGATACAGGAACAGAGCCGCAGGTGCGGTGGACTAGCAGAGCAAAACCGCAGGAGCGGTGAACAAGCAGACCGGAGCAAAACCGCAGGTGCAGTGAACAAGCAGAGCGGAGCAAAACCACAGGTGCGGTGAACAAGCAGAGCGGAGCAAAACCGCAGGTGCGGTGAACAAGCAGAGCGGAGCAAAACCGCAGGTGCTGTGAACAAGCAGAGCGGAGCAAAACTACAGGTGCGGTGAACAAGCAGAGCGGTGCAAAACCGCAGGTGCGGTGAACAAGCAGAGCGGAGCAAAACCGCAGGTGCGGTGAACAAGCGGAGCAAAACCGCAGGTGCGGTGAACAAGCAGAGCAAAACCGCAGGTGCGGTAAACAAGCGGAGCAGAGCGGAACCGCCGGAGCGATGAACAAGCAGAGCAGAACAGAACCGCAGGTGCGGTAAACAAGCGGAGCAGAGCGGAACCGCCGGAGCGGTGAACAAGCAGAGCAGAACAGAGCAGAAGGTGAAGGCAGACAGGACAGGGCTCTGTTCACATGGAACAGACTGGAAAATGCAGGAAGATGGTTAGAACACAGGAGGTAGATACGGAGGCAGGGAAAGGGGACAAGCAAAGCCAGATACACACAAGGTACTTACAATGAAGTAGCGAGTGGACACAAAACTCACAAACAAAAGTACAGAGACAACGAGTTGGAGTTAGGTGCAGGTTTAGACACTGCAGGTAAAGGGAAGGCACGGACATAGAGAGAAACAAGTAACTTGCTAGGACACTGTTCAGACAGGAACTGAACCGGGATCAAGATACAGGAACGAGCCTGGGAACTCAGCCCCCAGGGTGGCGGAAACAGACTAGAAGCCAGAGATACAGGTAGTGGCCCTGGGTACTCAGCCCCCAGGGTGGCAGAAACAGACTAGAAGCCAGAGATACAGGTAGCGTCCCTGGGTACTCAGCCCCCAGGGTGGCAGAACAGACTAGATACAGGACAGGACCTGGCAACTCAGTTGCAAAAGACAAACTGAGTGAAAGTGTTGCTCAGGCACCTCCTACTGGGTGGAGGGGGTTTAAGTATCCAGTGACTCACAGCAATAAGCTGGGGACGCATTAGGACTGTGCACACAGTAGCTATAAGAGACAAGCAGAAAGCCGCACCGACGCCCTAAGCAATCAGACAAGAGACATGGACACAGCAGGTACTGGAGCAAAGCGTGCAGCATGGACTGACAGGTAAGATTGCGGTCTTGCATGGTGGGAGGTGGCGCACCATGCAAGCACGCCGCCAGGGATGTTACATCTACCACATCTGGTCACACCCCAGATTTCTTCTAGATCATTAAATCTATCATTTATTATTACCATTTGCTATCTGGTTAAACATAATTGTCACGCACACAGGTGGCACACGAGGTTCGTGGACCCACTGTGCCAAGGGCCGGGCTTACCTAGGAGGGACGTAGCTAAGCGGCTACCTAGTGTTCACTGGAGCTCCTGATGGTGGAGTGAGGCTTGAGCTGCAGGTAGCCACCTGGCACCACTCCTAGGCAGTTCCCGATACTGCAACTGCTGGGGTCAGGTACGTAGACATAGAAAGGACTAGGGTTCCATTTAGACTACTATGTTCAGGATCCACTGCAGAACGGTTACTGACACAGAGTCTCCGACAGGGCTGATTCGGACACTGTTAGGGCAGTCTGGGTACACGGAATCCTCAGATAGGCACACGTTCAGACACACAGGTCTTAGATACTGATTCAGGGACCGGCCCCATACGGACCAGGGGATTGGCCGTCCTAGATGCAGGGACTAAGGATTCATGACTGGCCACATACGGACCGGGAGAGGAAGTTCAGGCACTGGCCGCACTAGGACCAGGGACTAAGGGCTCAGGACTGGCTGCACTAGGACTAGGGACTAAGGGTTCAGGACTGGCCGCACAAGGACCAGGCACTAAGGGTTCAGGACTGGCCACACAATGACCGGGGACTAAGGGTTCAGGACTGGCCACACAATGACCGGGGACTAAGGGTTCAGGACTGGCCACACAATGACCGGGGACTAAGGGTTCAGGACAGTGGCCACACAGGGACCAGGGACTAAAGGTTCAGGGCTGGCCGTACAAGGACCAGGGACTACAGGTTCAGGACTGGCTGCACAAGAACAAGAGACTTTGGGTTCAGCACACTGTCCACACCAGGACCAGGAGACCTCACAACTCATTAATAGGCTGCACACTACCTAATGATTCATGGTTGCTTGGCACCTCCCTATAGGGGAGGGTGCCTTCTAAACAAGATGCCTCCCAACTATTAGCTGGGAGCCATCTTGCAGGTGTACTCTATACTAAAAGCATCCCAGCCATTGCCTCGGGGCATTTAACTATTTGCATGCAATGCCCCTTAACCACCAGTGGGGCGCACAATTGGGAACAGAGGTGTTCACAACACCAGGAGGCAGGGAGCACGCCGGGGACCACGCCGTGCGGCCGGGGAGGTGAGTATGCCAGTGTCCCTGCATGGAGGGGGAAGAAGAACTAGGAAGGGGTGCAAGCAAATAGCGTTACGTTACCACCCCCTTTATGTCCCCCCTCTTCTTCAAGCCCGCAAGGACTCTCTGCAGAGAAGTTGGAGGCCGACACCTCTTCACGGACTCCCATGACTTCTCTTCAGGACCACGACTTCTCCTGTCTACTGGAAGAAAAGTGACACCTCTCACCATCTTCACGACTAGGATGCTTCTCTCCATCAAGCCATCCTCAGCATAAGGTGAAGCGGGCGTAGTACCAGGAACTAGGCATTGGGAAGTCTCTCTCCATACATTGAGATCAGCTACCACCCTGGAGGATTCAAGGGCCCACTGGAGTTCCTCCGCATGGTTAGTGGATTGCAGAGACTTGGAAGATATCACCGCCTTGATGTTCTCGTCACCAGGCCACCTAGAAACTGAAAATACCTCTTCTGGGTCCATCTTCCGCTTGGTCTCCAAGACAACACGTCCACTAGGCGGGGTGGTTTCTGGGGATAGATCATTGGAACAATTGTCGGGACTGTGTGGGGACATCGCCTCCACTTTCCTTCCTTCGTAGACACCAGCACACACTGAGTCGGTGACTAGCAGACCTGGCAGAGATGATGGCGACACAGCTGACTGACCAAGACGTATGGGAACCAGACACCTCTTGTGACCTGACTGTCCCCAACGAAGCTCCACACAAGGTCTCCAGACCAGAACGGACACCTAAGTTCTCAGCCCTGGACGACCTATGGGAAAACCAGAAAGCACATGGAAGGCGATCTTCTCCGTATACAATGTTCCAATCTGGAGCTGTAGTTGCTTAGAAGTGTCATGACTGTGTTTCGGTAGGGCTCGTCCTTCACCTGACAACACCCTCACCAGATTCTAGAGCTGTCGGACGGGAAGAATGTGACACCGACTCTTTACGGTTTGCAACACAAACTTTCCCTCCAAACAGAAGCTTCCACTTGCCACGGATACAGTCACAGTCATGGTGGAGAGGGAATACTCCTGCCAAGGACAGCCTCTCCTAGTGGCCCAAGGCTTTGGAGTTTTTTAGACTTCTCAGGACAAAGACCATCAGGATGCTCCACACAACCGCAGTGATACCGCAATCCCTTCTCACGACTGACTTCCTGAGTGTGCTCAGCCAGCCCAACACTGTTGACTTTTATGGATTCCATATGGGTAGCTGCCTCAATAGGCTGGGGAACGGGGATGTCTCTGGAAGGACAGTCAGCCGTGACGGTCTCCCACACGTGTCACCTGTCTGGTCTTCTCCTGGAAGCCATCTTGCAGGTGTACTCTATACTAAGTGCCTCCCAGCTATTGGCTGGGGGCATTTAACTATATGCGCACGCGCCCCTTTAAAAGCAGGGGAGCGTGCAGCGCGCACAACACCAGAAGGCAGGGATCACGCCGGGGACCACAACGCGCGGTCGGGTTGGTGAGTATGCCGGAGTCCCTGCATGGAGGGGGGGGAGAGGAACCATGCAGGGGCCTCGGTAAATAGCGTTACAATAATCTTGTGTTCTCTGTTATCAGCCATATTATTAATTTTCTCCAGTTCTGCTATGAGAAGCAGTAGTTTTGCACCAGATTTAAGTCATTGTCAGACTTTCCTTTAATGTCATAAACTTGGACGTGCCCACTTTGTGATAACCATGCCCACTTTACTAACCACTTGTAAAAAAAAAAAAAAAAAACTTTACAAAAGTTGATTTTTTTTGTGAATTGTTTCTTTTTTTTATGCCAAAAACTGCCATTAATTTGTTAAAAAAAATGGCTAATATGTATAATTGATAGGTTGTGTAAATCCTTCAGGGGCTGTCCCCATAGATCGTATATAATATATACGACCCACTGCCAGAAGAACACAGCATACTGTGTGAAAATCATGTTACTGAGCGCCCCCTAGTGTCCAAACATAAAATAGCATCCAGTATGTATTGATCTTACTTATCTCTGGGTCACAATGTGTGGCTCATTACAGTGCTAGCCATATTGCCATGTTACACTGCCAGCCTCACAGTGCCAACCATTAATGCCAGCCCCACTGTGTCCTCAAAACAGCACCAGATACACACACACATAGTACCTACTTCAATGCCAGTCATACAGAGCCAATTAGTGCCCCCCACTGTGCCCCATCCCATTACCTGCCTTTCAGTGACAATCATTAGTGCCAGGTACATTGTGACCGACCCCCCCATAAGTGCCAGGTGCACACCCCCACTTGTCGCCCTTCTCTCTGACATTGAAGATACAGGTGGGCAAACAACAGAGGGCGCTCTGTACAATCTACAGTCAGTGCATGGAGGAGGGCGATGCCCTCTAACCTTGGCACTATTGACAGTGTGTCTATGTCCTGCTGGCTTGAGGCCACACAGAATGCATTGCGGACCCCCTGACTGCAGGTCGTGATCCCCCCGATCCTTCAGTATTGTACACAGGCATTCCTATTAAGCTTTTATTCGCCAGGCACATGTATTGTAATTGGTTTAAAATACTCAAGTAATTGTAGTTTACGCTTTGACCTTGAGTTTTACGCTTTTTGTTAAAATAAATAAAATAATAAAAAAAAATTAAAATAATAAATAAAATTAGAAGGAAAAAAAAGTTACAAATTGTTATATTTGTTTTACTTTTTATTATATATTTTTTTTTTATTTAACAATTTTTTATACCTTAATCATAACCCTATCAACAATCCAAAACCTAACCCCAGCCCAAAGTCTAATTCTAGTCCTAACCCTAGGAAAAAGGATATAAAAAGGGTAAAAATGTAAAAGCAGCTAGCTCTTAGTAATGAATGAAGATTGATTCCTTCTTGATTCATTAGCTGCTGATCTTCTGTCACCTCAGTTGCTGCCTATGCAGAGCACAGCAGATGAAATAAGTTTGTCATAGGCTGTTGCGCTCTGTATAGGCAGCGACTGAGATGACAAAAAATCATTATTGCCACATCAGTCGCTGCCTGTGAAGAGCATCTGATGATAAACAAATCTCGACTGCGGTGCTCTGCATAGGCAGCACTGAACGCACAATCACTGTTCTCCAAGACGGAACGGCGCTTTCAGACGCCGATCATTTAACAATGAATGCAGGCAAAATTTTGAGACCCCCTAGACTTTGCCACCCCTGTGGATACCCCTATGTTACACCACTGCCCCCATTTATGACATAGGGGAACCCCTTTCAAACCTTGACTGCGGCGCTCTGCATAGGCAGCACTGGACGCTCACTCACTGCTCTCCAAGGAGAAGCGGCGTTTTCAGACGCCGATCATTTGACAGTTGATGCAGATGAAATTTTGAGCCCCCATAGACTGTGCCGCCCCTGTGGGTACCCCCACATTACACCAATGCCCCCGTTTATCAGATAGGGGAACCCCTTTCAGTGCATTCTCCCTAAACAGAATGGTATCTCCGCTCTGTCACTGTTTGGTGTAAGCAGGAAGAATTATTTTTGGAGGAGGTTGCACTATATATATATATATATATATATATATATATATATATATATATATATACATATATGCGAAATGTGAAGAATACAAAGCAAAAAACAGATCTGATCATTCTACAAAAATGCGTATCTCGGCTGCGCTGGGCGCTGTCTTCCATGACGCCAGTGTAGGGGCGAGCTTCGCCTGCTCACATCTATGTCAGCGTCTTGACACTGCCGTGTGTTGTGGCTGACACTGTGCTTCCTGCCGCTGAGGCTGTGTGATATGTGAGCAATGAGCAGGATTGCAGAGCCAGCAGCGAGCACGGCTTGAACCCGCTTCACTTACGTCTACAGACTGGCACGGATGGCATATGACTACCAGCAAGGTAAGTGCCGGCAGATCATGGCTGCCCTGCCCAGAACCTGCAGAACCTCTCTGGGCATTAAGAGTTATATAATTAATGCCCCAAAAGTCATAGGTTGCCTAATAACGATTGAAAAATCACAAATTTTTGCCCTTTCATTGGATACTGAAAAATGTCAAAACAGGTGTCCAGATGGTAAGTCGCTGATTGACATGAAGATGTTCTTCAGCAGCTGCGGTTTATATTGAGATGTTGGACTTCGTAATTTATCCTTGACATTAACTCTTCTATCCTCTTAAAATACTATTTATGCTGCTGCAGAACATCTTTAAAAGAGCAAGTAGAAGCTTAAAGGGGTTACTTCCATCTCAGACAGCACTATCTCAATATCTGGTATGTAACCCCTTCTCATGTACAGCACCATAGAATCTATGGTGCTATATAAATAATAATAATCTGGGGTCCCCCATGTCCCTGCTGCTGAGAATGACGAGTTGGCTGCACGCGCGGTTCTCTCGGTTCACTTCCATTTTCACAACCCCCATAGAATTGCACATGAGCGGCTTACAATTTATTCACAGGAGCCGGGGGACCCCCGTTCTCAATTTACTCTCTAAAAGTGTACGGTCATGTGATATATGTGTCAAAGCACAGAAAGCATTGTGTTCTGGCCCTTTAAGGAACTAGTCAGCAAGCAGGCTCCTGCAAACTGTTATGTTAGTGCAAAAGACAAGTGATATACTGTATATATGCTGTTTGATGTTTGTTTCTTGCCGCTACTGCATGTTATAGGTATGTTCACTATGGGTACTGAGCGGTGGGAACACAGGTTGGCCATGATCTGCCATTTTAGGTGTCAGTCTACAAGCAGGGTGCTGAATACTTGTGGAGGTCCCCTGACAAGAGACAGCCAAGAGGAGAGTTGCACAGATGCTCAGTTTTAGGCAAGAACTGCCCGTTGGGAGAAACTACCAAAAACTGATAGTTGCACAAGAATGCAAGACAAGTACTAAGTAGTGTAGCTGTGAATCCAGCTCTGGGGTGAGATAAACACTTACTAGAAAGCAGGAGTATCATCTGGGTGTGTCTCTCTGCTCCTCCTCTCCCTAGAGACTTCAATAGGCAGCTATAATGTGATCTCTCAAGGTGCCTTTGTTTAGCGCAAGATGGATTTTAGCTGTAAATCAGAGTGAATAATGAGTTCAGGAGGCATGGGGAAGAGAAGTGGCTCATAAGTGGAGAAAGAAGCATATTATTCTGATAAGATATATTACAGAGTTTCTTAAATCCTCTGGTTTGGGGAAATGACGGTGACCATGTAAGAGCGCTAAAAAAGGTTGGACTGGATGAGTCAGTTAGCCATATAGCGAGCTCGCCACTGAAGTGAGTAGTGTGTAGGACCAAGAGAGAGCAGCTGAAGGAGGACGAGACCCTAAGATCTGATTGAGTAGTTGGGAACCATTGCAACAAGCACGATAAGGAATACCATGGTGTGTCTTTAGGGACTGTAGTGGACGTCATGGGCAGATATAATAAGGCAGGCACTGGTGATATTGCAAGTGGTTCTGCATTTCCTGACTGCACCATCATTTTGGGCTAGTACAGGAATACACAATGAAGAGACTGACCTGCATCATAGACCAAACCAGCCCTGAAACTGCAAGTGGCAAGTTATACTGTGGTCTGGATACTGTGAATTATACTGTGGATTTCTCAGAGCTCTGCTGTGAGTTCTACTAAGATGATTGGGACTGAACCAACAAAAAGGAAATGTTTCTGCCGCTGCTGCTGGCGATCGTCTACTGTTAGTGGTTTGCTAACTATATTAAGAGACAGTTCTTCTTGGCAACTGGCAAGCTCTGTGCCTCAACTCTGAAGTGAAACCACCAAACTCTGTACCATCAGTCTGTAGTGTAACTGACAAGATCTGTGGTCTCAACTCAAAAGTGTAACCACCAGGCTCAGTATCATTATTCAGTTCTGTAACTATCAAGCTCAATGCCTCAACTCAGAGGTGTAACCTCCAAGCACTGACCAAGTTCAATGCCTCGACTCAGAGGTGTAATCCTCAAAGTTCTGTGTCGTTATAATGTTGTGTAACCACCAAGCTCAATCCCTCAACTCAGAGGCATAACCTCCAAGCACTGACCAAGTTCAATGCCTCAACTCAGTGGTGTAATCCTCAAAGTTCTGTGCCGTTATACTGTTGTGTAACCACCAAGGTGAATCCCTCAACGCAGAGGTGTAACCACTAGGTTCTGTTCCAGTACACTGTTGTGTAACCACCAAGCTCAATCCCTCAACTCAGAGGTGTAACCACCAGGTTCTGCTCCAGTACACTGTTGTGTAACCACCAAGCTCAGTGCCTCAACTCAGAAGTGTAACCCTCAAGCTCTGTTCTGTTAAACTGTTGTGTGACCACCAAGCTAAAAGCCTAAACTCAGAAGTGTAACCTCCCAGCTCTAGCCATTATACTGTTGTGTAAAGACCAAAGTCAATCCCTCATCTCAGAGGTGTAACCTCCCTTCAACCATTTTAGATGAGCATTATGGCAGCAAAGGCAAATCAGTCAACTGTGGCACTGTATGGCTGGAAAAGATTTTCTATTGTGGCAAAATCAGGTGTCCCATAAAAGTCTGTGGCTTTTGTTTCACAATGCTCATCGAAGACAAGTCTAAAGTCTGTGATTTTAATGTGCCCTTTTCTGGTCAGCTGGACATCATTGGTTTTGAGGTCATCATGCATGACCCTTTGGGAAAGTATTGTATCCCACCAGCCATCTCATATGCTAAACTTCATGGTATGGTGATACAACAACACGTTCTCCTTTATGAGTTGGTAAAGAGTGTCCAAAGAGTGTCCCCACTGACCAGCTCCATGATGTAGGCAGAGTTTTCGGTATGAAAGGCACCATAGCCATGCAACAGGAACCTACTACCATTGGTCATTTGGAGGAAGAGACCATCTACAAGTCCAGTTTTGTAGGACTGTCTTCTACACATTCTCACCGGATGGAGTCTGTGGCTAACATCACCTTTCCATAACATCCATATCCCAGAACATGGTGGAATATGAATTTTTCTAGGCTTAGGGGTACGGTGGATAGGTCAAAGTTCTCAGATTTTTTTTAACAGTCTCCTGTCCAACTGCTTCATGACTCTTGGTTTTTGGCTTCAAGCTTTTTTTACTGGGTCCAGCCCAATCCTCATCTTTTATAAGAGAGGCTTCTTGGCTCGTATCCTTTTTCGGTCATTTCCTTTTAGACTCATTGATTTTTGGCAGAGACGATCCTACAACGAGAACTACAGAGGGTCATGCTGCATCTAAAAAACAATCAAACAAAGAATGTTTGATTGTTTTTTAGATGCAGCATGACCCTCTGTAGTTCTCGTTGTAGGACCGTCTCTGCTCTTGACCTATTTCTGGACCAACTCCTGTCTCCAGCCTCTCTGTATGCCTCAAATGTCTTACTAGACACTTTACCCTTTTTGCCTTCTTCCGGTTGGGCATTAAATTGGTCAGCAATAATACAGAACTTTCTGCCCTTCTTCAGGATAGTCTCTTTGGTGCTTTTTTAGATATACAATAACTCTTCTTCAGCATCTTTGTAGCCCCATTATGAAGAAAGGTTTTGTGGTTTGTTCTCTCTCAGATGGTGAGGTCTCCTGGTGGCAACATCCTTCAGCAGGATCTTACTTCCTTTCCTCTCCACTTTGGAGTGACTCCATTTTTCTCTTCTCCACTACTCACGTATTTTGTGGGTGGCTTTGGATTTCTGCTATATCTCATGTTGAGTTTTCAGTCTTCAGCAAAGGAGGTCAACATATGATCACATGCCCAAGGCAAAAGGCAGAGAATCTCACCTCACCCCTCTGAGATTTGTGAAATGTGGGCTTCAAAGATCAAGTACTGGAAATGTTAGGTCACTTAGCACTGTTATGTCACCCGAAACTGTGACGTTACATCTGTTCTTAAAGCCGCAGACATATGTCAAGACGGCATGATGCCCCCAGCCAACTACCCCAAACCACACACATACACCCTTGCCCATGAGCTGGTCAAAACTGCTTGTGCTCTCAATAGGGAGAGGGAAATAGGCGGATGCCCGATATCTCTGGCGGCCCCTTATTCACTTTAAGAACGATGATAAGAGAATTTGCAGCCTGAGTGCAACATCCTGTTCAGTTCTATGTAGAGTAAATGTAGGAAGTGAGAAGTTATCAGCTTGAGAGATTCTCACTTATGACCTTCCCTGATAACAATCTCATGATCAGAAACCTCAAAAAGTGAACAATACCGCCTGTAGATGCGGTATCTATACTACCGTGAGTTATAGGTACATTCTTCTATATCCATCTGATTAACAATGAGCATTTTTTTCTTGAACAACATAAATAATCTGAGTCCGTAAGACTTGCATGACACCATATGGCACCATTATGTAGGCACTGTATAGTACCGAAAAAACCTGGAGGCCTGAACTGAAACGTAAGTTGATGTGCATGCAAAATATAAATGCATGTTCACACAAGGCCATTAAGCAAAGAGAAACCAAAAACAAGAAAAATACCCAAATAACTGGAAGTAAATGGATAGATCGCACAGTGCAAAAATAATAATAAATAATAAAGGGTATTTAGTTAACATAATTTTGATCAAAATAATGTAAAAGCCACCCCACCACGTCACGGCAACCCTTATGGGACAGTCCTAACTCTAATATTAAAAACCTTACCATTTGTCAAGTGACACACATATGGACAAGGGCAGAGAGACTGGATCCCTAGTGTAAGCATAAGCCTGAGGCAGAATGAGCGTCTCAGCTCAGACAAAGGGCGGCCACACCCTTTTATATGCTGTCCGATAAGGGTTGCCGTGACGTGGTCGGATGGCTTTTACATTATTTTGATCAAAATTATGTTAACTAAATACCCTTTATTATTTATTATTATTTTTGCACTGTGCGATTTATTCATTTACTTCCAGTTATTTGGGTATTTTTCTTGTTTTTGGTTTCTCACTGTATAGTACCGTTATGTGGGCAATGTATGGTACTATTATCTAGGCCTGGTACTATGTGGGCACTGCATGTTACTCTTATCTAGGCCAGGTACTATGTGGGTACTGTATGTTACTCTTATCTAGGCCTGGTACTATGTGGGCACTGTATGTTACTCTTATCTAGGCCAGGTACTATGTGGGCACTGTATGTTACTCTTATCTAGGCCAGGTACTATGTGGGCACTGTATGTTACTCTTATCTAGGCCAGGTACTATGTGGGCACTGTATGGTACTCTCATCTAGGCCAGGTACTATGTGGGCACTGTATGTTACTCTTATCTAGGCCTGGTACTATGTGGGCACTGTATGTTACTCTTATCTAGGCCAGGTACTATGTGGGCACTGTATGTTACTCTTATCTAGGCCAGGTACTATGTGGGCACTGCATGTTACTCTTATCTAGGCCAGGTACTATGTGGGCACTGTATGTTACTCTTATCTAGGCCTGGTACTATGTGGGCACTGTATGTTACTCTTATCTAGGCCAGGTACTATGTGGGCACTGTATGTTACTCTTATCTAGGCCAGGTACTATGTGGGCACTGTATGCTACTCTTATCTAGGCCTGGTACTATGTGGGCACTGCATATTACTCTTATCTAGGCCAGGTACTATGTGGGTACTGTATATTACTCTTATCTAGGCCTGGTACTCTGTGGGCACTGTATGTTACTCTTATCTAGTCCTGGTACTATGTGGACACTGTATGTTACTCTTATCTAGGCCTGGTACAATGTGGGCACTGTATGTTACTCTTATCTAGGCCTGGTACGATGTGGGCACTATATGTTACTCTTATCTAGGCCAGGTACTACGTGGGAACTGTATGGTACTCTTACCTAGGCCTGGTACTATGTGGGCACGGTATGTTACTCATATCTAGGCCAGGTACTATGTGGGCACTGTATGGTACTCTTATCTAGGCCTGGTACTATGTGGGCACAGTATGTTACTCTTATCTAGGCCTGATACTATGTGGGCACTGCATGTTACTCTTATCTAGGCCTGGTACTATGTGGGCACTGTATGTTACTCTTATCTAGGCCAGGTACTATGTGGGCACTGTATGTTACTCTTATCTAGGCCAGGTACTATGTGGGCACTGCATGTTACTCTTATCTAGGCCAGGTACTATGTGGGCACTGTATGTTACTCTTATCTAGGCCTGGTACTATGTGGGCACTGTATGTTACTCTTATCTAGGCCAGGTACTATGTGGGCACTGTATGTTACTCTTATCTAGGCCAGGTACTATGTGGGCACTGTATGTTACTCTTATCTAGGCCAGGTACTATGTGGGCACTGTATGCTACTCTTATCTAGGCCTGGTACTATGTGGGCACTGCATATTACTCTTATCTAGGCCAGGTACTATGTGGGTACTGTATATTACTCTTATCTAGGCCTGGTACTCTGTGGGCACTGTATGTTACTCTTATCTAGTCCTGGTACTATGTGGACACTGTATGTTACTCTTATCTAGGCCTGGTACAATGTGGGCACTGTATGTTACTCTTATCTAGGCCTGGTACGATGTGGGCACTATATGTTACTCTTATCTAGGCCAGGTACTACGTGGGAACTGTATGGTACTCTTACCTAGGCCTGGTACTATGTGGGCACGGTATGTTACTCATATCTAGGCCAGGTACTATGTGGGCACTGTATGGTACTCTTATCTAGGCCTGGTACTATGTGGGCACAGTATGTTACTCTTATCTAGGCCTGATACTATGTGGGCACTGCATGTTACTCTTATCTAGGCCTGGTACTATGTGGGTACTGTATGTTACTCTTATCTAGGCCAGGTACTATGTGGGCACTGTATGTTACTCTTATCTAGGCCTGGTACTATGTGGGCACTGTATGGTACTCTTATCTAGGCCTGGTTCTATGTGGGTACTGTATGTTACTCTTATCTAGGCCAGGTACTATGTGGGTGCTGTATGTTACTCTTATCTAGGCCTGGTACTATGTGGGAACTGTATGTTACTCTTATCTAGGCCAGGTACTATGTGGGCACTATATGTTACTCTTATCTAGGCCTGGTACTATGTGGGTACTGTATGTTACTCTTATCTAGGCCTGGTACTATGTGGGCACTGCATGTTACTCTTATCTAGGCCAGGTACTATGTGGGCACTGTATGTTACTCTTATCTAGGTTAGGTACTATGTGGGCACTGTATGTTACTCTTATCTAGGCCTGGTACTATGTGGGCACTGTATGTTACTCTTATCTAGGCCTGGTGCTATGTGGGCACTGTATGTTACTCTTATCTAGGCCTGGTACTATGTGGGCACTGTATGTTACTCTTATCTAGGCTAGGTACTATGTGGGCACAGTATGTTACTCTTATCTAGGCATGGTACTATGTGGGCACTGTATGGTACTCTTATCTAAGCCTGGTACTATGTGGGCACTGTATGTTACTCTTATCTAGGCCAGGAACTATGTGGGCACTGTATGTTACTCTTATCTAGGCCTGGTACTCTGTGGGCACTGTATGGTACTCTTATCTAGGCCAGGTACTATGTGGGCACTGTATGTTACTCTTATCTAGGCCTGGTACTATGTGGGCACTGTATGTTACTCTTATCTAGGCCTGGTACTCTGTGGGCACTGTATGGTACTCTTATCTAGGCCAGGCACTATGTGGGAACTGTATGGTACTCTTATCTAGGCCTGGTACTATGTGGGCACTGTATGTTACTCTTATCTAGGCCAGGTACTATGTGGGCACTGTATGTTACTCTTATCTAGGCCTGGTACTATGTGGGCACTGCATGTTACTCTTATCTAGGCCAGGTACTATGTGGGTACTGCATGTTACTCTTATCTAGACCTGGTACTATGAGGGCACTGTATGTTACTCTTATCTAGGCCAGGTACTATGTGGGCACTGTATGTTACTCTTATCTAGGCCAGGTACTATGTGGGCACTGTATGTTACTCTTATCTAGGCCTGGTACTATGTGGGCACTGTATGTTACGCTTATCTAGGCCAGGTACTATGTGGGCACTGTATGTTACTCTTATCTAGGCCAGGTAACATGTGGGCACTGTATGGTACTCTTATCTAGGCCAGGTACTATGTGGGCACTGCATGTTACTCTTATCTAGGCCTGGTACTATGTGGGCACTGCATGTTACTCTTACCTAGGCCAGGTACTATGTGGGCACTGTATGTTACTCTTATCTAGGCCTGGTACTATGTGGGCACTGTATGTTACTCTTATCTAGGCCAGGTACTATGTGGGCACTGTATGTTACTCTTATCTAGGCCAGGTACTATGTGGGCACTGTATGTTACTCTTATCTACACCAGGTACTATGTGGGTACTGTATGTTACTCTTATCTAGGCCAGGTACTATGTGGGCACTGTATGTTACTCATATCTTGGCCAGGTACTATGTGGGCACTGTATGGTACTCTTATCTAGGCCTGGTTCTATATGGGCACTGTATGCTACTCTTATCTAGGCCAGGTACTATGTGGGCACTATATGTTACTCTTATCCAGACCAGGCACTATGTGGGCACTGTATGTTACTCTTATCTAGGCCTGGTACTATGTGGGCACTGTATGTTACTCTTATCTAGGCCTGGTTCTAAGTGGGCACTGTATGTTACTCGTATCTAGGCCTGGTACTATGTGGGCACTGTATGTTACTCTTATCTAGGCCTGGTACTATGTGGGCACTGTATGGTACTCTTATCTAGGCCAGGTACTATGTGGGCACTGTATGGTACTCTTATCTAGGCCTGGTTCTATGTGGGCACTGTATGTTACTCTTATCTAGGCCTGGTACTATGTGGGCACTGTATGTTACTCTTATCTAGGCCAGGTACTATGTGGGCACAGTATGTTACTCTTAACTAGGCCTGGTACTATGTGGGCACAGTATGGTACTCTTATCAAGGCCTGGTACTATGTGGGCACTGTATGTTACTCTTATCTAGGCCAGGTACTATGTGGGCACAGTATGTTACTCTTATCTAGGCCAGGTACTATGTGGGCACTGTATGTTACTCTTATCTAGGCCTGGTACTATGTGGACAATGTATGGTACTCTTATCTAGGCCAGGTACTATGTGGGCACTGTATGTTACACCTATCTAGGCCTGGTACTATGTGGGCACTGTATGTTACTCTTATCTAGGCCAGGTACTATGTGGGCACTGTAGGGTACTCTTATCTAGGCCTGGTACTATGTGGGCACTGTATGTTACTCTTATCTAGGCCTGGTACTATGTGGGCACTGTATGTTACTGTTATCTAGGCTAGGTACTATGTGGGCACTGTATGGTACTCTTATCTAGGCCAGGTACTATGTGGGCACTGTATGTTACTCATACCTAGGCCAGGTACTATGTGGGTACTGTATGGTACTCTTACCTAGGCCTGGTACTATGTGGGCACTGTATGTTACTCTTATCTAGGCCTGGTACTATGTGGGCACTGTATGGTACTCTTATCTAGGCCAGGTACTATGTGGGCACTGTATGTTACTCTTATCTAGGCCAGGTACTATGTGGGCACTGCATGTTACTCTTATCTAGGCCTGGTACTATGTGGGTACTGTATGGTACTCTTATCTAGGCCTGGTACTATGTGGGCACTGTATGTTACTCTCATCTAGGCCTGGTACTATGTGGGTACTATATGTTACTCTTATCTAAGCCTGGTACTATGTGGGCACTGTATGTTACTCTTATCTAGGCCAGGTACTATGTGGGCACTGTATGGTACTCTTATCTAGGCCTGGTTCTATGTGGGCACTGTATGTTACTCTTATCTAGGCCTGGTACTATGTGGGCACTGTATGTTACTCATACCTAGGCCAGGTACTATGTGGGTACTGTATGGTACTCTTACCTAGGCCTGGTACTATGTGGGCACTGTATGTTACTCTTATCTAGGCCAGGTACTATGTGGGCACTGAAGGGTACTCTTATCTAGGCCTCGTACTATGTGGGCACTGTATGCTACTCTTATCTAGGCCTGGTACTATGTGGGCACTGCATGTTACTCTTATCTAGGCCTGGTACTATGTGGGCACTGTATGTTACTCTTATCTAGGCCAGGTACTATGTGGGCACTGTATGTTACTCATATCTTGGCCAGGTACTATGTGGGCACTGTATGGTACTCTTATCTAGGCCTGGTTCTATATGGGCACTGTATGCTACTCTTATCTAGGCCAGGTACTATGTGGGCACTGTATGTTACTCTTATCCAGACCAGGCACTATGTGGGCACTGTATGTTACTCTTATCTAGGCCTGGTACTATGTGGGCACTGTATGGTACTCTTATCTAGGTCAGGTACTATGTGGGCACTGTATGTTACTCTTATCTAGGCCTGGTTCTAAGTGGGCACTGTATGTTACTCGTATCTAGGCCTGGTACTATGTGGGCACTGTATGTTACTCTTATCTAGGCCTGGTACTATGTGGGCACTGTATGGTACTCTTATCTAGGCCAGGTACTATGTGGGCACTGTATGGTACTCTTATCTAGGCCTGGTTCTATGTGGGCACTGTATGTTACTCTTATCTAGTCCTGGTACTATGTGGGCACTGTATGTTACTCTTATCTAGGCCAGGTACTATGTGGGCACAGTATGTTACTCTTAACTAGGCCTGGTACTATGTGGGCACAGTATGGTACTCTTATCAAGGCCTGGTACTATGTGGGCACTGTATGTTACTCTTATCTAGGCCAGGTACTATGTGGGCACAGTATGTTACTCTTATCTAGGCCAGGTACTATGTGGGCACTGTATGTTACTCTTATCTAGGCCTGGTACTATGTGGACACTGTATGGGACTCTTATCTAGGCCAGGTACTATGTGGGCACTGTATGTTACACCTATCTAGGCCTGGTACTATGTGGGCACTGCATGTTACTCTTATCTAGGCCAGGTACTATGTGGGCACTGTAGGGTACTCTTATCTAGGCCTGGTACTATGTGGGCACTGTATGTTACTCTTATCTAGGCCTGGTACTATGTGGGCACTGTATGTTACTGTTATCTAGGCTAGGTACTATGTGGGCACTGTATGGTACTCTTATCTAGGCCAGGTACTATGTGGTCACTGTATGTTACTCATACCTAGGCCAGGTACTATGTGGGTACTGTATGGTACTCTTACCTAGGCCTGGTACTATGTGGGCACTGTATGTTACTCTTATCTAGGCCTGGTACTATGTGGGCACTGTATGTTACTCATACCTAGGCCAGGTACTATGTGGGTACTGTATGGTACTCTTACCTAGGCCTGGTACTATGTGGGCACTGTATGTTACTCTTATCTAGGCCAGGTACTATGTGGGCACTGAAGGGTACTCTTATCTAGGCCTCGTACTATGTGGGCACTGTATGCTACTCTTATCTAGGCCTGGTACTATGTGGGCACTGCATGTTACTCTTATCTAGGCCAGGTACTATGTGGGCACTGTATGTTACTCTTATCTACACCAGGTACTATGTGGGTACTGTATGTTACTCTTATCTAGGCCAGGTACTATGTGGGCACTGTATGTTACTCATATCTTGGCCAGATACTATGTGGGCACTGTATGGTACTCTTATCTAGGCCTGGTTCTATATGGGCACTGTATGCTACTCTTATCTAGGCCAGGTACTATGTGGGCACTGTATGTTACTCTTATCCAGACCAGGCACTATGTGGGCACTGTATGTTACTCTTATCTAGGCCTGGTACTATGTGGGCACTGTATGGTACTCTTATCTAGGCCAGGTACTATGTGGGCACTGTATGTTACTCATACCTAGGCCAGGTACTATGTGGGTACTGTATGGTACTCTTACCTAGGCCTGGTACTATGTGGGCACTGTATGTTACTCTTATCTAGGCCTGGTACTATGTGGGCACTGTATGGTACTCTTATCTAGGCCAGGTACTATGTGGGCACTGTATGTTACTCTTATCTAGGCCAGGTACTATGTGGGCACTGCATGTTACTCTTATCTAGGCCTGGTACTATGTGGGTACTGTTTGGTACTCTTATCTAGGCCTGGTACTATGTGGGCACTGTATGTTACTCTCATCTAGGCCTGGTACTATGTGGGTACTATATGTTACTCTTATCTAAGCCTGGTACTATGTGGGCACTGTATGTTACTCTTATCTAGGCCAGGTACTATGTGGGCACTGTATGGTACTCTTATCTAGGCCTGGTTCTATGTGGGCACTGTATGTTACTCTTATCTAGGCCTGGTACTATGTGGGCACTGTATGTTACTCTTATCTAGGCCAGATACTATGTGGGCACAGTATGTTACTCTTATCTAGGCCTGGTACTATGTGGGCACAGTATGGTACTCTTATCAAGGCCTGGTACTATGTGGGCACTGTATGTTACTCTTATCTAGGCCAGGTACTATGTGGGCACAGTATGTTACTCTTATTTAAGCCAGGTACTATGTGGGCACTGTATGGTACTCTTATCTAGGCCAGGTACTATGTGGGCACTGTATGTTACACCTATCTAGGCCAGGTACTATGTGGGCACTGTATGTTACTCTTATCTAGGCCAGGTACTATGTGGGCACTGTATGGTACTCTTATCTAGGCCAGGTACTATGTGGGCACTGTATGTTACTCTTATCTAGGCCAGGTACTATGTGGGCACTGTAGGGTACTCTTATCTAGGCCTCGTACTATGTGGTCACTGTATGCTACTCTTATCTAGGCCTAGTACTATGTGGGCACTGCATGTTACTCTTAACTAGGCCTGGTACTATGTGGGCACTGTATGTTACTCATACCTAGGCCAGGTACTATGTGGGTACTGTATGGTACTCTTACCTAGGCCTGGTACTATGTGGGCACTGTATGTTACTCTTATCTAGGCCAGGTACTATGTGGGCACTGAAGGGTACTCTTATCTAGGCCTCGTACTATGTGGGCACTGTATGCTACTCTTATCTAGGCCTGGTACTATGTGGGCACTGCATGTTACTCTTATCTAGGCCTGGTACTATGTGGGCACTGTATGTTACTCATACCTAGGCCAGGTACTATGTGGGTACTGTATGGTACTCTTACCTAGGCCTGGTACTATGTGGGCACTGTATGTTACTCTTATTTAGGCCTGGTACTATGTGGGCACTGTATGGTACTCTTATCTAAGCCTGGTACTATGTGGGCACAGTATGTTACTCTTATCTAGGCCAGGTACTATGTGGGCACTGCATGTTACTCTTATCTAGGCCTGGTACTATGTGGGTACTGTATGGTACTCTTACCTAGGCCTGATACTATGTGGGCACTGTATGGTACTCTTATCTAGGCCAGGTATTATTTGGGCACTGTATGGTACTCTTATCTAGGCCAGGTACTATGTGGGCACTGTATGGTACTCTTATCTAGGCCAGGTACTATGTGGGTACTGTATGGTACTCTTATCTAGGCCTGGTACTATGTGTGCACTGTATGGTACTCTTATCTAGGCTGCAATGCACACGCCCGGGCTGATTGGCGTGTGCGTGTATATGTAGTGATTCCACTGGACCGTGCCGGAGAGTGAATGCCTGGAGGGGCGTAACTAATTATTTACCCGATCCGACCAGGGTCGCACGACGGCATACGACGCCAGTGCACCAAGGAGGAACCGAGCAGAGGGACCAGGTGCTACTCCAGGACAGACCCCGGACATGGCTGTTGACCCACACAGGGGAATACAGGAACAGACAGGTTAGGCTGGCACACAGACTGGTGGTTATAGGCAGGCACGACTGGTATGCAGGCAGGCGGGTATGCAGGCAGGGGGGTACAGCCAAGCACGGCTAGAGTGCAGACAGGGAGGCACTAGCAGGTTGGAACACAGGCGGGATAGGACCCAGTACACACTGGGACTCAGGAACAGAACCACAGATGTGGCGGACAAACACAGCAGAGTGAGGCCGCCCAGAGTGGTGAGCGAGAGCAGGGCAAGACGAGACTGCCGGAGCAGCGAGCAAAGGGTCAGAGCAGAGCGAGACTGCCGGAGCAGCGAGCAAAGGGTCGGAGCAGAGAGAGACTGCCGGAGCAGCGAGCAAAGGGTCAGAGCAGAGTGAGACTGCCGGAGCAGCGAGCAAAGGGTCAGAGCAGAGCGAGACTGCCGGAGCAACGAGCAAAGGGTCAGAGCAGAGCGAGAACCGCAGGAGCGGAGAGCGAGGCAGGGCAGAGGGGACAGGGCTCTGTTCACATAGAACAGACAGGAAGGGAAAGGCAGAACCAGATACCCACAGGGTACTTGCAGTGAAGTAGCGAGTGGACCACAAACTCACAAACGGAAGTACAGTGACAACGAACAGGAGTTAGGTACGAGTTCAGACTCTGCAGAAAAAGGAAAGGTACGGACATAGAGAAAAACAGGAAACAGGCTTGAAGAGTATTCAGACAAGAACAGACACAGTAGCAAGATACAGGAGCGGGTCTAGGTATGCAGCCCCTAGAAGGCGGAAGGAACAGGCTAGGAGCGTGTTCAGACAGGACAGACAAGATACAGGAGCGGGTCTAGGTATGCGGCCCCTAGAAGGCGGAACGAACAGGCAAGGCGCGAGTTCAGACAGGCCTGGAAATACAGCCTCAGGAAAGGCAGGCAAGCAAACACAGAAAGGGACCTGGCACATTCAGAGTGAAGGAGCACACTGAATGAAACACAATGCTCAGGCAAGGATACAAGGGAGGAGCTGGGTTAAATACCAGGTGACAGACAGCAATAGGCTGAGGACCCACAAGGGGTGTGCCCGCAGCAGCAACAAGAAGCAGGAAGTGATCGGGCGCCGCCCTTAAGCAGCAGAAACAGAGGCAAGCAGACAGCATGGAGGGAAGCCAGGCTAGCAGACTGGACTGGAGATCAAGTGCGCGCTCTTGCACAGTGGGAGATGGACCACTATGCAAGGACGCCGCCAGGTATGTTACATAGGCCAGGTACTATGTGGGCACTGTATGTTACTCTTATCTAGGCCTGGTACTATGTGGGCACTGTATGTTACTCTTATCTAGGCCAGGTACTATGTGGGCACTGCATGTTACTCTTATCTAGGCCTGGTACTATGTGTGTACTGTATGGTACTCTTACCTAGGCCTGATACTATGTGGGCACTGTATGGTACTCTTATCTAGGCCAGGTACTATGTGGGCACTGTATGGTACTCTTATCTAGGCCAGGTACTATGTGGGCACTGTATGGTACTCTTATCTAGGCCAGGTACTATATGGGCACTGTATGTTGCACTTATCTAGGCCTGGTACTATGTGGGCACTGTATGTTACTGTTATCTAGGCCAGGTACTATGTGGGCACTGTATTGTACTCTTATCTAGGCCAGGTACTATGTGGGCACTGTATGTTACACCTATCTAGGCCTGGTACTATGTGGGCAATGTATGTTAATCTTATCTAGGCCAGGGACTATATGGGCACTGTAGGGTACTCTTATCTAGGCCTGGTACTATGTGGGCACTGTATGTTACTCTTATCTAGGCCAGGTACTATGTGGGCACTGCATGTTACTCTTATCTAGGCCTGGTACTATGTGGGCACTGTATGTTACTCTTACCTAGGCCAGGTACTATGTGGGTACTGTATGGTACTCTTATCTAGGCCTGGTACTATGTGGGCACTGTATGTTACTCTTATCTAAGCCAGGTAACATGTGGGCACTGCATGCTACTGTTATCTAGGCCAGGTAACATGTGGGTACAGTATGTTACTCTTATCTAGGCCTGGTGCTATGTGGGCACTGTATGTTACTCTTATCTAGGCCAGGTACTTTGTGGGCACTGTATGGTACTCTTACATAGGCCTGGTACTATGTGGGCACTTTATGTTACTCTTATCTAGGCCAGGTACTATGTGGGCACTGTATGGTACTCTTATCTAGGCCTGGTACTATGTGAGCACTGTATGGTACTCTTATCTAGGCCTGGTACTATGTGGGCACTGTATGTTACTCTTATCTAGGCCTGGTACTATGTGGGTGTGGCGCCCCGAGGGTTCGGTTGCCACAGGGGTATTGCACCTTAACCATAGGTGTGATATTCCACTCCCAGGTAAGGATGGAGTGTGGACCAGGGCTCAGTTAGCTGCACACATACATACACACTCACCCCATTTCCGGAGGACAGCTCGACGGTGCTCCCATTTATATATATGCAGGCACAACTGACCATGTCCCTGGCTGGAGTGGGGAGGGGGGAGAGAACCCAGTGATGTAGGAGCAGAAGGGGACGGTTTCTGGAGCATAGGAAGGAGCTCATTGGTTGCAGGTCATCTGAGCTCAGACACAGTAAAGTAGATAAAAGGTGGGAGCCATCTTTAGTGAGGGTTCAGTCGTTCAGAGAAGAAGTTCAGCCAGAGAGGGCTGACAGGGAGCTGAGGCTCAGTCTGAGCTCAGCTCCACGAGGCAGGCCTAGGGTGAAGGCCGGAGCCAGAAGGGAGAAGAGGAGAAGGAGAAGGAAGGAAGAAAGGTGGAGAGAAAAAGGAGTAGAAAGGCTCCAGAAACAAGAAGGCAGAAGGGACCCTAAGAACCCACGAGATATCGGGTGAAGGGTCAGGCAGAATAAGGGTACCGGATTCCCAAGTTGGTGGAGGTAAATTATCCCTCAGCCAAAGACCGGAGGTCGTGATCATCTATTGGTGTGGCCCCCTGCTACACCCACTAGGAAGGCACCACATAGGGTCAGGGAAACCGGCGACAGGTTTCACCAAGAGAAGGCCCGAGGCAGCTGGACAGAAGTGTGGTCACTGGTGGGCACGAGAGGCCGGAAAAAGGACAGA
This sequence comes from Phyllobates terribilis, assembly GCF_046119375.1. Taxonomy (NCBI): domain Eukaryota; kingdom Metazoa; phylum Chordata; class Amphibia; order Anura; family Dendrobatidae; genus Phyllobates; species Phyllobates terribilis. The sequence continues at coordinate 154,073,650 of NW_027362767.1, forward strand.
AGGGAGTCCTGTGCCATACTCCTGAATTGCCTGGGGGTTGACCGAGCTCCTCACCTGGTGGACGCAGCACGGCCCGGGCAGTCATTGCCGGCAGAAGTGACTCGGATAACAACTGTGAGTAAAAGACCCTGGACTGCAACACTGATTCTGTGTGATTTATGCTGCACCCTGCACCATCACCCCCAACATCCTACTACACTGCCCTGAGGCTACACTCTTCCCGTGGGGAGTTACACTGTCTCAGCTGCACACACCATCAGCCTCAGCGGTCTGCCTTGCAGCGGCGGTTCATAATAGCCGCAATCCACGTGTGGCGTAGTCGGACATTCAAAACCCTATAAATAGACTGCCACAACATTTAGTCTGACCACCCTGAGCCACGGGATCGGGCTGCCACTACTACCCCCCCCCCATCATTGCAATGAAGCCCGGTTCCGGGTGCCCCACAGCCCAGGGGGCGAGTCATGGGCACTGTATGTTACTCTTCTCTAGGCCTGGTTCTATGTGGGCACTGTATGTTACTCTTCTCTAGGCCAGGTACTATGTGGGCACTGTATGGTACTCTTATCTAGGCCTGGTTCTATGTGGGCACTGTATGTTACTCTTCTCTAGGCCTGGTACTATGTGGGCACTGTATGTTACTCTTATCTAGGCCAGGTACTATGTGGGCACTGCATGTTACTCTTACCTAGGCCTGGTACTATGTGGGTACTGTATGGTACTCTTATCTAGGCCTGGTACTATGTGGGCACTGTATGTTACTCTTATCTAGGCCAGGTACTATGTGGGCACTGTATGTTACTCTTAGCTAGGCCAGGTACTATGTGGGCACTGTATGGTACTTTTATCTAGGCCTGGTACTATGTGGGCACTGTATGGTACTTTTATCTAGGCCTGGTACTATGTGGGCACTGTATGGTACTCTTATCTAGGCCTGCTACTATGTGCGCACTGTATGTTACTCTTATCTAGGCCTGGTACTATGTGGGCACTGTATGTTACTCTTATCTAGGCCAGGTACTATGTGGGCACTGTATGTTACTCTTATCTAGGCCAGGTACTATGTGGGCACTGTATGTTACTCTTATCTAGGCCTGCTACTATGTGCGCACTGTATGTTACTCTTATCTAGGCCTGGTACTATGTGGGCACTGCATGTTACTCTTATCTAGGCCAGGTACTATGTGGGCACTGTATGTTACTCTTACCTAGGCCTGGTACTATGTGGGTGCTGTATGTTACTCTTATCTAGGCCAGGTACTATGTGGGCACTGCATGTTACTCTTATCTAGGCCAGGTACTATGTGGGCACTGTATGTTACTCTTCTCTAGGCCAGGTACTATGTGGGCACTGCATGTTACTCTTACCTAGGCCTGGTACTATGTGGGTACTGTATGGTACTCTTATCTAGGCCTGGTACTATGTGGGCACTGTATGTTACTCTTATCTAGGCCAGGTAACATGTGGGTACTGTATGGTACTCTTATCTAGGCCTGGTACTATGTGGGCACTGTATGGTACTCTTATCTAGGCCTGGTACTATGTGGGCACTGTATGTTACTCTTATCTAGGCCAGGTACTATGTGGGCACTGTATGTTACTCTTATCTAGGCCAGGTACTATGTGGGCACTGTATGTTACTCTTCTCTAGACCTGGTACTATGTGGGCACTGTATGTTACTCTTATCTAGGCCTGGTACTATGTGGGCACTGTATGTTACTCTTATCTAGGACTGGTACTATGTGGGCACTGTATGTTACTCTTGCCTAGGCCTGGTACTATGTGGGCACTGTATGTTACTCTTACCTAGGCCTGGTACTATGTGGGCACTGTATGGTACTCTTACCTAGGCCTGGTACTATGTGGGCCCTGTATGTTACTCTTATCTAGGCCTGGTACTATGTAGGCACTGTATGTTACTCTTACCTAGGCCTGGTACTATATGGGCACTGTATCGTACTCTTACCTAGGCCTGGTACTATGTGGGCACTGTATGTTACTCTTATCTAGGCCAGGTACTATGTGGGCACTGTATGTTACTCTTAGCTAGGCCAGGTACTATGTGGGTACTGTATGGTACTCTTATCTAGGCCAGGTACTATGTGGGCACTGTATGTTACTCTTAGCTAGGCCAGGTACTATGTGGGCACTGTATGGTACTTTTATCTAGGCCTGGTACTATGTGGGCACTGTATGGTACTTTTATCTAGGCCTGGTACTATGTGGGCACTGTATGGTACTCTTATCTAGGCATGCTACTATGTGCGCACTGTATGTTACTCTTATCTAGGCCTGGTACTATGTGGGCACTGCATGTTACTCTTATCTAGGCCAGGTACTATGTGGGCACTGTATGGTACTCTTACCTAGGCCAGGTACTATGTGGGTGCTGTATGTTACTCTTATCTAGGCCAGGTACTATGTGGGCACTGCATGTTACTCTTATCTAGGCCAGGTACTATGTGGGCACTGCATGTTACTCTTATCTAGGCCTGGTACTATGTGGGCATTGTATGTTACTCTTATCTAGGCCAGGTACTATGTGGGTACTGTATGTTACTCTTATCTAGGCCTGGTACTATGTGGGCACTGTATGTTACTCTTATCTAGGCCAGGTACTATGTGGGCACTGTATGTTACTCTTATCTAGGACTGGTACTATGTGGGCACTGTATATTACTCTTACCTAGGCCTGGTACTATGTGGGCACTGTATGTTACTCTTACCTAGGCCTGGTACTATGTGGGCACTGTATGGTACTCTTACCTAGGCCTGGTACTATGTGGGCCCTGTATGTTACTCTTATCTAGGCCTGGTACTATGTAGGCACTGTATGTTACTCTTACCTAGGCCTGGTACTATATGGGCACTGTATGGTACTCTTACTTAGGCCTGGTACTATGTGGGCACTGTATGTTACTCTTATCTAGGCCAGGTACTATATGGGCACTATATGTTACTCTTAGCTAGGCCAGGTACTATGTGGGTACTGTATGGTACTCTTATCTAGGCCAGGTACTATGTGGGCACTGTATGTTACTCTTAGCTAGGTCAGGTACTATGTGGGCACTGTATAGTACTTTTATCTAGGCCTGGTACTATGTGGGCACTGTATGGTACTTTTATCTAGGCCTGGTACTATGTGGGCACTGTATGGTACTCTTATCTAGGCCTGCTACTATGTGCGCACTGTATGTTACTCTTATCTAGGCCTGGTACTATGTGGGCACTGTATGTTACTCTTACCTAGGCCAGGTACTATGTGGGCGCTGTATGTTACTCTTATCTAGGCCAGGTACTATGTTGGCACTGCATGTTACTCTTATCTAGGCCAGGTACTATGTGGGCACTGCATGTTACTCTTATCTAGGCCTGGTACTATGTGGGCATTGTATGTTACTCTTATCTAGGCCAGGTACTATGTGGGTACTGTATGATACTCTTATCTAGGCCTGGTACTATGTGGGCACTGTATGTTACTCTTATCTAGGCCAGGTACTATGTGGGCACTGTATGTTACTCTTATCTAGACCTGGTACTATGTGGGCACTGCATGTTACTCTTATCTAGGCCTGGTACTATGTGGGTACTGTATGGTACTCTTATCTAGGCCTGGTACTATGTGGGCACTGTATGTTACTCTTATCTAGGACTGGTACTATGTGGGCACTGTATGGTACTCTTATCTAGGCCTGGTACTATGTGGCCACTGTATGTTACTCTTATCTAGGACTGGTACTATGTGGGCACTGTATGTTACTCTTATCTAGGCCTGGTGCTATGTGGGTACTGTATGGTACTCTTATCTAGGCCTGGTACTATGTGGGCACTGTATGTTACTCTTATCTAGGCCTGGTACTATGTGGGTACTGTATGGTACTCTTATCTAGGCCTGGTACTATGTGGGCACTGTATGTTACTCTTATCTAGGACTGGTACTATGTGGGCACTGTATGGTACTCTTATCTAGGCCTGGTACTATGTGGCCACTGTATGTTACTCTTATCTAGGACTGGTACTATGTGGGCACTGTATGTTACTCTTACCTAGGCTAGGTACTATGTGGGCAATGTATGGTACTCTTACCTAGGGCTGGTACTATGTGGGCACTGTATGTTACTCTTATCTAGGCCTGGTACTATGTGGGTACTGTATGTTACTCTTCTCTAGGCCAGGTACTATGTGGGTACTGTATGTTACTCTTACCTAGGCCTGGTACTATGTGGGTACTGTATGTTACTCTTATCTAGGCCTGGTACTATGTGGGCACTGTATGTTACTCTTATCTAGGCCAGGTAACATGTGGGTACTGTATGTTACTTATATCTAGGCCAGGTACTATGTGGGTGCTGTATGGTACTCCTATCTAGGCCAGGTACTATGTGGGCACTGTATGTTACTCTTATCTAGGCCAGGTAACATGTGGGTACTGTATGTTACTCTTATCTAGGCCTGGTACTATGTGGGTACTGTATCTTACTCTTATCTAGGCCTGGTACTATGTAGGCACTGTATGGTACGCTTATCTAGGCCAGGTACTATGTGGGCACTGTATGTTATTCTTCTCTAGACCTGGTACTATGTGGGCACTGTATATTACTCTTACCTAGGCCTGGTACTATGTGGGTACTGTATGTTACTCTTATCTAGGCCTGGTACTATGTGGGCACTGTATGTTACTCTTATCTAGGCCAGGTAACATGTGGGTACTGTATGTTACTCTTATCTAGGCCAGGTACTATATGGGTACTGTATGTTACTCTTATCTAGGCCAGGTACTATGTGGGCACTGTATGTTACTCTTATCTAGGCCAGGTACTATGTGGGCACTGTATGTTACTCTTATCTAGGCCTGGTACTATGTGGGTGCTGTATGTTACTCTTATCTAGGCCAGGTACTATGTGGGCACTGTATGTTACTCTTATCTAGGCCAGGTAACATGTGGGTACTGTATGTTACTCTTATCTAGGCCAGGTACTATGTGGGTACTGTATGTTACTCTTATCTAGGCCTGGTACTATGTGGGCACTGTATGTTACGCTTATCTAGGCCAGGTACTATGTGGGCACTGTATGTTACTCTTATCTAGGCCTGGTACTATGTGGGCACTGTATGTTACTCTTATCTAGGCCTGGTACTATGTGGGTACTGTATGTTACTCTTATCTAGGCCTGGTACTATGTGGGCACTGTATGTTACGCTTATCTAGGCCAGGTACTATGTGGGCACTGTATGTTACTCTTATCTAGGACTGGTACTATGTGGGCACTGTATGTTACTCTTATCTAGGACTGGTACTATGTGGGCACTGTATGTTACTCTTACCTAGGCTAGGTACTATGTGGGCACTGTATGGTACTCTTACCTAGGGCTGGTACTATGTGGGCACTGTATGTTACTCTTATCTAGGCCTGGTACTATGTGGGTACTGTATGTTACTCTTCTCTAGGCCAGGTACTATGTGGGTACTGTATGTTACTCTTACCTAGGCTCAGGACTATGTGGGTACTGTATGGTACTCTTATCTAGGCCTGGTACTATGTGGGCACTGTATGTTACTCTTATCTAGGCCAGGTAACATGTGGGTACTGTATGTTACTCTTATCTAGGCCAGGTACTATGTGGGCACTGTATGTTACTCTTATCTAGGCCAGGTACTATGTGGGCACTGTATGTTACTCTTATCTAGGCCTGGTACTATGTGGGCACTGTATGTTACTCTTATCTAGGCCAGGTACTATGTGGGCACTGTATGTTACTCTTATCTAGGCCAGGTAACATGTGGGTGCTGTATGTTACTCTTATCTAGGCCAGGTAACATGTGGGTACTGTATGTTACTCTTATCTAGGCCTGGTACTATGTGGGTACTGTATGTTACTCTTATCTAGGCCTGGTACTATGTAGGCACTGTATGGTACGCTTATCTAGGCCAGGTACTATGTGGGCACTGTATGTTATTCTTCTCTAGACCTGGTACTATGTGGGCACTGTATGTTACTCTTACCTAGGCCTGGTACTATGTGGGTACTGTATGGTACTCTTATCTAGGCCTGGTACTATGTGGGCACTGTATGTTACTCTTATCTAGGCCAGGTAACATGTGGGTACTGTATGTTACTCTTATCTAGGCCAGGTACTATGTGGGCACTGTATGTTACTCTTATCTAGGCCAGGTACTATGTGGGTACTTTATGCTACTCTTATCTAGGCCAGGTACTATGTGGGTACTGTATGGTACTCTTATCTAGGCCTGGTACTATATGGGCACTGTATGATACTCTTACTTAGGCCTGGTACTATGTGGGCACTGTATGTTACTCTTATCTAGGCCAGGTACTATATGGGCACTATATGTTACTCTTAGCTAGGCCAGGTACTATGTGGGTACTGTATGGTACTCTTATCTAGGCCAGGTACTATGTGGGCACTGTATGTTACTCTTAGCTAGGTCAGGTACTATGTGGGCACTGTATAGTACTTTTATCTAGGCCTGGTACTATGTGGGCACTGTATGGTACTTTTATCTAGGCCTGGTACTATGTGGGCACTGTATGGTACTCTTATCTAGGCCTGCTACTATGTGCGCACTGTATGTTACTCTTATCTAGGCCTGGTACTATGTGGGCACTGTATGTTACTCTTACCTAGGCCAGGTACTATGTGGGCGCTGTATGTTACTCTTATCTAGGCCAGGTACTATGTTGTCACTGCATGTTACTCTTATCTAGGCCAGGTACTATGTGGGCACTGCATGTTACTCTTATCTAGGCCTGGTACTATGTGGACATTGTATGTTACTCTTATCTAGGCCAGGTACTATGTGGGTACTGTATGATACTCTTATCTAGGCCTGGTACTATGTGGGCACTGTATGTTACTCTTATCTAGGCCAGGTACTATGTGGGCACTGTATGTTACTCTTATCTAGACCTGGTACTATGTGGGCACTGCATGTTACTCTTATCTAGGCCTGGTACTATGTGGGTACTGTAAGGTACTCTTATCTAGGCCTGGTACTATGTGGGCACTGTATGTTACTCTTATCTAGGACTGGTACTATGTGGGCACTGTATGGTACTCTTATCTAGGCCTGGTACTATGTGGCCACTGTATGTTACTCTTATCTAGGACTGGTACTATGTGGGCACTGTATGTTACTCTTATCTAGGCCTGGTGCTATGTGGGTACTGTATGGTACTCTTATCTAGGCCTGGTACTATGTGGGCACTGTATGTTACTCTTATCTAGGCCTGGTACTATGTGGGTACTGTATGGTACTCTTATCTAGGCCTGGTACTATGTGGGCACTGTATGTTACTCTTATCTAGGACTGGTACTATGTGGGCACTGTATGGTACTCTTATCTAGGCCTGGTACTATGTGGCCACTGTATGTTACTCTTATCTAGGACTGGTACTATGTGGGCACTGTATGTTACTCTTACCTAGGCTAGGTACTATGTGGGCAATGTATGGTACTCTTACCTAGGGCTGGTACTATGTGGGCACTGTATGTTACTCTTATCTAGGCCTGGTACTATGTGGGTACTGTATGTTACTCTTCTCTAGGCCATGTACTATGTGGGTACTGTATGTTACTCTTACCTAGGCCTGGTACTATGTGGGTACTGTATGTTACTCTTATCTAGGCCTGGTACTATGTGGGCACTGTATGTTACTCTTATCTAGGCCAGGTACTATGTGGGTACTGTATGTTACTCTTATCTAGGCCTGGTACTATGTGGGTACTGTATGTTACTCTTCTCTAGGCCAGGTACTATGTGGGTACTGTATGTTACTCTTACCTAGGCTCAGGACTATGTGGGTACTGTATGGTACTCTTATCTAGGCCTGGTACTATGTGGGCACTGTATGTTACTCTTATCTAGGCCAGGTAACATGTGGGTACTGTATGTTACTTATATCTAGGCCAGGTACTATGTGGGTGCTGTATGGTACTCCTATCTAGGCCAGGTACTATGTGGGCACTGTATGTTACTCTTATCTAGGCCAGGTAACATGTGGGTACTGTATGTTACTCTTATCTAGGCCTGGTACTATGTGGGTACTGTATCTTACTCTTATCTAGGCCTGGTACTATGTAGGCACTGTATGGTACGCTTATCTAGGCCAGGTACTATGTGGGCACTGTATGTTATTCTTCTCTAGACCTGGTACTATGTGGGCACTGTATGTTACTCTTACCTAGGCCTGGTACTATGTGGGTACTGTATGTTACTCTTATCTAGGCCTGGTACTATGTGGGCACTGTATGTTACTCTTATCTAGGCCAGGTAACATGTGGGTACTGTATGTTACTCTTATCTAGGCCAGGTACTATGTGGGTACTGTATGTTACTCTTATCTAGGCCAGGTACTATGTGGGCACTGTATGTTACTCTTATCTAGGCCAGGTACTATGTGGGCACTGTATGTTACTCTTATCTAGGCCTGGTACTATGTGGGTGCTGTATGTTACTCTTATCTAGGCCAGGTACTATGTGGGCACTGTATGTTACTCTTATCTAGGCCAGGTAACATGTGGGTACTGTATGTTACTCTTATCTAGGCCAGGTACTATGTGGGTACTGTATGTTACTCTTATCTAGGCCTGGTACTATGTGGGCACTGTATGTTACGCTTATCTAGGCCAGGTACTATGTGGGCACTGTATGTTACTCTTATCTAGGCCTGGTACTATGTGGGCACTGCATGTTACTCTTATCTAGGCCTGGTACTATGTGGGCACTGTATGTTACTCTTATCTAGGACTGGTACTATGTGGGCACTGTATGTTACTCTTATCTAGGACTGGTACTATGTGGGCACTGTATGTTACTCTTACCTAGGCTAGGTACTATGTGGGCACTGTATGGTACTCTTACCTAGGGCTGGTACTATGTGGGCACTGTATGTTACTCTTATCTAGGCCTGGTACTATGTGGGTACTGTATGTTACTCTTCTCTAGGCCAGGTACTATGTGGGTACTGTATGTTACTCTTACCTAGGCTCAGGACTATGTGGGTACTGTATGGTACTCTTATCTAGGCCTGGTACTATGTGGGCACTGTATGTTACTCTTATCTAGGCCAGGTAACATGTGGGTACTGTATGTTACTCTTATCTAGGCCAGGTACTATGTGGGCACTGTATGTTACTCTTATCTAGGCCAGGTACTATGTGGGCACTGTATGTTACTCTTATCTAGGCCTGGTACTATGTGGGCACTGTATGTTACTCTTATCTAGGCCAGGTACTATGTGGGCACTGTATGTTACTCTTATCTAGGCCAGGTAACATGTGGGTGCTGTATGTTACTCTTATCTAGGCCAGGTAACATGTGGGTACTGTATGTTACTCTTATCTAGGCCTGGTACTATGTGGGTACTGTATGTTACTCTTATCTAGGCCTGGTACTATGTAGGCACTGTATGGTACGCTTATCTAGGCCAGGTACTATGTGGGCACTGTATGTTATTCTTCTCTAGACCTGGTACTATGTGGGCACTGTATGTTACTCTTACCTAGGCCTGGTACTATGTGGGTACTGTATGGTACTCTTATCTAGGCCTGGTACTATGTGGGCACTGTATGTTACTCTTATCTAGGCCAGGTAACATGTGGGTACTGTATGTTACTCTTATCTAGGCCAGGTACTATGTGGGCACTGTATGTTACTCTTATCTAGGCCAGGTACTATGTGGGTACTTTATGTTACTCTTATCTAGGCCAGGTACTATGTGGGTACTGTATGGTACTCTTATCTAGGCCTGGTACTATGTGGGTACTGTATGTTACTCTTATCTAGGCCAGGTACTATGTGGGCACTGTATGTTACTCTTATCTAGGCCAGGTACTATGTGGGCACTGTATGTTACTCTTATCTAGGCCTGGTACTATGTGGGTGCTGTATGTTACTCTTATCTAGGCCTGGTACTATGTGGGTGCTGTATGTTACTCTTATCTAGGCCTGGTACTATGTGGGTACTGTATGTTACTCTTATCTAGGCCAGGTAACATGTGGGTTCTGTATGTTACTCTTATCTAGGCCTGGTACTATGTGGGTACTGTATGTTACTCTTATCTAGGCCAGGTACTATGTGGGTGCTGTATGTTACTTTTATCTAGGCCTGGTACTATGTGGGTACTGTATGTTACTCTTACCTAGGCCTAGTACTTTGTGGGTACTGTATGGTACTCTTACCTAGGCCTGGTACTATGTGGGCACTGTATGTTACTCTTATCTAGGCCAGGTACTATGTGGGCACTGAAGGGTACTCTTATCTAGGCCTCGTACTATGTGGGCACTGTATGCTACTCTTATCTAGGCCTGGTACTATGTGGGTACTGTATGTTACTCTTATCTAGGCCTGGTACTATGTGGGCACTGTATGTTACTCTTATCTAGGCCAGGTAACATGTGGGTACTGTATGTTACTCTTATCTAGGCCAGGTACTATGTGGGTACTGTATGTTACTCTTATCTAGGCCAGGTACTATGTGGGCACTGTATGTTACTCTTATCTAGGCCTGGTACTATGTGGGCACTGTATGTTACTCTTATCTAGGCCAGGTACTATGTGGGCACTGTATGTTACTTTTATCTAGGCCAGGTAACATGTGGGTGCTGTATGTTACTCTTATCTAGGCCAGGTAACATGTGGGTACTGTATGTTACTCTTATCTAGGCCTGGTACTATGTGGGTACTGTATGTTACTCTTATCTAGGCCTGGTACTATGTAGGCACTGTATGGTACGCTTATCTAGGCCAGGTACTATGTGGGCACTGTATGTTATTCTTCTCTAGACCTGGTACTATGTGGGCACTGTATGTTACTCTTACCTAGGCCTGGTACTATGTGGGTACTGTATGGTACTCTTATCTAGGCCTGGTACTATGTGGGCACTGTATGTTACTCTTATCTAGGCCAGGTAACATGTGGGTACTGTATGTTACTCTTATCTAGGCCAGGTACTATGTGGGCACTGTATGTTACTCTTATCTAGGCCAGGTACTATGTGGGCACTGTATGTTACTCTTATCTAGGCCAGGTACTATGTGGGTACTTTATGTTACTCTTATCTAGGCCAGGTACTATGTGGGTACTGTATGGTACTCTTATCTAGGCCTGGTACTATGTGGGTACTGTATGGTACTCTTATCTAGGCCTGATACTATGTGGGCACTGTATGTTACTCTTATCTAGGCCAGGTACTATGTGGGCACTGTATGTTACTCTTATCTAGGCCTGGTACTATGTGGGTGCTGTATGTTACTCTTATCTAGGCCTGGTACTATGTGGGTGCTGTATGTTACTCTTATCTAGGCCTGGTACTATGTGGGTGCTGTATGTTACTCTTATCTAGGCCAGGTAACATGTGGGTACTGTATGTTACTCTTATCTAGGCCAGGTACTATGTGGGTACTGTATGTTACTCTTATCTAGGCCAGGTACTATGTGGGCACTGTATGTTACTCTTATCTAGGCCTGGTACTATGTGGGCACTGTATGTTACTCTTATCTAGGCCAGGTACTATGTGGGCACTGTATGTTACTTTTATCTAGGCCAGGTAACATGTGGGTGCTGTATGTTACTCTTATCTAGGCCAGGTAACATGTGGGTACTGTATGTTACTCTTATCTAGGCCTGGTACTATGTGGGTACTGTATGTTACTCTTATCTAGGCCTGGTACTATGTAGGCACTGTATGGTACGCTTATCTAGGCCAGGTACTATGTGGGCACTGTATGTTATTCTTCTCTAGACCTGGTACTATGTGGGCACTGTATGTTACTCTTACCTAGGCCTGGTACTATGTGGGTACTGTATGGTACTCTTATCTAGGCCTGGTACTATGTGGGCACTGTATGTTACTCTTATCTAGGCCAGGTAACATGTGGGTACTGTATGTTACTCTTATCTAGGCCAGGTACTATGTGGGCACTGTATGTTACTCTTATCTAGGCCAGGTACTATGTGGGTACTTTATGTTACTCTTATCTAGGCCAGGTACTATGTGGGTACTGTATGGTACTCTTATCTAGGCCTGGTACTATGTGGGTACTGTATGGTACTCTTATCTAGGCCTGATACTATGTGGGCACTGTATGTTACTCTTATCTAGGCCAGGTACTATGTGGGCACTGTATGTTACTCTTATCTAGGCCTGGTACTATGTGGGTGCTGTATGTTACTCTTATCTAGGCCTGGTACTATGTGGGTGCTGTATGTTACTCTTATCTAGGCCTGGTACTATGTGGGTACTGTATGTTACTCTTATCTAGGCCAGGTAACATGTGGGTACTGTATGTTACTCTTATCTAGGCCAGGTACTATGTGGGTGCTGTATGTTACTTTTATCTAGGCCTGGTACTATGTGGGTACTGTATGTTACTCTTACCTAGGCCTGGTACTTTGTGGGTACTGTATGGTACTCTTACCTAGGCCTGGTACTATGTGGGCACTGTATGTTACTCTTATCTAGGCCAGGTACTATGTGGGCACTGAAGGGTACTCTTATCTAGGCCTCGTACTATGTGGGCACTGTATGCTACTCTTATCTAGGCCTGGTACTATGTGGGTACTGTATGTTACTCTTATCTAGGCCTGGTACTATGTGGGCACTGTATGTTACTCTTATCTAGGCCAGGTAACATGTGGGTACTGTATGTTACTCTTATCTAGGCCAGGTACTATGTGGGTACTGTATGTTACTCTTATCTAGGCCAGGTACTATGTGGGCACTGTATGTTACTCTTATCTAGGCCAGGTACTATGTGGGCACTGTATGTTACTCTTATCTAGGCCTGGTACTATGTGGGTGCTGTATGTTACTCTTATCTAGGCCAGGTACTATGTGGGCACTGTATGTTACTCTTATCTAGGCCAGGTAACATGTGGGTACTGTATGTTACTCTTATCTAGGCCAGGTACTATGTGGGTACTGTATGTTACTCTTATCTAGGCCTGGTACTATGTGGGCACTGTATGTTACGCTTATCTAGGCCAGGTACTATGTGGGCACTGTATGTTACTCTTATCTAGGCCTGGTACTATGTGGGCACTGCATGTTACTCTTATCTAGGCCTGGTACTATGTGGGCACTGTATGTTACTCTTATCTAGGACTGGTACTATGTGGGCACTGTATGTTACTCTTATCTAGGACTGGTACTATGTGGGCACTGTATGTTACTCTTACCTAGGCTAGGTACTATGTGGGCACTATATGGTACTCTTACCTAGGGCTGGTACTATGTGGGCACTGTATGTTACTCTTATCTAGGCCTGGTACTATGTGGGTACTGTATGTTACTCTTCTCTAGGCCAGGTACTATGTGGGTACTGTATGTTACTCTTACCTAGGCTCAGGACTATGTGGGTACTGTATGGTACTCTTATCTAGGCCTGGTACTATGTGGGCACTGTATGTTACTCTTATCTAGGCCAGGTAACATGTGGGTACTGTATGTTACTCTTATCTAGGCCAGGTACTATGTGGGCACTGTATGTTACTCTTATCTAGGCCAGGTACTATGTGGGCACTGTATGTTACTCTTATCTAGGCCTGGTACTATGTGGGCACTGTATGTTACTCTTATCTAGGCCAGGTACTATGTGGGCACTGTATGTTACTCTTATCTAGGCCAGGTAACATGTGGGTGCTGTATGTTACTCTTATCTAGGCCAGGTAACATGTGGGTACTGTATGTTACTCTTATCTAGGCCTGGTACTATGTGGGTACTGTATGTTACTCTTATCTAGGCCTGGTACTATGTAGGCACTGTATGGTACGCTTATCTAGGCCAGGTACTATGTGGGCACTGTATGTTATTCTTCTCTAGACCTGGTACTATGTGGGCACTGTATGTTACTCTTACCTAGGCCTGGTACTATGTGGGTACTGTATGGTACTCTTATCTAGGCCTGGTACTATGTGGGCACTGTATGTTACTCTTATCTAGGCCAGGTAACATGTGGGTACTGTATGTTACTCTTATCTAGGCCAGGTACTATGTGGGCACTGTATGTTACTCTTATCTAGGCCAGGTACTATGTGGGTACTTTATGTTACTCTTATCTAGGCCAGGTACTATGTGGGTACTGTATGGTACTCTTATCTAGGCCTGGTACTATGTGGGTACTGTATGGTACTCTTATCTAGGCCTGATACTATGTGGGCACTGTATGTTACTCTTATCTAGGCCAGGTACTATGTGGGCACTGTATGTTACTCTTATCTAGGCCTGGTACTATGTGGGTGCTGTATGTTACTCTTATCTAGGCCTGGTACTATGTGGGTGCTGTATGTTACTCTTATCTAGGCCTGGTACTATGTGGGTACTGTATGTTACACTTATCTAGGCCAGGTAACATGTGGGTACTGTATGTTACTCTTATCTAGGCCTGGTACTATGTGGGTACTGTATGTTACTCTTATCTAGGCCAGGTACTATGTGGGTGCTGTATGTTACTTTTATCTAGGCCTGGTACTATGTGGGTACTGTATGTTACTCTTACCTAGGCCTGGTACTTTGTGGGTACTGTATATTACTTTTATGTAGGCCTGGTACTATTATAAGGGTACTGTATGGTACTCATATCTAGTTAGGCATTACATGGTACTAGTATGTGGGCACTATATGTTGCTCTTATCTAGGCATTATATGGTATTATACGGGAACTGTATGGTACTCTAATACACGCATTATATGGTATTATTAAGTGGGCACTTTATGGTGTTATTATGTAGGCATTATATGGTACTCTTATCTTATTTTACTGACAACATTCCTTTAATCAACCTATGTCAATATTATAGGATGCACCCATTTAATTACAAAACAAATTCCACAGACCAACACACATCCCTGAAGAAGCAGGGTGAAACGCGCGTTAGGGCTTGGGACTGCACTGGGTAAGCCTATTCTTTTCACAAGTTTGAATGGAACTTTTTACATTGATGCTGTTACCACAACTATGCACGACAATCATTGATGTCAAACTCAAATACACAGAGGACTAAAATTAAAAGCTTGGACTAAGTTGAGATTTATTAAAAAAAATATCTTCAACTGAGGAAGTTTTTCTTTATCATCAAATATAACGATGAACCTTTTCATACAGAAACAAACTTAAAGGGGATGTCCCACGAACAAAGTATATTTTAATTAATAGATCCTAGAATAAAATATTGGAATAATATAATATGTTATGTAAGAGCAGTAAAAAGCAAAAGGCCCAATGGCCTAATTTAAATATGTAATAACAAAGGATAAAAAACCTTGAATAATACAGATAATAAGGTGTGATGCCAACAAAGGTGCCCCCAAACACAGTATGATACCCCCACAGTACCCTCCACACGCACGGTATGATGACTCTAGTGTAGCCCCCCAACCCACCCAGCATAGTATGGTGATCCCATCACAGTATGATTACCCACATGAACTGTAATCCCCACAAAGTCCTCCACACAGTATAATGGGCTCCACATAGTCCTCCATACAGTATAATGGGCCTCACACAGTCCTCCATACAGAATAATGGGCCCACATATTCCTCCATACAGAATAATGGCCCCACATAGTCCTCCATGCAGAATAATGGCCCTACATAGTCCTCCATACAGTATAATGGGCCCCACAAAGTCCGCCATACAGTATAATGGCCCCACATAGTCCTCCATACAGAATAATGTCCCCACATAGTCCTGCAAACAGTATAATGGGCCCCACATAGTCCACCATACAGTATAATGGGCCCCACATAGTCCTGCAAACAGTATAATGGGCCCCACATAGTCCTCCATACAGAATAATGGGCCCCACATAGTCCTCCACACAGTGTAATGGGCCCACATAGTCCTCCATACAGTATAATGGCCCCACATATTCCTCCATATAGTATAATGGCCCCACATAGTCCTCCATACAGTATAATGGGCCCCACATATTCCTCCATACAGTATTATGGGTCCCACATAGTCCTCCACACAGTGTAATGGGCCCCACATAGTCCTCTATACAGTATAATGGCCCCACATAGTCCTCCATACAGTATAATGGGCCCCACATAGTCCTCCATACAGAATAATGGGCCCCACATAGTCCTCCACACAGTGTAATGGGCCCCACATATTCCTCCATACAGTATAATGGCCCCACATAGTCCTCCATACAGAATAATGGCCCCACACAGTCCTCCATACAGAATAAGGGCCCCACATAGTCCTCCATACAGTATAATGGCACCACATAGTCCTCCATACAGAATAATGGGCACCACATAGTCCTCCATACAGAATAATGGGCCCCACATAGTTCTCCATACAGTATAATGGGCACCACATAGTCCTCCATACAGTATAATGGGCCCCACATAGTCCTCCATACACAATAATGGGCCCCACATAGTCCTTAGTCCTCCATACAGTATAATGGCCCCACATAATGCTCCATACAGAATAATGGCACCACATAGTCCTCTATACAGTATAATTGTCCCCACATAGTCCTCCATACAGTATAATAGGCCACATATAGTCCTCCATACAGTATAATGGGCCCCACATAGTCCTCCATACAGTATAATGGGCCCCACATAGTCCTCCATACAGAATAATGAGCCCCACATAGCCCTCCATACAGTGTAATGGGCCCCACATAGTCCTCCATACAGAATAATGGGCCCCACATAGTCCTCCATACAGAATAATGGGCCCCACATAGTCCTCCATACAGCATAATGGTCCCACATAGTCCTCCATACAGTATAATGGCCCCACATAGTCCTTCATACAGTATAATGGCCCCACATAGTCCTCCATACAGTATAATGGGCCCCACATAGTCCTCCATACAGTATAATGGCACCACATAGTCCTCCATACAGAATAATGGGCACCACATAGTCCTCCATACAGAATAATGGGCACCACATAGTTCTCCATACAGTATAATGGCACCACATAGTCCTCCATACAGAATAATGGGCACCACATAGTCCTCCATACAGAATAATGGGCCCCACATAGTTCTCCATACAGTATAATGGGCACCACATAGTCCTCCATACAGTATAATGGGCCCCACATAGTCCTCCATACAGAATAATGGGCCCCACATAGTCGTTAGTCCTCCATACAGTATAATGGCCCCACATAATGCTCCATACAGAATAATGGCACCACATAGTCCTCCATACAGTATAATTGTCCCCACATAGTCCTCCATACAGTATAATAGGCCACACATAGTCCTCCATACAGTATAATGGGCCCCACATAGTCCTCCATACAGAATAATGGGCCCCACATAGTCCTCCACACAGAATAATGGGCCCCACATAGTCCTCCATACAGAATAATGGGTCCCACATAGTCCTCCATACAGAGTAATGGGTCCCACATAGTCCTCCATACAGTGTAATGGGCCCCACATAGTCCTCCATACAGAATAATGAGCCCCACATAGTCCTCCGTACAGCATAATGGTCCCACATAGTCCTCCATACAGTGTAATGATCCCACATAGTCCTCCATACAGAATAATGGGCCCCACATAGTCCTCCACACAGTATAATGGGCCCCACATAGTCCTCCATACAGTATAATGGCCCCACATAGTCCTTCATACAGTATAATGGCCCCACATAGTCCTCCATACAGTATAATGGGCCCCACATAGTCCTCCATACAGTATAATGGGCCCCACATAGTCCTCCATACAGAATAATGGGCACCACATAGTCCTCCATACAGAATAATGGGCCCCACATAGTTCTCCATACAGTATAATAGGCACCATATAGTCCTCCATACAGTATAATGGGCCCCACATAGTCCTCCATACAGAATAATGGGCCCCACATAGTCCTTAGTCCTCCATACAGTATAATGGCCCCACATAATGCTCCATACAGAATAATGGCACCACATAGTCCTCCTTACAGTATAATTGTCCCCACATAGTCCTCCATAGAGTATAATAGGCCACACATAGTCCTCCATACAGTATAATGGTCCCACATAGTCCTCCATACAGTGTAATGATCCCACATAGTCCTCCATACAGAATAATGGGCCCCACATAGTCCTCCACACAGTATAATGGGCCCCACATAGTCCTCCATACAGTATAATGGCCCCACATAGTCCTTCATACAGTATAATGGCCCCACATAGTCCTCCATACAGTATAATGGGCCCCACATAGTCCTCCACACAGTATAATGGGCCCAACATAGTCCTCCATACAGAATAATGGGCCCCACATAGTCCTTAGTCCTCCATACAGTATAATGGCCCCACATAATGCTCCATACAGAATAATGGCACCACATAGTCCTCCATACAGTATAATTGTCCCCACGTAGTCCTCCATACAGTATAATAGGCCACACATAGTCCTCCATACAGTATAATGGGCCCCACATAGTCCTCCATACAGAATAATGGGCCCCACATAGTCCTCCACACAGAATAATGGGCCCCACATAGTCCTACATACAGTATAATGGGCCCCACATAGTCCTCCATACAGCATAATGGTCCCACATAGTCCTCCATACAGTGTAATGATCCCACATAGTCCTCCATACAGAATAATGGGCCCCACATAGTCCTCCACACAGTATAATGGGCCCCACATAGTCCTCCATACAGTATAATGGCCCCACATAGTCCTTCATACAGTATAATGGCCCCACATAGTCCTCCATACAGTATAATGGGCCCCACATAGTCCTCCATACAGTATAATGGCACCACATAGTCCTCCATACAGAATAATGGGCACCACATAATCCTCCATACAGAATAATGGGCCCCACATAGTTCTCCATACAGTATAATGGCACCACATAGTCCTCCATACAGAATAATGGGCACCACATAGTCCTCCATACAGAATAATGGGCCCCACATAGTTCTCCATACAGTATAATGGGCACCACATAGTCCTCCACACAGTATAATGGGCCCAACATAGTCCTCCATACAGAATAATGGGCCCCACATAGTCCTTAGTCCTCCATACAGTATAATGGCCCCACATAATGCTCCATACAGAATAATGGCACCACATAGTCCTCCATACAGTATAATTGTCCCCACATAGTCCTCCATACAGTATAATAGGCCACACATAGTCCTCCATACAGTATAATGGGCCCCACATAGTCCTCCATACAGAATAATGGGCCCCACATAGTCCTCCACACAGAATAATGGGCCCCACATAGTCCTCCATACAGAATAATGGGTCCCACATAGTCCTCCATACAGAGTAATGGGTCCCACATAGTCCTCCATACAGTGTAATGGGCCCCACATAGTCCTCCATACAGAATAATGAGCCCCACATAGTCCTCCATACAGCATAATGGTCCCACATAGTCCTCCATACAGTGTAATGATCCCACATAGTCCTCCATACAGTATAATGGCCCCACATAGTCCTCCATACAGAATAATGGCACCACATAGTGCTCCATACAGTATAATTGTCCCCACACAGTGCTCCATACAGAATAATGGGCCCGACATATTCCTCTATACAGTATAATGGGCCCCACATAGTCCTCAATACAGAATAATGGCCCCACATAATCCTCCATACAGTATAATGGCCCCACATAGTCCTCCATACAGAATAATGGCACCACATAGTGCTCCATACAGTATAATTATCCCCACACAGTGCTCCATACAGAATAATGGGCCCCACATAGTCCTCCATACAGTATAATGGGCCCCACATAGTCCTCCATACAGAATAATGGGCCCCACATAGTCCTTAGTCCTCCATACAGTATAATGGCCCCACATAATGCTCCATACAGAATAATGGCACCACATAGTCCTCCTTACAGTATAATTGTCCCCACATAGTCCTCCATAGAGTATAATAGGCCACACATAGTCCTCCATACAGTATAATGGGCCCCACATAGTCCTCCATACAGTATAATGGGCCCCACATAGTCCTCCATACAGAATAATGGGCCCCACATAGTCCTCCACACAGAATAATGGGCCCCACATAGTCCTCCATACAGAATAATGGGTCCCACATAGTCCTCCATACAGAGTAATGGGTCCCACATAGTCCTCCATACAGAATAATGAGCCCCACATAGCCCTCCATACAGTGTAATGGGCCCCACATAGTCCTCCATACAGTACTATGGGCCCCACATAGTCCTACATACAGTATAATGGGCCCCACATAGTCCTCCATACAGCATAATAGTCCCACATAGTCCTCCATACAGTGTAATGATCCCACATAGTCCTCCATACAGAATAATGGGCCCCACATAGTCCTCCACACAGTATAATGGGCCCCACATAGTCCTCCATACAGTATAATGGCCCCACATAGTCCTTCATACAGTATAATGGCCCCACATAGTCCTCCATACAGTATAATGGGCCCCACATAGTCCTCCATACAGTATAATGGCACCACATAGTCCTCCATACAGAATAATGGGCACCACATAATCCTCCATACAGAATAATGGGCCCCACATAGTTCTCCATACAGTATAATGGCACCACATAGTCCTCCATACAGAATAATGGGCACCACATAGTCCTCCATACAGAATAATGGGCCCCACATAGTTCTCCATACAGTATAATGGGCACCACATAGTCCTCCACACAGTATAATGGGCCCAACATAGTCCTCCATACAGAATAATGGGCCCCACATAGTCCTTAGTCCTCCATACAGTATAATGGCCCCACATAATGCTCCATACAGAATAATGGCACCACATAGTCCTCCATACAGTATAATTGTCCCCACATAGTCCTCCATACAGTATAATAGGCCACACATAGTCCTCCATACAGTATAATGGGCCCCACATAGTCCTCCATACAGAATAATGGGCCCCACATAGTCCTCCACACAGAATAATGGGCCCCACATAGTCCTCCATACAGAATAATGGGTCCCACATAGTCCTCCATACAGAGTAATGGGTCCCACATAGTCCTCCATACAGTGTAATGGGCCCCACATAGTCCTCCATACAGAATAATGAGCCCCACATAGTCCTCCATACAGCATAATGGTCCCACATAGTCCTCCATACAGTGTAATGATCCCACATAGTCCTCCATACAGTATAATGGCCCCACATAGTCCTCCATACAGAATAATGGCACCACATAGTGCTCCATACAGTATAATTGTCCCCACACAGTGCTCCATACAGAATAATGGGCCCGACATATTCCTCTATACAGTATAATGGGCCCCACATAGTCCTCAATACAGAATAATGGCCCCACATAATCCTCCATACAGTATAATGGCCCCACATAGTCCTCCATACAGAATAATGGCACCACATAGTGCTCCATACAGTATAATTGTCCCCACACAGTGCTCCATACAGAATAATGGGCCCCACATAGTCCTCCATACAGTATAATGGGCCCCACATAGTCCTCCATACAGTATAATGGGCCCCTCATAGTCCTCCATACAGTATAATGGGCCCCACATAGTGCTCCATACAGTATAATGGGCCCCACATAGTCCTCCATGCAGTATAATGGCCCCACATAGTTCTCCATACAGTATAATGGCCCCACATAGTCCTACATACAGAATAATGGCCCCACATAATCCTCCATACAGTATAATGGCCCCACATAGTCCTCCATACAGTATAATGGGCCCACATAGTCCTCCATACAGAATAATGGCACCACATAGTGCTCCATACAGTATAATGGCCCCACACAGTCCTCCATACAGTATAATGGGCCCACATAGTCCTCCACACAGTGTAATGGGCCCCCATAGTCCTCCATACAGTATAATGGCCCCACATGGTCCTCCATGCAGTATAATGGCCCCACATAGTCCTCCATACAGAATAATGGGCACCACATAGTCCTCCATACAGTATAATGGGCCCACATAGTCCTCTATACAGAATAATGGCACCACATAGTCCTCCATACAGTATAATGGGCCCCACATAGTCCTCCATACAGTATAATGGCCCCACATAATGCTCCAGCTCGTCTGCATTGTTGGGTCTGGTGTCTCATCTTCCTCTTGACAATACCCCATAGATTCTCTATAATAGATTCTCTATGGGGTTAAGGTCAGGCGAGTTTGCTGCCAATCAAGCACAGTGATACTGTTGTGTGTAAACCAGGTATTGGTACTTTTGGCCGTGTGGACAGGGGCCAAGTCCTGCTGGAGAATGACATTTCCATCTCCATAAAGCTTGTCGGCAGAGGGAAGCATGAAGAGCTGTAAAATGTCCTGGTAGACGGCTGTGCTGACTGTGGTCTTGATAAAACACAGTGGACCTACACCAGCAGATGACATGGCCCCCCAAACCATCACTGATTGTGGAGACGTCACACTAGACCTCCAGCAGCTTGGATTGTGGCCTCTCCACTCTTCCTCCAGACTCTGGGACCTTGATCTCCAAATGAAATGCAAAATTTACTTTCATCTGAAAACACCTTGGACCACTGAGAACAGTCCAGGTCTTTTCCTCCTTGGCCCAGGTAAGACGCTTCTGGCGTTGTCTATTGGTCATGAGTGGCTTGACACAAGGAATGTGACACTTGTAGCCCATGTCCTGGATACGTCTGTGTCTGGTGGCTCTTGAAGCAGTGACTCCAGCAGCAGTCCTCTCCTTGTGAATCTCCCCAAAATTTTTTAATGGCCTTTTCTTAACAATCCTTTCAAGCCTGCGGTTATCCCGGTTGCTTGTGCACCTTTTTCTACAGGGCTGTGGAGTCGGTAAGCCAAACCTCCGACTCCTCAATTTCCATGGCACCGACTCCAACTCTGAGTCTGACTCCCTCATACACGGCTCATGTGTAAGTGATAAATTTACTGTAGCTCAGATTCATCTCAGCTAAAAGTCTAGACCCTTAGATCAGGAATAGGACAGACATTTATAGGACATTTCATAACTTTCCCAAATTCTTATGAAAAAAATATTCCCCACAAGCTGCATTGAACTACTGCACCCAATTTATAATATATTTTAGGAGTCAGAGTTGGTCCATTTTATAATGACTCCACCAAAATGGGCTCCAACTCCACAGCCCTGTTTCTTTAACAACACTTTTTCCTTCCACTCAACTTTCCATTAATATGCTTGGATACATCACCCTGTCAACAGCCAGCTTCTTTAGCAATGGTCTTTTGTGGCTTACCCTCCTTGTGGAGTGTGTCAATGACTGCCTTCTGGACATCTGTCAAGTCAGCAGTCTTCCCCATGATTGTGGAGCCTACTGAAACAGACTAAGAGACTTTTTTAAAGCTTAGGAAGCCTTTGCAGGTGTTTTTTGTTAATTATTCTAATTTACTGAGATAATGACTGTTGTGTTTTCATTGGCTGTAAGCCATAATCATCAACATTAACAGAAATAAACACGTGAAATAGATCCCTCTGTGTGTAATGACTCTATATAATAGATCACTCTGTATGTAATGACTCTATATAATAGATCCCTCTGTGTGTAATGACTCTATATAATAGATCCCTCTGTGTGTAATGACTCTATATAATAGATCCCTCTGTGTGTAATGACTCTATATAATAGATCCCTCTGTGTGTAATGACTCTATATAATAGATCCCTCTGTGTGTAATGACTCTATATAATATAGGAGTTTCACTTTTTCTATTGAAGAACTGAAATAAATTAACTTTTTGATGATATTCTAATTTAGTGAGAAGCACTTGTATGTGGGCACCATATGGTACTACTAAGTAGGTACATGGTATGGTTATATAGGCATTATAGGGTACTATTATGTGAGCACTGTATGGTACTATTATGTGAGCATTGTATGGTAGACTTATCTAGACATTATATGGTACTATTATGTAGGCATTATATGGTACTATCATGTGGGTACTGTATGGTACTCGTATGAAGACATGATATGTTTTGTGGCTACCACATGGCACTATTATATAGGCATTGTATAGAACTAGTAAATGGCCACTATATGGCGCTTCAATGTAGGTAGACAGCACTATTATGTGCCCACTGTTTGGTAATGTTATGTAGGCATTATATGAAACTTATTGTGTGGGCATCATACAGTACTATTAATATTATTGTATAGTACCGTTCAATAGGCAGTTTATGGCACTATTATGTAGCCATTGTAAGGAACTATTATGTGAGAACAAAAAGATGTTATTAAGCGACATATGGCGATTTTCTTACCAGGCAGCCACTATTGGGCCTTTAGTCCTGACCCCGGAGAAGAAGTGATGTGCCCAGTTCTAGACAGTATGTTTCCTAGGCTGACGCATTTTATGCTACAGTATCTTACTTGCTTTCTTTTCCCTTGTCATTAAAATACCGAATTCTTGATATTTTCTTTTCCATAGATTTCTCTCCCATCCTGTTCAGCACATTCAAACCAATTCCTCAAAACAAGGATGTGTCCAGCAGCCCCCCAGCGAGCCCTGACGAGGCAAGTCTGCTGACAGAGTCGGTGGCAGAGACCAAGAACAAGGTTATAATCCAGTCTATATAGAAATGTCCCTTGTTTCCTGCCCTACCAGTGTCTATCTGAAGAACCATAGGTCTTTCCTCAGCTCCGACATCATAGATGACCCTACATAAGTCTTAGACCACTTTATGGCTCTTCTCTAAGGAACATGGGCAGGATGGTGACCGGTGGGGACGTTGGTGAGGATCTAAGCTGCCGTATGTTTTCTGTTTCTTAGAATATTGATCCCTCACCTACAACATTGAAAAAGCCCAAAGCCACCCTAAAAGACCAAACGTATCAATGGTTCGAAAGGACTCAGAGGAAGAAGCTGCTGAAGAACGGCCAGTTTGCGGAATGGTTTCATGGATTTATAACTCGGAGGTGAGCATCAGTACTGTGGCATTCCCTGGTTATTCCTCCTGGAAATGTATGAAAAATTAAGATCTAGGCATTGTTGTTCCCTTTGTCTGATTGGTCGGTGTCACAGTATTGTGGGACACACTCCTAACATTTGTAAATTTAGTCATACATTTCCAGGATGAATAACATAGGAACAACAGGATGCATACTTCGAAGAAAAAATCCTCTAGAATGGTTATCTCAGAGGGGAATTTATGAAATGAAGTCCTACAAGAAAAAAAAAAAACTTAACTCCACACAGACCCTGATATAGAAAAAATACTGTATTTTAGTTGATGTGAAAGGTAATTTTATGCAAATTAGTTCTCAGCCAGAAGGCAGAAAACAGTTTTAGGGCCACCTATAGGTAGCTAGACTTATAATTCAATGTCCTACGCAGAAAAACTCCTTAGGGATATTAGCTAAACCAAAAGACTGCTCTGCTGTCAAGAATCTATTGCAGAAGCAACAGGACAGCAAGCTATATAACGGAGTTTTACAGACTCTGCAACAGAAAAATGGTAGAACATTTTTAATTATTTTTTCTTATCCCCTGAAAACTGCCTTTTAGGTTCTTTACTCACTATCTATAGCCTAAAGGGAATGGCAGAGAGAGCTTACACACCGGAGCAGTGTGCTGTCTTGCATTCATGTCAGAAGCAGCAGCACAGCCAGCTATGTGGAGGAGTTATACAGGCCCTAGTTTACCACCCATCTGTTTTTCTTGTACCTAATCAGTATACAGCGGGGTTTCGATTGGCTGGAGGTGATGCCTTTGTCCCAGCTCTCTGCAGAAGGGTACTGTTTCTCCTTGTGAAGGTCAAGTTAGATAGGTAATTTGCATACTGTTTCCCAGAGAGCATTGCTTTTATGATTCCTAACACCAGCTGGATCTCCACAAGGAGAAAGAGTTACCCACCCCATCAAGAGCATCTGAACAAAAATTACTAATTATTTTTGCATGCATTATAGTGGTGCCTATGTGAAAGACAGGAAAAAGCTAATTACCGGTGTTTCCAACCACATAACAGCCCACATCACTGCTATTGTCATAGCTCAATCTTCAGGTTGTGGCATGGAATGGGTTAAAGTTGACATTGCGGAAAGTAAATTTTTGCAAGTCATTTGCATATTTCTGGTCAGAAGAACCCGTCAATACTTTTTTTTTTTCTGCTCAGAATTTAGGCATTTGAGCTTGTGACCCTCCAGCAGGATGTCAGTGTGGTTTTCAGGGGTTTCTAAAAACAGAGTTGGGGGATTGGTGCAGCCATTGTCTACACGCTATTTTAACAGCCTCTCAAAAGCCAAAATCCCGTACGTGTCCCCCCTCCCCCCAAGAAATGCCTTTCACATGGACCAATCAGAGCCTTAGAAAAGTTTGCGGTTAGATTGGGCTTATTATTAATGACATGTCATAATCCGATTATCATCGCTCCTGTCACACACAGCCGGGCAGAGGAAATATTACAGGATAAACCGCTGGGCTGTTTCCTCATCCGTTTCTGTGAAAGTCGAATTGGATTTGTCCTATCTTACAGGTAAGACGTTTCTCTTTGTTTTGCATATATTTTTTTTATATATTCATAAAAATACTGCCTGTGACAATGTAGAATCCACCTTATGGAAGATTAGGGGATCCACCAGAAATAGAGCCAAGTTTCAGAATAGAATTCGGCTCCTCAGGGGCGGAGCATCTGGTATTGGATAGCCCCGCCTCTGAGGATCAGATTTCCCAGTAAAACCTCTCTGCCCAGTTCTCTGAACCAAATACTATGGATTCCTGGTGGTGTCTGGATCGGACAACCTCTATAAATGGTTATATAAGTTTTATCCAGTATGAAATAGTGGTGCCCCAATAATGAAGCCCATTTTTATTTTATTCTTAGGAGTCAAACAGTGGGCCATACATATTAGCTAAAACTAAACTGACTGTCTTAGTGATCCAAGCGGTATAATTTTACGGTCCCGTCTCGTTACCAGGGGAGCAGAGCGCTGCCGTCACTTCATGCTCAATCAGCTGGAAGACGAGCGATATGTGATAGAGGGAGAGGAGACCTTCCACCCCAGCCTACAATGTCTAATCAACTACTACTGCAAGTTTCCTGTGGAGCCTTACAAAGAGATGCTGACTACGGCCTGTCCTACGGTATATACTGTATACACTCTGAAGCACTGGCGGACATGTTAGATCATACACTACAGCTCTTTATCTCATTTTAAACCATCTTATTAAAATATTAGTGAGACTGGCGCTCCTTGAGGAGACCATCTGTGTATTGAGCAATGTTCTATGGGAAAATATGCAAATTAGATCTCACCCGGGGGAGGAGACTCTTTTTCTATTGGAGGTTGGCTGCATTCTTACTTAATATATATTAGCAAAAGTGGAAAAGAAGAGTTTCTTTATCTTTCTGGAGGACCCAGACAGCTTTCTTCCACTTGGAGCAGAGCCGATTTGCATACCCTTTTCCCAGAGAGCATTGCCTGGCCTATAAGTCTCCACAAGCAGAACAGTACCCTGAGCACTAAAAGCCGTTAAAAGTCAATGAAATGTCCCTTTGTGTTATTTTGATCACTTTCGATGGTGAAGATCATCACAGCCCACCATTCATGGTCCAAGTGCAAAGGTTTATGGGGCATTTATACACACAGTATATACTCATCCGCATGCTCTTTCACCTACAGAACCCTTTTAGGCATAATGTCTCCGGCTCGTCACAACACAACCCGCAGGATGGACAGATGTATTCCAGGATCAGTAAACAGAACTCGGCAACATCACATCCTGTGACTCCATTATCCTCCTCTCCGAAAGAAAGGAATAAAGTAATCTGCAAGGAGAAAACTCCGGTAATATATAACAATAGACCAGGAGTATAAAAAAAAAACTACCGTATAAAAAAAATGGTTCCTTTTTGACCCTTAAAGGGATGTTCTGGCTCTGCGGCTGTTGGCGCATGTTCCGGTGGCACTCCACCCAAAATTCATGGAGTGGCGTGGAACATGTTGGACAAGTCACACCATCAACTACTCCTGGCCAAGAGTAGATTGATCGCGCATGCGCCATATTGCACAAGCAATGGAGTGTTTGGCCACAAGGGTTCAGCTGCCTTGTCCGGTTACAACTTTATTATGACACTGTAGAAACATTATTTTTTCCTTCTTTTCGACCAGGTGGAATATGCCTCGCCGTCAACTGTAAGAAAGGTCCCAGCATTGCTTAGGAAAGGACCGGTCCCAAGTCCACAGAACCGTGACCCGCTTGTTGCCTCTGCACCAGCTAGGCCGCCGTCAGGGGGTGATGGAGGTGATGTAGAGGGGTCTAGTTCAGTAACCCCTCCATACGACCGTTCAGGAGAGATCCACATGTACACGGAGCCAGCCTTCTGCGACCAACCACGAGCGGAGAGTGGCGGTGTGGTCAGCGAGCCCATCGCCTTCTACGCTGTAGGCCGAGGATCCTGTAAGGACAATCTGGAGAATGTTTATAGCGAGGTGGATGTCAATGCTATTACATCTTGTCAGTCCAGAGCCGCCGTGAATCGTCATGCTGGACTCTCTACTCTTCCTCATCCGCCAACCAAACCTGTAAAGCAAAAGACCACGGCTTTCCATTCATCATTTCGCTCGCACAAGGCAAGTGCAGTGCCCCAGGAGGACACCAGGAGTGGGCATTTCTCAAGGTCTAACGTAAGTGTTTAGTAGAGGGTAAAGCAGTCACTATCTACATGAAGCATGATTGCAAAGTCATGAGAAAGACTAGTTTACAGCCCAAGTCAAGCTGCGGACTGTGCATGTGATATCCCACTCCATGCCCCTGCAGTGTGTGCCAAGGGTGCTCTTCTTTCGCTCGACCCTAAAATACATCCTGTATAATCTCGCCTTTCTCTTCCTTTGCTCCCCATCTACAGCCTGTGTGATCTGCCCTCCATGATAACTTGGATGCTTTCCTCCCTCTCCAGTCTGACTTACTGTTTATAACCTGTTGCTATCTCTAAGGCTACGGGCACACATTCAGTATTTGGTCAGTATTTTACATCAGTAAGCCAAAACCAGATGAGGAACAATAAGAGAAAAAGTATAATAGAAACACGTCATCAATTCAGCATTTTTGACCCATTCCTGGTTTTGGCCTACAACTACTAATGTGAAATACTGACCAAATACTGATAGTGTGAAAGCAGCCTAATACTGAGAGAAATGACAGAGGTTGTCAACAGACAACACAGAAAGAAAGATTAGGTTTCCCTCCCTATTAATAGTATGTAATCTGCCCTCCCTGATAACTCGGATGCTTTTCTCCTTCTCTACTCTTAACTTTTGTTTACAACCTCTTCCTACTTACTGTTGCTATCTATAACACAGAGTGAAAAGAGAGAACACAGTTAAGGAGCAAAGCATACTGTTCCTATCTTTGTTCCCTAATTTCACGCAGTGTTATACATAGTAGCAGGAAAGGAAAGAGGCTGTAAACAAAATATAAGAGAGGTGAGAGGGAGGAAGCATCCAAGTTATCAGGATGGGCAGATCACGAAAGGGATCCAGTTTTGGGCGGCCTCTCATATATTACAAGGGATGGAGGCCTCTCATATATTACACGGGATGGAGGCCGCTCATATATTACAAGGGATGGAGGCCTCTCATATATTACAAGGGATGAAGGCCGCTCATATATTACAAGGGATGGAGGCCGCTCCTATATTACAAGGGATGGAGGCCGCTCATATATTACACGGGATGGAGGCCTCTCCTATATTACAAGGGATGGAGGCCTCTCCTATATTACGAGGGATGGAGGCCTCTCCTATATTACGAGGGATGGAGGCCGCTCCTATATTACGAGGGATGGAGGCCGCTCCTATATTACGAGGGATGGAGGCCGCTCCTACATTACGAGGGATGGAGGCCTCTCCTATATTACAAGGGATGGAGGCCGCTCCTATATTACAAGGGATGGAGGCCTCTCCTATATAACAAGGGATGGAGGCCTCTCCTATATTACGAGGGATGGAGGCCTCTCCTATATTACGAGGGATGGAGGCCGCTCCTATATTACGAGGGATGGAGGCCGCTCCTATATTACGAGGGATGGAGGCCTCTCCTATATTATGAGGGATGGAGGCCGCTCCTATATTACAAGGGATGGAGGTCGCTCCTATATTACAAGGGATGGAGGCCGCTCCTATATTACGAGGGATGGAGGCCGCTCCTATATTACAAGGGATGGAGGTCGCTCCTATATTACAAGGGATGGAGGCCGCTCATATATTACAAGGGATGGAGGTCGCTCCTATATTACAAGGGATGGAGGTCGCTCCTATATTACAAGGGATGGAGGCCGCTCATATATTACAAGGGATGGAGGCCTCTCCTATATTACAAGGGATGGAGGCCGCTCCTATATTACGAGGGATGGAGGCCGCTCCTATATTACAAGGGATGGAGGCCGCTCATATATTACAAGGGATGGAGGCCGCTCCTATATTACAAGGGATGGAGGCCGCTCCTATATTACGAGGGATGGAGGCCGCTCCTATATTACAAGGGATGGAGGCCTCTCCTATATTACAAGGGATGGAGGTCGCTCCTATATTACAAGGGATGGAGGTCGCTCCTATATTACAAGGGATGGAGGCCTCTCCTATATTACAAGGGATGGAGGTCGCTCCTATATTACAAGGGATGGAGGTCGCTCCTATATTACAAGGGATGGAGGCCGCTCATATATTACAAGGGATGGAGGCCTCTCCTATATTACAAGGGATGGAGGCTGCTCCTATATTACGAGGGATGGAGGCCTCTCCTATATTACAAGGGATGGAGGCCGCTCCTATATTACGAGGGATGGAGGCCGCTCCTATATTACGAGGGATGGAGGCCGCTCCTATATTACGAGGGATGGAGGCCGCTCCTATATTACGAGGGATGGAGGCAGCTCCTATATTACAAGGGATGGAGGCCGCTTCTATATTACGAGGGATGGAGGCCGCTCCTATATTACAAGGGATGGAGGCCTCTCCTATATTACGAGGGATGGAGGCCGCTTCTATATTACGAGGGATGGAGGCCGCTCCTATATTACGAGGGATGGAGGCCGCTCCTATATTACGAGGGATGGAGGCCGCTCCTATATTACGAGGGATGGAGGCCGCTCCTATATTACGAGGGATGGAGGCCGCTCCTATATTACGAGGGATGGAGGCCGCTCCTATATTACAAGGGATGGAGGCCGCTTCTATATTACGAGGGATGGAGGCCGCTCCTATATTACGAGGGATGGAGGCCTCTCCTATATTACAAGGGATGGAGGCCTCTCCTATATTACAAGGGATGGAGGTCGCTCCTATATTACAAGGGATGGAGGTCGCTCCTATATTACAAGGGATGGAGGCCGCTCATATATTACAAGGGATGGAGGCCTCTCCTATATTACAAGGGATGGAGGCCGCTCCTATATTACGAGGGATGGAGGTCGCTCCTATATTACAAGGGATGGAGGCCGCTCCTATATTACGAGGGATGGAGGCCGCTCCTATATTACAAGGGATGGAGGTCGCTCCTATATTACAAGGGATGGAGGCCGCTCATATATTACAAGGGATGGAGGTCGCTCCTATATTACAAGGGATGGAGGTCGCTCCTATATTACAAGGGATGGAGGCCGCTCATATATTACAAGGGATGGAGGCCTCTCCTATATTACAAGGGATGGAGGCCGCTCCTATATTACGAGGGATGGAGGCCTCTCCTATATTACAAGGGATGGAGGCCTCTCCTATATTACAAGGGATGGAGGTCGCTCCTATATTACAAGGGATGGAGGTCGCTCCTATATTACAAGGGATGGAGGCCGCTCATATATTACAAGGGATGGAGGCCTCTCCTATATTACAAGGGATGGAGGCCGCTCCTATATTACGAGGGATGGAGGCCTCTCCTATATTACAAGGGATGGAGGCCGCTCCTATATTACGAGGGATGGAGGCCGCTCCTATATTACGAGGGATGGAGGCCGCTCCTATATTACGAGGGATGGAGGCCGCTCCTATATTACGAGGGATGGAGGCAGCTCCTATATTACAAGGGATGGAGGCCGCTTCTATATTACGAGGGATGGAGGCCGCTCCTATATTACAAGGGATGGAGGCCTCTCCTATATTACGAGGGATGGAGGCCGCTTCTATATTACGAGGGATGGAGGCCGCTCCTATATTACGAGGGATGGAGGCCACTCCTATATTACGAGGGATGGAGGCCGCTCCTATATTACGAGGGATGGAGGCCGCTCCTATATTACGAGGGATGGAGGCCGCTCCTATATTACGAGAGATGGAGGCCGCTCCTATATTACGAGGGATGGAGGCCGCTCCTATATTACGAGGGATGGAGGCCGCTCCTATATTACGAGGGATGGAGGCCGCTCCTATATTACGAGGGATGGAGGCCGCTCCTATATTACGAGGGATGGAGGCCGCTCCTATATTACGAGGGATGGAGGCCGCTCCTATATTACACGGGATGGAGGCCGCTCCTATATTACGAGGGATGGAGGCCGCTCCTATATTACGAGGGATGGAGGCCGCTCCTATATTACAAGGGATGGAGGCCGCTCATATATTACAAGGGATGGAGGCCGCTCCTATATTACGAGGGATGGAGGCCGCTCATATGATGAGAGGTTGGAAAAGTTGAGTTTGTTTAGCTTAGAATAATGACGACTCAGAGGGGATCTCATTTACATGTATAAATATATGTGTGGTCCCTACAAAGGACAGCACATGACTTATTCCCTCCAAAGACCACACTAAGGACCAGGGGGCTCATTACGGGTCGAAGAAAAGGTGATTCCGGCACCTAAACAGGAAAGGGTTCTTTACAGTCAGAGCAGTCAGACTGTGGAATGCCGACCACAAGAGGCAGTAATGGCCGACACTATAACAGCTTTATACAAGGGCTGGGAGCTGTTATAGTCTATACTTGGCCTACAATAACAGACTGAGGGTTTTCTGATATATATGCCTTTTAGGCTGATTGTTTATATGGCACATACAGGTCCATCTCACTAAATTAGAATATCAAAAAGTTAATTTATTTCAGTTCCTCAATACAAAAAGTGAAACTCCTATATTATATAGAGTCATTACACACAGAGGGATCTATTATATAGAGTCATTACACACAGAGGGATCTATTATATAGTCATTACACGCAGAGGGATCTATTATATAGAGTTATTACACACAGAGGGATCTATTATATAGAGTCATTACACACAGAGGGATCTATTATATAGTCATTACACGCAGAGGGATCTATTATATAGAGTCATTACACACAGAGGGATCTATTATATAGTCATTACACACAGAGTGATCTATTATATAGAGTCATTACACACAGAGGGATCTATTATATAGAGTCATTACACACAGAGGGATCTATTATATAGAGTCATTACACACAGAGGGATCTATTATATAGAGTCATTACACACAGAGGGATCTATTATATAGAGTCATTACACGCAGAGGGATCTATTATATAGAGTCATTACACGCAGAGGGATCTATTATATAGAGTCATTACACACAGAGTGATCTATTCCAAGTGTTTATTTCTGTTAATGTTGAGGATTATGGCTTACAGCCAATGAAAACACAAAAGTCATTATCTCAGTAAATTAAAATAATTAACAAAAACACCTGCAAAGGCTTCCTAAGCGTTTAAAAAGGTCCCTTAGTCTGTTTCAGTAGGCTCCACAATCATGGGGAAGACTGCTGACTTGACAGATGTCCAGAAGGCAGTCACTGACACACTCCACAAGGTCACAGAGTCTGGAGGAAGAGTGGAGAGGCCACAATCCAAGCTGCTTGAGGTCTAGTGTGAAGTTTCCACAATCAGTGATGGTTTGGGGGGCCATGTCATCTGCTGGTGGAGGTCCACTGTGTTTTATCAAGACCAAAGTCAGCGCAGCCGTCTACCAGGACATTTTACAGCACTTCATGCTTCCCTCTGCCGACAAGCTTTTTGGAGATGGAAATGTCATTCTCCAGCAGGACTTGGCCCCTGTCCACACTGCCAAAAGTACCAATACCTGGTTTACACACAACAGTATCACTGTGCCTGATTGGCAGCAAACTCGCCTGACCTTAACCCCATAGAGAATCTATTATAGAGAATCTATGGGGTATTGTCAAGAGGAAGATGAGAGACCCCAGACCCAACAATGCAGACGAGCTGAAGGCTGCCATCAAAGCCACCTGGGCTTCCATAACACCTTAGCAGGGCCACAGGCTGATCCCTCCATGCCACATTGCCGCATTGATGCAGTAATTGATGCAAAAGGAGCCGACCAAGTATTGAGGCATTTACTGAACAGACATTTCAGTAGGACATTTCAGATTTTAAAAGCATTTTTCAAGCTGTTATAACGTATTCTAATTTACTGAGATAATGACTTTTGTGTTTTCATTGGCTGTAAGCCATAATCATCAACATTAACAGAAATAAACACGTGAAATAGATCACTCTGTGTGTAATGACTCTATATAATAGATCCCTCTGTGTGTAATGAATCTATATAATAGATCCCTCTGCGTGTAATGACTCTATATAATAGATCACTCTGTGTGTAATGACTCTATATAATAGATCCCTCTGTGTGTAATGACTCTATATAATCGATCCCTCTGTGTGTAATGACTCTATATAATCGATCCCTCTGTGTGTAATGACTCTATATAATAGATCCCTCTGTGTGTAATGACTATATATAATAGATCCCTCTGTGTGTAATGACTCTATATAATAGATCCCTCTGTGTGTAATGACTCTATATAATAGATCCCTCTGTGTGTAATGACTATATATAATAGATCCCTCTGTGTGTAATGACTCTATATAATAGATCCCTCTGTGTGTAATGACTCTATATAATAGATCGCTCTGTGTGTAATGACTATGTATAATAGATCCCTCTGTGTGTAATGACTCTATATAATAGATCCCTCTGCGTGTAATGACTCTATATAATAGATCCCTCTGTGTGTAATGACTCTATATAATAGATCCCTCTGTGTGTAATGACTCTATATAATAGATCCCTCTGTGTGTAATGACTCTATATAATAGATCCCTCTGTGTGTAATGACTCCATATAATAGATCGCTCTGTGTGTAATGACTATATATAATAGATCCCTCTGTGTGTAATGACTCTATATAATCGATCCCTCTGTGTGTAATGACTCTATATAATAGATCCCTCTGTGTGTAATGACTCTATATAATAGATCCCTCTGTGTGTAATGACTCTATATAATAGATCCCTCTGCGTGTAATGACTCTATATAATAGATCCCTCTGCGTGTAATGACTCTATATAATAGATCCCTGTGTGTAATGACTCCATATAATAGATCACTCTGTGTGTAATGACTCTATATAATAGATCCCTCTGTGTGTAATGACTCTATATAATAGATCGCTCTGTGTAATGACTTTATATAATAGATCCCTCTGTGTGTAATGACTCTATATAATAGACCCCTCTGCGTGTAATGACTCTATATAATAGATCCCTCTGCGTGTAATGACTCTATATAATAGATCGCTCTGCGTGTAATGACTCCATATAATAGATCGCTCTGCGTGTAATGACTCTATATAATAGATCCCTCTGCGTGTAATGACTCTATATAATAGATCGCTCTGCGTGTAATGACTCCATATAATAGATCGCTCTGCGTGTAATGACTCTATATAATAGATCCCTCTGCGTGTAATGACTCTATATAATAGATCCCTCTGCGTGTAATGACTCTATATAATAGATCACTCTGCGTGTAATGACTCTATATAATAGATCCCTCTGCGTGTAATGACTCTATATAATAGATCCCACTGCGTGTAATGACTCTATATAATAGATCCCACTGCGTGTAATGACTCTATATAATAGATCCCTCTGCGTGTAATGACTCTATATAATAGATCCCTCTGCGTGTAATGACTATATAATAGATCACTCTGCGTGTAATGACTCTATATAATAGATCCCACTGCGTGTAATGACTCTATATAATAGATCGCTCTGCGTGTAATGACTCTATATAATAGATCCCTCTGCGTGTAATGACTCTATATAATAGATCCCACTGCGTGTAATGACTCTATATAATAGATCCCTCTGCGTGTAATGACTCTATATAATAGATCCCTCTGCGTGTAATGACTATATAATAGATCACTCTGCGTGTAATGACTCTATATAATAGATCCCACTGCGTGTAATGACTCTATATAATAGATCGCTCTGCGTGTAATGACTCTATATAATAGATCCCTCTGCGTGTAATGACTCTATATAATAGATCCCTCTGCGTGTAATGACTCTATATAATAGATCCCACTGCGTGTAATGACTATATAATAGATCCCTCTGCGTGTAATGACTCTATATAATAGATCCCTCTGTGTGTAATGACTCTATATAATAGATCCCTCTGCGTGTAATGACTCTATATAACAGATCACTCTGCGTGTAATGACTCTATATAATAGATCCCTCTGCGTGTAATGACTCTATATAATAGATCACACTGCGTGTAATGACTCTATATAATAGATCCCACTGCGTGTAATGACTCTATAATAGATCCCTCTGCGTGTAATGACTATATAATAGATCACTCTGCGTGTAATGACTATATAATAGATCCCACTGCGTGTAATGACTCTATATAATAGATCGCTCTGCGTGTAATGACTCTATATAATAGATCCCACTGCGTGTAATGACTCTATATAATAGATCGCTCTGCGTGTAATGACTCTATATAATAGATCCCACTGCGTGTAATGGCTCTATATAATAGATCCCACTGCGTGTAATGGCTCTATATAATAGATCCCTCTGCGTGTAATGGCTCTATATAATAGATCCCTCTGCGTTTAATGGCTCTATATAATAGATCCCTCTGCGTGTAATGGCTCTATATAATAGATCCCTCTGCGTGTAATGGCTCTATATAATAGATCCCTCTGCGTGTAATGACTCTATATAATAGATCCCTCTGCGTGTAATGACTCTATATAATAGACCCCTTTGCGTGTAATGACTCTATATAATAGATCCCTCTGCGTGTAATGACTCTATATAATAGATCCCTCTGCGTGTAATGACTCTATATAATAGATCACTCTGCGTGTAATGACTCTATATAATAGATCCCACTGCGTGTAATGACTCTATATAATAGATCCCTCTGCGTGTAATGACTCTATATAATAGATCCCTCTGCGTGTAATGACTCTATATAATAGATCCCTCTGCGTGTAATGACTATATAATAGATCACTCTGTGTGTAATGACTCTATATAATAGATCCCTCTGTGTGTAATGACTCTATATAATAGATCGCTCTGTGTGTAATGACTCTATATAATAGATCCCTCTGTGTGTAATGACTCTATATAATAGATCCCTCTGCGTGTAATGACTCTATATAATAGATCCCTCTGCGTGTAATGACTCTATATAATAGATCCCTCTGTGTGTAATGACTCTATATAATAGATCCCTCTGTGTGTAATGACTCTATATAATAGATCCCACTGCGTGTAATGACTCTATATAATAGATCGCTCTGCGTGTAATGACTCTATATAATAGATCCCTCTGCGTGTAATGACTCTATAT
Organism: Phyllobates terribilis; assembly: GCF_046119375.1. Lineage (NCBI taxonomy): Eukaryota > Metazoa > Chordata > Amphibia > Anura > Dendrobatidae > Phyllobates > Phyllobates terribilis. Next base: position 154,111,265 of record NW_027362767.1, read on the forward strand.
AATAGATCCCACTGCGTGTAATGACTCTATATAATAGATCCCTCTGCGTGTAATGACTCTATATAATAGATCCCTCTGCGTGTAATGACTCTATATAATAGATCCCTCTGCGTGTAATGACTATATAATAGATCACTCTGCGTGTAATGACTCTATATAATAGATCCCACTGCGTGTAATGACTCTATATAATAGATCCCTCTGCGTGTAATGACTCTATATAATAGATCCCACTGCGTGTAATGACTATATAATAGATCCCTCTGCGTGTAATGACTCTATATAATAGATCCCTCTGCGTGTAATGACTCTATATAATAGATCCCTCTGCGTGTAATGACTCTATATAACAGATCCCTCTGCGTGTAATGACTCTATATAATAGATTCCTCTGCGTGTAATGACTCTATATAATAGATCCCACTGCGTGTAATGACTCTATATAATAGATCCCTTTACGTGTAATGACTCTATATAATAGATCACTCTGCGTGTAATGACTCTATATAATAGATCCCTCTGCGTGTAATGACTCTATATAATAGATCACTCTGCGTGTAATGACTCTATATAATAGATCCCACTGCGTGTAATGACTCTATATAATAGATCCCTTTACGTGTAATGACTCTATATAATAGATCCCTCTGCGTGTAATGACTAAATAGATCACTCTGCGTGTAATGACTATATAATAGATCCCACTGCGTGTAATGACTCTATATAATAGATCACTCTGCGTGTAATGACTCTATATAATAGATCCCACTGCGTGTAATGACTCTATATAATAGATCCCTTTACGTGTAATGACTCTATATAATAGATTCCTCTGCGTGTAATGACTCTATATAATAGATCCCACTGCGTGTAATGTCTCTATATAATAGATCCCTCTGCGTGTAATGACTCTATATAATAGATCCCTCTGCGTGTAATGACTCTATATAATAGATCCCTTTACGTATAATGACTCTATATAATAGATCCCTCTGCGTGTAATGACTCTATATAATAGATCCCTCTGTGTGTAATGTCTCTATATAATAGATCCCACTGCGTGTAATGACTCTATATAATATAGGAGTTTCACTTTTTGTATTGAAGAACTGAAATAAATTAACTTTCTGATGATATTCTAATTTAGTGTGATGCACGTGTATATGGTTATTAGTTCATCTCAAGAGACCCATGGTCAGGCCAGGTACTGTGGTCAGATCATGAAAAAAATGAAATGTAAATGTGCACTGAGAAATGGGAGAGGGAAAAGTGTGTTGTCCTGCATTCATGTCAGAAGCAGCAGAACAACCAGCTATGTGAAGGAATTATACAGGCTCTACATCAGAAAAAAGGTAGGAAATTTTCAATTAAATACTGACTCTTTCCATTTTTACAGATAAAGCCACACGCTCCTGTACAGCTAGATGACCCAATGTATGGAAGGGGTCAGGGCCTGTCAGATGTAGATGAGAACATCTATGAGAAGATTCCTGAAAATTGTGTTCCCACATCGAAGAACCCAGGAAGAAAAAACAGATGACGTGCAGACTACTGACCTGCTGGAAAAAGGATCCAGCTTATACAGAAACTGTTAACAGGCTGCTGTTGACTGATCTGCTGTTATTATTTGTCCTTATTTAGTACATAATGCTTTAACCACACCAGGAACGTAAATGACCCAAGGGGTCTACATCTGCATGTTAGTTTCAAAAATTCAGGCAGTCCCTTCTTACCACTAGGGGTACATAATGAAACGTTACAGACATGTATATAGTTTGTAAATAAGATATTTAAAACAGAACAGCATCTTTATGCCTTAGATAAATATCATCATCTCTGCTGAGGACTTGGCCACACACGTCAAAAACAAGATTGACCAAACATGGCAAGTCTTTACTGTCCAACCACCACAACCCGTTTTCCACATCATTGTCCTTTCCCCATAACCCCCCTTCCCAACATCACGGAAAGAGACCTCGCTCGTCTCCTCTCCAAACCACACCTCACCACTTGTGCACTCGACTCCATCCCATCCCACCTCCTCCCCAACCTCACCCCCACACTCATCCCATCCCTAACCCATCTCTTCAACCTATCACTATCTTCTGGTACCTTCCCCACTGCCTTCAAACATGCCACAATCACGCCCATCCTCAAAAAGCCATCCCTCGACCCATCCGCCTTCTCCAGCTATTACCCCATATCGCTGCTCCCATTTGCCTCCAAACTCCTTGAGCAACACGTTCACGCTGAACTTTCCTCCCACTTCTCATCTAACTCTCTCTTCGACAACCGACAATCCGGCTTCCGCCCCCACCATTCCACCGAAACTGCCCTTACCAAAATCACCCATGACTTACTTACAGCCAAACCTAACAGATAATACTCTGTACTCCTTCTTGACATGTCCTCTGCTTTCGATACAGTTGACCACTGCCTCCTACTACAGATCCTCTCTTCCTTCAGCGTCAAAGACTTTGCCCTATCTTGGATCTCCTCATACCTTTCATATTTAGCGTCTCCCACTCCCACACTACCTCCTCACCCCGCCCCCTCTCTGTTGGGAGTCCCTCAAGGCTCTGTCCTAGGACCCCTACTCTTCTCAATCTATACCCTTGGCCTGGGACAGCTCATAAAATCCCATGGCTTCCAGTACCATCTGTACGCTGACGACACCCAGATCTACCTCTCTGGCCCAGATGTCACCTCTCTGCTGTCCAGAATCCCAGCGTGTCTATCAGCCATATCCTCCTTCTTCTCCCGCTTCCTCAAGCTCAATGTGGACAAAACTGAACTCATTATCTTTCCACCATCTTGCATATCCTTCCCACCTGATCTTTCTATCACAATAAACGGCATCACACTTTCCGCTGTACCGAATATCTGCTGCCTCGGAGTAACCCTTGACTCTGCCCTGTCCTTCAAACCCCACATCCAAGCTCTCGCCACCTCCTGTCGCCTCCAGCTCAAAAATATTTCCAGGATCCTTCCTTTCCTCAACCCTCAATCTACTAAACTGCTTGTGCATGCCCTCATCATCTCCCGCCTCGACTACTGCAACATCCTCCTCTGTGGCCTCCCTGCTAACACTCTCGCACCGTTCCAGTCCATCCTTAACTCTGCTGCGCGACTGGTCCATCTCTCATTACTCCTCTGCTTCTCCCCTCTGCAAATCCCTTCACTGGCTCCCATTCCCCCAGCGTATCCAATTCAAACTACTAACACTGACCTACAAAGCCATCCATAACCTCTCTCCTCCATACATCTCTGAACTAATCTCCCGATACATTCCCTCACGTAACCTCTGGTCCTCCCAAGACCTCCTTCTCTCCTCCACACTTATTCGTTCCTCACACAATCGCCTCCAAGATTTCTCCCGAATATCCCCCATCCTATGGAATTCTGTGCCTCAACAAGTCCGATTATCCCCCACACTCGGATCCTTCAGACGGAACCTGAAAACCCATCTCTTCAAACAAGCTTACAGCCTGCCATGACCCCGCTGCCTCCTCAACAACACTGGAGCTACTGCAACCCCCCAACCTGTCTCCTCCCCCATTCCTGTAGAATGTAAGCCCGCAAGGGCAGCGTCCTCCTCCCTCTGTACCAGTCTATCACTGTTAGTTAGTTTACTGTAAGTGATATCTGTATCTGGTATGAAACCATTCTTATGTTCAGCGCCATGGAATCAATGGCGCTATATAAATAAATATTAAAAATATAATTTTGACTGTACTGCCACCTTGTACTGCATATGTTATATTTTCATACCCAATTATGTTTTATCTCGTTACCTACTTTTTATTTTTCGGCCTTCACTTTTGTTCTTCTTTGCTAATAAATTATATTATGTAGCGAAATTTTCAATCAAATAAGAGTCCCTTTAAATATCTGCCCCTTTAAATTAAACACTTTATTTGCAGAATCTTCATCCTAACTAGATTTTTAATATTTGAAACCACAAACTCTTCCAGGCAATGAACCCTCTGAATTGGACAAAAGCTAAAAGGGAAACTCAAAAATATATATATGTATGTATATATATATACACAGTTCAGATTATTTACAGTTCACATCACAAAACAGCTTTGAGTTCAGCAAGTAAATTCATGCCCATCCCAAGGCGGCATCGGTGGTGTCACCAGGGCAGGCGTCAGCAGCATCGGACCACCCGGGGGTATGGCATTTATAGCCAGAGAAATACATTCAACTTGAGCACAGAGCATGATATCCCAAACCTCAGGAACCCTGCAGTGTTCTGGCGCCTGCGCAGAGAAGCCGGGGTGCGCGTCTCAGATTCCAGCGCATGCAAGGACGAAGCTAGGAGCATGTCAGCCAGCCCCTGGCATTGATAGAATACACCCCGCTTTCCTGCACATGCGCAATGGGTACCTGACCTAGTCTCATAGCTTACACTGCGCATGCGCCAGACCCCCCCCATACAGGATTCCAGCTCGCTCCGAGCATGCGCCAGACCCCCCCCATACAGGATTCCAGCTCGCTCCGAGCATGCGCCGGACCCCCCCCCATACAGGATTCCTGCTCACTGAGCATGCGCCAGACCCCCCCCCCCCCATACAGGATTCCAGCTCGCTCCGAGCATGCGCCAGACCCCCCCCCCATACAGGATTCCAGCTCGCTCCGAGCATGTGCCAGACCCCCCCCCCATACAGGATTCCAGCTCGCTCCGAGCATGCGCCAGCCCCCCATACAGGACTCCAGCTCGCTCCGAGCATGCGCCAGCCCCCCATACAGGATTCCAGCTCGCTCCGAGCATGCGCCGCCCCCCCCCCCCCCCACAGGATTCCTGCTCACTCCGAGCATGCGCCAGACCCCCCCCCCCCCCCCCATACAGGATTCCAGCTCGCTCCAAGCATGCGCCGGACCCCCATACAGGATTCCAGCTCGCTCCGAGCATGCGCCGGACCCCCATACAGGATTCCAGCTCGCTCCGAGCATGCGCCGGACCCCCATACAGGATTCCAGCTCGCTCCGAGCATGCGCCGGACCCCCATACAGGATTCCAGCTAGCGCCAGACCCCCCATACAGAATTTCAGCTTGCTCTGCGCATGCCTCAGACCCCCATACAGGATTTCAGCTTGCACTACGCGTGCCTCAGACCCCCATACAGGATTTCAGCTAGCGCCAGACCCCCCCATACAGGATTTCAGCTTGCTCTGCGCATGCCTCAGACCCCCATACAGGATTTCAGCTCCCTCTGCGCATGCGCCAGAGGACGTGGAGTATATTGGTAGATGCATTGGATTTTCTATAGACATAGGAAGGCGCACCCTGTCCTGGGGGAGTGGGCAGGACTAAGACATGAGCATCACTGTATCCAGATCACAGGACATACATGTACCCCACCCGCCTAGTACCTGGCGCTCACTACTTCTCATTTGAACCACAAGAGAGGCACCAAACTAAAAAAGGAGTGAGATCCTGATTTCAGAGCCCAATATCTACAGCGGTCCGACCAAGTCATCCATGCAAAGTATAATGGGGAACACGAGTGTATTTATAAGGACCCCGCAAACTTGCTGCCTCCGACAACACGAGAGGTTCCGGGTGGGAGATCTAGAGCGAGACTGAGACCACCTGTTAAGTGAAAAATCAGAAAAAAAAATAACCTTAAGAGAGTGTGGAAAAGTCATTTAGCGTCCGGGCCGTGTCCGCTCATTTACACATTATACAGGTAAACGCTTTCAGTGTCGGCCAGAAGCCAAAAAAAAAAATCAAACAGTCTGGCGTTTCAAGAGTTAATGGTAATCACATTAATAAAGGTGGGAGTCCTCTCATAGTCTGCAGACCACACAGGGGTGTGGAGCGGGCGGGCTGTACAGCAGGGGGTCTGGCGGTACATCTGTCCACTTAACAATAACCGGTACTGGGATTTTCAAGTCCGGTAATCAAACCTCCCCCAGCTGCCAAGGGGGAGGGGCATCAAAACCCGTATTTCGCTTGCGTCTGCCGCCGGCTCATCTTATTCTCCGCCCAAGTGTTTTTCAGCTCCAGTTCCCTCTCTTTAGCCTGCAAGAAAAAAAATTGAAAAGCCGTTTTTTGCGTGCACGCTTACTTAAATGCAGGGGTCCCTTTAAGAACACCGTTAGTTAAAGGGTTCATTCCTTCATAATTAAAAAAAAAAAGTAAAGTACTGTGGGATAGTGCTCGGAAATACAAGCTATTTGGCAATTTACTGCTTATTAAAATTTTCACCCGTTATTGAGATATTAACATTTTTCTTTTGTTTACAGCTAGTTACCATAGAGACCGACCACCGCTGCTACACAGCAGAACATGTGTAGTGCTTACAATCTTTCCTATTGAGCTTGTAACACCATTTTTAAGCTGATCAGGATAATAGGAGAGCGCTGTTACCTCCTAACCCCGGCCAGCTTCAGTGCACTGCTTACAATGTAGACAACAGGGGTGGTGGTCGGTCTCCAAGGCAACGAGCTGCAAACAGAAGTGCTAATATCTCAGAAACAACTGTAAATTTTAATAAGCAGTAAATTGAAGATGTGCCTGTATTTACAAGTACTATCCAACAATATCCATATATGAAGTGGGAGTGTGCCCTTTGATGCCTGATCTGGAAAGGCACTGAGGATATTGTCCTATACTAGTGCTACACATACAGTGGATGGAACTGGCTCAGTAGCCAAGTGCACTCCATGAGCGATGGTGCCGGCTGACAACCGGCGTTGTTAAATGCTTAGGTAGGGGTGTGTTTACTTAGTGAATGTACAAACAAAAATGATTTGGGGGTGCGAATTAAGATTCCCGGGTGGCAGGAGAGCCCCTCCACCCGGGTGGCAGGAGAGCCCCTCCACCCGGGTGGCAGGAGAGCCCCTCCACCCGGGTGGCAGGAGAGCCCCTCCACCCGGGTGGCAGGAGAGCCCCTCCACCCGGGTGGCAGGAGAGCCCCTCCACCCAGAGCTGATAATGTGGGTAGTCCTCCTACAGTTCTACTGAATCCAGTCCACCCCCTGACGAAGGACGCGTGTCCGAAAAGCGCATTGGGGCCATTTATGTAGCTGGACCAGTTACGCAGGTATCTATTTATCTTTGGTTCCCAGGTTGTGATGCCACTGACTTATTATAAATATACCATCACCTATGCATAGATTAAACATTATTCATTGCATATCTGACTATGTATTGTATGCATTGGTTCTTTGGTTATCAATATATGATTACACATTATGGCCATCTACCTTCATTTCTTTCTGGGACTTAGTCCAGCACATTGATTGTTATGCATTATTAACATCAATAATCTTTTATATTAAACTAGATGGTGGCCCGATTCTAACGCATCGGATATTCTAGAATATGTATGCGGCCGACCGGGCGCGACTAATCAGCAAAGCAGTGTTTAAATGGGTTGTGCACTAACCCCCCAATGTATCCCCCCGGGGCCCCTAATGAATTTTGTAATTACGTCATGTTGTCAATACTGCTTGTGACAACATCGCTGACCACGCGGCAAGTGTGAAGGGAGGACCGGGGAGCGAGGCCGCTGGTCGGGGTACTTCTGCTGCGCCGGTCATCTCCCGGCTGCATTGCCACTGACCTCTGTGCGGCAGATGAGCCGCTAACGGCCGCCATCTTGTTCTGAAATCCCACGTCGCTGATTGGCCGAGGCCGGACCAATCAGCGACACGGGATTTCCTGGATGAACAGACAGACGGCATAAGCCGATTATATAGTAGATGTACGGCTCTGCAGTGCCGACATGCTTATGCATGTAGTGCCACTTAACCATTGCTTCTCAATAAAGGTTTTTTATGTAATATACTTGGTCTCTTTTTTGATTTGGACCTATCATTTGGTGGTTCTACTTTTGTCATATTTCTTACCGAATGGTCTGCCATTCTAATTTGGTCCATATAGCAAGCACACTATTCCTTATGGGCTTGGCGACTTGCAGGTCCTATTATGGTTATTGACTTGTGTTACGTATTGAATCCAGTCCAGCAGGACCACGGAAGGTGGGATATGGCCGCCATACAGTAAAGCATGCAGGATGTGAGTGAGAGGAGTGTAACGGCCTGATGCTGGAGCGGCCATAACTCACCTGGTGGATCAAGTAGGTGATCTGATGCTTCCGCCTCTGCTGTCCCGTCGGCTGTTCTCCTTTTTTCTAATGGGTCAAAAAAAAAAAAAAAAAAATAATTATAAAAATAGTGGACGTCTGTGACATGTTCATGGGCTGCTGCGCTCTCACGGTGCCCCTTAAATCATCAAAACCTTTAATGGCTCCGACCACCTTTTAAACAATCGTGGGGCCACAATCGCTGAAACGTGTGCCCATCTGCTCTTCTTAAAGGGCTACTCCAACAAACAGTGGTCCCAAGAACCGGGCTCTGAAAAGACCAGCGACCATGTGTGACATCGCCGACAAGCCATTGCCTACGGGGGCATGTCAGAACCCCGATGATCACTTAATGATGAGAGTAAGCCCCCATTACCTTGCTGAAAGACTTCATGTTCTTCTCCTCGGTCAGGGCTTTGGTCAGCCATTGCTGGTTACCGCTCAGCTGGTCGTCGCCTTTGATCTCCACAAAGTTGATCTCTTCCCTTCCCCGATTCCTCTTACCCTGGAGCCGTTTAAACTGCAATAATGATGGTAGTCAGTAAAGGGTGTGATGGGAGCGGTCATGACTAGCCCTTGCAGGTCGATAGCAGCCCCTAGCAAAAAGTATTGCTAGGTAGCCCACCGATCGAGGGGCTACAGAACTTGCACACAACATTTGGGCGTTATGGTGGGTGTCAGAGCAGAGTCTCGGCCCTGATCAGTTCAGACGGCGGGTCTGTGGGGTCCCAGAACTCGTCAGGTACCATTTATTCGGAAACCTTACCGCTTCGTCGTCCATGAAGGAGTCGCTGGGGGTGCCGTCTCGCTGCGTGGATGCCGCCTGCTCCTGGTAATAGCCGCTGCCGTAATAACCCTGTTGTGGGAGAAAAGAATCATGGTGATTATGGAGCGGAGGTGACGGCTCAGTGACCCACATCAACCAGCCGCCATGTGCAGTGTCTGACCCCCTGCCGGGCCATGTTGTATATACCATAGGTCGGGTACATGAAGCCGAAGCCCCCCATTCACACGTAGCGGGAACCGACCCCGCCCCACCATACATAGCAGGAGCCAACCACCCTGGCTGCTCATGAGGGGGTTAAGTACATGGTACTGAATACCTACTGGGTCGTACGCGGCCCCCGATGAGCTGTCGTACTCTGGATACTGCTCGTACTGGTAGTCGTCCCCAGACGTGGCCGGCCACTGCTGACCGGGCGCTGGGCCGCTGACGGTTTTGAACTCTAAGGGGGCATTTGCCGCGTCGTTCTGCAGCTCGCTGGCCTCAGCCCCCAGCGGCCCTTCGTCCCCCGAGGCAGGCAGCGGGTAGGTGAAGCCCTCGGATGGCGACGGAGGGATCTCGCTGCTGTCTGACAGAGAGAAGAAGTTGCCCTGCCGGAAGTCGTCGTCGCTGTCCTCCTCGTTCTCCTCCTGGGTGATCTGCTTGGTGACCTGCAGGGCTGCGTTCTTGGCTGCCGCCTTGATGGCGGATGGGGACGGCGTGTGGGACACCTCCGGGTTGGCGCTCAGCTTGGGTCTGGATGCAGAGGTCATTTTCGGAAGCTTCGGCTCGGTGGGAGCCTCAGACACCTTCTTCGTGAAGTTGTAGGGAAGCGGCTGACGCTTGGAATCGCCACCAGAAGCATTTTTGGGTTGAGGAAGTAGAGATGACAAACCGAAGCCTTCCCTAGAGCCCTGCACACAAAAATCACAGGGGGGGGGGGGGGGAGAAACAGTGAGGCTTAATCTATCATGCATGGCAGACAAGGAGGAAACAGGGAGGAAAGCATTCAAGTTATTAGGGAGGGCAGCTCATTAAGGCAGAAGGGAGGAATGCATTCACACTTATGGAGGGAAGCACATACAAGCTGTGGGTAGAGAAGAAAGCATTCACATTATTAGGGAGAGATGCTGATCAGACTGTAGATAGGAAGGAAAGCATTCACACTATTAGGGAAGGCAGCTCACTCAAGCAGTCTAATGAGCTGCCTCCCTAATATGAATGTTTTCCTCCCCATCTATAGAGATCCTTCAGGAGCTGAAGGTTTGATGTTTGTGCAGGAATGAAGCTGTGCTAATACATGAGACACAAGCCCCCTGTATCACTGAGAATGAGGGAGAACGGCACGGCAGGCGTGTGTAGCCTGTACGCAGCTCTCCTGCTCCTACCCGATGCCGGCTGAGCGCGGCATTACCTGACTGACCGGCTTCTTCCTGCTCGGTTCATCGTCATCAGAATCCGACTGTGGAGGGAAAGAAAACAAACAGGTGAGATGAAGCCATCTCTGCCACAGATCCTGAACGAATTCTTGAGGGAGAGGGGGTGGAGGGGGTGGGGGGGCAGATAAAATTTGACATGTCCCATCCTTACATTCTGATCCTTCTCTCAGAGGGGAGAGAAGCGTCTGCAGAGGTCAGAGCTGCTTATCTCCCCCCCATCCTTGGAGACAGGTGAATCACAGGGTGGGGTCTGATCAGAAGGTCCCGGGGGTGTGACTCACAGGATGGGGTCTGATCGGAGGGTCTCGGGGGTGTGGCTCACAGGGTGGGGTCTGATCGGAGGGTCCCGGGGCTCAGACCCCCTTACAATACTCACACCGCCCACGTGCAGCTCGGGGACGCTGATCTTCACCGGTTCCGATCGCTTCTTCGGCTTTGCGTTGTCGTTTTCCGGGAGGCTCCCGCCTTGGCTGGGGGCTTTGGGAGGAGGTAGCGGCTGAGGAGGGGGAAGGTTTAGTCCTTGATTACCGACTGGTGGAGGCAGACTCAGCCCCCCACTAACCTGCGGCGTCAGGAGGGTCATTGGCGGAGGCAGGGAGAGTCCATTACCAGACTGCGGGGGTGGAGGAGGGAGGGCCATGCCAAGTCCGCCGTGAGGGGGGGGCAAGTTTAGGCCAGAACTGTTCTGTGGGGGGGGCAGGGTCAGACTGTGTGTGTTCAGGCGCAGTCCAGACCCAGCCTGAGGAGGGGGCAGGCTCATTCCTGGGGTGCTGTGAGGGGGGAGCGGGGGCAGGTTCATATTGGGACCACCTTGCGGAGGCGGAAGGCTTAGGTTGGGACCCCCCTGAGGAGGTGGAAGGTTCAGTCCAGGACCCCCATGGGGAGGCGGAAGGTTCATCCCTGGTCCGCTGTGAGGTGGAGGGAGGGGCATACCATGTCCACCTTGGGGGGGAAGGGGCATACTACGTGCACCTGGTGGGGGCGGCAGGTTGATACCAGGAGGTGGAAAGCTGGCAGGAGCGGGGCCGTACCCGAGGCCGGAGAAGCCGCCATAGCCCGGAGCTCCGTACGGGGGCGGAGGGCCGAATCCGGGCGGGAAGCCGAGGCCGTACACGCCGTAGAATCCCGGGCTGTGCTGCTCCTGCTCTGCCGGGGACTGCCGGGTGTACGCCGCAGGAAAGCCCGAGGCTTCCGCCTGTGCAGCAGCGGGAGGGACGTCCTTCCTCGGTGCGTGCAGGCTGGAGCGGAGCCCCGCGGAAGACTCCGGCGTCATCTCCGACTCCGACTCGCTGTCTTCACTGCTGGCGTAGGCCACTAGCGACATGGCTGCTCCGGGGAGGGAGCGCTCACTGCTCCCGGCCTAACAACGCCACGTCCCGGGCCACCTAACCCCGACTACACCGCTCACAGGCCGCCGAGCATGATGGCGCCGGCCGTGACTACAACTCCCAGCAGCCATCGCGGCGCATAAGAGGGAAGGCGGCCGCAAGGCATCCTGGGTGTCTGACGCACAGCGTGCACTCACATCCCGGCAGTCTATGCGAGCCGCCAGCTAACAGACTAATAAAGATTTACATTCAAACAGTAATGAGTACGCTCCCATACACACTTTATCATTTTTCTTCTGAACCAAGCGGTTTTTTGTCCACGCGTAGTGTGAGCCCTGCTGACGGTTTTTCGAGATGCAGTGTGTCATTTCACCCATGAATGAAAAGCGCAAGTAAAAACACATGTATTGTTTTACCTGACACCAAAAACCGCGACATGTGAACACGTCTGAAGCTGAATGGCGTACATGGCGCTGAATTAGTTGAGAAGCGCAGCTCCTCTGTGGCGGCTGACCCCAGAGACGGCAGTGACATTCCTGGCGTCCACAACGCCGACACTCATGATGAATTTGATGGCAGGCGGCAGCTTTGTGGCCTAAGGCCGCGGCCCCACTATCAGTATCCGGTCAGTATTCGGTCAGTATTTTTTCTCAGGCGGCAAAAACTGGTGAGGAACAATCGGAGAAAAGGTAGAATAGAAACAAGTCACCAATTCTGCATTTATTTATTTATTTTACTCTCTTATATAGCGGCATTAATTCCACAGCGCTTTACAGACATCACTGTCCCCACTGGGGCTCACGATCTACATTCCCTATCAGTATGCAGTGTGGGAGGAAACCAGGAAACCCACGCAAACACGGGCAGAACATACAAACTCCTTGCAGATGTTGTCCTTGGTGGGATTTATCACCCACTCCTGGTTTTGGCTCCCACTCATGAGAAAAAATACTGACCAAATACTGATAGTGGGGCCATGGCCTAAAACTGCGATGAATCAGCCTCGGGGTCTCTTTGTGGAGTTTTTGGAGCAGACTGTGCTGACAGGCAGAGGCTCCGATACTGACAGGAAGCGGCTCCGTGTGCTGACAGGCAGAGGCTCCGATACTGACAGGAAGAGGCTCCGATACTGACAGGCAGAGGCTCCGATACTGACAGGAAGAGGCTCCGATACTGACAGGCAGAGGCTCCGATACTGACAGGCAGAGGCTCCGATACTGACAGGCAGAGGCTCCGATACTGACAGGAAGCGGCTCCGTGTGCTGACAGGCAGAGGCTCCGATACTGACAGGCAGAGGCTCTGATACTGGCAGGCAGATGCTCCGATACTGACAGGCAGGAGCTCCGTGCGCTGACAGGCAGAGGCTCCGATACTGGCAGGCAGAGGCTCCGATACTGACAGGCAGAGGCTCCGATACTGACAGGCAGAGGCTCCGTGCGCTGACAGGCAGGGGCTCCGATACTGACAGGCAGATGCTCCGTGTGCTGACAGGCAGAGGCTCCGATACTGGCAGGCAGAGGCTCCGTGCGCTGACAGGCAGAGGCTCCGATACTGACAGAGAGATGCTCCGATACTGCCAGGCAGAGGCTCAGATACTGACAGGCAGAGGCTCCGATACTGACAGGCAGAGGCTCAGATACTGACAGGCAGAGGCTCCGATACTGGCAGGCAGATGCTCCGATACTGACAGGCAGAGGCTCCGATACTGACATGCAGATGCTCCGTGCGCTGACAGGCAGAGGCTCCGATACTGACAGGCAAAGGCTCAGATACTGGCAGGCAAGACTCCGAAACTGACAGGCAGAGGCTCCGATACTGACAGGCAGAGGCTCCGATACTGGCAGGCAGAGGCTCCGATACTGACAGGCAGAGGCTCCGATACTGACAGGCAGAGGCTTGATACTGACAGGAAGAGGCTCCGTGCGCTGACAGGCAGAGGCTTCGATACTGACAGGCAGAGGCTCCATGTGCTGACAGGCAGACGCTCCGATACTGGCAGGCAGAGGCTCCGTGTTCTGACAGGCAGAGGCTCCGATACTGACAGGCAGAGTCTCCGATACTGGCAGGCAGATGCTCCGATACTGACAGGCAGGGGCTCCGATACTGAAAGGCAGAGGCTCCGATACTGACAGGCAGATGCTCCGATACTGACAGGCAGAGGCTCCGATACTGGAAGGCAGAGGTTCCGTGCACTGACAGGCAGAGGCTCCGATACTGGCAGGCAGATGCTCCGATACTGACAGGCAGAGGCTCCGATACTGGCAGGCAGAGGCTCGATACTGACAGGAAGAGGCTCCGTGCGCTGACAGGCAGAGACTTCGATACTGACAGGCAGAGGCTCTGTGTGCTGACAGGCAGACGCTCCGATACTGGCAGGCAGAGGCTCCGTGTTCTGACAAGCAGAGGCTCCGATACTGACAGGCATAGGCTCCGATACTGGCAGGCAGATGCTCCGATACTGACAGGCAGGGGCTCCGATACTGAAAGGCAGAGGCTCCGATACTGACAGGCAGATGCTCCGATACTGACAGGCAGAGGCTCCGATACTGGCAGGCAGAGGCTCCGTGCGCTGACAGGCAGAGGCTCCGATACTGGCAGGCAGATGCTCCGATACTGAAAGGCAGAGGCTCCGATACTGACAGGCAGAGGCTCCGTGTGCTGACAGGCAGAGGCTCCGATACTGGCAGGCAGATGCTCCGATACTGGCAGGCAGAGGCTCCGTGTGCTGACAGGCAGAGGCTCCGATACTGACAGGCAGATGCTCCGTGCGCTGACAGGCAGAGGCTCCGATACTGACAGGCAGAGGCTCCATATGCTGACAGGCAGAGGCTCCGATACTGACAGGCAGAGGCTCCGTGTGCTGACAGGCAGAGGCTCCGATACTGACAGGCAGAGGCTCCGATACTGACAGGCAGAGGCTCCGTGTGCTGACAGGCAGAGGCTCCCATACTGGCAGGCAGAGGCTCTGATACTGACAGGCAGAGGCTCCGATACTGACAGGCAGAGGCTCCGTGTGCTGACAGGCAGAGGCTCCGATACTGACAGGCAGAGGCTCCGATACTGGCAGGCAGATGCTCTGATACTGACAGGCAGAGGCGGCAGAGGCTCCGATACTGACAGGCAGAGGCTCCGATACTGACAGGCAGAGGCTCCGTGTGCTGACAGGCTGAGGCTCCGATACTGACAGGCAGATGCTCCGATACTGACAGGCAGAGGCTCCGATACTGACAGGCAGAGGCTCCGATACTGACAGGCAGATGCTCCGATACTGGCAGGCAGAGGCTCCGATACTGACAGGCAGAGGCTCCGATACTGACAGGCAGAGGCTCCGTCCGCTGACAGGCAGAGGCTCCGATCGCTGACAGGCAGAGGCTCCGATACTGACAGGCAGAGGCTCCGTCCGCTGACGGGCAGAGTCTCCGATACTGGCAGGCAGAGGCTCCGATACTGACAGGCAAAGGCTCAGATACTGACAGGCAGAGGCTCCGATACTGACAGGCAGAGGCTCCGTGCGCTGACAGGCAGAGGCTCCGATACTGACAGGCAGAGGCTCCGTCCGCTGACGGGCAGAGGCTCCGATGCTGGCAGGCAGAGGCTCCGATACTGAAAGGCAAAGGATCAGATACTGCCAGGCAGAGGCTCCGTCCGCTGACAGGCAGAGGCTCCGTGCGCTGACAGGCAGAGGATCCCATACTGACAGGCAGAGGCTCCGTGCGCTGACAGGTAGAGGCTCCGTGCGCTGACAGGCAGAGGCTCCGATACTGACAGGCAGAGGCTCCGTCCGCTGACAGGCAGAGGCTCCGATACTGACAGGCAGAGGCTCCGTCCGCTGACAGGCAGAGGCTCCGATACTGAGAGGCAGAGGCTCCGTCCGCTGACAGGCAGAGGCTCCGATACTGAGAGGCAGAGGCTCCGATACTGACAGGCAGAGGCTCCGTCCGCTGACAGGCAGAGGCTCCGATACTGACAGGCAGAGGCTCCGTCCGCTGACAGGCAGAGGCTCCGATACTGAGAGGCAGAGGCTCCATGCGCTGACAGGCAGAGGCTCCGATACTGAGAGGCAGAGGCTCCGTCCGCTGACAGGCAGAGGCTTCGATACTGACAGGCAGAGGCTCCGTCCGCTGACAGGCAGAGGTTCCGATACTGACAGGCAGAGGCTCCGATACTGACAGGCAGAGGCTCCGATACTGACAGGCAGATGCTCCGATACTAACAGGCAGAGGCTCCGATACTGACAGGCAGTGGCTCCGTCCGCTGACAGGCAGTGGCTCCGTCCGCTGACAGGCAGAGGCTCCGTCCGCTGACAGGCAGTGGCTCCGTCCGCTGACAGGCAGAGGTTCCGATACTGACAGGCAGAGGTTCCGATACTGACAGGCAGAGGCTCTGACACTGACAGGCAGAGGCTCCGATACTGGCAGGCAGAGGCTCTGTGGCTTCGATACTGACAGGCAGAGGCTCCATGCGCTGACAGGCAGAGGCTCCGATACTGACAGGAAGAGGCTCCGATACTGAAAGGCAGATGCTCCGATACTGGCAGGCAGAGGCTCCGTGCGCTGACAGGCAGAGGCTCCGTGCGCTGACAGGCAAAGGCTCCAATACTGACAGGCAGAGGCTCCGTGCGCTGACAGGCAGAGGCTCCGATACTGACAGGAAGAGGCTCCGATACTGACTGGAAGAGGCTCCGATACTGACAGGCAGAGGCTCCGATACTGACAGGAAGAGGCTCCGATACTGACAGGCAGAGGCTCTGATACTGAGAGGAAGAGGCTCCGATACTGGCAGGCAGAGGCTCCGATACTGACAGGCAGAGGCTCTGTGGCTCCGATACTGACAGGCAGAGGCTCCGATACTGACAGGAAGAGGCTCCAATACTGACAGGAAGAGGCTCCGATACTGACAGGCAGAGGCTCCGTGCGCTGACAGGCAGAGGCTCCAATACTGACAGGCAGAGGCTCCATGCGCTGACAGGCAGAGGCTCCGTGCGCTGACAGGCAAAGGCTCCAATACTGACAGGCAGAGGCTCCGTGCGCTGACAGGCAGAGGCTCCGATACTGACAGGAAGAGGCTCCGATACTGACTGGAAGAGGCTCCGATACTGACAGGCAGAGGCTCCGATACTGACAGGAAGAGGCTCCGATACTGACAGGCAGAGGCTCCGATACTGGCAGGCAGAGGCTCCGATACTGACAGGCAGAGGCTCCGATACTGACAGGCAGATGCTCCGATACTGGCAGGCAGAGGCTCCGATACTGACAGGCAGAGGCTCCGATACTGACAGGCAGAGGCTCCGATACTGACAGGCAGAGGCTCCGATACTGGCAGGCAGAGGCTCCGATACTGGCAGGCAGAGGCTCCGATACTGACAGGCAGAGGCTCCGATACTGGCAGGCAGATGCTCCGATACTGACAGGCAGGGGCTCCTATACTGACAGGCAGATGCTCCGTGTGCTGACAGGCAGAGGCTCCGATACTGGCAGGCAGAGGCTCTGTGCGCTGACAGGCAGAGGCTCCGATACTGGCAGGCAGAGGCTCCATGTGCTGACAGGCAGAGGCTCCGATACTGGCAGACAGAGGCTCCGTGCGCTGACAGGCAGAGGCTCCGATACTGGCAGGCAGATGCTCCGATACTGACAGGCAGAGGCTCCGTGTGCTGACAGGCAGAGGCTCCGATACTGGCAGGCAGATGCTCCGATACTGACAGGCAGAGGCTCCGATACTGACATGCAGATGCTCCGTGCGCTGACAGGCAGAGGCTCAGATACTGACAGGCAAAGGCTCAGATACTGGCAGGCAGAGGCTCCGATACTGACAGGCAGAGGCTCCGATACTGACAGGCAGAGGCTCCGATACTGGCAGGCAGAGGCTCCGATACTGACAGGCAGAGGCTCCGATACTGACAGGCAGAGGCTCCGTGTGCTGACAGGCAGAGGCTCCGATACTGGCAGGCAGAGGCTCCGTGCGCTGACAGGCAGAGGCTCCGATACTGACAGGCAGAGGCTCCGATACTGGCAGGCAGAGGCTCCGATACTGGCAGGCAGGGGCTCCGATACTGACAGGCTGAGGCTCCGATACTGACAGGCAGAGGCTCCGATACTGGCAGGCAGAGGCTCCATGCGCTGACAGGCAGAGGCTCCGATACTGGCAGGGAGATGCTCCGATACTGACAGGCAGAGGCTCCGATACTGACAGGCAGAGGCTCCGTGCGCTGACAGGCAGAGTCTCCGATACTGACAGGCAGAGGCTCCGTATGCTGACAGGCAGAGGCTCCGATACTGACAGGCAGAGGCTCCAATACTGACAGGCAGAGGCTCCGTGCGCTGACAGGCAGAGGCTCCGATACTGGCAGGCAGAGGCTCCGATACTGACAGGCAGATGCTCCGTGCGCTGACAGGCAGAGGCTCTTATACTGACAGGCAGAGGCTCCGTATGCTGACAGGCAGAGGCTCCGTGCGCTGACAGGCAGAGGCTCCGTGTGCTGACAGGCAGAGGCTCCGATACTGGCAGGCAGATGCTCCGATACTGACAGGCCGAGGCTCCGATACTGACAGGCAGATGCTCCGTGCGCTGACAGGCAGAGGCTCCGATACTGACAGGCAGAGGCTCCGTGTGCTGACAGGCAGAGGCTCCCATACTGACAGGCAGAGGCTCCGTGTGCTGACAGGCAGAGTCTCCGATACTGGCAGGCAGAGGCTCCGTGTGCTGACAGGCAGAGGCTCCGATACTGGCAGGCAGAGGCTCTGTGTGCTGATAGGCAGAGGCTCCGATACTGACAGGCAGAGGCTCCGATACTGGCAGGCAGAGGCTCCGTGTGCTGACAGGCAGAGGCTCCGATACTGGCAGGCAGAGGCTCCGATACTGACTGGCAGAGGCTCCGATACTGACAGGCAGAGGCTCCGATACTGGCAGGCTGAGGCTCCGATACTGACAGGCAGAGGCTCCGATACTGACAGGCAGAGGCTCCGTCCGCTGACAGGCAGAGGCTCCGATACTGACAGGCAGAGGCTCCGTTCGCTGACAGGCAGAGGCTCCGATACTGACAGGCAGAGGCTCCGATACTGAGAGGCAGAGGCTCCATGCGCTGACAGGCAGAGGCTCCGATACTGACAGGCAGAGGCTCCGTGCGCTGACAGGCAGAGGTTCCGATACTGACAGGCAGAGGCTCCGTCCGCTGACGGGCAGAGGCTCCGATACTGGCAGGCAGAGGCTCCGATACTGACAGGCAAAGGCTCCGATACTGACAGGCAGAGGCTCCGTGCGCTGACAGGCAGAGGCTCCGTGCGCTGACAGGCAGAGGCTCCGTACGCTGACAGGCAGAGGATCCCATACTGACAGGCAGAGGCTCCATGTGCTGACAGGTAGAGGCTCCGATACTGACAGGCAGATGCTCCGTCCGCTGACAGGCAGAGGCTCCGTCCACTGACAGGCAGAGGCTTCGATACTGACAGGCAGAGGCTTCGATACTGACAGGCAGAGGCTCCGTCCGCTGACATGCAGAGGTTCCGATACTGGCAGGCAGAGGCTCCGATACTGACAGGCAGATGCTCCGATACTGACAGGCAGATGCTCCGATACTGGCAGGCAGATGCTCCGATACTGGCAGGCAGAGGCTCCGATACTGACAGGCAGATGCTCCGATACTGGCAGGCAGAGGCTCCGATACTGACAGGCAGAGGCTCCGATACTGACAGGCAGAGGCTCCGTATGCTGACAGGCAGAGGCTCCGATACTGACAGGCAGAGGCTCCGTATGCTGACAGGCAGAGGCTCCGATACTGACAGGCAGAGGCTCCGATACTGACAGGCAGAGGCTCCGTGTGGTGACAGGCAGAGGCTCCGTGTGGTGACAGGCAGAGGCTCCGATACTGGCAGGCAGAGGCTCCGTGTGCTGACAGGCAGAGGCTCCGATACTGACAGGCAGAGGCTCCGTGTGCTGACAGGCAGAGGCTCCGATACTGACAGGCAGAGGCTCCGAAACTGGCAGGCCGAGGCTCCATGTGCTGACAGGCAGAGGCTCCGATACTGGCAGGCAGAGGCTTTGATACTGACAGGCAGAGGCACCGATACTGACAGGCAGATGCTCCGATACTGACAAGCAGAGGCTCCGTCCGCTGACAGGCAGAGGCTCCGATACTGACAGTCAGAGGCTCCGATACGGAGAGGCAAAGGCTCCATGCGCTGACAGGCAGAGGCTCCGATACTGACGGTCAGAGGCTCCGTGCGCTGACAGGCAGAGGCTCCGATACTGACAGGCAGAGGCTCCGTCCGCTGACGGGCAGAGGCTCCGTCCGCTGACGGACAGAGGCTTCGATACTGACAGGCAAAGGCTCAGATACTGACAGGCAGAGGCTCCGTCCGCTGACAGGCAGAAGCTCCGTGTGATGACAGGCAGAGGCTCCGTGCGCTGACAGGAGAGGCTCCGTGCGCTGACAGGCAGAGGCTCCGTGCGCTGACAGGCAGAGGCTCCGTACGCTGACAGGCAGAGGATCCCATACTGACAGGCAGAGGCTCCGTCTGCTGACAGGTAGAGGCTCCGATACTGACAGGCAGAGGCTCCGTACGCTGACAGGCAGAGGCTCCGATACTGACAGGCAGAGGCTCCGTACGCTGACAGGCAGAGGATCCCATACTGACAGGCAGAGGCTCCGTCTGCTGACAGGTAGAGGCTCCGATACTGACAGGCAGAGGCTCCGTCCGCTGACAGGCAAAGGCTCCGATACTGACAGGCAGAGGCTCCGTCCGCTGACAGGCAGAGGCTCCGATACTAAAAGGCAGAGGCTCCGTCCGCTGACAGGCAGAGGCTCCGATACTGACAGGCAGAGGCTCCGTCCGCTGACAGGCAGAGTCTTCGATACTGACAGGCAGAGGCTTCGATACTGACAGGCAGAGGCTCCGTCCGCTGACAGGCAGAGGTTCCGATACTGGCAGGCAGAGGCTCCGATACAGACAGGCAGAGGCTCCGATACTGACAGGCAGAGGCTCCGATACTGACAGGCAGAGGCTCCGATACTGACAGGCAGATGCTCCGATACTGACAGGCAGATGCTCCGATACTGGCAGGCAGAGGCTCCGATACTGGCAGGCAGAGGCTCCGATACTGACAGGCAGAGGCTCCGATACTGACAGGCAGAGGCTCCGATACTGACAGGCAGAGGCTCCGTATGCTGACAGGCAGCGGCTCCGATACTGACAGGCAGAGGCTCCGTATGCTGACAGGCAGAGGCTCCGATACTGACAGGCAGAGGCTCCGTGTGGTGACAGGCAGAGGCTCCGATACTGACAGGCAGAGGCTCCGATACTGGCAGGCAGAGGCTCCGTGTGCTGACAGGCAGAGGCTCCGATACTGGCAGGCAGAGGCTCCGTGTGCTGACAGGCAGAGGCTCCGATACTGACAGGCAGAGGCTCCGAAACTGGCAGGCCGAGGCTCCGTGTGCTGACAGGCAGAGGCTCCGATACTGGCAGGCAGAGGCTCTGATACTGACAGGCAGAGGCTCCGATACTGACAGGCAGATGCTCCGATACTGACAAGCAGAGGCTCCGTCCGCTGACAGGCAGAGGCTCCGATACTGACAGTCAGAGGCTCCGATACGGAGAGGCAAAGGCTCCATGCGCTGACAGGCAGAGGCTCCGATACTGACAGGCAGAGGCTCCGTGCGCTGACAGGCAGAGGCTCCGATACTGACAGGCAGAGGCTCCGTCCGCTGACGGGCAGAGGCTCCGTCCGCTGACGGACAGAGGCTTCGATACTGACAGGCAAAGGCTCAGATACTGACAGGCAGAGGCTCCGTCCGCTGACAGGCAGAAGCTCCGTGTGCTGACAGGCAGAGGCTCCGTGCGCTGACAGGAGAGGCTCCGTGCGCTGACAGGCAGAGGCTCCGTACGCTGACAGGCAGAGGATCCCATACTGACAGGCAGAGGCTCCGTCTGCTGACAGGTAGAGGCTCCGATACTGACAGGCAGAGGCTCCGTACGCTGACAGGCAGAGGATCCCATACTGACAGGCAGAGGCTCCGTCTGCTGACAGGTAGAGGCTCCGATACTGACAGGCAGAGGCTCCGTCCGCTGACAGGCAGAGGCTCCGATACTGACAGGCAGAGGCTCCGTCCGCTGACAGGCAGAGGCTCCGATACTAAAAGGCAGAGGCTCCGTCCGCTGACAGGCAGAGGCTCCGATACTGACAGGCAGAGGCTCCGATACTGACAGGCAGAGGCTCCGTCCGCTGACAGGCAGAGTCTTCGATACTGACAGGCAGAGGCTTCGATACTGACAGGCAGAGGCTCCGTCCGCTGACAGGCAGAGGTTCCGATACTGGCAGGCAGAGGCTCCGATACAGACAGGCAGATGCTCCGATACTGACAGGCAGATGCTCCGATACTGGCAGGCAGAGGCTCCGATACTGGCAGGCAGAGGCGCCGATACTGGCAGGCAGAGGCTCCGATACTGACAGGCAGATGCTCCGATACTGGCAGGCAGATGCTCCGATACTGGCAAGCAGAGGCTCCGATACTGACAGGCAGAGGCTCCGATACTGACAGGCAGAGGCTCCGATACTGACAGGCAGATGCTCCGTGCGCTGACAGGCAGAGGCTCCGTGCACTAACAGCCAGAGGCTCCGATACTGACAGGCAGAGGCTCTGTGTGCTGACAGGCAGAGGCTCCGATACTGACAGGCAGAGGCTCCAGGCAGAGGCTCCGTGCGCTGACAGGCAGAGGCTCCGTGCGCTGACAGGCAGAGGCTCCGTACGCTGACAGGCAGAGGATCCCATACTGACAGGCAGAGGCTCCGTGGGCTGACAGGCAGAGGCTCTGTGCGCTGACAGGCAGTGGCTCCGTGCGCTGACAGGCAGAGGCTCCGTGCGCTGACAGGCAGAAGCTCCGTGCGCTGACAGGCAGAGGCTCTTATACTGACAGGCAGAGGCTCCGTGCGCTGACAGGCAGAGGCTCCGATACTGACAGGCAGAGGCTCCGTGTGCTGACAGGCAGAGGCTCCGATACTGGCAGGCAGATGCTCCGATACTGACAGGCAGAGGCTCCGATACTGACAGGCAGATGCTCCGTGCGCTGACAGGCAGAGGCTCCGATACTGACAGGCAGAGGCTCCGATACTGACAGGCAGAGGCTCTGTGTGCTGACAGGCAGAGGCTCCGATACTGACAGGCAGAGGCTCCGTGTGCTGACAGGCAGAGTCTTCGATACTGACAGGCAGAGTCTTCGATACTGACAGGCAGAAGCTCCGTGTGCTGACAGGCAGAGGCTCCGTGCGCTGACAGGAGAGGCTCCGTGTGCTGACAGGCAGAGGCTCCGTACGCTGACAGGCAGAGGATCCCATACTGACAGGCAGAGGCTCCGTCTGCTGACAGGTAGAGGCTCCGATACTGACAGGCAGAGGCTCCGTACGCTGACAGGCAGAGGATCCCATACTGACAGGCAGAGGCTCCGTCTGCTGACAGGTAGAGGCTCCGATACTGACAGGCAGAGGCTCCGTCCGCTGACAGGCAGAGGCTCCGATACTGACAGGCAGAGGCTCCGTCCGCTGACAGGCAGAGGCTCCGATACTAAAAGGCAGAGGCTCCGTCCGCTGACAGGCAGAGGCTCCGATACTGACAGGCAGAGGCTCCATCCGCTGACAGGCAGAGTCTTCGATACTGACAGGCAGAGGCTTCGATACTGACAGGCAGAGGCTCCGTCCGCTGACAGGCAGAGGTTCCGATACTGGCAGGCAGAGGCTCCGATACAGACAGGCAGATGCTCCGATACTGACAGGCAGATGCTCCGATACTGGCAGGCAGAGGCTCCGATACTGGCAGGCAGAGGCGCCGATACTGGCAGGCAGAGGCTCCGATACTGACAGGCAGAGGCTCCGATACTGGCAGGCAGATGCTCCGATACTGGCAGGCAGAGGCTCCGATACTGACAGGCAGAGGCTCCGATACTGACAGGCAGAGGCTCCGTGCACTAACAGGCAGAGGCTCCGTGCACTAACAGCCAGAGGCTCCGATACTGACAGGCAGAGGCTCCGTGTGCTGACAGGCAGAGGCTCCGATACTGACAGGCAGAGGCTCCAGGCAGAGGCTCCGTGCGCTGACAGGCAGAGGCTCCGTACGCTGACAGACAGAGGATCCCATACTGACAGGCAGAGGCTCTGTGCGCTGACAGGCAGAGGCTCCGTGCGCTGACAGGCAGAGGCTCCGTGCGCTGATAGGCAGAAGCTCCGTGTGCTGACAGGCAGAGGCTCTTATACTGACAGGCAGAGGCTCCGTGCGCTGACAGGCAGAGGCTCCGATACTGACAGGCAGAGGCTCCGTGTGCTGACAGGCAGAGGCTCCGATACTGGCAGGCAGATGCTCCGATACTGATAGGCAGAGGCTCCGATACTGACAGGCAGATGCTCCGTGCGCTGACAGGCAGAGGCTCCGATACTGACAGGCAGAGGCTCCGTGTGCTGACAGGCAGAGGCTCCGATACTGACAGGCAGAGGCTCCGTATGCTGACAGGCAGATGCTCCGATACTGGCAGGCAGAGGCTCCGTGTGCTGACAGGCAGAGGCTCCGATACTGACAGGCAGAGGCTCCGATACTGGCAGGCAGAGGCTCTGTGTGCTGACAGGCAGAGGCTCCGATACTGACAGGCAGAGGCTCCGATACTGGCAGGCAGAGGCTCCGTGTGCTGACAGGCAGAGGCTCCGATACTGACAGGCAGATGCTCCGATACTGACAGGCAGAGGCTCCGTCCGCTGACAGGCAGAGGCTCCGATACCGTCAGGCAGAGGCTCCGTTCGCTGACAGGCAGAGGCTCCGATACTGACAGGCAGAGGCTCCGATACTGAGAGGCAGAGGCTCCATGCGCTGACAGGCAGAGGCTCCGATACTGACAGGCAGAGGCTCCGATATTGACAGGGAGAGGCTCCGTGCGCTGACAGGCAGAGGCTCCGATACTGACAGGCAGCGGCTCCGTCCGCTGACGGGTAGAGGCTCCATCCGCTGACGGGCAGAGGCTCCGATACTGACAGGTAGAGGCTCCGTCCGCTGATGGGCAGAGGCTCCGATACTGACAGGCAAAGGCTCAGATACTGACAGACAGAGGCTCCGTCCGCTGACAGGCAGAAGCTCCGTGTGCTGACAGGCAGAGGCTCCGTGTGCTGACAGGCAGAGGCTCCATGCGCTGACAGGCAGAGGCTCCGTACGCTGACAGGCAGAGGATCCCATACTGACAGGCAGAGGCTCCGTCTGCTGACAGGCAGAGGCTCCGATACTGACAGGCAGAGGCTCCGTCCGCTGACAGGCAGAGGCTCCGATACTGACAGGCAGAGGCTCCGTCAGCTGACAGGCAGAGGCTCCGATACTGACAGGCAGAGGCTCCGTCCGCTGACAGGCAGAGGCTCCGATACTGACAGGCAGAGGCTCCATCCGCTGACAGGCAGAGCCTCCGTCCGCTGACAGGCAGAGGCTCCGATACTGAAAGGCAGAGGCTCCGTCCGCTGACAAGCAGAGTCTTCGATACTGACAGGCAGAGTCTTCGATACTGACAGGCAGAGGCTCCGTCCGCTGACAGGCAGAGGTTCCGATACTGGCAGGCAGAGGCTCCGATACAGACAGGCAGATGCTCCGATACTGACAGGCAGATGCTCCGATACTGACAGGCAGAGGCTCCGATACTGGCAGGCAGAGGCTCCGATACTGGCAGGCAGAGGCTCCGATACTGGCAGGCAGAGGCTCCGATACTGACAGGCAGATGCTCCGATACTGGCAGGCAGAGGCTCCGTGCGCTGACAGGCAGAGGCTCCGTGCACTAACAGGCAGAGGCTCCGATACTGGCAGGCAGAAGCTCCGTGCGCTGACAGCCAGATGCTCCGATACTGACAGGCAGAGGCTCCGTGTGCTGACAGGCAGAGGCTCCGTGCGCTGACAGGCAGAGGCTCCGTGCGCTGACAGGCAGAGGCTCCGTACGCTAACAGGCAGAGGATCCCATACTGACAGGCAGAGGCTCCGTGCGCTGACAGGCAGAGGCTCCGTGCGCTGACAGGCAGAGGCTCCGTGCGCTGACAGGCAGAAGCTCCATGCGCTGACAGGCAGAGGCTCCGATACTGACAGGCAGAGGCTCCGATATTGACAGGCAGAGGCTCCATGCGCTGATGCTCCGATACTGGCAGGCAGAGGCTCCGATACTGACAGGCAGAGGCTCCGATACTGACAGGCAGAGGCTCCGTGCGCTGACAGGCAGAGTCTCCGTGCACTAACAGGCAGAGGCTCCGATACTGGCAGGCAGAAGCTCCGTGCTCTGACAGCCAGAGGCTCCGATACTGACAGGCAGAGGCTCCGTGTGCTGACAGGCAGAGGCTCCGATACAGACAGGCAGAGGCTCCAGGCAGAGGCTCCGTGCGCTGACAGGCAGGGGCTCCGTGCCCTGACGGGCAGAGGCTCCGTGCGCTGACAGGCAGAGGCTCCGTACGCTGACAGGCAGAGGATCCCATACTGACAGGCAGAGGCTCCGTGTGCTGACAGGCAGAGGCTCCGTGCGCTGACAGGCAGAGGCTTCGATACTGACAGGCAGAGGCTTCGATACTGACAGGCAGAGGCTCCGTCCGCTGACATGCAGAGGTTCCGATACTGGCAGGCAGAGGCTCCGATACTGACAGGCAGATGCTCCGATACTGACAGGCAGATGCTCCGATACTGGCAGGCAGAGGCTCCGATATTGGCAGGCAGAGGCTCCGATACTGACAGGCAGATGCTCCGATACTGGCAGGCAGAGGCTCCGATACTGACAGGCAGAGGCTCCGATACTGACAGGCAGAGGCTCCGATACTGACAGGCAGAGGCTCCGTATGCTGACAGGCAGAGGCTCCGATACTGACAGGCAGAGGCTCCGATACTGACAGGCAGAGGCTCCGTGTGGTGACAGGCAGAGGCTCCGATACTGACAGGCAGAGGCTCCGATACTGGCAGGCAGAGGCTCCGATACTGACAGGCAGAGGCTCCGATACTGGCAGGCAGAGGCTCCGTGTGCTGACAGGCAGAGGCTCCGATACTGGCAGGCAGAGGCTCCGTGTGCTGACAGGCAGAGGCTCCGATACTGACAGGCAGATGCTCCGATACTGACAGGCAGATGCTCCGATACTGGCAGGCAGAGGCTCCGATATTGGCAGGCAGAGGCTCCGATACTGACAGGCAGATGCTCCGATACTGGCAGGCAGAGGCTCCGATACTGACAGGCAGAGGCTCCGATACTGACAGGCAGAGGCTCCGATACTGACAGGCAGAGGCTCCGTATGCTGACAGGCAGAGGCTCCGATACTGACAGGCAGAGGCTCCGATACTGACAGGCAGAGGCTCCGTGTGGTGACAGGCAGAGGCTCCGATACTGACAGGCAGAGGCTCCGATACTGGCAGGCAGAGGCTCCGATACTGACAGGCAGAGGCTCCGATACTGGCAGGCAGAGGCTCCGTGTGCTGACAGGCAGAGGCTCCGATACTGGCAGGCAGAGGCTCCGTGTGCTGACAGGCAGAGGCTCCGATACTGACAGGCAGAGGCTCCGAAACTGGCAGGCCGAGGCTCCGTGTGCTGACAGGCAGAGGCTCCGATACTGGCAGGCAGAGGCTCTGATACTGACAGGCAGAGGGTCCGATACTGACAGGCAGAGGCTCCGATACTGACAAGCAGAGGCTCCGTCCGCTGACAGGCAGAGGCTCCGATACTGACAGGCAGAGGCTCCGTCCGCTGACAGGCAGAGACTCCGATATTGACAGGCAGAGGCTCCGTGCACTGACAGGCAGAGGCTCCGATACTGACAGGCAGAGGCTCCGTCCGCTGACGGGCAGAGGCTCCGATACTGACAGGCAAAGGCTCAGATACTGACAGGCAGAGGCTCCGTCCGCTGACAGGCAGAAGCTCCGTGCGCTGACAGGCAGAGGCTCCGTGCGCTGACAGGCAGAGGCTCCGTGCGCTGACAGGCAGAGGCTCCGTACGCTGACAGGCAGAGGATCCCATACTGACAGGCAGAGGCTCCGTCTGCTGACAGGTAGAGGCTCCGATACTGACAGGCAGAGGCTCCGTACGCTGACAGGCAGAGGATCCCATACTGACAGGCAGAGGCTCCGTCTGCTGACAGGTAGAGGCTCCGATACTGACAGGCAGAGGCTCCGTCCGCTGACAGGCAGAGGCTCCGATACTGACAGGCAGAGGCTCCGTCCGCTGACAGGCAGAGGCTCCGATACTGACAGGCAGAGGCTCCGTCCGCTGAAAGGCAGAGGTTCCGATACTGGCAGGCAGAGGCTCCGATACAGACAGGCAGATGCTCCGATACTGACAGGCAGATGCTCCGATACTGACAGGCAGAGGCTCCGATACTGGCAGGCAGAGGCTCCGATACTGGCAGGCAGAGGCTCTGATACTGACAGGCAGAGGCTCCGATACTGACAGGCAGATGCTCCGATACTGACAAGCAGAGGCTCCGTCCGCTGACAGGCAGAGGCTCCGATACTGACAGGCAGAGGCTCCGATACGGAGAGGCAAAGGCTCCATGCGCTGACAGGCAGAGGCTCCGATACTGACAGGCAGAGGCTCCGTGCGCTGACAGGCAGAGGCTCCGATACTGACAGGCAGAGGCTCCGTCCGCTGACGGGCAGAGGCTCCGTCCGCTGACGGACAGAGGCTTCGATACTGACAGGCAAAGGCTCAGATACTGACAGGCAGAGGCTCCGTCCGCTGACAGGCAGAAGCTCCGTGTGCTGACAGGCAGAGGCTCCGTGCGCTGACAGGAGAGGCTCCGTGCGCTGACAGGCAGAGGCTCCGTACGCTGACAGGCAGAGGATCCCATACTGACAGGCAGAGGCTCCGTCTGCTGACAGGTAGAGGCTCCGATACTGACAGGCAGAGGCTCCGTACGCTGACAGGCAGAGGATCCCATACTGACAGGCAGAGGCTCCGTCTGCTGACAGGTAGAGGCTCCGATACTGACAGGCAGAGGCTCCGTCCGCTGACAGGCAGAGGCTCCGATACTGACAGGCAGAGGCTCCGTCCGCTGACAGGCAGAGGCTCCGATACTAAAAGGCAGAGGCTCCGTCCGCTGACAGGCAGAGGCTCCGATACTGACAGGCAGAGGCTCCGATACTGACAGGCAGAGGCTCCGTCCGCTGACAGGCAGAGTCTTCGATACTGACAGGCAGAGGCTTCGATACTGACAGGCAGAGGCTCCGTCCGCTGACAGGCAGAGGTTCCGATACTGGCAGGCAGAGGCTCCGATACAGACAGGCAGATGCTCCGATACTGACAGGCAGATGCTCCGATACTGGCAGGCAGAGGCTCCGATACTGGCAGGCAGAGGCGCCGATACTGGCAGGCAGAGGCTCCGATACTGACAGGCAGATGCTCCGATACTGGCAGGCAGATGCTCCGATACTGGCAAGCAGAGGCTCCGATACTGACAGGCAGAGGCTCCGATACTGACAGGCAGATGCTCCGTGCGCTGACAGGCAGAGGCTCCGTGCACTAACAGCCAGAGGCTCCGATACTGACAGGCAGAGGCTCTGTGTGCTGACAGGCAGAGGCTCCGATACTGACAGGCAGAGGCTCCAGGCAGAGGCTCCGTGCGCTGACAGGCAGAGGCTCCGTGCGCTGACAGGCAGAGGCTCCGTACGCTGACAGGCAGAGGATCCCATACTGACAGGCAGAGGCTCCGTGGGCTGACAGGCAGAGGCTCTGTGCGCTGACAGGCAGTGGCTCCGTGCGCTGACAGGCAGAGGCTCCGTGCGCTGACAGGCAGAAGCTCCGTGCGCTGACAGGCAGAGGCTCTTATACTGACAGGCAGAGGCTCCGTGCGCTGACAGGCAGAGGCTCCGATACTGACAGGCAGAGGCTCCGTGTGCTGACAGGCAGAGGCTCCGATACTGGCAGGCAGATGCTCCGATACTGACAGGCAGAGGCTCCGATACTGACAGGCAGATGCTCCGTGCGCTGACAGGCAGAGGCTCCGATACTGACAGGCAGAGGCTCCGATACTGACAGGCAGAGGCTCTGTGTGCTGACAGGCAGAGGCTCCGATACTGACAGGCAGAGGCTCCGTGTGCTGACAGGCAGAGTCTTCGATACTGACAGGCAGAGTCTTCGATACTGACAGGCAGAAGCTCCGTGTGCTGACAGGCAGAGGCTCCGTGCGCTGACAGGAGAGGCTCCGTGTGCTGACAGGCAGAGGCTCCGTACGCTGACAGGCAGAGGATCCCATACTGACAGGCAGAGGCTCCGTCTGCTGACAGGTAGAGGCTCCGATACTGACAGGCAGAGGCTCCGTACGCTGACAGGCAGAGGATCCCATACTGACAGGCAGAGGCTCCGTCTGCTGACAGGTAGAGGCTCCGATACTGACAGGCAGAGGCTCCGTCCGCTGACAGGCAGAGGCTCCGATACTGACAGGCAGAGGCTCCGTCCGCTGACAGGCAGAGGCTCCGATACTAAAAGGCAGAGGCTCCGTCCGCTGACAGGCAGAGGCTCCGATACTGACAGGCAGAGGCTCCATCCGCTGACAGGCAGAGTCTTCGATACTGACAGGCAGAGGCTTCGATACTGACAGGCAGAGGCTCCGTCCGCTGACAGGCAGAGGTTCCGATACTGGCAGGCAGAGGCTCCGATACAGACAGGCAGATGCTCCGATACTGACAGGCAGATGCTCCGATACTGGCAGGCAGAGGCTCCGATACTGGCAGGCAGAGGCGCCGATACTGGCAGGCAGAGGCTCCGATACTGACAGGCAGAGGCTCCGATACTGGCAGGCAGATGCTCCGATACTGGCAGGCAGAGGCTCCGATACTGACAGGCAGAGGCTCCGATACTGACAGGCAGAGGCTCCGTGCACTAACAGGCAGAGGCTCCGTGCACTAACAGCCAGAGGCTCCGATACTGACAGGCAGAGGCTCCGTGTGCTGACAGGCAGAGGCTCCGATACTGACAGGCAGAGGCTCCAGGCAGAGGCTCCGTGCGCTGACAGGCAGAGGCTCCGTACGCTGACAGACAGAGGATCCCATACTGACAGGCAGAGGCTCTGTGCGCTGACAGGCAGAGGCTCCGTGCGCTGACAGGCAGAGGCTCCGTGCGCTGATAGGCAGAAGCTCCGTGTGCTGACAGGCAGAGGCTCTTATACTGACAGGCAGAGGCTCCGTGCGCTGACAGGCAGAGGCTCCGATACTGACAGGCAGAGGCTCCGTGTGCTGACAGGCAGAGGCTCCGATACTGGCAGGCAGATGCTCCGATACTGATAGGCAGAGGCTCCGATACTGACAGGCAGATGCTCCGTGCGCTGACAGGCAGAGGCTCCGATACTGACAGGCAGAGGCTCCGTGTGCTGACAGGCAGAGGCTCCGATACTGACAGGCAGAGGCTCCGTATGCTGACAGGCAGATGCTCCGATACTGGCAGGCAGAGGCTCCGTGTGCTGACAGGCAGAGGCTCCGATACTGACAGGCAGAGGCTCCGATACTGGCAGGCAGAGGCTCTGTGTGCTGACAGGCAGAGGCTCCGATACTGACAGGCAGAGGCTCCGATACTGGCAGGCAGAGGCTCCGTGTGCTGACAGGCAGAGGCTCCGATACTGACAGGCAGATGCTCCGATACTGACAGGCAGAGGCTCCGTCCGCTGACAGGCAGAGGCTCCGATACCGTCAGGCAGAGGCTCCGTTCGCTGACAGGCAGAGGCTCCGATACTGACAGGCAGAGGCTCCGATACTGAGAGGCAGAGGCTCCATGCGCTGACAGGCAGAGGCTCCGATACTGACAGGCAGAGGCTCCGATATTGACAGGGAGAGGCTCCGTGCGCTGACAGGCAGAGGCTCCGATACTGACAGGCAGCGGCTCCGTCCGCTGACGGGTAGAGGCTCCATCCGCTGACGGGCAGAGGCTCCGATACTGACAGGTAGAGGCTCCGTCCGCTGATGGGCAGAGGCTCCGATACTGACAGGCAAAGGCTCAGATACTGACAGACAGAGGCTCCGTCCGCTGACAGGCAGAAGCTCCGTGTGCTGACAGGCAGAGGCTCCGTGTGCTGACAGGCAGAGG
The DNA here is from genome assembly GCF_046119375.1 of Phyllobates terribilis. Taxonomy (NCBI): domain Eukaryota; kingdom Metazoa; phylum Chordata; class Amphibia; order Anura; family Dendrobatidae; genus Phyllobates; species Phyllobates terribilis. The sequence continues at coordinate 154,142,934 of NW_027362767.1, forward strand.
CTCCATGCGCTGACAGGCAGAGGCTCCGTACGCTGACAGGCAGAGGATCCCATACTGACAGGCAGAGGCTCCGTCTGCTGACAGGCAGAGGCTCCGATACTGACAGGCAGAGGCTCCGTCCGCTGACAGGCAGAGGCTCCGATACTGACAGGCAGAGGCTCCGTCAGCTGACAGGCAGAGGCTCCGATACTGACAGGCAGAGGCTCCGTCCGCTGACAGGCAGAGGCTCCGATACTGACAGGCAGAGGCTCCATCCGCTGACAGGCAGAGCCTCCGTCCGCTGACAGGCAGAGGCTCCGATACTGAAAGGCAGAGGCTCCGTCCGCTGCCAAGCAGAGTCTTCGATACTGACAGGCAGAGTCTTCGATACTGACAGGCAGAGGCTCCGTCCGCTGACAGGCAGAGGTTCCGATACTGGCAGGCAGAGGCTCCGATACAGACAGGCAGATGCTCCGATACTGACAGGCAGATGCTCCGATACTGACAGGCAGAGGCTCCGATACTGGCAGGCAGAGGCTCCGATACTGGCAGGCAGAGGCTCCGATACTGGCAGGCAGAGGCTCCGATACTGACAGGCAGATGCTCCGATACTGGCAGGCAGAGGCTCCGTGCGCTGACAGGCAGAGGCTCCGTGCACTAACAGGCAGAGGCTCCGATACTGGCAGGCAGAAGCTCCGTGCGCTGACAGCCAGATGCTCCGATACTGACAGGCAGAGGCTCCGTGTGCTGACAGGCAGAGGCTCCGTGCGCTGACAGGCAGAGGCTCCGTGCGCTGACAGGCAGAGGCTCCGTACGCTAACAGGCAGAGGATCCCATACTGACAGGCAGAGGCTCCGTGCGCTGACAGGCAGAGGCTCCGTGCGCTGACAGGCAGAGGCTCCGTGCGCTGACAGGCAGAAGCTCCATGCGCTGACAGGCAGAGGCTCCGATACTGACAGGCAGAGGCTCCGATATTGACAGGCAGAGGCTCCATGCGCTGATGCTCCGATACTGGCAGGCAGAGGCTCCGATACTGACAGGCAGAGGCTCCGATACTGACAGGCAGAGGCTCCGTGCGCTGACAGGCAGAGTCTCCGTGCACTAACAGGCAGAGGCTCCGATACTGGCAGGCAGAAGCTCCGTGCTCTGACAGCCAGAGGCTCCGATACTGACAGGCAGAGGCTCCGTGTGCTGACAGGCAGAGGCTCCGATACAGACAGGCAGAGGCTCCAGGCAGAGGCTCCGTGCGCTGACAGGCAGGGGCTCCGTGCCCTGACGGGCAGAGGCTCCGTGCGCTGACAGGCAGAGGCTCCGTACGCTGACAGGCAGAGGATCCCATACTGACAGGCAGAGGCTCCGTGTGCTGACAGGCAGAGGCTCCGTGCGCTGACAGGCAGAGGCTTCGATACTGACAGGCAGAGGCTTCGATACTGACAGGCAGAGGCTCCGTCCGCTGACATGCAGAGGTTCCGATACTGGCAGGCAGAGGCTCCGATACTGACAGGCAGATGCTCCGATACTGACAGGCAGATGCTCCGATACTGGCAGGCAGAGGCTCCGATATTGGCAGGCAGAGGCTCCGATACTGACAGGCAGATGCTCCGATACTGGCAGGCAGAGGCTCCGATACTGACAGGCAGAGGCTCCGATACTGACAGGCAGAGGCTCCGATACTGACAGGCAGAGGCTCCGTATGCTGACAGGCAGAGGCTCCGATACTGACAGGCAGAGGCTCCGATACTGACAGGCAGAGGCTCCGTGTGGTGACAGGCAGAGGCTCCGATACTGACAGGCAGAGGCTCCGATACTGGCAGGCAGAGGCTCCGATACTGACAGGCAGAGGCTCCGTGTGCTGACAGGCAGAGGCTCCGTGTGCTGACAGGCAGAGGCTCCGATACTGGCAGGCAGAGGCTCCGTGTGCTGACAGGCAGAGGCTCCGATACTGACAGGCAGATGCTCCGATACTGACAGGCAGATGCTCCGATACTGGCAGGCAGAGGCTCCGATATTGGCAGGCAGAGGCTCCGATACTGACAGGCAGATGCTCCGATACTGGCAGGCAGAGGCTCCGATACTGACAGGCAGAGGCTCCGATACTGACAGGCAGAGGCTCCGATACTGACAGGCAGAGGCTCCGTATGCTGACAGGCAGAGGCTCCGATACTGACAGGCAGAGGCTCCGATACTGACAGGCAGAGGCTCCGTGTGGTGACAGGCAGAGGCTCCGATACTGACAGGCAGAGGCTCCGATACTGGCAGGCAGAGGCTCCGATACTGACAGGCAGAGGCTCCGATACTGGCAGGCAGAGGCTCCGTGTGCTGACAGGCAGAGGCTCCGATACTGGCAGGCAGAGGCTCCGTGTGCTGACAGGCAGAGGCTCCGATACTGACAGGCAGAGGCTCCGAAACTGGCAGGCCGAGGCTCCGTGTGCTGACAGGCAGAGGCTCCGATACTGGCAGGCAGAGGCTCTGATACTGACAGGCAGAGGGTCCGATACTGACAGGCAGAGGCTCCGATACTGACAAGCAGAGGCTCCGTCCGCTGACAGGCAGAGGCTCCGATACTGACAGGCAGAGGCTCCGTCCGCTGACAGGCAGAGACTCCGATATTGACAGGCAGAGGCTCCGTGCACTGACAGGCAGAGGCTCCGATACTGACAGGCAGAGGCTCCGTCCGCTGACGGGCAGAGGCTCCGATACTGACAGGCAAAGGCTCAGATACTGACAGGCAGAGGCTCCGTCCGCTGACAGGCAGAAGCTCCGTGCGCTGACAGGCAGAGGCTCCGTGCGCTGACAGGCAGAGGCTCCGTGCGCTGACAGGCAGAGGCTCCGTACGCTGACAGGCAGAGGATCCCATACTGACAGGCAGAGGCTCCGTCTGCTGACAGGTAGAGGCTCCGATACTGACAGGCAGAGGCTCCGTACGCTGACAGGCAGAGGATCCCATACTGACAGGCAGAGGCTCCGTCTGCTGACAGGTAGAGGCTCCGATACTGACAGGCAGAGGCTCCGTCCGCTGACAGGCAGAGGCTCCGATACTGACAGGCAGAGGCTCCGTCCGCTGACAGGCAGAGGCTCCGATACTGACAGGCAGAGGCTCCGTCCGCTGAAAGGCAGAGGTTCCGATACTGGCAGGCAGAGGCTCCGATACAGACAGGCAGATGCTCCGATACTGACAGGCAGATGCTCCGATACTGACAGGCAGAGGCTCCGATACTGGCAGGCAGAGGCTCCGATACTGGCAGGCAGAGGCTCCGATACTGACAGGCAGATGCTCCGATACTGACAGGCAGATGCTCCGATACTGGCAGGCAGAGGCTCCGATACTGACAGGCAGATGCTCCGTGCGCTGACAGGCAGAGGCTCCGTGCACTAACAGGCAGAGGCTCCGATACTGGCAGGCAGAAGCTCCGTGCGCTGACAGCCAGATGCTCCGATACGGACAGGCAGAGGCTCCGTGTGCTGACAGGCAGAGGCTCCGTGCGCTGACAGGCAGAGGCTCCGTGCGCTGACAGGCAGAGGCTCCGTACGCTAACAGGCAGAGGATCCCATACTGACAGGCAGAGGCTCCGTGCGCTGACAGGCAGAGGCTCCGTGCGCTGACAGGCAGAGGCTCCATGCGCTGACAGGCAGAGGCTCCGATACTGACAGGCAGAGGCTCCGATATTGACAGGCAGAGGCTCCATGCGCTGATGCTCCGATACTGACAGGCAGAGGCTCCGATACTGACAGGCAGAGGCTCCGATACTGGCAGGCAGAGGCTCCGTGCGCTGACAAGCAGAGGCTCCGATACTGACAGCACGGGGATGTACATAACGCATTCACTCACATCACCATAAGGCCATTCTAATGCCCTCCAACTTAATATTGGTCTAGTGCTATCCATGTCATGTTTCATTTCTATAGACAGGTAAAATCTATAAGAAACATGAGTACAATATCTACCGCACAGGACCTCCTGGAGAGATGATATCACAAAAGTTGGAGATCTCATAAAATTCTAAAAGACCTAGTGTGACGACACAGCTTCTAATCTGAATTAGCCAGACGTCTAGATTTGTTAGGCCAGATGAAATACACTATTGTGTTTTAGTTGACTTTTGAATTTATGTGTTTTTCTTTGGTGGGTCAAGAAGGACAGACTAGTATGTGTATAAATTTGAATGTTGACATTTGAGTTGATATTTACTGCAACTTATTGTATGGAGGACAGCGACTTAGTGTTGGGGAACAATGATGTTTGTTAATATGCTAATTACATATTGTACTAAGCCAGCTAGTTGTTGATTTACAGAGCAGGGCGATACAAACTATACAAATTGACGGCTATGGCCCTGGCTGGAAGGATACAGATATGTTCCATTGACCATCAGAGAACCCATGGATATATTTGGGGAAACCAGGTTGGGACGATGAGGTCACCTGGCCCCATGGATATGTTGTTTGGGGTTGCCAGGTTGGGATCATCTGGTCACAGGTAACTTGGAACCCATTGATTCACTCGGAGAAGCCAGGGTGGAACCCTTGGGTCTCCGGGCCTTGTACCTCAATGGACTGTCAACTTCCTAAGCTTGCAGCTACCTCCTCTCTATGGGTGTCCACCAAAAGCGGGGGGTCACTGGTTGAGGTAATTGGCCCTGGCAGTCCCAAAGTCGCAGCTGCTCTATTCCCGGCGGGCCAGCGGAAGGGTGAGACTGTGTAATTTTGCACCATCTTGGGTATTTGCTGGGACTGTTCTATATGTTTAGTCTGTTTGGTCGTTCAATTAAGTATTGCCACACTGTTTTACCCTCACTCTGTGTTCTCTGAGTAGTATTATGCCTACAGAAGACCACCCCACAACCAGCCCCCACATGAGCTCACCAATGGGAGGTATGTGGACGTAACCTTGATCTAATAAGAAGCAGAATTTGTATGTATGTCATTGTTCATTCTGGAAGAAATAGCTGTGAGAGTGTTCCATTTTCCTAATCGGGGCGCTTCCCTCTAAAGTTTTAAGCTATTCCTGCAACATCAGATTTAGGAATTCTCTTTCATTATTTCTTTTTATCTTATGTAATTGTATATACCGTATTGTTTTGTATCATCTTTGTATATTTTTTATAAGCACTGCCTACCTTTCTGGATTAAATATATAAAATGTAATAGCTCTGTTCACCGCACCCCTGAAGCCAAACGCTACCTGTAACGGGTGACAAATCGGCCTGTAGAAACGATTGGTGGTGGCAGTTGCTAGTGGTTCCTTTTTGATATTGTGGAGTTGGCAGTGACCGTAGCGGGGTATATATATGTACTGTATATATTCCATGTGTTGGAACTGGAGGTGTATATACCATACGATCACTGTGAGTTTCCCAATAACCGGCCTAATAGTAGAAGCAGCCGTGGCCTCGTCCATCACTCGTCAGCCAATTGCGTAGTTGTGCTGATGAATGGAAGCAGCGGAGTTGTGTTCCCCTGACAAACTGGTAGCATCTGTGTCCCCCCCCCTGCCAGCTGTTATCCTTGACATCCACTATTTTCTGATATCTGACTCTGTATCAAGTGTAAAGAAATAAACATTCAAAACTCCTGTCCAGATATTAAAAAAAAATATATAAAAAATACCAATCACCCTTTGCTTATGTTCAGAGTACCCTCCCCAGATCGGGTACAGTGCCTGACAGATTGATGCCCAACATTCATTCTATTGGTAGCGACACTGTGCCCGAGAGCTGCTGGGTTCCAAAGAATGGGGCGAGCATGGGCCTGACATGACAAGAGCAAAAGAAATGGGCACACTAATATTTTAGTGAACTTGGGCAGTTCTGGTAACAGCAATACTTATTGTTATGCTTTAGTGAATTTAAATATATTTTAAAAAGTGAATAAAAATGCATGAAACATGCACATCCATCAGCATTTGCTCAAATGATCAATGGACAATACCGAATGGGGGGATAACTAAACCATCATCACAAAACGTATCTGATTAATCATGTATGAGTTATCAATATCAGTATGTATTATGCTTGAAATAGATTTTTTTTGAAGACCCATAAAAAAAACATTTTGGTACAAGAAAGCACAGATCTTTTGTTGAAGGCAATGAAAGAAAGGACATGAGGTATTACGCTGTATAATATAATGGAACCGGACACCAACATTTATAATTGTTTTTGACAAAAAAAAAAACTATTTTGAAGCCTTTCTATCCTGAAAATTATACAACAGGTCAAGGACAAAAAACATACTTTCCTAAATAGCAGCAGACTAGATAAGATAGGTACAATCCAGACAGAGATGGCCAGTCTGGCTCTTTTTGGTGATCTGGATCACTTGGCTTTGCTCACTAAAAACAGAGCTGACTCTTTTGGATCCTTATTAAATGTGTTCAACCCAGGTGACACCATGATTTTACCCTTTAGATATTAATGTCTCTCACTAGGGTGCTCGCTCCCATCGGTCATAGTAGATAGTCCGGCTCTTTGTAACCGGTCATTTGCGAACAATCCATAATTAGACAGCACAGGGGTCTGCCAAACTATTTAAGATGTAGCCTTCTCTCAAGTCACATTTCAAAGCAAATAAACCATTTAAAATAAAATGTTTGTGCATGGTCTAAAATAAAAAATAAGCATGCATAAGTCCTAAAAAAAAAATAAAAAAAATTGTATATCAGCATATGCTCATACAAATTATTTATCTCATCAATTTAATCAGATGCAAACCACCACCACCACCATATCACAAAAAACATACAATGCCACATGTGGTCATCAGTCACTGCTACATGGGGTGAGGGTGCTCTACCGTGATCACAAAATTCATTGGATTAATCTATTACATATGAGCCTTATCACTATATGGATCTGCCAGTGACCCTCTCCTCTTCAATGAGCGACCCACACTTATGTCCACCTCCTGTACAGCGCTGGGGTTATTCTGGAAGCCATGATGGTCCTCACTCCTTTCTTTGGGATGTGTTTGCAACTGGTGTGAATTATTTCATTCCACCCCTTTTTACAGCTTGCGTAAGTATTCACACCCCTTGGCATTTTTCGTGTTTTGCTACTTCACAACCTGGAATTTCACTGTTTTTTTAGGGTTTGCATCAGTTCATGTACAGAACATGCCTGCAACTGTGAACATTTGTTTTTCTTTTTTCTTGAAGCAAACAACAAATAGGACAAAATAACTGAAAACTTAAGTGTGGATAACTATTCACCATCCTAAAGTCAGTACTTTGTTGAGCCTCCTTTTGTGGCAATTACAGCTGCAAGCCACTTTGGATAATTCCTCCAGCTCCTTCAAGTCAGATTGTTTCCTCTGGTGCTGGTGAACAAAAATCTTCCTGTCATACCACAGATTCTCAATTGCATTAAGATCTGGGCTTTGACTAGGCCACTCCAAAACATTTACCCGTTTCCCCTAAAACCACTCGAGTGTTGCTTTAGCAGTATGCTTTGGGTCAAAGTTTAAAAGAATGGTCATATGAATTTCTATGTGAAAACAACTTGCTGTACATATGTTTAGGCTGTGTTCACACCCAGCGTTTTTTTTCTGCAGCCAAAACCTGCTCTCCTGGCAGTAAAAACAATGTTCAAAGCACGGATTTTGCTGTGGATTGCATAAAAAAAGCTAAAATGCTGAATGTGAACAAAGCATAACAAAAAGTGTGCAACCTATGAACAGGTGGCTCTGGCCAAAAGAAACGCTACTTAAAGCATTACTCCAGTGGGTGTTATTTATGTCAGTCAGTTCCTTGAGCTTACTACTTACTTACCACTTACTTACCAGCTGCTGTATTCAGCTTTTCCCAGACCTGCGCTACAGCAAGGGTACGGCCATATAGTGGCCATGTCATTTTTTTTAGAAAGGAGTAGTGACCATACAAAAAAAACCTCATTTGTGGCGTTTTGACTTTTTTTTTCGGTTACAGCATTTACCAGTCGGGTTAATTCATTTTATATCTTGATAGATCAAACTTTTGTGAAAGCGGCAATAACACATGTATATATATTTTATTTTTTTAATTTTTTTTTTTTCCAATGAGAAACGGGGGTGATTTATACTATGTATAGTATAAATCACCCCCGTTTCTATAGATAGACAGATAGATACATATATATAAATAGTGGTGTGAAAAAGTGTTTGTCCCCTTCCTGATTTCTTATTCTTTTGCATGTTTGTCACACTTAAATGTTTCAGATCACAAAACAAAGTTAAATATTAGACAAAGATAACACAAGTAACCACAAAATGCAGTTTTTAAATGAATATCTTTATTATTAAGGGAAAAAGAAATCCAAACCTACAGGGCCCTGTGTGAAAAAGTGATTGCCCCCTAAACCTAATAACTGGTTGGGCCACCCTTAGCAGCAACAACTGCAATCAAGCGTAACTGGCAATGAGTCTTTTACAACGCTCTGGAGGATTTTGGCCCACTCATTTTTGCAAAATTGCTGTACTTCAGCGAAATTGGAGGGTTTCCAAGCATGAACCACCTTTTTAAAGTCATGCCACAGTATCTCAATCTGATTAAGCTCAGGACTTTGAATAGGGCACTCTAAAGTTTTAATTTTGTTTTTCTTAAGCCATTCAGAGGTGGACTTGCTGGTGTGTTTTGGATCATTGACCTGCTGCATAACCCAACAATTGACCTGCTGTATAACCTGGGACCAGGGGCTTCTACGCTGTCCCTAAAGCTAGGAGCACCCTAGCTATCCCTGCTACCGAGGTTACTTCTGATGGTGAAGATGCTGGGGCCACGTACCTTTCTGTACTCCAGAATTAGCCCTGATCTGTACCCTCCCCCATCCAGAGAAGTAGAGAGGAATAGTGTATGTTAATGCACAAACCAGACAAAAAACAAGGAAAGAACATACAAGGTGTGACAAAGTCACTGGCAGTGTGTTGGAAGGGAGATATGTGTCACTGAGACTGTTAGCCTCAGTGATGTGAAAACATGGAAGTTTCTCCTGCACATTAAGTGCAGAGAGGGTTATAGGCCCAGGTTTACAAGGGAATGTTTTTTAGTGGATGACGAAGTGCAGGACGGGACGTCATCCACCATATCTGCAATCCAGGGAGTGCTCTGGGTTTTAAATAGCCAGCCTTGACACTCAGGTGTGGTCAGTGTCTGGAAAAACCTGCTCCAGAGAGGAACTTGCATGTGCTGTGTTGAACCGTGAATGACCAACCCTAAGTGGCCGGATGATATACTGACTGTGCTGCAACTTTGTATTTTGTTTTGCCTTTATGTCGAATCGGCTGTGTTTTCTGTTTGGACTCTATGTTAGTTTACATTTAATAAACTAACCCGAAATTTTAAGAGACAGTGTTACTTGTTTACCTCCGCATACAGCCGAACAAGTCGCTTTACAACAAGTGGTGTTAGAAGTGCGGGCAAAACTCCCAGCGAGCACGTGTGACTGTTACAAGAGGTGCTGCATGTCCTGGGTGAAGTCGGCCGTAAGCTAGCAAGTAACGCTGGACAAAATGGAGGACCTGCTTAAGCATCTGTTGCAGGCGCAGCAGCAGCTACAGCAACAGCAGGTGCAGTACCAGCAGCAGCACCTGCAGAGCCTACAGCAGCAGCAGCAATAGACAAATAATCTCCTGATGCAGCAGATCCAACAGCAGCAAAGACAGATGGAACTCCTAGCAGAGCAGATCCGTGGCAGGCCAACCGCCCCACCCCCAAATCCAGGTGATGACTCACAAGTCCGGAATACGGTAAGAAGAGAATTACAAAAAATGACCCCGGGGGATGACATTGAGGCGTTCCTGTGTTTGAAAGGGTGGCGGAGCGGGAGAGATTACCTCCAGAGCAGTGGGCGGAGGTTCTGGCGCCATATTTAACATGAGAGCCACAAAAGGCCTATTATGACCTGGCGTTGCAAGATGCAAAAGAGTATGCAAAGCTAAAAACTGAAATTTTGGCACGCTTGGGGGTAACAATGTCTGTCCGTGCACAGCGCGCCACCGCTGTGCGTATCATCGTGAGAAACCTCCTCGCTCCCAAATGTTTGACTTACTGCAACTGGTCCAAAAATGGTTGCAACCTGAGACCTCTACACCTGCGCAGATGGTTGAGCGAGTGGTTATGGACTGGTTCGTACATTCCCTGCCAAGGCCAATACAGGCTTGGGTTGCCCAGGTTGATCTCCGGCATGCTGATGAACTGGTGGGTCTGGTTGAGAGGTATCAGGGGGCCAAGGGTTCCTTGGGAAGGCAACCCACTCCATACTGGGGAACTCACCAGGGGGCTGAGGCCCAAAAAGGGCATCCAAGGTCCAAAGGGGTGGGGGAGGCAATGCCCAAGGTTCCTGTGTTTGATATTATATGCTAGAGTTGTCATGGCCCATGCCACGTGGCTGCCCGTTGCCCCCCTGACTACATAGCAGATGGACTGTAGCCTGGGACGCCGATGCTCTTACTGTGCCTACCCCGCCTGCAGTGTGGACTATCAGCCCAGCGAGGGGTCACAGTCATGTCCCATGACGTTTTTGCAAAATTTTTTTGCGCATGTAAATATGAAGTATGGAAAATGAATAGCATAACTGCTGTAAATAAATGAGAAATCTTAGCGCATAAATTGGCCAATTCATGTGTACCTGACAGCCGCGGTAAGGCGTTTCTCGATGTCAGGACCTATAATGTGAATACCTCTCTAAGAGACCTCCGTCTGCTTATGTGTGGGAAAGACAGATCCTGATGCATTTAAAACCACCTGCGGCATGGGGGTGGGGGTGGAGTGCTCAGTCAACGCTAAATCTAGTAACAAAGAAAATGACGGCACTTCCACTACAAAAACTAGGTGTGAACAGGTGCTTACTAAGAGCAGCTACCTCCATATATAATGAACAAATAAAGTAGCACACTGTAACACTGAGTATATAGATATGAAATATGAATAGCTTAACTGCTGTAGAAAATAGAAATAAATGAAAAAAATTTTTGAAAAAGAGAGGTATTCACATTATAGGTCCTGACATCGAGAAACGCCTTACCGCGGCTGTCAGGTACACATGAATTGGCCAATTTATGCGCTAAGATTTCTCATTTATTTACAGCAGTTATGCTATTCATTTTCCATACTTCATATTTACATGCGCAAAAAAATTTTTCAAAAATTTTTTTTCATTTATTTCTATTTTCTACAGCAGTTAAGCTATTCATATTTCATATCTATATACTCAGTGTTACAGTGTGCTACTTTATTTGTTCATTATATATGGAGGTAGCTGCTCTTAGTAAGCACCTGTTCACACCTAGTTTTTGTAGTGGAAGTGCCGTCATTTTCTTTGTTACTAGATTTAGCGTTGACTGAGCACTCCACCCCCACCCCCATGCCGCAGGTGGTTTTAAATGCATCAGGATCTGTCTTTCCCACACATAAGCAGACGGAGGTCTCTTAGAGAGGTATTCACATTATAGGTCCTGACATCGAGAAACGCCTTACCGCGGCTGTCAGGTACACATGAATTGGCCAATTTATGCGCTAAGATTTCTCATTTATTTACAGCAGTTATGCTATTCATTTTCCATACTTCATATTTACATGCGCAAAAAATTTTTTCAAAAATTTTTTTTCATTTATTTCTATTTTCTACAGCAGTTAAGCTATTCATATTTCATATCTATATACTCTTTGTTACAGTGTGCTACTTTATTTGTTCATTATATATGGAGGTAGCTGCTCTTAGTAAGCACCTGTTCACACCTAGTTTTTGTAGTGGAAGTGCCGTCATTTTCTTTGTTACTAGATTTAGCGTTGACTGAGCACTCCACCCCCACCCCCATGCCGTAGGTGGTTTTAAATGCATCAGGATCTGTCTTTCCCACACATAAGCAGATGGAGGTCTCTTAGAGAGGTATTCACATTATAGGTCCTGACATCGAGAAACGCCTTACCGCGGCTGTCAGGTACACATGAATTGGCCAATTTATGCGCTAAGATTTCTCATTTATTTACAGCAGTTATGCTATTCATTTTCCATACTTCATATTTACATGCGCAAAAAAATTTTTCAAAAAATTTTTTTCATTTATTTCTATTTTCTACAGCAGTTAAGCTATTCATATTTCATATCTATATACTCAGTGTTACAGTGTGCTACTTTATTTGTTCATTATATATGGAGGTAGCTGCTCTTAGTAAGCACCTGTTCACACCTAGTTTTTGTAGTGGAAGTGCCGTCATTTTCTTTGTTACTAGATTTAGCGTTGACTGAGCACTCCACCCCCACCCCCATGCCGCAGGTGGTTTTAAATGCATCAGGATCTGTCTTTCCCACACATAAGCAGACGGAGGTCTCTTAGAGAGGTATTCACATTATAGGTCCTGACATCGAGAAACGCCTTACCGCGGCTGTCAGGTACACATGAATTGGCCAATTTATGCGCTAAGATTTCTCATTTATTTACAGCAGTTATGCTATTCATTTTCCATACTTCATATTTACATGCGCAAAAAAATTTTTCAAAAATTTTTTTTCATTTATTTCTATTTTCTACAGCAGTTAAGCTATTCATATTTCATATCTATATACTCAGTGTTACAGTGTGCTACTTTATTTGTTCATTATATATGGAGGTAGCTGCTCTTAGTAAGCACCTGTTCACACCTAGTTTTTGTAGTGGAAGTGCCGTCATTTTCTTTGTTACTAGATTTAGCGTTGACTGAGCACTCCACCCCCACCCCCATGCCGCAGGTGGTTTTAAATGCATCAGGATCTGTCTTTCCCACACATAAGCAGACGGAGGTCTCTTAGAGAGGTATTCACATTATAGGTCCTGACATCGAGAAACGCCTTACCGCGGCTGTCAGGTACACATGAATTGGCCAATTTATGCGCTAAGATTTCTCATTTATTTACAGCAGTTATGCTATTCATTTTCCATACTTCATATTTACATGCGCAAAAAAAATTTTCAAAAATGTTTTTTCATTTATTTCTATTTTCTACAGCAGTTAAGCTATTCATATTTCATATCTATATACTCAGTGTTACAGTGTGCTACTTTATTTGTTCATTATATATGGAGGTAGCTGCTCTTAGTAAGCACCTGTTCACACTAGTTTTTTGTAGTGGAAGTGCCGTCATTTTCTTTGTTACTAGATTTAGCGTTGACTGAGCACTCCACCCCCACCCCCATGCCGCAGGTGGTTTTAAATGCATCAGGATCTGTCTTTCCCACACATAAGCAGACGGAGGTCTCTTAGAGAGGTATTCACATTATAGGTCCTGACATCGAGAAACGCCTTACCGCGGCTGTCAGGTACACATGAATTGGCCAATTTATGCGCTAAGATTTCTCATTTATTTACAGCAGTTATGCTATTCATTTTCCATACTTCATATTTACATGCGCAAAAAAAATTTTCAAAAATGTTTTTTCATTTATTTCTATTTTCTACAGCAGTTAAGCTATTCATATTTCATATCTATATACTCAGTGTTACAGTGTGCTACTTTATTTGTTCATTATATATGGAGGTAGCTGCTCTTAGTAAGCACCTGTTCACACTAGTTTTTTGTAGTGGAAGTGCCGTCATTTTCTTTGTTACTAGATTTAGCGTTGACTGAGCACTCCACCCCCACCCCCATGCCGCAGGTGGTTTTAAATGCATCAGGATCTGTCTTTCCCACACATAAGCAGACGGAGGTCTCTTAGAGAGGTATTCACATTATAGGTCCTGACATCGAGAAACGCCTTACCGCGGCTGTCAGGTACACATGAATTGGCCAATTTATGCGCTAAGATTTCTCATTTATTTACAGCAGTTATGCTATTCATTTTCCATACTTCATATTTACATGCGCAAAAAAATTTTTCAAAAATTTTTTTTCATTTATTTCTATTTTCTACAGCAGTTAAGCTATTCATATTTCATATCTATATACTCAGTGTTACAGTGTGCTACTTTATTTGTTCATTATATATGGAGGTAGCTGCTCTTAGTAAGCACCTGTTCACACCTAGTTTTTGTAGTGGAAGTGCCGTCATTTTCTTTGTTACTAGATTTAGCGTTGACTGAGCACTCCACCCCCACCCCCATGCCGCAGGTGGTTTTAAATGCATCAGGATCTGTCTTTCCCACACATAAGCAGACGGAGGTCTCTTAGAGAGGTATTCACATTATAGGTCCTGACATCGAGAAACGCCTTACCGCGGCTGTCAGGTACACATGAATTGGCCAATTTATGCGCTAAGATTTCTCATTTATTTACAGCAGTTATGCTATTCATTTTCCATACTTCATATTTACATGCGCAAAAAAATTTTTCAAAATTTTTTTTTCATTTATTTCTATTTTCTACAGCAGTTAAGCTATTCATATTTCATATCTATATACTCAGTGTTACAGTGTGCTACTTTATTTGTCCATGACCTTTTTGGACTCAGAGAGTTTGGTGACTCTGATAAGGGCCACACTCCCTCACCAGTTGATCCCCGGGAAAAACGTGGGTGTCCGATGCATTCACGGGAATGCCAAAGATTACCCGGTGGCCAAAGTAACTATGCAGACTAACTGTGGGGTTGAGTCCCATGAGGTCAGAGTGGGTAAGGATCTGCTCCACCCGATAATAATAGGGCGGGACTTCAGAATGTTCTGGGACTTGTGGCATAAAGCGGGGGTACCATGTGTCTCCAACAGGAGCAGGTTACACCATGAAGCATCATCGTCGCACTCAGAGGCAGATGAGTTACCCCTATGTGTCCTTTCTGGTGAGGAGGACGAGACAGTGACCCCGGAGGCCGAGATTTCGGATTTGGAGGTGTCTGGGGGGAACTTTGGGACTGCTCAAATGCAGGATCTGACCTTGAAGTATGCTATTGATAATGTATCTGTAATCAATGGGGTTGCTCAAGAGCCGGGGGCTGACACCAGGTACCAATATTTTACACTCAATAGGGAACTTCTTTATCGGGTCACTAAGCCAAAAGGGGAGATGATATAGCAGTTGGTGGCACCGGAACCCTATAGGCATAGGGTATTAGACCTAGCCCATTCTCACATCTTGGGTGGGCATCTAGGGGTAGACAAAACTCGGGTGTGGGTCCTGCAGAGGTTCTACTGGCCTGGATGTCACTGTGAAATTGTGAATTACTGCCGGTCCTGTCCCATCGGTCGACTAACGGCTCCCGTGTCCCATTTCCGCAGCCTCCTAGTACCGTTACCTAGCATAGAGGTCCCATTTGACCGGATTGCCATGGACCTTGTCGGGCCCCTGGTAAAGTCTGCCCGGGGACACCAATACATCCTCTAGTATTGAATTATGCCACTCGGTATCTGGAAGCGGTATCATTGAGAAATTCCTCCACTAGAAATATCGCCAGAGAGCAGGTGCATATTTTCTCCCAGACGGGTCTGCCAAAGGAGATCCTGACGGACAAGGGAACTCCTTTCTCCTTTTATGTCTAAGCTGATGAGGGAGTTGTGTAAGGTTCTCCACATTACACAACTCCGGAAGTCGGTATACCATCCGCAGACGGACTGGTAGAGAGATTCAACAAGACTTTGAAGTCAATGTTGAAGAAGGTTGTGGAGAAGGATGGGCGAGACTGGGATTGCCTACTGCCATACCTGTTGTTCTCCATTAGGGAAGTTCCCCAAAGCTCTACGGGCTTCTCGCCATTCGAGCTGCTATATGGACAACACCCTCGGGGACTTCTGGACATAGTGAAGGAGACCTGGGCAAACAGAGGTTACACCCCACCGGAGCATCATCAAGAATGTGGCCCAGATGCAGGACTGGATAGAGAGGGTAATGCCCATTGTGAAAGAGAGCCTTCTACAGGCTCAAGAAGCCCAAGCGAGGGCCTACAATCGGGCCACAAGGCTAGGACAATTCAGTCCGGGAGACCGCGTGTTGGTGTTAGTACCCTCGGCTGAGAGCAAGTTTCTGGCTAAATGGCCAAGGCCGTAGAGGTGATCTAGAAGCTTAGTGAAGTTAATTACAAAGTCCACCAGCCGGGAAGAAGAAAGCCATACCAGATCCACCACATTAACTTGCTTAAGCCGCGGCGGGACAGGGAACCGGTGGAAGCTACGTGTCTAGGGGCCAGTCCTGAAGCCAGGTTCGAGGACGTCACAGTGGCAGAGACACTATCACCGGCCCAAAAACAACAGTGGCAAGAGCTCCTGCGGAAAACTGAGACCTGTTGTCAGAATTGCCCGGATGTATGCACGTTGTGAAGAATTAGATCCTGACGGACCGCACGTATGGATGAACCAGAGGCCGTATTGAATTCCCGAAGCCCGCCGTGAGGTGATCTCCAAGGAGGTGAGGAGAATGTTAAGAATGAGCGTTATCGAGGAGTCTAAGAGTGGCTGGTCCAGCCCAATTGTTCTTGTACCCAAGCCGGACGGAGAATGGCGTTTCTGTAACGATTACAGGAAGCTAAACGACATGCCCCTGGTTGGTGAGCTTATTGAGAGGGTGGGGCCTGCCAGGTACATCACTACCCTGGACCTAACAAAAGGGTACTGGCAAATTCTCCTGGTCCCAGGTGCCAAGGAGAAAACGGCCTTCTCTACACCCTACGGGTGTTTTCAATACACCAGAATGCCGTTCGGACTACAGGGAGCCCAAGCTTCCTTCCAGAGGGCCATGGATTGGATTCTGGGCTTGCATAAGAAATACACTGCTGCTTACCTGGACGACATTGTGATTTTCAGCTCAGATTGGGGAACCCACCTGTAGAAGGTCCAGGCAGTACTGGATTCATTGAGAAATGCCGGGTTTACCATAAACCCAAGAAAATGTGCCATAGGAAAGGAAGAGGCGAAATACTTGGGCTACGTGGTTGGAAGGGGCGAAATAAAACTGCAAATGAACAAGGTGGAGGCAATCCAGAATTGCCCTCAACCGGCCTCCAAGAAACAGGTACAGGCCTTTCTGGGAATTGTGGGGTATTGACGATTCATCCCGAATTTCACAATAGAGGCACCCCTGACCGACCTACTTAGAGGTACGAAGAAGGCAATGGCTAAGTGGTCTTCTGAGGCAGAGATAGCATTCCAGGAGCTGAAACGCGCCCTATGTAACCAGCCGGTCTTGAGAGCACCTGACTTCCGTAAAGGATTTGTGCTCCAGACGAACGCCTCAGACGTCGGCATAGGAGCAGTCTTATCGCAGGAAGTAAATGGGGAGGAACACCCCATTCTGTACCGGAGCAGAAAACTCTCGGCCTGCGAAAAGGACTATGCAATTGTAGAGTGCTTGGCCGTGAAGTGGGCAGTTGACACCCTTAGGTACTACTTGTTGGGCTGCAATTGCAGACTGGTCTCAGACCATGCCACCCTGAGATGGATGAGGGAACGGATGGGGAAAAATGCCCAAGTGATCAGGTGGTTCCTGGCCCTCCAGGACTTTAGTGTTTTGGTGGAGCATAGGCCCGGGAAACTGCATGCTGATGCCCTGTCCAGACTTCCTTGTCTAACGAGTGAAGGTGCCAAAACACCCGGCTTTGGGCAGAGGGGGGGATATGTGACAAAGTCACTGGCAGTGTCGGAAGAGAGATATGTGTCACTGAGACTGTTAGCCTCAGTGATGTGAAAACATGGACGTTTCTCCTGCACATTAAGTGCAGAGAGGGTTAACAGCCTAGGTTTACGAGGGAATGTTTTTTAGTGGATGACGAAGTGCAGGGCGGGACGTCATCCACCATATTGCCAATCCAGGGAGTGCTCTGGGTTTTAAATAGCCAGCCTTGACACTCAGGTGTGGTCAGTGTCTGGAAAAACCTGCTCCAGAGAGGAGCTTGCATGTGCTGTGTTGAACCGTGAATGACTAACCCTGAGTGGCCGGACGCTGGCCGATCTACGGACTGTGCTGCAACTTTGTAATTTTTTTGCCTTTATGCCGAATGGGCTGTGTTTTCTGTTTGGACTTCAGGTTAGTTTATGACGTTTAATAAACTAACCCGAAATTTAAAGAGACAGTGTTATTTGTCTACCTCCGCGTATAGCCGAGCAAGTTGCTTTACCACAAAGGATAAGTAAAAATGTCAAACATACAAAATATGCACTCACAGACTACAGAGGGAAAACACTGAAGGGATTAGGAAGGTAAACAAAAATAGAAGAGGAAGGGACTATGCACACAGCCTAAACAATAAGCAACATTCACAGAACAACTCTCCTTAAACTCCTCTACCGAATCCTCCACTCCTCACCAGGCAATACAAGACTTAACATGGACAATTCAGATTGCCAGAGCAGAGACTATATAAGAGAGGGGAGTGGCTGATACTGCACAGCTGATAACTGCCAAGAAGGAAGCTATAGAGACTCAAAGCTGAGCAGTTTAACTCCTGCACTGCTGAAAGAAACCAGCACCATTTAATAAGAGGAGGAAGTGCTTCTATTCAATGCAGGAGTATGTGAACTCAGACGCTGTGGTCTCCTGGCTCTTCTGTTGCCGTAAACCTGTGACATCAACTTTTATCTCGTCAGTCCCCAGAGTATTCTCCCAAAAGTCTTGGCGATCATCAAGATGTTTTCTGGCAAAACTGTGACGAGCCTTTATGTTATTTTTGCTCAGCAGTGGTTTTCGTCTTGAAACTCTGCCATTGCATGCCATTTTTGCCCAGTCTATTTCTTATGGTGGAGTCATGAACACTGACTTTAACTGAAGCAAGTGAGGCCTGCAGTTCTTTGGATTGTGGTGGATCAACTCACTCGGCTTCTTAAAAAGGCAGACACAGGAACCGTTTCTATTTAAAGTGCGGCTGATTTATTGCAATTCTCATAAATCACGTCACCAGAAAACGTAAATACAGCCTTTGTCCAGCAGAAGGTAAAACATAAAATAACAAGTCCATACAATAGTGCTGGTTAGCCCACCTGGCTTAGAGCCAGCTTCCACATCCTTTACCAAAAGGATTCACACCAGGAGACCTGCAATCTCCATACATCCAGAATGTATGAAACAAACAACTCAGAGCTTTCACCTCCAGCCCACCCCCCACCCCAAATGTTCTCCTGGCTGGGATGTTATCCTCTGACCTCCTCCCTCTCTACAGGTGTTCAATCACCCTAGCAACCAAGATGGCTGTTTAACCCACTCGTGTGCTGGAACCTTTTTCCTATTTTTAATTACTGGCGCTAACAACCTCAGTGCTATATATCTCACCTCCAGTACTTTGCCAGTGACTTTGTCCCAGGATGTTGTTGTGGGGTCTTTTGTGACCTCTTAGATGAGTCTTCGCTGTACTCTTGGGGTAATTTTGGTCAGCCGGCCACTCATGAGAAGGTTCACCGCTGTTCCATGTTTTAACCATTTGTGTATAATGGCTCTCACTGTGATTCACTGGAGTCCTAAAGCTTTAGAAATGGCTTTATAACCTTTTCCAGACTGATAGATCTCAATTACTTTTTTTCTCATTTGTTCCTGAATTTCTTTGGCTCGCAGCATGATGTCTAGCGTCTGGGGATCTTTTGGTTTACTTCACTTTGTCAGGCAGGTCCTATTCAAGTGATTTCTTGATTGAGAACAGGTGTGGCAGTAATCAGGCCTGTGTGTGGCTAGGGAAAGTGAACTCAGCTTCCCAAAGATGTGATAGACCACAGATAATAATTTTAAGTGGGGGAATTTCTTTTTCACACAGGGCCCTGTAGGTTTGGATTTCCTTTTCCCTTTAAAAAAAAAACCTGCATTTCGTGTTTCCTTGTGTTATCTTTGTCTAATATTAAAATGTATTTTGTGATCTGAAACATTTAGGTGCGACAAACATGCAATAGAATAAGAAATCAGGACGGGGGCAAACACTTTTTCACACCACTATATATATATTTTTTTCTAAACGTAGCTATTTTTGTTTACTTGGGGGACTTGAACCTGCGACCATTCGATTGCTTATTTTATAGGTATTTTATAAGTAAATCTGGGACAATTTGGAGCTTTGCCATCAGTGAAAAAATAATGGCTAGCACTCGTATGTGAAAAACTGACGTGTGAATGAGCTCTTAGAGAGTTTTCGATCAGTTTTTGATAAAAAAAAAAAAAAAACTTCTAAAATAACCCCCAACCTCATAATATCGTGGTCTGATATCATTAGTTGGAAGCGAAATCAAAAAATGTTAACAGAAAAAGCTGAGAAAAACACAAAAATGTTTTTTTGCAAAAAATGCTAAATTAATTGCTTTTATTTTATATCTCAAGAAAGGAAACAGTAAAAAACTTTTTGTCCTTTTTTGGAAGAATGTAGGTTCTTTTTCAGCATTTTTGTGCATTTTTATAATTCTTTTGTGCCTTCTTAGGTCTGAATCAATGTAGATTTTTTGGCTCTTTTCTGTGGATTTATCGCTTTTTTTTTGCCATATTTTTGTGAGAAAAAAATACCTCAGTGATCTGAAAAAAAAAAGTGAATTTTACCCCAAGGGAGAATTGTTTTGCTTTAGTTTCTGGCTTGTCATACTTTTCCTACAACGTAAAAAAAAATAGCATTATGGCGCTGGAAAGACAGTTACTGGGTGAACTATAAGCACCAGCAATGCTTACTATGACTGTCAGTCACCACATGAGGAGAAAGCGCCATTATACCTGATCATTTTCCCGCCTTCCTGTTTCCAAGGCGACAATCCATCCCCTCGGCGCTCTCCGTGGCCGCCTGCGCCCTACGTCACGGATGGGCGTGGTTAGGGCGCCCAATGCCGGAGTATTTAAAAAAGGGGCCAGACGTAAGGAGTCGATTTTCAGACGGGAGGAGGAGAGAGAGGGGAGGAGAGCGGAGGAGGGAGCAAATCATCGCCAGAGAGGAGAGATTCAAACACAAACAACTGGATGGGCAGCGACCCATCAGCGCCGGACACCGACTCCCGCCCGCCCCGCGCTACAGCCAGGCCGCAGCGGCCTCCAGTGCGCACCGCAGCCGCCCTCAGCGCCTCCTCCTCCGGCCTGCCCTCAGCTCCGGCCCGCCTCACCCCTGGGTGGCTCCCGCGTTTCCCGCTCTTTCCTCTGACTCTTCGCCGAGGCCTGAACCCCCGCCATGTCCCGCTCCAACAGACAGAGGGAGTACAAGTGTGGGGACCTGGTGTTCGCCAAGATGAAGGGCTACCCGCACTGGCCGGCCCGGGTGAGTGCTGGGGTGGGGGAGGGGACGGCCGTGTGCGGCTATACAGCGCGTGTGACGTATACAGCGTGTCCGTATATAGCGCGTTTGACTATATAGCGTGTGTATGGCTTTAGTGTTAGTATATAGCTATAGTGTATATGTAGTGTACCCTGTATGTGATGTGACAGTATATCTAGCTATACAGCCTGTCAGAAGATATGGCTATAGTGCAATGTGTGCACGTGTATGATAGTATATAGCTGATGTGTATACTACTGCACGTGGCTAGTGTAACCTGTGTATAATGGAAATGGCTGTATCTAACCATAGGGTATAACCTATACCTTTATTGTAATGTGTGCACATGTATGTTAGCTGTTAATAGTGTGTGTGTATAGCTAGTGTGGGAGGTGACGTATGGATGTATAGCTGCAGCATTTGTACTGTGTATGAAAGGCATGTGTATACCATGTAGATCCACTGTGTATTACACATGCACTAATCTGTTTATAATGTGTAATGGTGGTGTAACACGTGACTGTATGCAGCTGAAGTGTAAGGATGTGTACTGTGTATATACGCAGTATATTTGTATCTGAAGAGTACGCACTGTAGAGGTATTGGATGTTTATAGCTAGTGTATATATTATGTTTAGTGGGTTGTAATATACAGTATAGTGTCATGTGTATGTACTGTTATAATATGAAGTTATAGATTGTGTACTCACTATCTGTAGTATTCATGCACTCACAGAAACCTGCACTGTAGGTATACAGGTCTGTGTATAGTATATGACTATGAGGGTGTGATGTGTATATGTACAGAGGATATACCACCCCTTTCTGTATGCCGCTCGCTGGCCTGGTTAGTCTATGGATGCTTCCTCTCCTATACGTTGACCTGGGTCCAGCGTCCATATCGTAGTCTGTGGCCATCAGATAGGAGCCCTGTGAACCTCCTGCTTCATAGCCTTGTAAGTTTATCACCCATTAGTAATGAGGGCTTGTAGTCAGGTTGTATCTCCTGGGACTTGTAGTGTATTCGTCTCACGCTGTGTCCCCAGCTGTCCATTTTTAGTTTCAGGTTGCAGATCGGGGAGGGTCCCCTGGCTCGCCTTCAGTTCTCTTCATTTTCCCGTTTACAACTCCCAGCATGCCCTGACATCCACACTGAGTGGTAGTTTCTCAATCCACTAGTGGACTGTGGGTGTAATGACTTAACTGGACCCAGTTATGAGTAAGATTAGTTCTTTAGGGTCATAGTTTGTTCGTGGCGATCATCTTGAATTAAAGGGGCAACTGCTAACTTGTGCTCTGAGGTCACAGGCTGCTGCAGTGCATGTTGGGTAATCCACTAGGGCTACATTGATGGTGAACTGCTTGTAGGGCCGCCTGTTTACCCAGGTCTCTGCCAAGTGTACTCTGCCCTAAATATCTCCACCTGCTTCATGCACTGAAGCGCTTATCTGGTGGTGGGACAGAGTATCCCAGCATGCCCTGGTGCATGCCTTTTTCAGGTTTATAGGTGAGTGGATCATTACTACATTCACAAGCCAGGTGTTACTGGTGGCCTTCATGATGGTGATCCAGTACCCCAGTGTGTTTGCCATGCCCATGTACACTTTTCCACATTCTGCCACCATTTCAGACTTAACAGTTTTCTCTGGAAAAACCTTCTCTGGATGTACATACAATTCTAATGAGCAGTAAGTGGCCAAATTTCCCTGCTTTGCTCTGTAACTTCTCATACTTATTTACTTTTTTAATCAGGCCTGTGGAGTTGGTATAAAATGGACAGATTCTGACCCAATAATATATTGGGTACAGTAGTTCAATGCAGTTTGTGGGAATTATTTTTTCATAATTGGGAAAATTATGAAATGTCCTATTGTCTGTCTTATTCCTGATCTAAGGGTCTAGACTTTTAGCTGAGATGAATCTGCTGCAGTTTATGTACATAAGTACTGAAGCTCCTCTACAGATAAGAGGGGGGGGGACACACAAACACACAGGGAAGGAATGCCTGCACTCATCTCAGAACTGCTGGAGTGAACAGGAAAGCAGGATAAAGAACAGGTTCTTGCTATTATGACTGATAATGCTTCAAACATAAGTACAACTAAACTGATGAACGAGACTAACGAAGGTGAACAGCAGCTAGAACACTTCAGATTCAGTATGTTGGAGATGAAGGCCACAGTCCTGTTCCCATAACGGGGGAACAAACAGATATTACTACAGAAGAACAGCAAAATGATTCTTTTCTATTAGATCTTGTTGAAGCTCCTTCACACCTTTCCTATTCATCACATGCGCTGTGTTGTGCACAAGCTGCAGCTGGCAATAAGATAGTCTGCAAGAGGGACATGCTGCAACTCTGATTAGCAAAGGGTGGAATTTGGCTATTGCTGGCAGAACCCCTAAAATTGATTCCATCTTGAAGCGATATGCTGGAAAAGGGGCAATTGTGGAATTGCAAAATTTTCCACTTGCTCTCAAAGACTTAGAGGAGTTCAATCGTTAATTCAAAGTTGCATTCCAATAAATAGAACACAATATATCTAAATAGCTTTATTGTATCATAATGATTAAAAGCCTGATATCATTTTACTACAATAAGTGTATCACTTAAACATGAGCCATGTATGAGGGATTCAGAGTTACTCTTCAATTTTCATGTACCCATCTCTGAGATGGAGGTTTGGCTTACTGACTCCACAGCCCTGTTTAATATGTAGTTGCTACTTCATTCTGCCAGGACTATCGAACATACCTTTGTGGTTCATCAACATCCTGATAGAGCTATAGGTTCTGGTATATACTGTTAATCAGCATTGTAGGTGATTGAACTTTCCTTTAGTTCACAATCAGATGGCCTGCACTCTATTATGCCTATATGCATTTAGATTTTCAGAGCAAAGATTTTGTACATTATAGTGGAGGGGGTTAAAATTTACATTTAGTAGAGGTTGTAGTCTTTAGGGTGATGCTTGTTTCCCTCCTTACTAAAAGCCTGTATTGGCTGGTCCTGACAGGGACCACTTGTCAGGTTTTGGCCCAGTGATGATCAAGTATTGCTCTTAGAGGGAGCAGAGCTACCACACAGGGTCTGAGCTTCCTTCTCCTTAGCTTTCTATTTCCTCCCATGTCTCGACTTTTTTTTCTTCTGTTTTTTTTTTTGCTTGGACTCAGTCTGGTTTGGTCTTCCTGGTGATGGCAAGATTATGAGATCTGAGGGCGGTCTTCTGGTCTGTGTCCTCACGGTGCTGGCCATGTTGATGCAGCAGCATAGTACTGTGACTGTAGCGTTTAGGCGTGGGTCAGGTCATCCGTGCATCGGCCGCTTATTCCTCTCCTATAATCCTGTTACTGACAGCCTGTGATGGTAGGGGGCACGTTCCTGGCCCGGCGGGGTTATGCTTTGTGTATGTAAAGACCTCACAGGAGTCCTAGGAATGCACAGTGGATCAGATCCCAGAGCAGTGCCCCCAAATGTGCAGCCAGGCTGACAGTGCCCTATGGTGTATGTGCAGCGTGTCAGAATAACTTGGATTGAGCTCAGTCATCCTGGATTATCTGCTGCTGGCCACCATTCACTTTTCTCTATGGGTCTGTCATATATTGGCTGCTGGCCTGAGCTCTGGGGAAGCACCAGTCTTATACTCATGTAGTATGCTGCTGTGTGGATTTGGGCTAGTGCCAATCTGGTGGTCCTCTGCTTCCAGATCACACATAAAAGGCCCTACTCTAAAATATACAGGGGTGTCATCACCATACTGGTCCAGCAGGAGGCTGGATCTACATTCATCAGTGTCTCCTACATTGCATCTGGAGTAGGTAACCTGCAACAATTGCATCATGTGCAGCAGTTGGTGACTCTTCCCTTTCCTGGACTGCTTCTCTTCCTCCATGTGGTTTTATTCTATTGCATTTCCAACATCATATATGGGACGGCCACTTCTCTGCTCTTTGCCTCAGTCATGTCTACAGCACTGGTAGGACATGCGAGATGCACATTTAAAGGCGAGTGTAGCAAGTGATGTCACATCTGCTCGAGTAACTCTTAAATGTGTTCTCTACACTGTAAATTATCTGACTATAGAACCATGGATAACTGTCTGATGGGTCCATCGCTGATTCTCAACATCTATTCCCTTCAGAGCAATGTGCTCAGGATCAATGGGGTCCAAGTGATGGTTACCTGCCATCCTATGGAGCAGTTTAAGAATATTCATATTCTGGTTTGTTAGCCTAAGTGCCGACGATGCAGAAATGCTGCAGAGTTTTTCCACGTCTCCCTGACAGGAAAAACGCATGCGGATTTTACATGCGTTTTTCCCGCCAGGTAGAAGCGTTTGTCAAGCGTTTTTTCATGCATTTCTGCATGTGGGTTAAGCGCTCCTCAAAGCGATTTTAGCATCACTTGGAAAGTGCTTGACAACTTAATCAACTATATAAATCCATGCAACTGGCATATATAGTGTGACCAAGTAATAGTTAAAAAAAAGATTAAAAATAGTAAAAACAAAAAACAACTCTCCTTCTGATGGCCCACAGTATTTTCTCCATTGCGTCCAGTCTCTTGTACAGCTTGTGGTGGTGTGAAAGGACCTGCCATGATGTCATTTAGTCATGTGACACAACTGCTGATGTCAGCTGTCACATGACTAAATGACATCATGGCAGATCCTTTTAGACCATCGCAAGCTGTACAAGAGACTGGACGCATCATACAGGAGACCAGTGGCCATCAGAAGGTGAGTATAATGTTTTTTTATTTTCAATTCTTTTTTTTAAGTCTCCTCTTCTCCAGACCTGGGTACCATCTGCACAGTGAATCGCTTACTATCCGCATGTGTACGTGTAGTCATGCAGATATTAAGCGATTCAATGGTGACAATTACACTGCGTGTCCGCAAAATGAATAAACATGCTGCATATTTTTCCACAATGATAATCCGCTTCAGAAATTCCCGCCGCATGTGCACAGCGGATTATTGTTGGGAACCATGGGGCACGTATTACCAAGTGTTTTTTCGCTGCTGAAATTCCACAGCAAAAATGCATAGTGGGCACACAGCCTTAGAAGCAGGCAAGGATTTTTTTGACCTTGCAGACAGGGCTGTGGAGTCTGTCAATTTTGGTGCAGTCGGTATAAAATGGACCGACTCCTAAAATACACTGCTCAAATAATAAAGGAAACACTCAAATAACACATCCTAGATCTGAATGAATGAAATATTCTCATTGAATACTTTTTGTACAAAGTTGAATGTGCTGACAACAAAATCACACAAAAATCATCAATGGAAATCAAATTTATTAACCAATGGAGGCCTGGATTTGGAGTCTCCCCCCAAAATTAAAGTGGAAAAACACACTACAGGCTGATCCAACTTTGATGTAATGTCCTTTAAAACAAGTCAAAATGAGTCTCAGTATTGTGTGTGGCCTCCACGTGCCTGTATGACCTCCCTCCAACGCCTGGGCATGCTCCTGATGAGGCTGAGTATTCTGTGGCCTCCACGTGCCTGTATGACCTCCCTACAACGCCTGGGCATGCTCCTGATGAGGCTGAGTATTGTGTGTGTGTGTGTGTGTGGCCTCCACGTGCCTGTATGACCTCCCTACAACGCCTGGGCATGCTCCTGATGAGGTTGCGGATGGTCTCCTGTGGGATCTCCTCCCAGACCTGGACTAAAGCATCCGCCAACTCCTGGACAGTCTGTGGTGCAACGTGACATTGGTGGATGGAGCGAGACATGATGTCCCAGATGTGCTCAATCGGATTCAGGTCTGGGGAACAGGTGGGCCAGTCTATAGCTTCAATGCCTTCATCTTGCAGGAACTGCTGACACACTCCAGCCACATGAGGTCTGGCTTTGTCTTGCATTAGGAGGGACCCAGGGCCAACCGCACCAGCATATGGTCTCACAAGGGGTCTGAGGATCTCATCTCGGTACCTAATGGCAGTCAGGCCACCTCTGGCGAGCACATGGAGGGCTGTGCAGCCCTCCAAAGAAATGCCACCCCACACCATTATTGACCCACTGCCAAACCAGTCATGCATAAGGATGTTGCAGGCAGCAGATCGCTCTCCACGGCGTCTCCAGACTCTGTCACGTCTGTCACATGTGCTCAGTGTGAACCTGCTTTCATCTGAAGAGCACAGGGTGCCAGTGGCAACTTTGCCAATCCTGGTGTTCTGTGGCAAATGCCAAGTGTCCTGCACGGTGCTGGGCTGTGACCACAACCCCCATCTGTGGACATCGGGCCCTCATACCACCCTCATGGAGTCGGTTTCTAACAGTTTGTGCAGACACGTGCACATTTGTGGCCTGCTGGAGGTCATTTTGCAGGGCTCTGGCAGTGCTCCTCCTGTTCCTCCTTGCACAAAGGCGGAGGTAGCGGTCCTGCTGCTGGGTTGTTGCCCTCCTACGGCCCCCTCCACGTCTCCTGGTGTACTGGCCTGTCTCCTGGTAGCGCCTACAGCCTCTGGACACTATGCTGACAGACGCAGCAAACCTTCTTGCCACAGCTCGCATTGATGTGCCATCCTGGATGAGCTGCACTACCTGAGCAACTTCTGTGGGTTGTAGAGTCCATCTCATGCTACCATGAGTGTGAAAGCACAACCAACATTCAAAAGTGACCAAAACATCAGCCAGAAAGCATTGGTACTGAGATGTGGTCTGTGGTCTCCACTTGCAGAACCACTCCTTTATGAGGGTGTCTTGATAATTGCCAATAATTTCCATCTATTGTCTATTTCATTTGCACAACAGCATGTGAAATTGATTGTCAATCAGTGTTGCTTCCTAAGTGGACAGTTTGATTTCACAGAAGTTTGATTTACTTGGAGTTATATTCTGTTTAAGTGTTCCTTTTATTTTTTTAGTGTATATGAATTGGGTACAGAAGTACAATGCAGGATGTGCTGTAATTTTAAGAATTTTGGAGTTATGAAAAATTCTATAAATGTCCTGGTCCTGATCTAAGGATTTAAGCTTTTAGTTGAGATGAATCTGCTGCACTTTATGTAAAAGCTCAGTTGTGCAGCTGTGGAGTTGGAGTCAGGGAATTTGAAGTGTCGGAGGTTTGGCAGAAATAATGGGTCTGCACGGGGGTCTCTCCGAGCGGCAGCTCTGTGTTGTGCCCAGCTTAGGGGCCAACTCTGGAGGACTGGGAGTGCAATGTTTAACGAGGCCTCAGACTTTTTTCACAAGTTGCCTTAGGCTGATACTACTCTGATCTGTCTGCCCCTGACAGAACGGGCTGAACCTTTTTTCAGTTCTGCTCTGTTCAGTTTTTAAGTCTTGGCTTTGTAGAGTTAAACGTGCCAAGGCAAGAAATTTTGTTGCCACTTGTACTCGGCACTTGGTCGTCTTCATAGTCCTCTCCCTCCGCGTTCAGCTGCTTGATTAAGTTCATGTGCTATGTGTATTGAGGGCGTTCATGCGCCCTAGAGTAAAAAGCATGACCCTTTGGAAAGCTTTTTTTTTTTGCATACTTGGCACTTAAACTATGTTCACACATGTTTTTCAGCATTCTTTTTTGCTGCAAATTTTAACACCTTTCTGACCTGGTCAGTAATAGTGCGCACCAGGTCGGAAAGACAGGTTCAGCGGGGGTTTCGGCGGTGAGCCCACACTGAATCGGGCACATGTTAGCTGATTATTACAGCTGACATGTGCCTGCTACCGCTGTGAGTGGGATCGCGATCCACCCATGGCTGTTAGCATGTTAAATGCCGCTGTCAATCTGACAGCGGCATTTAACTCACACTTCCTAGAAGCGCATCCTAGGCCCTGCCCATCGGTGACCCATCACATGATCGCGGGTCACCAATGGGTAGGCATGACAACCCAGGGTCTGCAGCAGCCCCATATGGTTGTCATGTCTCAATTGCTATGAGCGCCACCCAGTGGTCTGCTCATACCACATGAGCATTTCTGCTGTATACAGGCGATCTGCTCAACGCCTGTATGCAGTAGAAGAAATCAGCAATCCTATGGATACTATTAAAGCATGCATAAAGTGTAAAAAAAAAAAAAAAAAAAAAAAAAAAAATTTAAAATATTTAAAAAAAGTTTAAATCACCCCCCTTTAACCCCATTCAAAATAAAATAATTAAAAAGATCACATTTTTGGTACTGTTGCGTTCTGGCTCTGCAAAGAAGTGGAGCTAAAAATGAAAACGCAGAAAAACCCAAGGTCGTTAAGGGGTAAATTCATATTTCAAGCTGCAATTTGCAGTACCAGCAAAGTCTGAGAAACCAGAATTCTCTGTTCACTCCTTGCTTTTTTTTTTTTGCGTACTTTGTGCCTTGGTTGGTTCTTGCTAAAATAAATCATGTCACTTTTTTTCAGCATTTTTTAATGAAAATACAGCAAAATTTGCATCAGCGTTTCTTCAGTGCAAAATAGTTCTTTTTTTTTTTTTCTTTTTTTTTTCTCCACAGAACTTTATGTACCAGCATAAATAGAAAGGACAGTGAAAAAACACATTAAAACCTGCATTTTTGACACAGCTGATTTCCTGCCAGAGATCAGTTTTGCTGCAGATTTCTTACTTAAAAAAAAAAAAAAACCCAGCATGTGTGAACATAGCCTTAATTTGTGCCCCACACTGTAATTTATGAAGGGCTTGCAGGAGGTTGTTGCTCAAAATGTTCTGCTTGGTCTTTAGTGGAGTGTTTGAGCTTTGCTCTCCTGGGTGTCATCCGGTGGTGTCTTCACATCAAGTGCAGGCCCGAGGGCTGTTTGTCTCGCTTAGTGCTGCTTGCCAGGTAGCGAAGAGCAGCTGAAGGGGTTGGCACTCGCCCGAGCTGCCATATTACCAGATTATAAAATGTACACCACCTGCATATACATCTTGTGGCACTGGCTATGACTACCCAGGAGATGGCACGAGTCCATTATCGGTTTACCTGTGCACAATTCAGGACGCCTGCTTTTACATGTAGGCCTTGCTGCACAGGAACATTACTTGTACTAGTCAGCACAGAAACCTTTCTTCAGTCCATCTGATTGCTGAAGGTATGTACAGATCTTGCTAGCTCAACAATTCTCCCCATACGCTTTGCATTGTTGGCAGCCCATCCTCGGTTTATGTAGGGCATGTGCTGGCGACATGGGTGAGGTTTATGGCCACATGACACACTGCTGTTTGCCGGTCATTTTTACACTGGCTATAGTCGGGAGCGAGCCGTCATACTGTATGTAATGAGTCAGGCTGGGGTGTGACAGACAACTATAACAATTGGGTTTACACCCAGCGCAGATCTACCCACATAATTGCATCCCAGTGATAATGTGGCATTTATTTTCATGTGAGTTACTGTGACGGCTCGCTGGCATCACCCAGGACCTGTCACTCTTGATTTAACCAATGACCATCATAAAAGACTCAGTCATACCCCATGTACTGCAGGACCCCTCAGTACCGTCCGCACCTTCCCGGTGACAGCTGCACGACGCTGCCTGCAGTCAGATGGTGCGAGCGTGTGAATCCCTGCGGGGGAACGTGGTTATAGGAAGTGGATGATGGGCGTCTGTGGCCTTGCTTTGCCCTGGTAGCTGGAGCCTGTATTTATAGCCTAGGTGGATCTATAAATGTGCTCGCACCCCTCCGTACGGCAGGATTACTGCAGCCAGTCTATTAATGTCGGCTCTGGTGACGGAGCCGTGGCGCGCAGATCTGTGCAGCAGCCAGCGTGACTCCGCACTACGGCCTGTCACCTGCTGGGCCTGCAAGGACGCCGGGGCTCGTACAACAAGGGGGGGGAAGCATGGCGTAATGCCAGCAGATCGTCCCTTCCTGTGTATTAAAATGTAGCCCTGTGGGTGGCTAGCAGCACATGTGGCCTCAGTGACATGCGCCCACGTGCCTCTCACAATTGGCTTTGTGTTCTGCTGGCCTTTGTGCCACTTACTATGTCTTTATATTCAAGATCCTGTGCTGCGTTAGTCGTCTTTTGTATTCTTAGACGTCTGAGCATTGTTAGTACTAACACTTGGTATTTCCTTCCAGATTGACGAAGTCCCTGAACCCACAGCGAAGTCAGCCAATAAGTACCAAGTCTTCTTTTATGGGACTCATGAAACGTGAGTATTGGAGGGTGAAGGGGTGGTGCAGCGATGAGGCCCCCCCCTGTCTTCAGGTATTAATGGTGAATGCCTTCTCTAATCAGAGCCCACCTGGGTCCTAAAGACATCTTTCCCTACGAAGAGACCAAGGAGAAGTTTGGGAAAGCCAACAAGAGGAAAGGCTTCAGTGACGGACTGTGGGAAATCGAGCATAATCCCACCGTTCAAGCATCAGATTTTCAGGTTTGCTTCCCCACATGCTTTGCGTAAATTGGTCAAATGTGTTTATCAAGTTTTATTAATGCCATACATTCATGTTAATTTTTCCCCAGCCTTCCCGGAAGAGGGGGTCAAAAGCCGCAGGCCGTGGTGGTGATAAGGATGGAGAGAAGGTAGAGCTCAAATTCTTGGGGGGGGGGGGGGGGTGGGGATGTGCAATTCTACTTTTAGTTTGTCCAGTAGACGAACTGCTTAGATTCCACAGTTGCTATTGAATGCAGTGTCTGTGGGGGTTTAACACAATCAGCCATGTATAGACTGGCAGGGCGTATAAACTGCTCAGGAGCTAAGGGCTTATAGGGACCCTGTCATGTACAAAACCATTGACCTGCACATGTGGGGGGTTATAGCCTTGTAAAGCGGTGCGGAGGCTGCACTGAAAGCCCTCCAGGAGGAAATATTGTGCCTCCCAGCTGCCTCTGACAGTCGCCATACATGACAAGGTTGGCTGTTATGCAGCAATTCTCCACAGGAGGGCAGCACTGTATCTTACCTTTTCCTGTTTCTATTAGGCGACACCAAAGAAAAGCTCAGAAGCTGACGCCGAGGAAGAGGAGGAGGAGGATGATGAGGAAGAAAAGCCCGAAGGGGACGGAGAGAAAAAGGGCAATGATGGCAGCAGCGACGAGGAGGGGAAGTTGGTGATTGATGAGCAATCCAAGGAGAAAGGCGAAAAGGCTGCTGCCAAGAGGAAAGCAGAGGATGCTGCCGAGGTGTGTTATAAGAGCTCATTCATGGAGGGGTTAAAATGCATCTCATACATTGCAGAAAGAAGCTGTGGCTTATGACAAGGGTTAAATCCTTGTAATCTGGTATAGTACAGGCTCAGGACATGATGCAGAATAACACATCTGACTTTACCCCCTCAGAGCTCTCCCAAAAGATCGAAGGCAGATGAAGAGCAGGACGACAAGTCTGATAACAAGGAACCTGCGAAAAAAGAGGCCAAGCAGACGCCGGAGGCGAGAAAAGACGACAACAGCGAACCTGCTGCATCGGAGGATCTAAAGGTGGAGGAAAAGGCAGAAGAGAAATCAGTCATAGAAGAAACCAGTAACAAAGAGACCAGGTGAGGAACACCCCTGGATCTGACATCATAAGGGTCTTCTGGCCTAATTCAGTATTAAATCAGTGGTGGTCCTACAGCAGCTCCACCAAGAACTGTGGCTCTGCTGCTGTACATCTGTAGGAGCTGAGCTCTCAGCGGTGTGCACTGGAAAGCCTCTGGTTGTCTGCAGCGGTCACATTCTATCAAGGATGGAATGACTGCTGCAATCAGTCGGTGGCCCCCCAGAGGATGGGAGGAGATCTAAGCAACAATGTGAAGGCCTGGTAGGCCAATATAATGTATATGCACCCCCTGGTAGCCATGTGACCGCTGCAGCTGATCACCTTACAACTCTGCATATTATATGGGATGGGTCTTGTAGAAAGCGACATGTTATAATTATGGTATCTAAAAAATTTTGTTTTTCAGCTAAAATGAGTTTCCCTTTCCTGACTGGGCAGAACCCTGATTACCTTTTCCTATACAGGGGAGACGTGGGGGCTTTAAAAAATAAATAAATACTTCGTAAAGACAAACCTGAATTAAACATCTTCAACGTCCATCTGCAACACAATCATGAAAATATCATCGATTTTAATCCACATATTCGAGGAGGAATTGTAGGATGGAGCATCATCGGACATGTTAGGCCGTACATCAGTCATATGGCGGGAGACTCGTCCGCCATCACTTCTGCCGAGCCTCATCTAACCTTTTATATCATGGCTTGTATTGTGCTGTTTTTTTTTTTTTTTAACCCTTTCAACTTTACTGTTCGCAAGTTATCAAGTGGCTGGGGGAATCGTCAAACATCTTACAATATATACTTGATGTGTTCTCTCCTGTTTTGAAATATCAGATTTGTCTTTTAAAGGGATCGGACTGTTCTGAGCTTTAGGATATCGGGTCGGCAGGGGGTCTGAATCTTGGCGCCCCAGTCAGCAGCACTCTGCTCCTTAAATTCAGCTGTTGGCGCTGGTCTTGTAGAGCCCCTTCACAATCTCTTACCCATGGTAGCTGTGTCAGCCTCATGAATCAGAAGGCCAATACAGCTGCCATTTCTACACCACCTTCCCCACAATGGGCTATATTGGGTTGTTTTCTTTTTTGGGCCCTCACTTTAACTGGCTGCACCAAAGATGTATTGCCCTTTCAACACTAGCTTGTAAAATGCTTCTGATAACTCTGATATCGTTTATATACAAGTTGGACCATGCCACTATTGTAGACAACCCCTCCCTTGCAATTTTCCAATTAGAGCCTATATATTGGCACTGTTTCAAAACTACAAGTCCCACCATGCCTTGGGTGTTAATGTTTGCAGCAGCTGCAGGTTGGCAATCCCCTCTATGGGAGATGCTGCTGGGCCTTTACCCACTTCTGCTGGTCCCACAGTAAAGGAGAAGCTTGTACCTATAATGTGCGGTTTATAGAGTTAAAACTGGATATTTCTCCTTTTTTATTTTTTTCTGCTTTAATTTGCTTTAGATCAGCTTGTATAATCACTTCCAGCTTCAGCAAAACTGAGGGCAGAAAAAAAAAGTTAAAATGTGCATTTATCATGTGTAATATAATAAACCCTGTGTAGCCCATGCCCTCCCCGCAGGTCACGGTTTACTCCAGTAGTGGCTGATCTGTGGCCTTGTACACCAGGGCCTTATTGCCTCTACGGCTGATTACTGCTTTATAATCCTAGTTTGCTCAATAATGAATGTTTGCTGCAAGGAAATCTCTGGGAGATGAGGTTAAACGATCCAGCGACGCTCCCCCCTATGTGAGAAGATGGCTGCCATCACACCATGTAGCCCCCATTACTGCTGCCTGTTTATCATATATATTTTTTTTCTTTATTTGCATCGGGGCATTTGTTGCCTTATTCTGCAGTCTGCTTGGTGGGAGATTTACATATCTGGGTTTTTTTTACAGCAATAATGATTTTATGGGTTAAAAGTTCAGATCTGTGGTATGGACACTCAGGGGGGCTGTAGGCTGCTCCCTGCCAGCGTCGGGTGGTCGCCCGCTCCTTCCTATAATCGGCAATGTCTTTATCATGTCGTCAGGGTTGCAGATGGCCCAACTCTCATCATGGAATTTAAAGTTAATTTTTTTAACTATTTTTAATAAAATTTAAAATTTGCAAAAAAAAATATATATATATATATATATATATACATTTCCAAATTACAACTTACCCAGAAGAGTGGTTTCTAGCTGGTTTTATATAGTTTTGTATTTCCTCCTCTCCCCCCTCTTGCCCATGTCAGCGCCCTGTCCCCGCTCATCTTGCTATGTGATGTATAATCATTTGTACCATATGCAGAGAACGATTCCCCTCTTTTATTTTTTATTTCCTGGTTTTGCGGTTGTGATGAAAGCGATGGTTTGCGATTTTTAGCTTTTGGTATAGTTCTGTAGACTGCACATCTTTTGGACAAACAGATTATTATTAAAATAATAAAAGGAAAAAAAAAATAAAAATCTGTGGGGTCATTACTTGTGGAATTCTTGTGAGACAAACACCAAAAGGTAAAAAACCCAACAGTGGATCAGTCATCCAAAACGGGTCTGACGAGCTCTACCCTCCACCCAGCCAAGACTAGAAAGCCCACAGCAAATGGATTTCTCTAGACCCCCAACAAATTTAGGATACTCCTCATTTTTCCATCCAAGACAATCTCTCAACTGATTCTGCCCATCCATGACTGATTCGCTGCCTCTTACCCATCCAAGACTTTCCCACCTACCTAAAATTAGTTTCCTGTCCCCTCTTCAACACATCCATGACCAATTTCTCATCTCGATCCTGACTCGCCCTGTGCAAAAAAATGGGTAACAAAGGCCACAGCAACACTATTGCTTCTCTTTAGTCTAAGTAATTACACACCATAGCACTGAGATGTCATAATGACATGGGTTTATGCTATGCTGGTGAAAGGAGACTTGTAGGCCATGCATGCCCATTTTGGGAAACTTAGACGCTGCCTCTTCAGAGTGGAATTGGACTTGATTGCTGACATGTTTGCCCCTACTGTGTAAAGCAAGAGATTGTATTTGGCTAAAAGATCTTGAATTTGGTGTTTTAGACTCTTCATGACCTTTGATGTACCCATACACTATGGTCAGTGGTATTCCTGACCATTTTTTCCCAATAACTCCCCATGACGCCACCACGGGAGGAGGTCACCCCACCTTAAGCCTGTGTGCCCACAATGCGTTTTTAAGCGTTTCCGCAGAGACAAACTCTTAAACGTGAGGTAGAAGGCCTGTCATGTTCCCCAATGATCTGCATGTGCTGTGCACATGCTGTGGAAATTTCCACTGCGGGTTATTTTCGTTGCCATTGACTTGCATTGAATCACTTGGATTCTGCATCTGTACATGCAGAATCCATGCGTTTCAATGTGCGGATGGTACCCGGGTGTGGAGGACAGGAGACTCTCCTCTGGACCCGGGTACCAGAGAACCTGTGAAACAAAGAATATAATAAATATTATATTTACCTTCTGATGGCCCCAGGTGTGCTTGTCCTCCCTTGCTGGCAAATCACGGTGGACTGAAGGGCCTGCACTGATAGTCCATGTGACAGCAGGTCCTTCAGTGTAGTGTACCGCGAGCTGCCAGCAAGACTGCGGGGGCCATCAGAAGGTAAGTACAGATTTTTTTTTTATTTTTTACCATTCTTTAAGGTCACAGTATATAAATCCATGCCATTTGCATGGATTTATAGTGTGACCAAGTTGACAAGCACTTTCCAAGTGATGCTGAAAGCACTTGTCAACCCGCATGCAGAAATTCATATGAATAACACTTCACATCCACATGTCCCTGGTAGGAAAAAATGCATTACAATCCACATGCGTTTTTCCTGCCAGGGAGATGCAGAAACGCTCAGGAAAAATCCGGAGCATTTCTGCATCGTGGGCACATAACATAATAGGAACAGGAAACAGAGGTCAAATAGCCCCTCCCTCCAGTGTTTTTCCTGTCCCTATTGGGATCAAGAGGTCATCCTGGGGTGCTCTGTGCCAGTAGCAAGCACCCAACCATACCTTTTAAGCCAGGCAGCTGGACCGAGTGCCCTTTTCCGCTCCTCCCTTTATAGCTGCTCCTGTCTCCTCTAGGACTCAAGACTCCCCACTGGGTCCGTGCCTACAGGTAAGGTCCGGTGGGTGCCAGTATGGAGGCCTCCTCTAGCTCTCCAGATCATTTCCTCCACCTTCAGGACTGCCTCCGAAACGGCGCAGACAGCATGTCCGGCCTCCATTATGAAAGTGATGCGGAACACTGGACGACTTCACTTCCAGTCTGTGTTCCACCCTGGAATGCAAGGAACAGCTAGAGGCCGGGAGGTGACGGCTGCAGAAATAAGGTCCCTTACGTCACTTCCGGTCTGCGTTCAATAGCGGAACGCATGTAATAAGAATAGACTGGAAAATTTTAAAAAGATGGTGGATAATCACCACAGGTGATGATTGCAGGTACACCCTGCCTATCTTCATTAAACAAAAAATCTGTGCCAAAAATATGCATAAAGGATTAGGGAAGAACAGCCGTCTCTCATAGACAAAATTAGTCCGCCAGGAAGTTCAATCCTCCATGGCCTCTTTCCCTAGCCACCTCCAAGATCTAAGAGGAAGATTTCCCTGGAAGAGAGAAAAGATTCAGATTCCCAAGACAAGATGTCTCTTTTGAGAAGACCTCCTAGAGGAATGTGAATTTAGCCCAACAGAAAAGAAGAAAGACGTAGTTACCTACCGGTAACGGGATTTCTCAGAGCCCATGACGGCACCACGGAGAGGGGATCCGCCCTTCAAGGACTGGAAACCTACAGATAAAAGGGCGGTGCCTCCGTCCCGCATCAGTTTACAGAGCATGAGAGGACCACCAGGTTAGTAACATGAAATTTTACAATTTAAGACCTCATCAGACACACTACGTGGCTACAACAAGTAACTAATAAGTGTGCGCACCCACACGTGACGGGAGGGAATGTACGGGTGCCGTCATGGGCTCTGAGAAATCCCATTACTGGTAAGTACGTCTTTCTCCTTCCCCCATGACGGCACCACGGAGAGAATTACAGAGAAGTGACTCATTAGGGGGGGACCACAGCTTCCAGAACCCTTCTCCCGAAAGTAAGGTCCGAAGAAGAGGTTAAGTTTACCCGGTAGTGATTAAAGAAGGTAGAGGGGGAAGACCAGGTTGCCGCTCTACATATCTGCTCTATCATAGCACCGGCCTTGATAACCTCCTCAGCCATGGAAACCATACCCTCTTTGGCCAAAAGGGGGTTATCAAGATTACCCTCGCTTCCTCTTCTCTGATTTTCCTCAGAACAGCTGGAATCAGAG
The DNA here is from genome assembly GCF_046119375.1 of Phyllobates terribilis. Taxonomy (NCBI): domain Eukaryota; kingdom Metazoa; phylum Chordata; class Amphibia; order Anura; family Dendrobatidae; genus Phyllobates; species Phyllobates terribilis. Next base: position 154,180,731 of record NW_027362767.1, read on the forward strand.
CGTTCGGAGGAAAAGCGAAAGCTAGAGGGTAATTCCATGGGATCATGAAGGCATCCACGTCTACGGGGTTCCCTATGGGATCTAGGGAGCAAAAAGAGCGTGATTTTTTGTTCTGATTGTTGGCGAACAGATCTATGGAGGGCCAGCCCCACCTTTGTACAATCTGCCGAAAAACTGCCTGACTTAATTCCCACTCGCCCTGCTTCAGCTGTGTCCGACTCAGAAAGTCTGCGGTGCGATTTTCTATCCCTTTTATGTGTAGAGCGGATAGAGATTGTAAGTTCTCCTTGGCTAAGCGAAAGATGACCTCTGTCGTCTGCATTAGGGAATGGGACCATGTACCCCCCTGGTGGTTCAGGTTTTCCACTACTACTCGGTTGTCTGAAAAGACCCTCACGTGATGTCCTTGTAGTGCATGCATGAATTCCCGGAGTGCCCGCTCTACTGCTAGGAGCTCCTTCATGTTTGAGGACATTAGTTTTAGGCGTTCTGTCCAGACCCCCTGAGCTACCAGGTTGTTAAGGTGAGCCCCCCAGCCCCCGGAACTTGCATCTGTGGTCAAGATTTGCGGTGTTGGGATTGTCCAAGGAATCCCCCGGGCTAGATTGTCTATGTTCTCCCACCACTCTAAGGAAAGTGTGGTTTTTGCAGATAGCTTTAACAGCCCTTCTAAACGCCCTTTTAGGGCTTTTTCTGCCTCTAGGATTTCCCACTGAAGGGTTCTGGTATGTATTTGAGCCCATTGGACGGCCAGAAAGCATGCTGTCAGGGAACCTAGAAGGGACATGGCTTTCTGAAGGGACATAGACGGTTGGGACTTTGCCCGTGATATCTGGCCTAAGATTTTTTGAATTTTCCCTTCGAGGAGACGACACTCCTGACCATTTGAATCCAGCACGATGCCTAGATATTCCTGTATTTGGCATGGTTCTGTTTTGGACTTTTCCAGATTCAAAAGCCATCCTAAGCGTGTCAAGGAATCCATGACCTATTTTAGATGGTATTTTCAGTCTAGGAAGGAGCTGCCTATTATCAGGAAGTCGTCTAGGTATGGGACGACCAGGGTGTTCTGTTCCCTTAGATGAGCCATCACCTCTGCAACAACTTTGGTGAAGACCCTTGGGGCTATGGCGATGCCGAATGGAAGGGCTGTATATTGGTAGTGTTTGACCACTCCACCCATAGGAACTGCTACCCTGAGGGACTTCCAGTAGTCTTTGTGTATCGGGACGTGATAATAAGCGTCTTTTAAGTCCAGGACGGCCATGAAACAACCGGGAAACAGCATTTTTACTGAAGATTTTATTGTTTCCATTTTGAAGGCTTCCACCTTCAACAGTTTGTTCAGTTTTTTCAGATTCACAATCGTCCTGTATGTCCCATCTGTTTTTTTTCTCAGGAATAATGGAGAATAGAAGCCCATGCCTTTCTCCCCCGCCTCCCTGGGACCTCCTGAAGGACAGTCTTCCCTACCAGTCCCTGGATTTCCTGCTCCAAGGCCAGTTGCTCCTCGTTTGAAGACCTTTCGGGGGTTATAACAAAGTTTTGCTGAGGGAATTTGAGGAACTGGAGTTTCAGGCCCAATTGTATTAGGCTCAGAATCCATGGGCTGTTGGATATTAGCTCCCAGGCCGGAAGAAAACTTGATAACCTTCCCCCCCACCCGGGGCAAATCTTCATTGGGGGGAGGCTTTCTGTTATCACTGGAGGGCTTGTTAAATAGGAATCCCTTGGTCTTCCTTCTCCTGACTTCCCACCTATCCTGTTCTTTAGGGGGCTTTCTACGTATAAACCTTCTACTCCGAAAAGGTTTCCTGTAAGTAGTGTTAGACAGGATAGGAAACCGCTTCTTATTGTCCCCTGCCTTATCCAAGATGTCGTCAAGGGCAGGCCCAAATAGAAACTCTCCCTCACAGGGGATGGAGCACAACCTAGATTTAGTATGCAGATCCCCGGGCCAACATTTGAGCCAGAGGGCTCGTCTAGCCGCGTTAGCAAGCCCTGCTGCTCTAGCACCTAACCTGACTGAGTCCGCCGAGGCGTCAGCCAGGAAGGCCGCTGCCCCTTTCATTATCGGGATAGATTCATGGATTGTGTCTCGATGTTTTTTTTGCCTCAGTTGTGATTCAAGCTGATCCAGCCAGACCATTAGTGACCTGGCTGTACACGTGGCCGCTACCGCAGGTTTTAACCCCCAGCGGCTTCCCAGGAACCCTTTAGGAAGGTGTCTGCCTTTTTATCCATGGGGTCTTTTAAGACGCCCATGTCCTCAAATGGAAGGGAGTATTTCTTGGAGGCTTTGGCTATGGCGACATCCAGTTTTGGTGCTTTCTCCCAAAAGGAACAGGCCGGGTCCTCAAACAGGTACTTTCGTTTAGGGGAAAGAAAGCCCTTCCTCTCCGGTCTTTTCCACTCTTTCTTAATCAGCGAGTGAACATGTTCGTTGAGTGGAAAAGATCTCTTCTTTTTTTGTTCTAGACCACTGAACATCACGTCTTGTATGGATTTTTTGGGCCGGGGATCTGTTAATCCCATGGTAGACCTGACAGCCTTGAGGAGGCTATCTGTTTCCTCGATAGGGAAACAGCTCCATCCCCCTCTATCTGTAGACGAGGAAGAGGTGGAAGTGTCCGAATCTCCGCCATCCTCAGAACTGCTAGACCTGGACTAGGGGGATATGTTTTTAGTTTTCCTTAACCTTTTGCCCCCCCTGAAAAGATTTAATGGTGTTTTCGACCTGCGATTTAATTAGGTCTCTAAGTTCAGAGGCAAATCTCGGGGTTCCCTCGCATATAGTCTGCTCAATGCAGGAGCTGCAGAGTCTCTTATCCCAAGTAGTGGCCAAGGTTTCAGTGCATAGTGCACAAGTCCTATTTTTTGTTTTCCCTGTACTCTTTTTTCCCTATAGGAGACAAAAGAGAGAGAGAGCAAGGGCCCCTAGTTACAAAGTGGACTTTCACGAAGCTCACTTACCAACCAGACGGAAGAGCGGGTACCGGTTCAGGAGGTGAAGCCATCATTGTAGACGGAGTCCTCCTGGAAGATGCTGAGGTGGGGTCCTTGTTGCGCTGCGACGATCTGCCGGAGCTCCCGCTTCCACTGTTCCGGTCCTGGTGCCCCGTCTCTTCCGGCCTCTTCTTTCGTTGGGTCGGCGGTGGTGGTGGCGACGACTAAGAATGTAGCTCTTGCTCCTCAGGTAGCTCCTGGTCACTCATATTATATATATATATATATATATATATATATATATATATATATATTTTTTTTTTTTTCCCACAGCGTGCCAGAGCTCTGATGAACAACTACTGGCGTCCTTCGCTGTCTTTTAAGGCACTCCCATAGTGCCTGTAGTGACCCGACGCCCCCTCGTCCCCCGCACCTGCAGGAGGACGACCGCGCCTGCGCAGACTGGCTACCCAGTCATGCATTGCGGCGTTGAGTCATCCAGGGGCGCGCGTGGGGGGGGGGGGGTGGTGGAGACGACGCACGCCTGCGCAAACTGGCTACCCAGTCATGCATTGCGGCGCCGCCTCGCGCGCACGCGCGGCAGACCCGGGAGCTCAAATGCACACCGCCGGGCCGCGCTCTCACCTCCGCAACCAGGGGGGGTCCAGCACAGTCCTCGATGGCCCTGTCCTCTTCGTCTGGACCCCCCTCCGCACACCCTAAGGGTCCACTGACCTCAGGGGTGGCGCATCAGGACACCCCACCAGCCGAGGCAGGCGACTCCCGCTGCCTGGATCGGACTGGCCGGGCCTGGCATCCCACGACGTCCATCTTCTGGCACCCCGCAGGTATGCCTCCTCCGGACTGTAGGATCCCATCAAGGACAGGAAACCAACTGATGCGGGAGAGAGGCACCGCACTTTTATCTGTAGGTTTCCTGTCCTTGAAGGGCGGATCCCCTCTCCGTGGTGCCATCATGGGGGAAGGAGAAATATTATTTCTCTTCTGAATTTATGGACTAACTCCTCACGGCAGTAAGGAGAACGATGGAGGAAGAAAAAAAACAAATAGTCCAGGAAGAGATGTTTGGTGGTCTTCGTTCAAAGAAAAAGATGGTCTTTCCTGTACATAGAAACATTTAGGATTTAATCTTAGAGAAATGGGAAAATCTGGAGAAACTGCTGAACATACCCACTGAATTAAAAGACCAATTCCTGGTGGCTGAAGAAACTTCAAAATGTTGGGCCGAGATACCCAAGGTTGATATCCAGGTGGCAAGAGTCGCCAAAAAGACAACACTACCATTTGTAGATTCCTCGCAGCTGAAGGACCCTCTGGACTGTAAGATGGACAGCCTTCTTTAAAAATCCTGGGAAACATCAGCGGCCCTCCTGAAGACAATTGTTTCTACGTGTGTAGCACGATTTGTCGAGATGGCTTAATCAACTTGAGGAGCATCTAACCATGGGTACACCCAGAGAGGATATACTGGCTTCCCTAACTATACTGCAGAAAGCCACGGATTTTCTTGCAGATGCTTCAGCAGAATCCGTGAGCGTAACAGCTAGATCAGCAGTCCTGTCAAATTCCACAAGACGGGCACGTTTTGGTTGAAATCTTGGAGTGGTGATGTAGCCTCCAAAATAAAACCCTACTGTATTACCTTTCGGGGAGAATATACACTGCTCAAAAAAATAAAGGGAACACTTAAACAACAGAATATAACTCCAAGTAAATCAAACTTCTGTGAAATCAAACTGTCCACTTAGGAAGCAACACTGATTGACAATCAATTTCACATGCTGTTGTGCAAATGGAATAGACAATAGATGGAAATTATTGGCAATTATCAAGACACCCTCAATAAAGGAGTGGTTCTGCAGGTGGGGACCACAGACCACATCTCAGTACCAATGCTTTCTGGCTGATGTTTTGGTCACTTTTGAATGTTGGTTGTGCTTTCACACTCGTGGTAGCATGAGACGGACTCTACAACCCACAGAAGTTGCTCAGGTAGTGCAGCACATCCAGGATGGCACATCAATGCGAGCTGTGGCAAGAAGGTTTGCTGTGTCTGTCAGCGTAGTGGCCAGAGGCTGGAGGTGCTACCAGGAGACAGGCCAGTATACCAGGACACGTGGAGGGGGCCGTAGGAGGGCAACAACCCAGCAGCAGGACCGCTACCTCCGCCTTTGTGCAAGGAGGAACAGGAGGAGCACTGCCAGAGCCCTGCAAAATGCCCTCCAGCAGGCCACAAATGTGCATGTGTCTGCACAAACAGTTAGAAACCGACTCCATGAGGGCCCGACGTCCACAGATGGGGGTTATGCTAACAGCCCAACACTGTGCAGGAAACTTGGCATTTGCCACAGAACATCAGGGGATTGGCAAAGTCGCCACTGGCGCCCTGTGCTCTTCACAGATGAAAGCAGGTTCACGCTGAGCACATGTGACAGACGTGACAGAGTCTGGAGATGCCGTGGAGAGTGATCTGTCTGCAACATCCTTCAGCATGACCGGTTTGGCAGTGGGTCAGTAATGGTGTGGGGTGGCATTTCTTTGGAGAGCCGCACAGCCCTCCATGTGCTCACCAGAGGTAGCCTGACTGCCATTAGGTACCGAGATGAGATCCTCAGACCCCTTTTGAGACCATATGGTGGTGCGGTTGGCCCTGGGTTCCTCCTAATGCAGGACAATGCCAGACCTCATGTGGCTGGAGTGTGTCAGCAGTTCCTGCAAGATGAAGGCATTGAAGCTATGGACTGGCCGCCCGTTCCCCAGACCTGAATCCGATTGAGCACATCTGGGACATCATTTACCATTGGTAAATCCTCAAAAGTCAGATCTGATTCCTGCTACAGAAAAAACGCTCCAGGGCGTTCTGTTAACCCATTCATGACCAGATCATTTTCCGTTTTTGAGTTTTCGTTTTTTTTGCTCCCCTTCTTCCTACAGACATAGCCTTTTTATTTTTCGGTCAAAAAATCAGCAGGATTGTGCTTAGTAAACCACATACCATATTGCTGCAGGTAAATATCTTTTTTCTGTCACCCATGACGGCCCAACGAGAGAGGGGATCCGCCCTTCAAGGACAAGAAACCTTCAAGATAAAAAGGGCGGCGCCTCTCTCCGCATCAGTGGTTTCTTGTCCTTGATGGGGGACCTTCCTTCTCATCGGCGGCGACAGCAGCAAGTAATCTTACCTGGGCCGGTCAGTGCTGGCTGGACACAGTCTCTGCTGCGGCCAGTCCCGTGGTTCCTGGAAGCCCCGCGGGGGGCGCCGACATGTGGTCTCCCCGCGTGCGGGCGGGGGTTTGCGGCATCTACACAGCATGGTAGCCGGCAAACCCCGCATCCTGGAAGTGACGTCACAGGGCGCGACCGGACGTGACGAAACCGGAAGTCGCGCCCCGATGACGCGTGCTGAGACCTCTGACCCCCTGATGTAATTTTCGGGGGAGGTACCGGAAGCTGCGGGGACGCCGGCCGGTGATCTCCCTGGCACAATAAGGGTACTTAAGGGTAGATCACCGGCCAGGCAGGGGCGCAGTGCAAATGGCCTCACAGCAGCCCTCCCCACCGCATCAACAGCAAGAGCAGCAGTCCATGCTGCGGCAGCCTCGGCGCTACAAGCGCACCCAGGAGCAGCGTCCACAGCAGAGCAAGAACAGTGGGCGTTCTGGGACTCGCAGCACCAGGGATTCAAGATACAGCCGGCATAGCTCCTGCAGGATCGATGATTCCACGGTCTCCCGTGGAGAAGTATCGGATACCGTCCTGCCTCTCGTTCCGGTACCCTGTTTTTATCTACTGGGTGGTGAGTGAGCTACGTGAAAGTAGACATATTAATGTAGACTTTTTTCTGTTTGTCTCTCTCTCTCTCTCTCTCTCTCCCTCCCTCCCATATATGGTCAGGATGTCCCTAAAAAATATACGGAGAAATCCAAGTACAGAGTATGTGCCCTGTGTGAACGGGGTCTGACTAAAGACTGGCCCAAAAGATTATGCCAGCCATGTATTGAGGAAACAATTTCGGAGGGAACCCCGGATTTTTCTTCAAATCTAAAAACCCTTATTAGGTCTGAGATGGAAAAATCATTTAGGTCGTTTTCCCAAGCATCCCTGGCCCATAGGGCAAAACCCCCACCCACCCTTTCAGACTCTGAATCCGACGAAGGAATGCTGGATGACTCCACTGACTCTTCCTCTTCGGATAGCGAGGCAGGCACAGGTCATTGCTTTCACCTGGAAAGTGTGGATACCTTAGTAAAAGCCGTCAGGTCCACAATGGGGTTAGTTGACCAGAAATCAAAGAAATCGGTACAGGATATTATGTTCGGCACCTTGGATCGGAAAAAACATAGAGTTTTCCCGATTAATGATAAGGTGCAGGGACTTATCAAGAAGGAGTGGGATAGGCCGGGGAAAAAGGGTCCCCTTCCATCCTCCTTCAAAAGGAAATATCCCTTTAGTGAGGAAGATACCGCTTCCTGGAATAAAGCCCCAAAGCTTCTAGAAAATCTTCTCTCCCTTTTTAGGATACAGGGATGCTGAAGGACCCACTGGACCGAAAGGTAGATACCTTCCTTAAGGGTACTTGGGAGTCATCGGCAGGGGCATTGAAACCAGCCATAGCAGCAACCTGTACCGCAAGATCCCTTATGATTTGGTTGGACAGGTTAGAAGACCAGGTTAAGAACAACGAGTCACAGGACTCCATTCTGGCCTCTCTACCTGTATTGAAAGGAGCAGCGGCCTTCTTATCGGACGCCTCTGCGGATTCGGCCAGATTAGCAGCAAGATCTGCGGCCCTGTCTAATGCCGGCCGTAGAGCAGTCTGGTTGATATGTTGCCCGGGGGACATACAAACGAAAGGAAAGCTATGTTCTCTTCCGTGTGAGTGAGATTTTCTTTTCTTTGCCTCTCTTGACACAATTCTGGAGAAAGCAGGTGACAACAAAAAAGGATTTCCTAAATCTTCCTTCTCAACCTTTAAGCAGTCCTTTCTGAGGAAGAAATTTGGCTTCAGAAGGACGTCCACAGAACAATCTAGATGGGAGGATCGTTCCAGGAAAGGGTTTTTGTTCGGCGGGCCCTCCCAGGATAGTCGCAAACCGCCAAAATGACACTCTATCCCAGGTGGGAGGGAGGCTCTCTCTCTTCCTTCCAGCCTGGGAAAGGATCTCTTCCAGCAAGTGGATCCTCAATTTAGTAAAATCAGGCTTAAAACTGGAATTTCTGTGAGGAACCCACCAGAGAAATTTATCCCGACTGCCTTAAGATCCTCTCTACCAGAACAGCGGGCACTGGAGGAAGAGATTTCAGGTCTCTTGTAAAAGAACGTCTTGCTGGAGGTATCACCACAAGAAGAAAGAAGAGGGTTCTATTCCCCCTTGTTCCATATAAAGAAGCCGAACAATTCATACATAGTCATCCTCAACTTGAAAGACCTAAACAAATTCCTGAACATTCCATCATTCAAGATGGAAACAATAAAATCAACGATAAGCCTTCTGTTCCCCGGCTGCTACATGGCAGTGTTGGACCTAAAGGATGCGTATTACCATGTGCCAATCCATTACGACTTTCACAAATACCTCAGAGTGGCCGTAACTGTACAGGGAGTCGTCAAGCACTTCCAGTACAGAGCTCTTCCGTTCGGCCTAGCAGTAGCGCCCCGCATATTTACAAAACTTTTAGCGGAGGTTACGGCTCATCTCAGGGAGGAGAACAGATTGATCATTCCGTACCTGGACGACTTCCTAATAGTGGGCAAAACTTACGATCACTGCCTGGCCCAAGTGGATCAGGTGTTCACCATCTTAAAAAACTTAGGATGGTGTTTAAACCTAGGAAAATCAAAACTGATCCCGCATACAACTCAAATCTTTTTAGGCCTTACTCTGGATTCGGTTCGACAGGAATGCCGCCTGCCCAAGCAGAAAAGAGAAAAAATAAAAAATTTAGTCTTGACAGCCATAACAAACCCAGTAATGACTCTCAGGGGGGCCATGTCTCTGTTGGGGTCCCTCACCTCCTCAGGTGAAAGGATTGCACTTAGCGGCCTGGAACTTGAGAGGTTGTTGCTAGAGGGTCGGGGTTTCTCATCGAATCTAGTTACTACTCTTCTAGGTAGTAGGAAACCAATCACTACTAAAATCTACAGTAGAGTCTGGAAGAAGTTCTTGTCATCTCAGGGATTCTCCCTGGGGGTGGCGGGGTTCCCATAACGGCCATTTTGGAATTTCTTCAAAAAGGGCTGGAGAAAGGCCTAGCGTTTAGCACCTTAAGGCTGCGTGCACACGATGCGTTTTTCATGCGTTTATGCTGCCGAATTTCCGCAGCGGAAACGCATCAAAAACGCATGGTAATCCACACCCCATGGTCCCCAATGGCATTCCGCAATGTCAATGCACATGCTGCAGATTTTTCCGCAGCGTTTCTGCAGCGCAAATAAATCCGCAGCATGTTCATTAATTTTGCGGAAGCGCCTCCATTGACTTGCATTGAGACGCATAGAATCCGTGTCTGTACATTTGTACAAGCGGCTTCTATGCGTCTCTATGTGCGGATGGTACCCAGTTCTGGAGGAGAGAAGACTCTCATCCAGACCTGGGTACCATTGTACCTGTAAAGAAAAGAATAAAATAATAAATAAAGTTTATATTCACCTGTCCGGCGGCCCCTGCAGCGCTTCTCCTTCCAGGACCTGAGATGACGTCGCGGTCATGTGACCGCAGGCTGTCTCGCGAGATGCCGGCAAGCCAGGAAGGAGCGCGACAGCACACGCGGCGGGGCATCGGAGGTAAGTATAGCTTTATTTTTTTTATTTTTACGGTCACACTGTATAAATCCATGCCTTTTGCATGGATTTATACAGTGTGACCTAGTTGTCAAGCACTTTCCAAGTGATGCTATCGCATGGAAAGTGCTTGTCAGTCCACATGCGGAAACACATGCGTTAACGCATGTGAATACGCATGTGATTCCGCATGTATTCTGCAGGAAAAACGCATGCACAATCTGCATACACAATTTGCATGCGTTTTTTCTGCCAGGGAGATGCAGAAATGCTGTAGAAATTTTCTGCTTTATTTCTGCATCGTGGGCACATAGCCTTAAAGTCCAAATCTCTGCCCTAGGGACCTTGTATAATTATAATCTGGCTGGTAACAAATGGATCTCCAGGTTCGTGAGGGCATGCAGTAGAACCAATCTAGCCCCTATAATAAGGGTCCCTTTTTGGGATTTAAACTTAGTGCTAAACGCGTTAACAGGTTCTCCCTTTGAGCCCCTTAGCTCAGGGTCCATAAAATCACCCTAAAAACAATACTTCTGGTGGCCTTAACATCAGCACGGAGGGTTAGTGAGTTACAGGCTTTGTCTGCAGTTCCACCTTTTACCTTAGTGCTAGACGATAGGGTAGTTTTGAGACCAGACCCTGCTTTCCTTCCTAAAATTGTTTCTAAATTTCATATGTCTCAGGAGATAGCCCTACCTTCCTTCTGTCCTGAACCAAAAAATAGCAAGGAGGAAAGATTTCATACCTTGGATGTCAGGAGATGCCTTATACATTATTTAGCATCCACAAGCTCATGGAGGAAGGATAGGGCTCTATTTGTCTCTTTTCAGGGCTCCCGAAAGGGATCAAAGGTCTCAAAAGGCACTCTATCAAGGTGGATCCAGGAAGCCATCACGATGGCCTATACGGGATCAGGCAGAGATCCTCCTAACAATCTGAAGGCCCACTCTACGCAGGGCATGGCTGCTTCCTGGGCAGAAAGAGCGGACGTGCCCATTGAGCAAATATGTAAGGCGGCCACATGGTCATCTCCGTCCACTTTCTATAATCACTATATACTTGACCTTTCTGCCTCCTCTGATCTCACATTTGGGAGAAGGGTTCTGCAGGCTGTGGTCCCTCCCTTACATACTTAGTTCTCTGTAATTCTCTCGTTGTGCCGTCATGGGTGACAGAAAAACACGTATATTACTTACCGGTAATGTGTTTTTTCGGAACCCATGACGGCACCTTTACATTCCCGCCCTATCACTTTGGTGTTCACCTTCCGATTGGTAGGTGTTTAGTATTCACATGGGTGAAGTTCGTTTATGGTTAATAAAATTATGTATTCTAACCGGAGAGTCCTCTCATGCTCTGTAATCCACTGAGGCAGAGAGAGGCGCCGCCCTTTTTATCTTGAAGGTTTCCTGTCCTTGAAGGGCGGATCCCCCCTCTCGTTGTGCCATCATGGGTCCCGAAAAAACACATTACCGGTAAGTAATATACGTGTTTTCCTCCAGCAACAAGGCGCCGCTTAGCTACTGCGCACGCGCGGGCACCATTTTGCTAGAGGACAAAGAAATTTGCCTGCAGCATCATGGCCCCCGCGCTTGCGCAGTAGCATTTCTCTGTTGCCGAGAGATGCTACTGCACATGCGCGGCGCCATATCGCTGCAACCAAATTATTTTCCCAAAAGCACAATGGCACGTGCGCAATAGCATCTCTTGGCAAACGAGAGATGCTACAGCGCATACGCTGACAGCCGCGGCAGCCATCTTGGGGAATGTAAATTTCAATGTGACACAGAAATTACAAAGTCTGTATGTAAAATAGTAGGCCGGTGACTGAAAGCACAGTGACCTGTCATAAGGCAGAGATAGGCATACTTGAATACATAATCAGAGCACGAGCATCTCATTATGGCAGAAATGAAAGTAAAGATTATAAAAGAACCACTGGACGGATTTCATCAACAAAGGTATCATTTTAGTCAGTGTAATGGCGCCCACCTGACAGTGTATGTGGTTTACTAAGCACAATCCTGCTGACAGGTGCACTTTAAAAATGCTCACTACACCCTTTGATGAATTCCACAATAAGTTAGTTTCCAAAATGGGGTCACTTGGGGTTTCTGAGTAGCCAATCACAGCAATTTCAGTGTTTCAGGCAATAAAAGTGTCTGAAACACTGATGTCCACCCTACGATCAGTTCTGTAACAGCACCGATCATAGGTTGGAGCCTAGTAACGCCAGCATCACCAGGCCCAGCACTGACTAGTGCAATCCCCATCATCGTACGATCGCACTAATCAGAGTGCACAGACCATCTGACCTCACAATTACCGTCCTGCACTTCCACATTCTAACTTCAGGCATGTGCAGAGCGGTCATAGTGCTGGTCTGTTGTGCTGTGCTCGACCTTGTGGTGCCACATACTTTTCCAGGACGTCACCCTGACAGCACCATGGAGGACGTCCTTCTTATCCTTTCAGGGACAGGAAACACATGTTAAAAACCCTCCACCTCTCAATGTTTTCCTTGTCCCTGTGAGGATCGGAACAGAGAGGTGTGTGTGTGTGCAGAAGAGCGAACCTGTGTGCGGGCTCAGGGGATCGAGCGGCTCAAACTTCCACTTCCTCCTGTGAAGAAGCCTGCGGCTGACACCCCCCGAACGCGGGTTCCTCAGGGCAGCGCTGCTTCTGACTTAGGAGCCGCTTCCCTCCGGTGAGGGCTATTGGCTCCGGCGCCTGCTTCCGCATCGGGTTCCGGCCACCTGTGCGCGCACTTCCGGTGACGTCAGGGGAGTCCGCACGAAGCAGGGAAAGAAATTTGAAAGTTTAAAGTGGCAGTGCGTTCCACGTTGGAACGCAGAAGGCTGGAAAGACAGGTAAATATAAAAAAAACTCTACCTGTGTCTGACTTCCCTGCTGTGCTGGAGACTGCAAGATGGAGGATCTTGGGAAGCCAGAGACCCCATATGAACCACCAATGGTACATGTGAGTGGGGTGGCTAGACAACCTGGGGGAGAGAGAGTAATCTGCCAGGATTGGTCTAAGTTCCCCCCCTAAATACATAGATGTGTCCCTCTATCTTTTATAGGATAAAGGCTCTGCTAACCCACCTATGATCACAAAAAAGGATAGTAAAAAGTCGAGGAAAAATGAAGAGGTGCCCCATATGCAACTGCAGGTTGCCAGAAGCATAGCTAAAACAGTTATGCGAAAACTGCACTGCCAGAATTATCAAGGATGAACAGCCATCCATTTTTTCGGATGAGATCCATTATCAGAGAAGAGGTTCGGGCCTCCATCTCTGGTCTAGTTTTCCCCCAGATGTCTCAGCCGGGATCCTGGACAAAAAGGCTGAGGTAGGAAATGGAGCTATCCTCAGAGGAAGTCCTTTGGATCTGAGGATGACGAGGATGAAGATGTAGGTTCGGATCCACCAGAAGAAGGAAAGACATATCTCTTCTCAGCGGCGGACACGGACAAGCTATTAAGGTTTATCAGAAATACCATGCAAGTGGAAGAGACCCAAATATCTCTTACAGTACAGGATTAGGTGTTTGGGGATTTAAGATCCCAGAGGCACAGGGTCTTCCCTGTAAACAACCACATCCATTCCTTGATCCTTGAGGAATGGGAGGATGCGGAAAAGAGACTGGTAATTCCACGAGATTTTAGGCTATGCTTACCCTTTGAGCCAGAGGACATTAGGCCCTGGAAGGAGATCCCCAGGTCCCCATTGCAAAGGTGGCCAATAAAACTTCAATCCCATTTGAGGACTCGTCCGGCCTGAAGGATCCTATGGACAGGAAGACGGATGGCCTTCTAAAAAGGACCTGGGCGACGTCGGCAGCTATCATAAAGACTAATATTGCTGCCACCTCTGTAGCTAGGTCTATGTATTTGGAGAGTTGAAGATCTCGAGGCGCAGTTAAGATCAAAAGCTGCTAGGGAATCTATTCTTAGGGCCCTTCCCCTCCTTAAAATGTCAACTGGCTTTATGGCTGATGCTTCAGCGGACTCTGTAAGGTTTGCAGCTAGAAACCGTGAGCTGTCTAATGCAACTAGGCGGGCTGTTTGGTTGAAAACCTGGTCTGGGGATAACCAGTCAAAAAAATAAAATTATGTTCCATTCCCTTTTCGGGTGATAGGGTGTTTGGGCCGGTATTAGACGACATTCTTGAAAAAGCATCTGATAAAAACAAAGTGTTTCCCGAGGGTAAATCTCATAAGTATCAGCCCTTTCGGAGAACCCGCCCCTCACTTAAACAAGATTATAAGGGTAAAGGAAAGTCCAGTAAATGGAGTTACCCTAAAGGAAACAAGTGTCGAGGGCCCCCCTTTAGTTCTGGGTCTGGCTTGAGAAAGAAATGACGCCATACGCGTGGGGGGACGTCTAATGTCGTTCTTCAGAGGCTGGCAAGAAATCTCACAGAATCGTTTTACATTTTCATAAGGGTAACAGGAGAAATTGCACCATGGAATTTGTTGTGCAATTCCTCCTGAGCACGCCGATACCCCATATGTGGGGGAAAACCACTGTTTGGGCGCACGGCAGGGCTCGGAAGAGAAGGAGCACCATTTGACTTTTTGAATGTAAAATTTGCTTTAATAATTAGCGGATGTCATGTTTCGTTTGGAGAGCCCCTGATGTGCCTAAACAGTGGAAAACCCCCACAAGTGACACCATTTTGGAAACTAGACCCCTCAGGGAACTTATCTAGATGTGTGGTGAGCATCCTGAACCCCCAAGTGCTTTGCAGAAGTTTATAACATGGAGCCGTGAAAATTAAAAAAAATCAAACTTTTTCCACAAAAATGATGTTTTAGCCCCAATTTTTTTATTTTCACAAGGGTAAGAGGAGAAAATGGACCCCAAAAACTGTTGTGCAATTTCGTCTGAGTACACCAATACCCCATATGCGGGGAAAATATAGTGTTTGGGCACACGGCAGAGTGCAGAAGGGAAGGAGCACTGTGTGACTTTTTGAACGCAAAATTGGCTGGAATTGAGAGCGGACGCCATGTCACTTTTGGAGAGCCCCTGATGTGCCTAAATAGTGGAAACCCCCCCACAAGTGACCCCATTTTGGAAACTACACCCCTCAAGGATTTTATCAAGGGATATAGTGTACATTTTAAACCCAGGGGTACGACACAGAATTTGATAACATTAGGTCATCATATTGAATAAATTGTCATTAGTCTTGAGCGCAAGTGCTCGCTCCTTTAGTTTGCATCGGGTACTCGGGTATACACCATGTATCGCGCATGCTCTAGTGACATGCTCGTGTCCCCGCTCGCATGTTTCACGGTTATTAGACACCCAAAAAAAAAAAACATGCGGGGATCGCTCGTGAATGGCAGGCAATCCCCGCGAGGTCTTTTTGGCCACGAACCATATGTGGCAGAGACTCGAGCATGTCCCCCAGCAGCGGCGCACGGCCGCTACTTCTCGCTAGGAGACACAGCCCTGTGCGCGGCCGTGTCTGCTAGTGTGATGTCACGCATTGTGTGCTGCACTGCTGCACCGGAGAGGAGCTGGTGTACTGGAGGCGGGGGATGGTGAGTCTGTGCAGACAGATATCATTGTGTGATGTCTGTTTATATGCATTTGTGTGTTTCAAATGTGTTTATGCGTGTATGTATATGTCTGTATATGTTTGTGTGTGTGCGTGACTGCGTGCGGCCTCCTGCTGTGTATAGATGTCACCGTGCGGCCTCCCGCTGTGTATAGATGGCACTGGGCGGCCTCCCGCGGTGTATAGATGGCTACGTGCGGCCTCCCGCGGTGTATAGATGGCTACGTGCGGCCCCCTGCTGTGTATTGATGGCGCCGTGCGGCCCCCTGCTGTGTATTGATGGCGCCGTGCGGCCCCCTGCTGTGTATAGATGGCTACGTGTGGCCTCCTGCTGTGTATAGATGGCTACGTGTGGCCTCCTGCTGTGTATAGATGGCTACGTGCGGCCCCCTGCTGTGTATTGATGGCGCCGTGCTGCCCCCTGCTGTTTATAGATGGCTACGTGTGGCCCCCTGCTGTTTATAGATGGCTACGTGCGGCCTCCCGCTGTTTATAGATGGCTACGTGCGGTCTCCCGCTGTTTATAGATGGCTACGTGCAGCCTCCCGCTGTTTATAGATGGCTATGTGCAGCCTCCTGCTGTGTATAGATGGTTACGTGCAGCCTCCCGCTGGGAATAGATGGCTACGTGCGGCCTCCTACTGTGTATAGATGGCTACGTGCGGCCTCCCGCTGTGTATAGATGGCGTCGTGCGGCAACCAGCTTGGATTTATATAGTGTGACCGTAAAGAATGTTAAAAAATAAATATATACTTATCTTCTGATGGCCTGCCGGCGTCAGCAGTCGTGTGACCCGTCACATGACTAAATGACTTCACCACAGGTCCTTTAGTCTACCGCGACCTGCCGGCAAGCCAGGACGCATCGGATAAAGACACCGGGGGCCATCAGAAGGTAAGTATAATATTTATTTTTTATTTTATTCTTTTTTTTACAGGTTTTATGGTACCCGGGTCCGGAGGAGAGTCTCCTGTCCTCCACACCTGGGTACCATCCGCACATTGAACCGCATGATATCCGCATGTACAGATGCAGTGATGACGATTCCATGCGTTCCAATGCAAGTCAATGGCGGCGAAAGCGCTACGCTTCCGCAAAATAATTGGTTGTGCTGCGGATTTTTCCGCAAGAATAATCCGCAGCGGAAATTGGGGAACATTGCAGACCTTCTACCATGCGTTTTTTAAGCATTTCTGCAGCGGAATTGCCGCTGCGGAAACGCTTAAAAAACGCATAGTGGGCACACAGCCTAAAAAAATTATTATAATTAATATATTAATATTATGCCAAATTATTTTCACGCGAACTATCACATGATCTATCACAGGGGATCATGTGACATGTGATACATCAGGTGTGTGTGTGTGGGGGGGGGGGGGCTCGCGCCTTCTAAACTGCCCGGGGCCCTTGCTACTCTTAATCCACCCCTGTTCACAACATATTCACACATGGTTTATTTAGTTAATTCAAATGACCCATGTCTTTGTGTCTTAAAATTGCTTTATTTGTGTAAACACTTATTCAATCTTGGTATACTATACGTTCCCTGTAGTACGGATGGGTGCGCGCATGTAGGATAGACTAACTTCCTGGTTCTTCCCCACATGGGCAATGTGACCGCTGGCGTTTGTGTTGCTAAGCAACCCAGCGCTTGCGGGCCACGGACCATGAACGGAAGTCCGCCTTTCATAGGAAGTTGTCATCTGACATGCGCGCCGAGCACCATCTGACTTCCGGTCGGCGGCCATTGTTTGAACAGCTGCAAATGCTGTTCTGGTGATCAGCAACCCCTATATATAACCTACATCACATATTTAACATTGCGCTCCCTGAAGAAGGCTGACGAAACGCGCGTCGGAGCGGCTGGTCGTCCGGTTAGTTTATCCCCCTATTCCACCAGGTAATGGACACCACGGCAAACACTATGTATGTGATTATATGTGGGTTAAGTTCATTGTGACCCATCAATGTGAGCTATTAACACCAATTCTATTCTAAATACAGATTTCTGTGCAACTTTACTAATTTTTTGGTCTGTTATAGTTACTGGGTCCAATCTATATACTCTAGCCCCATAATTTTGTTTACAGTGTCCTGTAATCCATTTGTATGGTATATGTGATTTATTGCTATTTGGACGACACCCACCTTATGAAGTTACTGGTGTTTTTTAATAAGTTTTTATTGTGTCATGACTTTATTCAATACAGGTTAAATTTTATGATCTGATGTACTCATTTTTCTTGCTTTTTTTGGATTAATATCCTATATGAAAGTAGTCGTTACATATTGTTAGAGTTTTTTGTGATCAATATCACTATACATGGGATACCATTGTGGGACTTTTGTAAGCTAAGTTTACTGAGGTGTACTTTCCTCCAAAGGGACATCTGCGTGGAGGAGTCCCTAATAAATTTCAAGGGAGGGTCAAATTCTGGCAATACCTGCCCAGTAAGAGGGCTAGGTACGGAATTAAACTCTACAAACTTTTCGAGAGACCTCAGGGTACACCCACAGGCTTAGAGTTTATGAAGGGAAGGCCACCCGGATTCAACCCCCTGAATGCTCCCTGTCCTGGGAGTGAGTGGGAAAATTGTGTGTCTTGGAATATTGGCTATATATTAAAGTTGAACTGTTTTAAAGAACCTTGAGTCTGCCTCTGACTGTGTGATAAAGAAAGAAATCGGGACTATGAAGAAGGAAGAGCCTATAACTGTGAGTGTTGCACAGACATCCAAATCCCTCAACAGGCAGTACACCGTTTGTTTCTATGTAGGGAGCCAGGGTGTGGGAATGCAGCCGTCCCTCGCCACAACTACCACCCTGAGCCCCTTACATAAGGACAAGAGGGATGTCCTTTTCTTGACCACCATACATGCTTATGGCAGCACCCCCACCACTGTTCAAGGTACCTTTACACAGGTCCACAAACCAAGTGTGTATTGGGGTACAACAAGACCATGGGGGGAGTTGACCTTTATCAAGTCCTCCAGCCATACAGTATCATAACAAAAGCCAAGGTGGGTACAAGAAGATGGCCATGCACATCGTACAGCTGGCAATGTACAACGCTTATGTGCTATCAGGATGTGCAGGCCAGACCGCTATGTAGTACCTTTAGTTCCAGGAAGTAGTGATCAAGGCCCTGATATTTGGCAGTCAGGAAGGAATGGGCCCTGGAACTGAAGGTGCTCGTATCCTACCAGGCCAGCATTTCCCCGGGGAGGTCGCAAAAGAGGTGAAAAGTGATGCACTCTACACAATTTACGTATGCCACCACATTATAAAGTTCACATACCAGGAAACACTGGATCAATTCCAATATAAGGTGACTTGTGTGGGGTTTCTACAGTCTAGGCACATCAGGGGCTCTCCAAACGCGACATGACGCCCGCAGACCATTCCATCAAACTCTGCATTGCAAAACATCACTCCTTCCCTTCAGAGCCCTGCCGTGCTCCCATACAGTAGTTTTTCCCCCACGTATGGGGTATTGGCGTACGCAGGAGAAATTGCACAACGTTTTTTGGAGTCCATTTCTCCTGTTACCCTTGTTAAAATAAAAAAAAAATGGGTCTAAAATAACATTTTGTGAAAAAAAAAGTTGAATGTTAATTTTTCCTTCCATATTGTTTCAGTTCCTGTGAAGCACCTGAAGGGCTAATAAGCTTCTTGAATGTGGTTTTGAGCTCCTTGAGGGGTGCAGTTTTTAGAATGGTGTCACGTTGGGGTATTTTCTGTCATATAGACTCCTCAAAGTCACTTCAAGTGTGATGTGGTCCCTAAAAAATGGTTTTGTAAATTTTGTTGGAAAAATTAGAAATCGTTGGTCAACTTTTAATCCTTATAACTTCCTAACAAAAAAAATTGTTTCAAAAACTGTGCTGATGTAAAGTAGACATGTGGGAAATGTTATTTATTAACTATTATATGTGACATTTCTCTCTGGTTTAAGGGCATAAAAATTTAAAGTTTGAACATTTCAAAATTGTCACCAAAATTCAGATATTTTCACTAGTGATGAGCGAGCATGCTCGCTACTGCTCGGTGCTCGCCCGAGCATCTCACTGCTCGAGATGCTCGGCGCTTGCCGAGTATTTCCGGGGTTGCTCGTCGGGAGCTCGGGTCTCTTCCCTGTATGTTTGGCGCTCATTAGAGCGCCAATGAACATGCAGGGATTGCCTGCCACTCACTGTAATGCCGTAGCCATGATGGTTGTGGCATTACAGTGATTGGCTGGCCGCACAGCTTCCTCAGGTCTATATCAGACCTGGCGCCGCCATGCTCGTCACAGTCACTCCAGAATCAGACAGTGTAGGGAGAGCTGCTGCTGAGCTAGGGAGAGATTTGCTTGTTTCTAGTTAGTGTAGGTATACCAGACTATATTAGATGTGAAAAGAAAAGAAAGGGCGCATGTGTAGACTCACAGGGCTATTTGCTGAATTTAAAAAGTGCCAGTACACTCACCTGTGAAGGTTGTGTACGTCTACACAACCAAGATTAAGCGTGTAATTAATGAGGCTCCGGGTCACCTCTATTTGTAGTACCGTCCTGTCGGTGTTTGCCTCGCAACTCCGTGCTCCTCAAGTGGTCACACGATCCTGCTGGACCAGATACCACGTCACCGCAGGTCCTCAGTAGTTTAACCCGGTGGTTGGATACCGCAGGTCCTCAAACATCCAAATAGACCAGGCCGCTCCTGCCGCTTTAGCTCCGCATGGAGATATCTCACAAGTAAACAATGGTGCAGCGGTCTCAGGGAGCGCCAAAGGAATACTGGACAATTTAGTAGATGTCAACCGACTTTTATTCTTCCTCCAATACCACTGCCACAACGCGTTTCAACGGTCTAAGCCGTCTTCATCAGGTGGAGACCGCTGCACCATTGTTTACTTGTCAGACTATATTAGAGACACATATCCATCTCAACAAACAGTCCTTCTGAGGACTAATCCACCTGCAGAGACATCAGGTAGTGTATATAGGCAGGCAGGTACGGTATATAGCAGACTGCAGTGCACATAGGACAAGAGGCTCCATTCCAGTTCTGCCTTCTGCTGCTGTTAGATATTTCTAGAAATAGGCCCAGGTCTCAGGGGCCAGGAATAATTTTTTTGGGGATCTTAATCCTCATTATTTGCTTAAAAAGCAATCCAGAGAACACAGTTTTTCTGCGCCATTTGCTTGTTGGCACTGCAGAATACAGCCAGGTCCTTTCCATATTACAGCGCTAGAAATCCAGGTATTTAAAACTGGTTTCTCCATCACACGGATCACATATACGTTTTCAGAAAATACTGCCATTTCTGACCTCCATTAAAAATTTGTTTCAGTGTGTCAGTGAAGCAATTGACACCAGTTTGCTGTTCAAAATAGTTACCTACAGGCCAGGTATTTAAAACTGTGGTTTCTCCGTCACACGGATCACATATAAGTTAGCGCCAAATTCAGTCATTTTTAGTGAGCGTGGAAGATATTGTCCTCCATTTAAAATGGGCAAGGCACGTGGCAAGGGACGGGAAACTGGACGTGATAGTGATGATGGTGCATGCCGAGGCCGTGGGCAAGCTGAAATTGTGCCACAACAAACACCCACATCTTCTCGCTCGACCTTCCTGTTCCAATTATTAGGGGACCGCAGCACACCACTATTGAACACAGAGCAGTGTGAAAAGGTTATTGGTTGGACAGCAGATAATGCTTCCAGTCACTTAGCCACCACCACCACCACCCTGTCTTCCACACAGTCGAGTCTGAGTAGTTGTGAGTCTGGACCGCATATTCCTCACCCTGAACCTCCTTCCTCCCACCATGCTGAGTGCCCAGAGACAACTGATCCCACACTTGGACACTCTGAAGAGCTGTTCACTTTTCCATTTATAGATTCGGGCCTCTCGCCCATTCTACTTGAAGCGGGGCAAGAGGAGATTGCATGTAGCGATGCCCAAATGTTTGAGCAGCCACGGTCACACGAAGGCGACGGTGGGAAAGTGTCACAAGAGGTGGACAATGATGAGACACAATTGCCAGAAAGTCAGGAGGAGGACCAGAGTGCGGAAGTGGAAGACGAGGTGGTGGATGATATAGTAACTGACCCAACCTGGCAGGGGGACATACAGAGCGAGGAGAGCAGCACACAGGGGGGGGGGGGAGGCCGAGCACCCCAACAGACAGGAAGAAGCAGTGTGGTGGCCGCAGACAGAAGGCAGGCAACCATTCCCCGTAACACCAACACGAAGGAAGTTGCCAGTACAAGCGGTAGGGCTTCCCGAGTCTGGTTGCTTTTTAAAGACTCTGCCGATAACCCCAAAAAGGCCATTTGCACCACCTGCCAGGCCAGCATCAGCAGGGGTGGCAAAACGACTAGCCTGACCACCAACAGCATGATCAGGCACATGGCAGCAAAGCACCCGACTTTGTGGGCCGGACCCCCGTGTCTAGGAACAGTGTCTGCGGGTGGCACCACTGCTTCTTCCGCTGTTGTTCATGCAAGCCAATCCCCTGTCCATGGTGCATGTGAAGATGCCTCCTGCCTTGCACCTGTCATCGCACACTCTCAAGTAGCAGCATCAGGAAGCACGTCTACATCCTTGTCCCAGCGCAGCGTTCAGTTGTCCATACCCCAGTCCTTGGAACGCAAGCGCAAATACGCAACCAACGCCCCACAGGCCACATTACTAAATTCCAACATTTCGCGACTGCTTGAGCTAGAAATGTTGCCTTTTAGGCTCATGGAGATGGAAGCATTCCACAACCTGATGGCAGCGGTCGTTCCTCGGTACTTGGTCCCCAGCCGCCACTATTTCTCCCGGTGTGCAGTCCCCACATTACACAAGCACGTGTCCCAAAACATTAGCCGTGCTCTCAACAACGCAGTTACCGGTAAAGTCCACCTAACCACGGACACGTGGACAAGTGCTTGTGGGCAGGCACGGTACATCTCGCTGATGGCACATTGGGTTAACATAGTGGGGGCCGGGACCCAGTCAGACATTGGGACTGCACACATCCTCCCGATGCCAAGGATTGCGGGCCCTAGGTCAGGCAGGGTTGCCCCCACAGTTTATAGCTCCTGCACCTCAGCCTCCTCCTCTTCAGCATCCATCTCCGAAATGAGCACATCAGTCACAAGCTGGAAGCACTGCAGCACTGCCTCGGCCAAGCGGCAACAGGCTGTGCTTAAGCTAATATGCTTAGGTGACAAACCGCACAATGCTGAAGAGTTGTGGACAGCTCAGAAAGAGCAGGCAGATCTGTGGCTCATACCACTGAACCTACAGCCAGGCATGGTCGTGTGTGACAATGGCTGGAACCTGGTGGCGGCTCTGAGGCGAGGCGAGCTCACACACGTACCATGCCTGGCCCATGTGCTTAACCTCATGGTTCAGCGGTTTCTGAAATCCTACCCGGAGCTGCCGGATCTGCTTGTTAAAGTATGCCGCCTGCACATATTAGAAAGTCACTTACAGCTTCCGCCGCCCTTCCCATGTTTCAGCAGTGTTTGCAGCTTCCGGCTCACAGACTGGTATGTGATCTCCCCACGCGTTGGAACTCTACATTGCAGATGTTGGGAAGGATTTGTGAGCAGAAGAGGGCAGTTGTTGAGTACCAGCATCAACAAGGCCATCGGTATTCAGTTCAGACTCCACACATAAGACCTCAGGAGTGGACATGGATGTCAGACAAATGTACTATCCTCCAAAACTTTGAGGACTCCACCAAGATGGTGAGCAGCGATGACTCCATAATTAGCGTCACCATCCCGCTTCTTTGTCTTCTGAAACGCTCTCTGCTCACAATCAAAGAGGATGCATTGCAGGCGGAGTACGATGAGATGGAGCAAGGAACCATACAGGGTGATTACACACAACCCAGCCTCATCTCATCCCAACGTGGATTGGGTGACAATGAGGAAGAGGAGGAAGAACAGGAGCTAGTTTCATGCGCTATAGACGGTACTACCTGCACAACTGTCATACCATCTGTTCAGCGTGGATGGCCAGAGGACAGAGAGAAGGAGGAGGAGAGCATGGTCAGTAATCCTCTTGGTGAGGACACGGAAGTCTTGCCTGTTAGCAGTCTGGCACGTATGGCTGAGTTTATGTTACGCTGTCTTTCCCATGACCCTCGCGGTCTCAAAATTTTGGGTGACAGTCATTACAGTCACTTCTAGACCCACGCTACAAGGAGAACTTTATATCTCTTATTCCTGAGGCGGACAGGTCTACAAAAATGAGGCAGTACCAGAAGGCCCTTGCTGCGGAACTATTAAAAAAATTCCTATCTGAAAACGCTGGCGGCAGAGATCACAGTTCGTTGGACAACCAAGGAGTACAGGCGAGAGAGACACAACTTCAATCCAGCAGAGGCAGGGGAACACTGTCAAAGTTTTGGGAGAATTTTCTCAGCCCCTCCCATCGCACAGTCCCTGAGGCGCGGGGTACTCTCACAAGGAGTGCAAAGTTTGGGAAGATGCTGAGGAAGTACCTTGCCGACCGTACCAACGTCCTCCGTGATTCCTCTGTGACTTATAATTATTGGGTATCCAAGCTGGATACGTGGAATGAACTGGCCCTCTATGCCTTGGAGGTCCTGGCCTGCCCTGCCACCAGCGTTTTATCAGAGCGTGTTTTTAGTGCCGTTGGTGGAATTATAACTGATAAGCGCATCCGCCTGTCAACTGAAAATGCTGACAGGCTGACTCTTATAAAAATGAACAAGGGCTGGACTTCTCAACACCACCGAATGATAGCAGCGTAACATAAACTAAAATCCAGTGTCTTTTTTTGAGAGGTGTATTCCCATGCACCTCTTCACACCCACACATGGGTATACGCTTCCTGATTTTGGATATTTGCTCTTGTCCTCTTCTTTCTCCTCATCCTCCACCACCATATCACCAGGGTGACCGTGGTCCATGATGCAACATCCGCATAATTTTTTTAAAGGGTGTTTATGATGCCCGTAAAAAAATTTTTTTATACAGTATGTTCATGTATACCCCCAGGGGTAAATGTTTGTCAGCCCATACACTTAGTGCATGGGCATTACAAGTATAGGAGACCCGCTCCTTTCTAATGGGAACATTTTTTTATGAGGTCCTCAAAGTCTCTTCCAAGGGGCATTGGAGTGCCTCCCAATTTTTGGCAGCCCTTGCATTCACTGCATAGGCCAACACTATGGGAGACCCACTTCCTAACAATGGGAACATTTTTTCATGAGACCCTGTACGTCTCTTCCATGGGGCATTGGAGTGCCTCCCAATTTTTGGCAGCCCTTGCATTCACTGCATAGGCCAACACTATGGGAGACCCTCTCCTTTCTAATGGGAATTTGTCGTTACTGTGGCCCTGCTCTAAGTGTCTTTAAATTCTTAGTGGGATTTTTCCTAAATTTGGTCAGCTGTTGGACTCACTGCATACCGTATAACTGTATAGCACACCCACTCCATTGTAATGGAAACATGTCATTACTGTGGCCCTGCTCTATGTGTCTTTAACTTCTTAGTGGGGTTTTTCCCAAATTTTGGTCAGCCCTTGCAGTCACAGCATGGGTATTACCACTATAGGAGACCCGCTCCTTTATAATGGGAACATTTTTTTACTGAGACCCTCCTCTATGTCTCTTCAAAGGGTTATTGGGTTGCGTCCACATTTTTGGCAGCCCTTGCAGTAACTGCATACGCAATAACAGTATAGGAGACCCACTTGTTAATAATGGAACAACAAAGCATAGCCGGCTGATGGCTCTCTAACAATAGCGAGGGCCGACTGCTGGCCTTTTAAGAATAGTAAGGGCCGCCTGATGGCCCTATAGCAATAGGCAGAGTCCCTCCATCATAAATAAAACAGGATGTGTCTGATGATGTGTCACACACCACATTGCCAGATAAGGTTGTAAAATGTTAAAATGACATTTCCCGGTGAATGCATTTGTCTTAAAAAATAACGTAAAAAAAAACAAACAAACAGTACGATCTTTCTTTAGTATAAAAAACAGAGTCGCCAATGTAACCTTAATATAATCACATTGTTCAGCTCCTGCAACCTCCTCCTTCATCTCCGAAATGACCACATCAGTCACAAGCTAAAAGCACTGCCTTGGCCAAGCGGCAACAGGGTGTGCTGAAGATGTAGAAGTTGTAAACGCATCCCCCCCGGGGGCCCTAAGACCTTATGTAATTACCTTACGTTGCTGATAATTCCTGTGAACGGCGCTATCGGTGGTTGCTCACAGGCATCACGTGACCCCGCGTTGACGTCACGACAAATGAGGTGTGACTCAGCGCTGGGGTCCCATTTATTGAGGCGTGACTCAGCGCTGGGGTTCCCGCGGTGGCTGCTGGATTGTGGGTAGGGTTACCCCCCGTGTCACACCCAGCATCCACAGCGTGCTTTCCCAATGAATGGGGAGAGGTAGAGTTCGCGGTGCATGCCGGGTGTGACGCGGTGGGGTAACCCCGCCCACAGCCTGGCATCCACCAGGAACGCGGAAGAGAGAGACCCCCGGCTGCTGCCAGGACTTGTCGTGACGTCAGCTGATGTCAGTGCTGGCTGCAGCCGGGGGTCACGTGATGCCCCTCTCAGGCATTATCTGCAACGTAAGGTATTTACAAAAAGTCTTAGGGGCCCCAGGGGGATACATTGGGGGGGGGGGGTAATATAAAGTAGTGGACAACCCCTTTAATAGTCAATATTGACTTATAGCATACATGTTAAACTCTGGCCCGTGGGCCAAATCTGGCCTGCAAGGGGATTATATTTGTTCCGTGACACCAGAACCACCACCCCTATGTGACGCCATTATTCTGCATGGAGGACTTTGTGGGGCCCATTATACTGCATGGAGGACTTTGTGGGGCCCATTATACTGTATGGAGAACTATGTGGGCCCATTATTCTGTATGGAGGACTATGTGGGGCCCATTATACTGTATGGAGGACTATGTGGGGCCCATTATACTGTATGGAGGACTATGTGGGGCCCATTATACTGTATGGAGGACTATGTAGGGCCTATTACAATGTATGGAGGACTATGTGGGGCCATTATACTGTATGGAGGACTATGTGCGGCCCATTATTCTTTATGGAGGACTATTTGGGGTCCATTATACTGTATGGAGGACTATGTGGGGCCATTATACTGTATGGAGGACTATGTGGGGCCCATTATTCTATATGGAGGACTATTTGGGGTCCATTATACTGTATGGAGGACTATGTGGGCCCATTATTCTGTATGGAGGACTATGTGGGGCCATTATTCTGTATGGAGGACTATGTGGGGCCATTATACTGTATGGAGGACTATGTGGGCCCATTATACTGTATGGAGGACTATGTAGGGCCCATTATTCTGTATGGAGGACTATGTGGGCCCATTATACTGTATGGAGGACTATGTAGGGCCCATTATTCTGTTTGGAGGACTATGTGAGGCCCATTATACTGTACGGAGGACTATGTGGGCCCATTATTCTGTATGGAGGACTATGTGGGCCCATTATTCTGTATGGAGAACTATGTGGGGCCCATTATACTGTATGGAGGACTATGTGGGGTCCATTATACTGTATGGAGGACTATGTGGGGCCCATTATTCTGTATGGAGGACTATGTGGGCCCATTATTCTGTATGGAGGACTATGTGGGGCCATTATACTGTATGGAGGACTATGTGGGCCCATTATACTGTATGGAGGACTATGTAGGGCCCATTATTCTGTATGGAGGACTATGTGGGCCCATTATACTGTATGGAGGACTATGTAGGGCCCATTATTCAGTATGGAGGACTATGTGGGCCCATTATACTGTATACTGGTTGGCCGCAACGTTGTCCACGTTTTTCATTTTGGCCCTCTGTGTGTTTTAGTTTGTCATCCCTGACTTATAGGATAGCTCCATCCAATAGGTGACGCTAAAGAACAAGTTTTCCTCTCTAAAAAGGCTATTTACCGTATATGAGTTTATGGTGACAGTCAACTGAGAGTTTTAAAAACATCCTGTCCCTCTTGTCGCCCCTTCTCGCCGCATGTTCTCTATGAACTAGAGGACACCATGTTTGTCATACATGAGTATTTATTGCTGCGTTTGCAGAAGGTACTGTGGTACATGTTCCTGCGCAGGCATGGCACCGGTGTGGACCCTTCGGGTGTCTCTGGAGCCGGCAGTTGGTGAAGCGGAGGCAGTGTGCGGCCACGTCAGGACGTCTCGGCCTCCTATAGATGTCTGTGGCAGTGGTAGTAACAGAGGCGGCCACCTGAAATGGAGATTATCGGATGGTGAACATCTAATCACTGCCGAGAATGGCTCAAACCGTCATGGCTCTTCTGGAGGAGGAGGTGGTGTTAACTCAAAGCTCTGCTGCAGTTTTACTTCCAGAATGACCCAGGGGTTGCATCACCTCCACTCCCAAAAAGCCCTGACTGTGACAAAACAACAGGTCCCAGAATCCCTCAGTCATTCTACAACTACAGTTCCCAGAATTCTTCAGCAGTTGCAATACTTCAGCTCCCAGAATGCTCCAGTGGTGCAAAACTACAGCCCCCAGAATGCTCCAGCATGTGCAAAACTACAGGTCCCAGAATGCCTTCACCTGTTGGAAAATTACAGCTCCCAGTATCCCTCAACTGTTCTACAACTTCAGCTCCCAGAATCCCTCAGTAGTTGCAAAACTACAAAATTCTCTATAGCCACCTAGTGGAGTCCAGAAGAAAAAGACTGGATTAACTAATCTCTTTTAGTCATTTGGCAAGGCTCGTTAAAGGGCTGGTGGACATTGACTTATTGGACTGCTACCTCCACAAGGTGGCACTGGAGAAACCACTTTCTTCTGCAGGAGGGCTGATTTGCATATCTTTTCCCAGGGAGCCTTGCCTGGTCTAAAAGTCTCCCTCACTAGTGCTGGTCTCGGTAGAAAATAATGTGATGTTAGATATACCAACCTGTGGGGCCGGCTCCGCATCGGTGAGCAAGAACTCTCCTTCTGAGAGGATAGCGCCTCCTCCTGGGAGGACGAACATTTTCAGGGTCCTTTTTCTGGAGCTCCTTGATTTCTTGGACTTGGATGGGTGACACCTCCATGCTGCGTCTCTTGTACTCGTCATGTAGTTCCTCTGTCTTCATCTCTCTGACAGCTGGCTGGCGTTGACGTCTCTGAAGCTCCTGACTTCTTGCACCTCCTTGTGGGCTCAGCTCCATTATGACATCACTATATGCAGTCTAACACTGGTCGGAGTGTGCAATTGTTTTATTAGCATGGTCAGAATTACCTAGACTACAGAAATGAGACGTCTAGTAAATGGCACAATGGTATTGACTCTCATTGTGGAGATGCAGCTGTTATAGGGAATCCTGGGAAAAAGTATGCAAATTAGCTCTCCTTAAATACGAAAGAAAACCGTCTGTCTGGCGCCACCTGTAGGTGAATGTTTAACCTGTTAAAAAGCAATAAATCATAGCTGAGCCAGAGATTTCCCCATAAAGAGGAGACATCATCTGTAGACAGCTTGTTCCTTCTGGCAGAGAGATAATTTGTAGAAATGACTCGTCACGTCGCCGCAGTCGGGTCTCGGGAAAGGAACACACCACAAATCACTAAGCATTTTTATTGATGTCTATAGTCCTTGCTGCATCGATCCCGGTGAAGACGGTCGCTGACTAGTCGGTGTTCCTCGTCTTTATTAGCAAGATGGTCCATGTGTCTCGGGTCTCCAATGACGGGTCGGACCTCCGCAGCAGAATCTTTCCATTTATATAATTCTGTAATAGTAGTAGTAGCGCATGCGCCCCCCTGAGGAGAGAATATTAATTTTTGTAATCGTCTTATCCCATCTGTCTGTCTGTCCAGGAAATCCCGCGTCGCTCATTGGTCCGGCAGCGGCCAATCAGCGACGCGGCATTTCTGAAAAAAGATGGCGGCCGTTAGCGGCTCATCTGCGGGACGGAGATGCAGCCGGGAGATGACCGGCGCGAGGCACTCATCTCCCGGCCGGCAGCCGCAGAAGGACCTCGACCGCCGGCGCCATCTGCGGGACGGAGATGCAGCCGGGAGATGACCGGTTCGAGGCGCTCATCTCCCAGCCGGTAGCAGCAGAAGGACCTCGACCGCCGGCGCCATCTGCGGGATGGAGATGCAGCCAGGAGATGACCGGCTCGAGGCGCTCATCTCCCGGCCGCTAGCAGCAGAAGGACCTCGACCACCGGCGCTGCTGACCTCCATGCGGCTAGAGTGTGAATGGAGGACCGGGGAGCGGCGCTGCGGGTCGGGATACTTCTGCTGCGAGCAGCCGCTCATCTCCCGGCTTCTCGCAGCGGAAGTAGCCGCACAGGGAGCGGCGCTGACATCCATGCGGCTAGGGTGTCAAGGGAGGACCGGGGAGCGGCACTGCGGGTCGGGATACTTCTGCTGCGAGCAGTCGCTCATCAATAATACAATTCCGCTCCCCGGTCCTCACCAATACGATTCGCTGATTGGTCGCAGCCGGAGAGCGCGACCAATGAGCGATATGGGCCGCAAATTTAAACGCCACTCTGCTGATTGGTCGAGGCCGCCTCCTGCGACCAATCAGCGATTTGGGCGCCAAATTTAAATTCGCTCTCCAGTACTCAGTAACACGGTTCGCTGATTGGTTGCGCCCAGTAGGCCACGATCAATCAGCGACTGACGCAGCTCGTCCACGAATTGGCGCCGGATTTTAAACACTCAGGCCACCGTCAGGAGATCAGCGTCGACACAGCCGACAGATGAGCGGTGCCAGCCGCTCATCTCCTGGCTGCACGCAGCACAAGTACCCCGACCGGCGGCCTCGCTCCCCAGTCCTCCCTTCATGGAAGTCAGCGGCGATGCAGCCGGGAGATGACCGGCGCTAGCCGTTCATCTCCCGGCTACTCACATCGAAAGTACCCGCACATCAACGCCACTCCCCGTTCTCAGTAACACCGGTCGCTGATTGGCCGCGGTAATCAGCGATATGGGCGCCAAATTTAAACCACGCTCTGCTGATTGGTCGCCACCGCCGGCCGCGACCAATCAGCATTTTTAGCGCCAAATTTAAACCCTGCTCTGCTGATTGCTCGCGGTCGCTGGCCGAGACCAATCAGCAGTATTGGCACCAAATTTGAACACCGCTCTGCTGATTGGTGGTGACCGCCACCAATCAGCGATTTTGGCGCCAAATTTAAACCCCGCTCTGCTGATTGGTCGTGGTTGCCGGCCGCGACTAATCAGCATTGTTGGAGCCAAATTGCTGGCCGCGACTAATCAGCATTATTGCCGCCAAATTTAAACATCTCTCTGCTGAATGGTCCCGGCCGTGACCAATCACCATTATTGGCGCCAAATTTAAACACCGCTCTGCTGATTGGTCGCGACCGCCGGCCGCAACCAATCAGCATTATTGGTGCCAAATTTAAACCCTGCTCTGCTGATTGGTCGCAGCCGGCAACCGCGACCAATCAGCGATTTTGGCGCCAAATTTAAACACGCTCTCCAGTCCTCACTAACACAGTTTGCTGATTGGTCGCGGCCGCCGCCTGCGACCAATCAGCGATATTGCCGCCAAATTTAAACACCGCTTTGCTGATTGGTCGCGGTTGCCGGCCGCGACCAATCAGCGATTTTGGCGCCAAATTTAAACACCGCTCTGCTGATTGCGCCCGGTCTGCCGCATACATATTCTAGAATACCCGATGCGTTAGAATCGGGCCACCATCTAGTTTATAATAATACTTAAAGGGGTTGTCCTGCGCCGTTCATTCGAAGGCGAGTGGTGCCTATGGTGTTGAGCTGCGCAGGGCAGCAGAGGTCATACGTGTCCTGGCCTCGAGCACCACTGGCCTCGAGCGCCAGAGACTAAGAACCAAAGTAAACCTGCCAATCGCCCCAAATACTGGCCTGCCACATATTTCAATGGACAGAACGGAGCTGAACCACCTTGATGTCGCCCTCCTCCCTGGCACCGGTACTTTCCTTCCTCGTGCCCCTCTATATGAGCTCAAGGCGATGATCACACTAAGTAGAAGACAATGATTCAGAACTATCCAGATGCTCGTGGGCGGAGACTAAACAATTGCTACTCTTTCATTTTATAGAGAAGCCACCGCAAAGGATGATGGGAGGCGTAAAGAAATAAGAAATAAAGGAATAATAAAAAATATGTAAAATTACAATAAAGGAAAATAATAACTAATAATAAAAAATAGAAATATTAAAAAAAAAAACAAGCTCTTGTGAGGAAAAATAAAAAAGGGCTTTTGGAAGACGGGAAGGGAAAACCAAAAGCACAAAAATGGCAATAATGTACGTCTTTCATAACTAGTGTTAATCACACATAAGCAGCTCAGGTGGGGCACACATCATCTATTTGTATCTATAGGAGAATTCAGCCCGCCATTTTTCACAAGGAGAATGGTCTCATAAAGGTTTTGTAAATAAAGTTTATAATAAAAAAAAAGAGAAAGAGACGCGCCGGCGCCGTGTAAAGACTACAACTCCCATGACGCCTTGCGGCACTGACGGCCTCGGGGAAACGGTTTCCTGGCTCAAACTTGCAGGATTTGCCGGGGGTCAGACGCTGTGCGGAGGGAGGCGGCAGATGAGCGGCGAGTGTGCACGGTTCTGTGCGTTGTGAGGGGTCGGAGGTCAGAGACTCACGGGGACACGTGGGGCAAGGAGGTGAGAGGTGTTGTGCTATGGGGGCCGGCTGGTGAAGGTCATTGCTCATATACACGTATACTGCGGGCTCTGCGGCATGAGTGCCATGTGTATTCCTATAGTATGTCACCAGGGTATAATTACTGGGGGTCTCACCCCTGGGACCACCACCGATCATAGAAACGAGGGTCCAAGCGCACTTTGCTTTATTTCTTGTCCCTCTTTTATTCAAATTTTCTGAGCAGCAGCGCCCCCCAATAATCTGTCGCTTTCATTGGTCAGCTGCCACACCTGCTACTGACTGAAGATTCTAAGGGGTTAAAATGGAGTTATCCTCGTAGCTGGGGGTAGAGCCGCCCATTGGTCCTCGTAGCTTGGGGTAGAGCCGCCCATTGGTCCTCGTAGCTGGGGGGTAGAGCCGCCCATTGCTTCTCGTAGCTGGGGGTAGAGCCGCCCATTGCTTCTCGTAGCTGGGGGTAGAGCCGCCCATTGCTTCTCGTAGCTGGGGGTAGAGCCGCCCATTGGTCCTCGTAGCTGGGGGGGTAGAGCCGCCCATTGGTCCTCGTAGCTTGGGGTAGAGCCGCCCATTGGTCCTCGTAGCTGGGGGGTAGAGCCGCCCATTGGTCCTCGTAGCTGGGGGGTAGAGCCGCCCATTGCTCCTCGTAGCTGGGGGGTAGAGCCGCCCATTGCTCCTCGTAGCTGGGGGTAGAGCCGCCCATTGCTTCTCGTAGCTGGGGGTAGAGCCGCCCATTGCTCCTCGTAGCTGGGGGGTAGAGCCGCCCATTGCTTCTCGTAGCTGGGGGTAGAGCCGCCCATTGCTCCTCGTAGCTGGGGGGTAGAGCCGCCCATTGCTCCTCGTAGCTGGGGGGTAGAGCCGCCCATTGCTTCTCGTAGCTGGGGGTAGAGCCGCCCATTGCTCCTCGTAGCTGGGGGGGTAGAGCCGCCCATTGCTCCTCGTAGCTGGGGGGTAGAGCCGCCCATTGCTCCTCGTAGCTGGGGGGTAGAGCCGCCCATTGCTCTTCGTAGCTGGGGGGTAGAGCCGCCCATTGCTTCTCGTAGCTGGGGGTAGAGCCGCCCATTGCTTCTCGTAGCTGGGGGGTAGAGCCGCCCATTGCTCCTCGTAGCTGGGGGGTAGAGCCGCCCATTGCTTCTCGTAGCTGGGGGTAGAGCCGCCCATTGCTTCTCGTAGCTGGGGGTAGAGCCGCCCATTGGTCCTCGTAGCTGGTGTTAGGAGCCGCCCATTGGTCCTCGTAGCTGGTGTTAGGAGCCGCCCATTGGTCCTCGTAGCTGGTGTTAGGAGCCGCCCATTGGTCCTCGTAGCTGGTGTTAGGAGCCGCCCATTGGTCCTCGTAGCTGGGGGGGTCGAGGCCGCCCATTGGTCCTCGTAGCTGGGGGGGTCGAGGCCGCCCATTGGTCCCCGTAGCTGGGGGGTCGAGGCCGCCCATTGGTCCCCGTAGCTGGGGGGTCGAGGCTGCCCATTGTCAAGGAATACAGCTGGGGAGGTCACAAAGATCCCACCACTGTTACCACTTTGTCACAGATCTCACCGCTGTCACCAGTTTGTTAGAGGACGCAACTTCGCCACCTCCAATCGTCAGGACAATTATGCAATTGGCTGACAAGTGATGGATGCGGCTGCTTTCCCTACTAGACCAGTTATTGGGGAACTCACAGTGAACGTATGGTATACACACCTCCGATTCCAACACATGGAATATACAGTGGGTACGGAAAGTATTCAGACCCCTTTAAAGTTTTCGCTCTTTGTTTCATTGCAGCCATTTGGTAAACTCTAAAAAGTTCATTTTTTTTTCTCCTCATTAAAAGTACACTCTGCACCCCATCTTGACTGAAAAAAAACAGTAATGTAGAAATTTTTGCAAATTTATTAAAGAAAAACTGAAATATCACATGGTCATAAGTATTCAGACCCTTTGCTCAGACACTCATATTTAAGTCACTTGCTGTCCATTTCCTTGTGAGCCTCCTTGAGATGGTTCTACTCCTTCATTGGAGTCCAGCTGTGTTTAATTAAACTGATAGGACTTGATTTGGAAAGGCACACACCTGTCTATATAAGACCTCACAGCTCACAGTGCATGTCAGACCAAATGAGAATCATGTGCATGTACGGTCACTGCCAGCTCCACAATAACAAAAGGGAGCCACTACTAGCTGCCACCACCAATTGTTTATACAGGCCGATTGTACACCCGTTACAGGTAGCGTATGGCTTCAGAGGTGCGGTTTACACAGCAAGAGGTATTACTGAGCTATTACATTTTATATATGTAATCCAGATATGTAGGAAGTGTTTATAAAAATATACAAAGATGATACACAATAGGGAACAAAACAACACAATATATACAATCACATAAGATAAAAAGGAACAAAAGAAAATTACTAAACCTGAGGTCACGGAAATGGCTCAGAGCTTAGCGGAGGGAAACACTCCAGGAAAATAGACAGAATCTACAGCAAGCTGTACCTTCCGGGGCTGACGAGTGACCCAAACACTGCATTTTATTAGCTCAAAGTTATGCCCACATACTTCCTCTTGATGACCTCATGTGGGGGCTGGTTGTAGAATGCTCCCCACATTTCATTTTTATAACACCCGAGAAAATCATTACTGAAAAATTACTAAACTTCGGGGCCTCTGTGGTTGTTTTCTTCCAGAAATGCGTCTCACCGCGCTCCTCGCTGCGCCCTCGAAGGTCATAAAGCTACCCCGCGACTACCGCTTCGGCACCAGCCGGCCGTCTACAATAGCCGCTCAGCGGAAAAACCCTCCTGGAAAGAGGAGATCAAAAATATTTGTGGAGCCCATCAGGAACAATGAGTGGGCGTATTTCCGGGGTGACACAGTAAGTAGAGGAGTTGTCTCGCTAGTTTTGTGACCCTTTTGTGGGTGTTTTCTGGGACGGATTTGCGGCTCATTTCACCTTTTACATTGAAATTCCACGCCAAAATCTGCTGCTGATTTTCCAATCTTGTTGGGTGCCCACACATATGTGATTGCACTTCCCAGCCACGGTCAGGCTGTGGCACAGACAGATGGTTAGGTCCACATGCGCCAAAGGCGTTAATGGTTACGCGCTATTTTTTGGGGTCAAGGTTTTGTATCCTATGATTTACCTGCTTTGTTTTCCAGGTTGAAGTTCTCGCTGGAAAAGATGCGGGAAAACAGGGGAAGGTGACACAAGTTATAAGAGCGCGCAACTGGGTGGTGGTGGAGAATCTGAACACGGTGAGAGGCGTAAATGTACCAGATACAGATGCTTATAGATGTAATATATATATATATATACAGTACAGACCAAAAGTTTGGACACACCTCATTTAAAGATTTTTCTGTATTTTCATGACTATGAAAATTGTACATTCACACTGAAGGCATCAAAACTATGAATTAACACATATGGAATTATATACTTAACAAAAAAGTGTGAAACAACTGAAAATATGTCTTATATTCTAGGTTCTTCAAAGTAGCCTCCTTTTGCTTTGATGACTGCTTTGCACACTCTTGGCATTCTCTTGATGAGCTTCAAGAGGTAGTCACCGGAAATGGTCTTCCAACAATCTTGAAGGAGTTCCCAGAGATGCTTAGCACTTGTTGGCCCTTTTGCCTTCACTCTGCGGTCCAGCTCACCCCAAACCATCTCGATTGGGTTCAGGTCTGGTGACTGTGGAGGCCAGGTCATCTGGCGTAGCCCCCCATCACTCTCCCTCTTGGTCAAATAGCCCTTACACAGCCTGGAGGTGTGTTTGGGGTCATTGTCCTGTTGAAAAATAAATGATGGTCCAACTAAACGCAAACCGGATGGAATAGCATGCCGCTGCAAGATACTGTGGTAGCCATGCTGGTTCAGTATGCCTTCAATTTTGAATAAATCCCCAACAGTGTCACCAGCAAAGCCCCCCCCACACCATCACACCTCCTCCTCCATGCTTCACGGTGGGAACCAGGCATGTAGAGTCCATCCATTCA
This sequence comes from Phyllobates terribilis, assembly GCF_046119375.1. Classification (NCBI taxonomy): domain Eukaryota; kingdom Metazoa; phylum Chordata; class Amphibia; order Anura; family Dendrobatidae; genus Phyllobates; species Phyllobates terribilis. The sequence continues at coordinate 154,216,707 of NW_027362767.1, forward strand.
CCTTTACTGCATCGCACAAAGACACGGTGGTTGGAACCAAAGATCTCAAATTTGGACTCATCAGACCAAAGCACAGATTTCCACTGGTCTAATGTCCATTCCTTGTGTTCTTTAGCCCAAACAAGTCTCTTCTGCTTGTTGCCTGTCCTTAGCAGTGGTTCCCTAGCAGCTATTTTACCATGAAGGCTTGCTGCACAAAGTCTCCTCTTAACAGTTGTTGAAGAGATGTGTCTGCTGCTAGAACTCTGTGTGGCATTGACCTGGTCTCTAATCTGAGCTGCTGTTAACCTGCGATTTCTGATGCTGGTGACTCGGATAAACTTATCCTCAGAAGCAGAGGTGACTCTTGGTCGTCCTTTCCTGGGGCAGTCTTCATGTAAGCCAGTTTCTTTGTAGCACTTGATGGTTTTTGCAACTGCACTTGGGGACATTTTCAAAGTTTGCCCAATTTTTCGGACTGACTGACCTTCATTTCTTAAAGTAATGATGGCCACTCGTTTTTCTTTACTTAGCTGCTTTTTCTTTCCATAATACAAATTCTAACAGTCTATTCAGTAGGACTACCAGCTGTGTATCCACCTGACTCCTGCACAACACAACTGATGGTCCCAACCCCATTTATAAGGCAAGAAATCCCACTTATTAAACCTGACAGGGCACACCTGTGAAGTGAAAACCATTTCCGGTAACTACCTCTTGATGCTCATGAAGAGAATGCCAAGAGTGTGCAAAGCAGTCATCAAAGCAAAAGGTGGCTACTGTGAAGAACCTAGAATATAAGACTTATTTTCAGTTGTTTCACACTTTTTTGTTAAGTATATAATTCCATATGTGTTAATTCATAGTTTTGATGCCTTCAGTGTGAATGTACAATTTTCATAGTCATGAAAATACAGAAAAATCTTTAAATGAGAAGGTGTGTCCAAACTTTTGGTCTGTACTGTATACACACACACACACACACACACACACACACACACACACACACACACACACACACACACACGTGCATCTCACTAAATTAGAATATCATCGTAAAGTTAATTTATTTCAGTTCTTCAATACAAAAAGTGAAACTCATATATTATAGAGAGTCATTACACACAGAGGGATCTATTATATAGAGTCATTACACACAGAGGGATCTATTTCACATGTTTATTTCTGTTAATGTTGATGATTATGGCTTACAGCCAATGAAAACACAAAAGTCATTATCTCAGTAAATTAGAATACTTTATAACAACAGCCTGAAAAATGTTTTTAAAATGCGAAATGTCCTACTGAAATGTCTGTTCAGTAAATGCCTCAATACTTGGTCGGGCTCCTTTTGCATCAATTACTGCATCAATGCGGCAATGTGGCATGGAGGGATCAGCCTGTGGCACTGCTGAGGTGTTATGGAAGCCCAGGTGGCTTTGATAGCAGCCTTCAGCTCGTCTGCATTGTTGGGTCTGGGGTCTCTCCTCTTCCTCTGGACAATACCCCATAGATTCTCTATAATAGATTCTCTATGGGGTTAAGGTTAGGCGAGTTTGCTGCCAATCAAGCACAGTGATACTGTTGTGTGTAAACCAGGTATTGGTACTTTTGTCAGTGTGGACAGGGGCCAAGTCCAGCTGGAGAATGACATTTCCATCTCCAAAAAGCTTGTCGGCAGAGGGAAGCATGAAGTGCTCTAACATGTCATGGTAGACGGCTGCGCTGACTTTGGTCTTGATAAAACACAGTGGACCTACACCAGCAGATGACATGGCTCCCCAAACCATCACTGATTGTGGAAACTTCACACTAGACCTCAAGCAGCTTGGATTGTGGCCTCTCCACTCTTCCTCCAGACTCTGGGACCTTGTGGAGTGTGTCAATGACTGCCTTCTGGACATCTGTCAAGTCAGCAGTCTTCCCCATGATTGTGGAGCCTACTGAAACAGACTAAGGGACCTTTGTAAATGTTTCAGAAGCCTTTGGCAGGTGTTTTTTGTGAATTATTGTAATTTACTGAGATAATGACTTTGGTGTTTTCATTGGCTGTAAGCCATAATCCTCAACATTAACAGAAATAAACACTTGAAATCGATCCCTCTGTGTGTAATGACTCTATATAATAGATCACTCTGTGTGTAATGACTCTATATAATAGATCCCTCTGTGTGTAATGACTCTATATAATAGATCACTTTGTGTGTAATGACTCTATATAATAGATCACTTTGTGTGTAATGACTCTATATAATAGATCACTTTGTGTGTAATGACTCTATATAATAGATCACTTTGTGTGTAATGACTCTATATAATAGATCCCTCTGCGTGTAATGACTCTATATAATAGATCCCTCTGTGTGTAATGACTCTATATAATAGATCCCTCTGTGTGTAATAACTCCATATAATAGATCACTCTGCGTGTAATGACTCTATATAATAGATCCCTCTGTGTGTAATGATTCTATATAATAGATCCCTCTGTGTGTAATGACTCTATATAATAGATCACTTTGTGTGTAATGACTCTATATAATAGATCCCTCTGTGTGTAATGACTCTATATAATAGATCACTTTGTGTGTAATGACTCTATATAATAGATCACTTTGTGTGTAATGACTCTATATAATAGATCCCTCTGTGTGTAATGACTCTATATAATAGATCACTTTGTGTGTAATGACTCTATATAATATAAGAGTTTAACTTTTTGTATTGAAGAACTGAAATAAATTAACTTTTTGATAATATTCTAATTTAGTGAGATGCACCTGTGTGTGTGTGTGTGTGTGTGTGTGTGTGTGTGTATGTGTGTGTATACACACACACTCACTCTCACACACACACATGGAAAATTAGGGGCACTGCAGGTTGCACGCTCAGCTCCCAAGTCTGCTCCGTACATGCTGTTTGCTCTCTCAGCTCCCGAGCCCGCTCTGTACATGCAGTTCCTACACTCAGCTCCCGAGCCCGCTCCGTACATGCTGTTTGCTCTCTCAGCTCCCGAGCCCGCTCCGTATGTGCAGTTCCTAAACTCGGCTCCCGAGCCCGCTCCGTACATGCTGTTTGCTCTCTCAGCTCCCGAGCCCGCTCCGTACATGCTGTTTGCTCTCTCAGCTCCCAAGCCCGCTCCGTACGTGCAGTTCCCACGCTCAGCTCCCGAGGCTGCTCCATATGTGCTGTTCCCATGCTTAGCTCCAGAGCCCGCTCCGTATGTGCAGTTCCTACACTCGGCTCCCGAGCCCGCTCCGTACATGCTGTTTGCTCTCTCAGCTCCCAAGCCCGCTCCGTACGTGCAGTTCCCATGCTCAGCTCCCAAGGCCACTCCGTACGTGCAGTTCCCACGCTCAGCTCCCGAGCCTGCTCCCTACATGCTGTTTGCTCCCTCAGCCCCCAAGCCCGCTCCGTACATGCAGATCACACGCTCAGCTTCCGAGCCCGCTCTGTACATGCTGTTTGCTCTCTCAGCTCTCGAGCTCCTCAGCCCACTCTGTACATGTTGTTTGCTCTCTCAGCCCCCAAGCCTGCTCTGTACATGCAGTTCCCACACTCAGCTCCCGAGGCTGCTCCTTATGTGCAGTTCCCACGCTCAGCTCCCAAGGCTGCTCCGTATGTATAGTTCCCACGCTCGGCTCCCGAGGCTGCTCCGTATGTGCAGTTCCCACGCTCGGCTCCCGAGGCTGCTCCGTATGTGCAGTTCCCACGCTCGGCTCCCGAGGCTGCTCCGTATGTGCAGTTCCCACGCTCGGCTCCCGAGGCTGCTCCGTATGTGCAGTTCCCACGCTCGGCTCCCGAGGCTGCTCCGTATGTGCAGTTCCCACGCTCGGCTCCCGAGGCTGCTCCGTATGTGCAGTTCCCACGCTCGGCTCCCGAGGCTGCTCCGTATGTGCAGTTCCCATGCTCGGCTCCTGAGCCCGCTCCGTATGTGCAGTTCCCACGCTCGGCTCCCGAGCCCGCTCCGTACGTGCAGATCACACGTTCGGTGCCCGAGCCCGCACCGTTCGTGCAGATTGCACGCTCATGTAGCCTTCATCAGGGTTATCAAGGTCTGTGTAAAGTGGCATATACACTAATGTACACAGTGTCTTGTTGACTTATAGGGCTTCCTGTGAACAGATCAGATAATCGCTCACATCTTTCACCTTCTCCTTTGATATTTAGCATTATCGCTACGTCGGGAAGTCTGGTGGTTACAGAGGGACGTATGTGCCCAGTGAAGCTCCCCTGCTGCTTAATCACGTGTCCCTCGTGGACCCGACAGACAGGTGAGCCACTCGTCCCTTCTATCAATCATCACTACTACTCATGTGGCCGTTATCTTATGAATCTTTTTTTTTTTTAACCAGGCAGCCAACATCGGTGGAATGGCGATACACAGAAGAGGGTGAGCGGGTGAGGGTGTCGCTACGAACCGGACGGATCATTCCTAAACCCCTCTTCCAACGACGAGACGGGATCATCCCTGATCAGTGGAAGGGTGAGGATCCCCGTAGGAATCTGCTGTATATTGTATGCAGTGGTCACTTGCTTTAGCTAAGACAATGTGATTCAGTGTGGCCCCCGCTGGTCTAGATACTGGTGTTCAGTGTGGCCACTGCCAGTCTAGATACTGGTGTTCAGTGTGGCCACTGCCAGTCTAGATACTGGTGTTCAGTGTGGCCACCGCCGGTCTAGATACTGGTGTTCAGTGTGGCCACCGCCGGTCTAGATACTGGTGTTCAGTGTGGCCACCGCCGGTCTAGATACTGGTGTTCAGTGTGGCCACCGCCGGTCTAGATACTGGTGTTCAGTGTGGCCACCGCCGGTCTAGATACTGGTGTTCAGTGTGGCCACCGCCGGTCTAGATACTGGTGTTCAGTGTGGCCACCGCCGGTCTAGATACTGGTGTTCAGTGTGGCCACCGCCGGTCTAGATACTGGTGTTCAGTGTGGCCACTGCCGGTCTAGATACTGGTGTTCAGTGTGGCCACTGCCGGTCTAGATACTGGTGTTCAGTGTGGCCACTGCCGGTCTAGATACTGGTGTTCAGTGTGGCCACTGCCGGTCTAGATACTGGTGTTCAGTGTGGCCACTGCCGGTTTAGATACTGGTGTTCAGTGTGGCCACTCCTGGTTTAGATACTGGTGTTCAGTGTGGCCACTCCTGGTTTAGATACTGGTGTTCAGTGTGGCCACTCCTGGTTTAGATACTGGTGTTCAGTGTGGCCACTCCTGGTTTAGATACTGGTGTTCAGTGTGGCCACTCCTGGTTTAGATACTGGTGTTCAGTGTGGCCACTCCTGGTTTAGATACTGGTGTTCAGTGTGGCCACCGCCGGTCTAGATACTGGTGGTGTTCAGTGTGGCCATCGGCGGTCTAGATACTGGTGGTGTTCAGTGTGGCCATCGGCGGTCTAGATACTGGTGGTGTTCAGTGTGGCCACCGGCGGTCTAGATACTGGTGTTCAGTGTGGCCACCGCCGGTCTAGATACTGGTGTTCAGTGTGGCCACCGCCGGTCTAGATACTGGTGTTCAGTGTGGCCACCGCCGGTCTAGATACTGGTGTTCAGTGTGGCCACCGCCGGTCTAGATACTGGTGTTCAGTGTGGCCACCGCCGGTCTAGATACTGGTGTTCAGTGTGGCCACCGCCGGTCTAGATACTGGTGTTCAGTGTGGCCACCGCCGGTCTAGATACTGGTATTTGTCAGGTGACTGCCAGGATTTGTGCACATATCTTGGCAGGAAACCATCGCCACAACCTCACCGTCCGCTCTCTCCTACCGATGTGGAAGTTAGCGACCCCGGAGAACCCCCTAATGGTTCCACTTACATGTCTTATGCCACGTTCCTGACTTCTCTCCCTTTGCATTAGACGGCCCTAAGGACACATCTGCGGATGACGCTTTGGAGAGAACCTACGTCCCATCATTGAAAACCTTTCAAGAGGAAATCATGGAGGCCATGGGCATCGTAGAGAACAGACGACACCGGGATTCCTTCTGGTACTGATGGGTGCGGACTACGGCCGGGGGTCATGGAAGACTCAAACGTTCAGCCCCTGTTATTGGGGGTCTACACCTGAGAAAGAAGCAACAATGTCCTAAGTGCAGGGGGGGGTATATTCTTTGGATTTTAACATCTGGATTTTCATAAATTCGTCGGCATATGACAGAAGAGGAGACCACAATAAAATCCAGACACATTCATCTAATGTTTTATCATTCTAATTTTCATCTTGGGGTCCTTTACTGATGTCGTAGAGTTTTTTTTTTTTTTTCGATTCTGTGTGAATGAGGCAGTGCTGATGCTGGCGGTGTACACGGGGTCTGCAGGGCGTCAGGACTCGTCGTGCTTCACTTTCACAGCAGAGTAGAGAACCTGCGAAGCCGAGAACATGACTTACTGATCATTCATGGTCCCACCAGGCTCAAGAACGGACCTCTGAAGCACCCCCTATCTGCATGCAGCGATGGCAGCGGGTGCGCACCACGTTCATCATCTATGGGACTGCCGAAAATGACAGAGTACAGTTGTTGACGGTACCATACACAATGAATGGAGCCGTGGTGCGCACCGGCGGCCATTGCTTCATGCAGATGGGGGCGCTTCAGGGACCCTCAACAGTTGGCTATAACTTAAAGGGGTCGTCCTAACTGAGTAAGATGAATTCTTAGATAATACTCACCGTCTCAGTGACTTTAGGTGATGAAGCTGAAAATATAAAGGCAGAACATGACACAAGCTATATCCTATATATATATATCGTTCACTGCAACACATGGCTCATCTGTACACTGGTTTTCTGCATTTCTTTGTACAAGGCAGCCATGCTCTCCTGGGCCACCCCGAGCCCCGGCTAAACTATGGCTCTAATAACTAGAAAAGAAGAAAAAGTTTATTTTTTTCCCCTTGGATTTTTCTAAAGCAAATGAAGACTGACCTTTCAGAGAGAGGTTAAGAGCGGCGTAACAGACGTCATCATCTGCGGGGACATCTATGACGGAGGAAAAAGGAACAACTATGTAAAAAGAAAAAGAGGAGCATCTATTATCCTCCAAAGCTTCTACTGCTCACCACACAATGACAGCTATAGGCTCCTCCAGGAATCGTGTCATGTCCTCAATGTAATGTACATGTGATTATTCACGCTCTTACCCAAGTCATAATCATTGCCTTACTAAACTGCGACAAAACATTTATTACTCACCGCTCTGGATCCAGCATCCGGCTAAATTACTATAAATGGTCTCATATTCTCCAGTAACGTGGTGTCCTGAGCTATGGACTAACAGAAAAATATCAGCAATATATTCATCTACATAGGGGCGTATTATAGTAGTTATATTCATCTACATAGGAGCAGTATTATAGTAGTTATATTCTTGTACATAGGAGCAGTATTATAGTAGTTATATTCATCTACATAGGGGGCAGTATTATAGTAGTTATATTCCTGTACATAGGAGCAGTATTATAGTAGTTATATTCTTGTACATAGGGAGCAGTATTATAGTAGTTATATTCTTGTACATAGGGGCAGTATTATAGTAGTTATATTCTTGTACATAGGGGTCAGTATTATAGTAGTTATATTCTTGTACATGGGGGCAGTATTATAGTAGTTATATTCTTGTACATAGGGGTCAGTATTATAGTAGTTATATTCTTGTACATAGGAGCAGTATTATAGTAGTTATATTCTTGTATATAGGAGCAGTATTATATTAGTTATATTCTTATACATAGGAGCAGTATTATAGTAGTTATATTCTTCTATATAGGAGCAGTATTATAGTAGTTATATTCTTCTATATAGGAGCAGTATTATAGTAGTTATATTCTTGTACATAGGAGCAGTATTATAGTAGTTATATTCTTGTACATAGGGGGCAGTATTATAGTAGTTATATTCATCTACATAGGGGCGTATTATAGTAGTTATATTCATCTACATAGGAGCAGTATTATAGTAGTTATATTCATCTACATAGGAGCAGTATTATAGTAGTTATATTCTTGTACATAGGGGGCAGTATTATAGTAGTTATATTCTTGTACATAGGAGGCAGTATTATAGTAGTTATATTCATCTACATAGGGGCGTATTATAGTAGTTATATTCATCTACATAGGGGGCAGTATTATAGTAGTTATATTCATCTACATAGGGGGCAGTATTATAGTAGTTATATTCTGTACATAGGGGGCAGTATTATAGTAGTTATATTCATCTACATAGGGGCGTATTATAGTAGTTATATTCATCTACATAGGGGGCAGTATTATAGTAGTTATATTCTTGTACATAGGGGGCAGTATTATAGTAGTTATATTCTTGTACATAGAAGCAGTATTATAGTAGTTATATTCTTCTACATAGGAGCAGTATTATAGTAGTTATATTCTTGTACATAGGAGCAGTATTATAGTAGCTATTTTCTTGTACATAGGAGCAGTATTATAGTAGTTATATTCTTGTACATAGGGGGCAGTATTATAGTAGTTATATTCTTGTACATAGGGGGCAGTATTATAGTAGTTATATTCTTGTACATAGGAGCAGTATTATAGTAGTTATATTCTTGAATATAAGAGCAGTATTGTAGTTATATTCTTGTACATAGGGGGCAGTATTATAGTAGTTATATTCTTGTACATAGGGGGCAGTATTATAGTAGTTATATTCTTGTACATAGGAGCAGTATTATAGTAGTTATATTCTTGTATATAGGGGCAGTATTATAGTAGTTATATTCTTGTATATAGGGGGCAGTATTATAGTAGTTATATTCTTGTACATAGAGGCAGTATTATAGTAGTTATATTCTTGTATATAGGGGCAGTATTATAGTAGTTATATTCGTGTACATAGGGGCAGTATTATAGTAGTTATATTCTTGTATATAGGGGGCAGTATTATAGTAGTTATATTCTTGTATATAGGGGCAGTATTATAGTAGTTATATTCTTGTATATAGGGGCAGTATTATAGTAGTTATATTCTTGTACATAGGAGCAGTATTATAGTAGTTATATTCTTGTACATAGGAGCAGTATTATAGTAGTTATATTCTTATACATAGGAGCAGTATTATAGTAGTTATATTCTTTTACATAGTAGCAGTATTATAGTAGTTATATTCTTGTACACAGGAGCAGTATTATAGTAGTTATATTCTTGTACATAGGAGCAGTATTATAGTAGTTATATTCTTGTACATAGGGGCAGTATTATAGTAGTTATATTCTTATACATAGGGGGCAGTATTATAGTAGTTATATTCTTGTACATAGGAGCAGTATTATAGTAGTTATATTTTTGTACATAGGATCAGTATTATAGTATTTATATTCTTGTATATAGGGGGCAGTATTATAGTAGTTATATTCTTCTACATAGGAGCAGTATTATAGTAGTTATATTCTTGTACATAGGGAGCAGTATTATAGTAGTTATATTCTTGTACATAGGAGCAGTATTATAGTAGTTATATTCTTGTACATAGGGAGCAGTATTATAGTAGTTATATTCTTGTACATAGGAGCAGTATTATAGTAGTTATATTCTTGTACATAGGGGCAGTATTATAGTAGTTATATTCTTGTACATAGGGTGCAGTATTCTAGTAGTTATATTCTTGTACATAGGGGCAGTATTATAGTAGTTATATTCTTGTACATAGGGAGCAGTATTATCGTAGTTATATTCTTGTACATAGGGGGCAGTATTATAGTACTTATATTCTTGTACATAGGGGGCAGTATTATAGTAGTTATATTCTTGTACATAGGGGGCAGTATTATAGTAGTTATATTCTTGTATATAGGGGGCAGTATTATAGCAGTTATATTCTTGTACATAGGGGGCAGTATTATAGTAGTTATATTCTTGTACATAGGAGCAGTATTATAGTAGTTATATTCTTGTACATAGGGAGCAGTATTATCGTAGTTATATTCTTGTACATAGGAGCAGTATTATAGTAGTTATATTCTTGTACATAGGGAGCAGTATTATAGTAGTTATATTCTTGTACATAGGGGCAGTATTATAGTAGTTATATTCTTGTACATAGGGTGCAGTATTCTAGTAGTTATATTCTTGTACATAGGGGCAGTATTATAGTAGTTATATTCTTGTACGTAGGGAGCAGTATTATAGTAGTTATATTCTTGTACATAGGGAGCAGTATTATAGTAGTTATATTCTTGTACATAGGGAGCAGTATTATAGTAGTTATATTCTTGTACATAGGGGGCAGTATTATAGTACTTATATTCTTGTACATAGGGGGCAGTATTATAGTAGTTATATTCTTGTATATAGGGGGCAGTATTATAGCAGTTATATTCTTGTACATAGGGGGCAGTATTATAGTAGTTATATTCTTGTACATAGGAGCAGTATTATAGTAGTTATATTCCTGTACATAGGAGCAGTATTATAGTAGTTATATTCTTATACATAGGGGGGCAGTATTATAGTAGTTATATTCTTGTACATAGAGAGCAGTATTATAGTAGTTATATTCTTGTACATAGGAGCAGTATTATAGTAGTTATATTCCTGTACATAGGAGCAGTATTATAGTAGTTATATTCTTATACATAGGAGCAGTATTATAGTAGTTATATTCTTGTACATAGGAGCAGTGTTATAGTAGTTATATTCTTATACATAGGGGGGCAGTATTATCTACCATTTCATGTTGTAGATAAAGATGGATTACCTGGCTCTGGATCTCTGGTTTGGAGTCTTTTAGGAAATAATTTGTTTATCTGCTGCCTGTGTCTGAAGATGAGAAAAGCTGATATGATAAGTAGGACCATGATGACTGATGGATACAAGTATTTGTTGAGTCCGTCTCTCTGCATGTCTGTAAGAACAGAACATTATTATATAGATGACACATGTATAATACTATATGGTAGATATTATTGCAGTATTTTTTTATTCACTGCAGTTGGGAGTATTATAGTTTGGAAAAGAGAAAACAGACAGTACAGGTGAGCCCAACATTGTTTCTATATGGCCGTACTCACGGTTTATCAGGACTTTTAAATCTTGACTTTTTTTCCAAACTTTGCCGTCTAAAGTTCTCACCACACAGGAATAATTCCCAGAATTCTCCAACCGAGTGGGCGAAACTTCACATTTATCAGATAGGCCAAATGCCAGGACTTCTTGCCCGTCTCTGTAGAAAGCGAAGTGCAGTCTTGTGGTCGGTCTGTGCGGACTAAGCCTTGTGACACATGTCAGGGTTGTGCCGCCATCTTCTATAGTTACTGGCTGGGTCAGGTTAATCTTCGGGGTGGAGAACAGCTCTGTTGGTGAAGGCAGTAATGTGTGTGAATTAATAGGAGCGAGGTGTGGAGGTCCTCACGCTTCACCTCCGCTCCATTCAATTGCGGCTTTGTAGTTCCCCTTTCTCGGGATCGGTAGAGGGTCCGAGTATTAGGACCTCCAGATATCTATCCATTATCCTATAGATAACAAAATAACTTCTAGTTTTCAGAAAACCTTTTTACGAACCTGTGATGTATATTTTTCGGCACAAATCAAGTGCGAGTGTTTGGAGCTGATCTAAAAACCTTACTCCAGGTATTAAAATGTTGCAAAAAAAAAAGCGAAATTTGGTAAAAGTCGGATGTCCTGAATCTGTCTAGAACATCACGAAAAGCAACTTTTTTGAGGTAAAAAAAAAAAAAAGAAAAAGTTATGAAACAAAGATCTTAAAAATTGAGGCGAAACGTATAGAGAATAAGGCGCAAATACTAAAGCCACTAAAAAGGAACAAATTACTCCAGAGAAGTGAAGCAGCAGCAATGATGAATACAGGCCATCTAATATACATAATTGTCTTATCCCGTCTGTCTGTCTGTCCAGGAAATCCCGCGTCGCTGATTGGTCCGGCCGCGGCCAATCAGCTATGCGGGATTTCAGAAAAAGATGGCGGCCGTTAGCGGCTCATCTGCCGCACGGAGGTCAGTGGCGATGCAGCCGGGAGATGACCCTCACACGCTCACCCTCACCCTCAGACGCTCACCCTCAGACGCACACCCGCACACGCTCACACCCGCACCCACTCACCCTCACACCGTCACCCTCACACGCTCACCCTCACACGCTCACCCGCACATGCTCACACGCTCACCCTCACCCGCTCACCCTCATTCTCACACGCTCACCCTCACACGCTCATTCTCACACGCTCACCCTCACACTCTCGCACGTACACCCTCAACCTCAGACACTCACCCTCAGACGCATACCCGCACACGCTCACACCTGCACCCCCACACCCTCACACGCACACCCTCACCCTCAGACGCTCACCCTCACACGCACACCCTCAACCTCAGACGCTCACACGCTCACCCTCACACGCTCACCCTCACACGCTCACCCTCACACGCTCACCCGCACATGCTCACACGCTCACCCTCACCCGCTCACCCTCATTCTCACACGCTCACCCTCACACGCTCATTCTCACACGCTCACCCTCACACTCTCGCACGTACACCCTCAACCTCAGACACTCACCCTCAGATGCATACCCGCACACGCTCACACCTGCACCCCCACACCCTCACACGCACACCCTCACCCTCAGACGCTCACACGCACACCCTCAACCTCAGACGCTCACACGCTCACCCTCACACGCTCACCCTCACACGCTCACCCTCACACGCTCACCCTCTCACGCTCACCCTCACACGCTCACCCTCACCCGCTCCCACGCTCACCCTCACCCGCTCACCCTCCCACCCTCACCCTCACATGCTCACCCTCACATGCTCACCCTCACACGCTCACATGCTCACCCTCACACGCACACCTCCACACGCACACCCTCACACGCTCACCCTCACACGCTCACCCTGTGCTAGCCGGTCATCTCCCTCACACGCTCACCCGCTCACCCTGTGCTAGCCGGTCATCTCCCGGCTGCTCGCAGCAGAAGTACCCCGACCGGCGGCCTCGCTCCCCGGTCCTCCAAAATTCATTAGGGGCCCCGGGGGGATACACTGGGGGGTTAATTTAAAGTAGTGCACAACCCATTTAAATACTGTTTCGCTGATTAGTCGCGCCCGGTCGGCCGCATACATATTCTAGAATACCCAATGCGTTAGAATCGGGCCACCATCTAGTTTTATATATACATGTTATAGTGAATGGTTGTAATAAAAACTACAGCTCGTCTCACAAAAAACAGGCAATGCCGACAGACAAATGTAAGAATTAAAGGGAATTTGTCTGCAGGTTTTTGCTGTGTAATCTGAGAGCAGCATAATGTAGGCACAGAGACCCTGATTCCAGCGATGTGTCACTTATTAGGTTGTGTTTTGCTGTTTCAATACAATCAGTGTTTTATCAGCACAAGATTATCACTACAGGACCAGGTGTCTCTTGCCTTCTAGTCCCACCACGCCTCCATCACTGATTGGCTGCTTTCTGTGTAGACTGTACAGGAATCTGCCAATCAGTGGAGGGGGCGGGGTTACACAGATTAGCTAGGTAGATCTGCCTGTGAGACTTAGTCCAGTGATAATCTCCTGCTAATAAAACACTGATTGTATTGGAAGTACAGCGCACAGCCTAATAAGTGATAAAGCCCTAAAATCAGGGTCTCTACCTACGTTTTGCTGCTTTCGGATTCTATTTAATAATGAGTGAAAACAGCATTGAATCATGTGTAGAGCCCTAATATTAAGGATGGCTCATCAATATCTCAGAAATGAACTAATGGAATTTGAAAAACATATTATCTTGGAACGCATGGACTGGATATATGCCGATCGTGATTCAGACTCCTCATCCTTTCTTTACCTTGCACGCTGATGACAGTCTTATCGCTGTATTTCTTATACACAGTAATAGTACTTGTAGCGCCTTCTTGTCTTGTACACTTGTATTCAGCTGTCTCAGCTCTAAGTAGGATTTCAGAGTCATTGGCGAATGACGGTAATTTTTCATTGTTCTTATAAAACACTATTCGCTCCTGTGAATCCTTGGAGCCGCTGTGACATCTTAATATCAGGTCATCTCCTTCATATACAAAGGGCGGTGATTGCAGGATGACCGGACCTAAGGAGCAAAATATCAAACACCTAGTCTTTGCGTGGAATATCTGCTGATGGCTATGACATTACGGTATCACATTGACTCACCCTTGGTAACATTGAGCAGCACAGCTTCACTGATGTTCTCTTCACTGATGTTCTCACTGATGTTCTCCTCACTGATGTTCTCCTCACTGATGTTCTCCTCACTGATGTTCTCCTCACTGATGTTCTCCTCACTGATGTTCTCCTCACTGATGTTCTCCTCACTGATGTTCTCCTCACTGATGTTCTCCTCACTGATGCTCTCCTCACTGATGTTCTCCTCACTGATGTTCTCCGCACTGATGTTCTCCTCACTGATGTTCTCCTCACTGATGTTCTCCTCACTGATGTTCTCCTCACTGATGTTCTCCTCACTGATGCTCTCCTCACTGATGCTCTCCTCACTGATGTTCTCCTCACTGATGTTCTCCGCACTGATGTTCTCCGCACTGATGTTCTCCTCACTGATGTTCTCCTCACTGATGTTCTCCTCACTGATGCTCTCCTCACTGATGTTCTCCTCACTGATGTTCTCCGCACTGATGTTCTCACTGATGTTCTCCTCACTGATGTTCTCCTCACTGATGTTCTCCTCACTGATGTTCTCCTCACTGATGCTCTCCTCACTGATGTTCTCCTCACTGATGTTCTCCTCACTGATGTTCTCCGCACTGATGTTCTCCTCACTGATGTTCTCCTCACTCCTCCTGCACTTGTAATACCCACCATGTCTGGACTGGGCCGACTGGATGGTAAATGTCTTTCCTTCATGAGTCCATTGATTATTCTTGTACCAGCTATATGTGACCTTTCCCTGCACAGCGCCGTCCGCCTCACAGGTCATCGTCACAGATTCTCCAGGTAAGATCTTGTTCCAGAGAGGAGTGAAGGTCACCACAGGTCTGACCGCAGCTTCTGGAAATATCACCGGTAGATGAGCACAGTTCTCGTACTCAGTTTTGTTATTTATGCTATTGACATCTGTCTATGTCTATGATAACGAAAACTTGAAAATAGGATAAAGAAGACTCTGGGTTTATTTCCTATCTTCAAAAATGGATATTGCCAGTGCTCTTTTACAATTTACTTCCCTTTAAAATGTTTAGCCGTTCCCAAGATATTAACACTTTTATTTACAGCTTGTTGCCTAGGAGACCGACCACTGCTGCTGTATAGCTTGTAAGCAGTGCGTTGAAGTTGGGCAGGATTAGGAGGTATCAGGGCGTTCCAGGGATCCTGGGCGGCTTTAAGGCTCCCTTCACACATCAGTGTCTCCAGTACGTGTGGTGACAGTGTCCACACATACCAGAGGCACATACACACGCAGACCCATTCAAATCTCTGGGTCTATGCACAAGTCAGTGTTTTTCCACAGACCGTGTGTCTGTGGGCAAAATACGCTGACATGTCCATTTTTTACCTGCAGCACGGGCCAGAAAATGTCCCACACACGTGCACAGTGATGACACACGGATGACATCTGTGTGACATGTACCAGCGCCTGGGAATCAGCGGTACTGTTTGCACTGTTCCCAAGTGCCGGGTGTTGCAGTCATCTGTCATCATTGTCCCCTGCTGTCACTGCGATTAGCACCAGCAGGGGACAATGTAGAGAGTTGTATTCTGCCCCTGCTGTGTCCAGCAAGTGTAAAATAAGAATAAAATAAAAAACATTATACTCACCTTTACAGCTTATTCTCTGAAGCCATTCTCCCCTGTGAAAAAACTAAATTAAGAAAACAAAACAAAACATATTCACCTGTCCGACATACTGTCCCACGCTGTAATCCATCTGACCAAAAATTCTGCATCAGCGTCTGCGGTGGCTTGAGGCAAGCGCACATGTTGAGGTGCAGGGGAGAATGACGCGCTGCAGCAAGCAGGACCCTGAACTGCGTTGAGCTCAGTGAGTGACAGGACACCACTCAGTGAGCTCAGCACAGTACAGGGGCCCGCTCGCTGCAGGGGGTCATTCCCTGCTCCTTGACATGTGAGGTCAAATGGATTACAGCATGGGACACTTATTTAATCTTCTGACAGGTGTGTATAAGGATTTTTTTTATTCTTATTTTTACACCAGGACACTGCAGTAGCAGAATACTACTCTCAACATTGTCCCCTGCTGGCGCTGATCGCAGCGCTGGCAGTAGACAATGATGAGGGCAGCGTTCAGCACCCGGCACTTGGTAACAGCGCTAACTGTAGCGCTGATTCCCAGGTGCTGGTACGTGTGAAACTGATGCGGCACACGGTTGCCACACGTATCACATACACGTACACGGATATCTCCGGTACTGGTTTTTCTGGACGCATATAAAACAGTATGTATATGCGTGATAGAAAATGGCTTATAAGCCCTGAACATGATTGCATGCTGGTTGGAGAACTACAAGTTCCACAGACACTAAGCGAGGCTGCTGAGCAGAGCAGAGGGTGCAGATAAGTGCATAGTTAGACACAAAATCATAGCTTAACACAAGAGCATAGTTTGGTGTTTTCCTTACCAGTTTTCCATTGTTTTTCTGCTTTTATCTGTATAGTTTATCCCCATATAGTGTGTGCTCCATGGTCGATGCTATCAGGTGCGTCTTGTGAGATGTATGCAGGCCTTGAACAGCCGTTTGAGCGTGAATATATCTGCGTTTGATGTCAGCGAGTTACATGTTTGGAAGCCCAGATACTGAATCTAAATGTGCAGCTAGCAACACTCAGGAGCATTGCAAACCTGGAGAGGAGTTTAGAGCTCACTGAGCGGTTCTGGCTGGGGCCAGTGAAATGGAGGAGGGTGGAGGTGGAGAAGATCAGGACCCAGAAGTAGGCAGCTGGGTAACAGTAGGTAGGGGGAAAAGTGCCAGGGAGCCCGGTCCTGATCTGGCGGAACCTAGTAAATCTGCCTGTTTCACTGATATTAGGAATGCAAGCCCAGAACTGTGATCACTGCAGCAGGACAGGGACCACTACAGCCGACCCAGGACAGGGACCACCACAGCAGGCCCAGGACTGTGATCACTACAGCACCCCCAGGACTGGGATCACTACAGTAGGCCCAGGACTGTTATCACTACAGCAGGCCCAGGACTAGGATCATTACAACAGGCCCAGGACTGGGACAACTACAGCCGGCCCAGGACTGAGACAACTACAGCAGGCCCAGGACTGGGACAACTACAGCAGGCCCAGGATTGGGACAACTACAGCAGGCCCAGGACTGGGATCACTACAGCAGGCCAAGGACTGGGATCACTACATCATGCCCCGGACTGGGATCACTACAGCAGGCCCAGGACTGGAGATAACTACAGCAGGCCCAGGAGTGGGATCAATATAGCAGGTCCAGTACTGAGATGGCTACAGCAGGTCCAGGGCTTGGATCACTACAGCAGGTCCAGTACTGAGATCACTACAGCATGTCCAGGACTAGTATCACTACAGCAGGTCCAGTACTGAGATCACTACAGCAGGTCCAGGGCTTGGATCACTACAGCAGGTCCAGTACTGAGATCACTACAGCATGTCCAGGACTAGTATCACTACAGCAGGCCCAGGACTGGGATCACTACAGCAGGTCCAGGACTAGTATCACTACAGCAGGCCCAGGGCTGGGATCACTACAGCAGGCCCAGGACTGGGGATAACTACAGCAGGCCCAGGAGTGGGGATCACTACAACAGGTCCAGTACTGAGATCACTACAGCAGGCCCAGGACTAGTATCATTACAGCATGCCAAGTACTGAGATCACTACAGCAGGCCCAGGACTGGTATCATTACAGCAGGTCCAGTACTGAGATCACTACAGCAGGTCCAGGACTAGTATCACTACAGCAGGCCCAGGACTGGGATCACTACAGCAGGCCCAGGAGTGGGGATCACTACAGCAGACCCAGGACTGGCGATCACAACAGCTGGCACAGGACTGGGATCACTATAGCAGTCACAGGAGTGGAGATCACTACAGCAGGCCCAGGAGTGGGGATCGCTACAGCAGGCCCAGGAGTGGGGATCACTACAGCAGGCCCAGGAGTGGGGATCACTACAGCAGGCCCGGGACTGGCGATCACTACAGCTGGCACAGGGCTGGGATCACTACAGCAGGTCCAGGATTTGGATCACTACAGCAGGTCCAGGAGTGGGGATCACAACAGCAGGCCCAGGAGTGGGGATCACTACAGCAGGCCCAGGAGTGGGGATCATTACAGCAGGCCCAGGACTGGCGATCACTACAGCAGGCCCAGGACTGGCGATCACTACAGCAGGCCCAGGACTGGCGATCACTACAGCTGGCACAGGGCTGGGATCACTACAGCAGGTCCAGGACTTGGATCACTACAGCAGGCCCAGGAGTGGGGATCACTACAGCAGGCCCAGGACTGGGATCACTACTGCAGGCCCAGGAGTGGGGATCACTACAGCAGGTCCAGTACTGAGATCACTACAGCAGACCCAGGACTAGTATCATTACAGCAGGTCCAGTACTGAGATCACTACAGCAGGCCCAGGACTGGTATCATTACAGCAGGTCCAGTACTGAGATCACTACAGCAGATCCAGGACTAGTATCACTACAGCAGGCCCTGGACTGGGATCACTACAGCAGGCCCTGGACTGGGATCACTACAGCAGGCCCAGGAGTGGGCATCACTACAGCAGGCCCAGGACTGGGATCATTACAGTAGGTCCAGTACTGAGATCACTACAGCAGGTCCAGGGCTGGGATCACTGCAGGAGGTCCAGGACTTGGATCACTACAGCAGTCCCAGGACTGGGGATCATCACTACAGCAGGCCCAGGAGTGGGGATCACTACAGCAGGCCCAGGAGTGGGGATCACTACAGCAGGCCCAGGAGTGGGGATCACTACAGCAGGCCCAGGAGTGGGGATCACTACAGCAGGCCCAGGACTGGCGATTACTACAGCAGGCCCAAGACTGGGATCACTACAGCAGGCCCAGGGCTAGTATCATTACCACAGGTCCAGTACTGAGATCACCACAGTAGACCCAGGACTGGGATCACTACTGCAGGCCCAGGAGTGGGGATCACTACAGCTGACCCAGGACTGGCGATCACTACAGCTGGCACAGGACTGGGATCACTACAGCAGGCCCAGGACTGGGATCACTACAGCAGGCCCAGGACTGGGATCACTACGGCAGGCCCAGGATTGGGATCACTACAGCAGGCCCAGGACTGGGGATCACTACAGCAGGCCCAGGAGTGGGGATCACTACAGCAGGCCCAGGAGTGGGGATCACTACAGCAGGCCCAGGACTGGCGATCACTACAGCTGGCACAGGGCTGGGATCACCACAGCAGGCCCAGGACTGGGATCACTACGGCAGGCCCAGGATTGTGATCACTACAGCAGGCCCAGGAGTGGGGATCACTACAGCAGGCCCAGGACTGGCGATCACTACAGCAGGCCCAGGACTGGGATCACTACAGCAGGCCCAGGACTGGGATCACTACGGCAGGCCCAGGATTGGGATCACTACAGCAGGCCCAGGACTGGGGATCACTACAGCAGGCCCAGGAGTGGGGATCACTACAGCAGGCCCAGGAGTGGGGATCACTACAGCAGGCCCAGGACTGGGATCACTACAGCAGGCCCAGGAGTGGGGATCACTACAGCAGGTCCAGTACTGAGATCACTACAGCAGGCCCAGAACTAGTATCATTACAGCAGGTCCAGTACTGAGATCACTACAGCAGGTCCAGGACTAGTATCACTACAGCAGGCCCTGGACTGGGATCACTAGAGCAGGCCCAGGAGTGGGGATCACTACAGCAGGCCCAGGAGTGGGCATCACTACAGCAGGCCCAGGACTGGGATCATTACAGCAGGTCCAGGAGTGGGGATCACTACAGCAGGCCCAGGAGTGGGGATCACTACAGCAGACCCAGGACTGGCGATCACAACAGCTGGCACAGGACTGGGATCACTATAGCAGTCACAGGAGTGGAGATCACTACAGCAGGCCCAGGAGTGGGGATCACTACAGCAGGCCCAGGAGTGGGCATCACTACAGTTGGCCCAGGACTGGGATCATTACAGCAGGTCCAGTACTGAGATCACTACAGCAGACCCAGGACTGGTATCATTACAGCAGGTCCAGTACTGAGATCGCTACAGCAGGTCCAGGAGTTTGGATCACTACAGCAGGCCCAGGAGTGGGGATCACTACAGCAGGCCCAGGAGTGGAGATCACTACAGCAGGCCCAGGTCTGGGATCACTACAGCAGGCCCAGGAGTGGGTATCACTACAGCAGGTCCAGTACTGAGATCACTACAGCAGGCCCAGGACAAGTATCATTACAGCAGATCCAGTACTGAGATCACTACAGCAGGCCCAGGAGTGGGGATCACTACAGCAGGCCCAGGAGTGGGTATCACTACAGCAGGCCCAGGACTGGGATCACTACAGCAGGCCCAGGAGTGGGGATCACTACAGCAGGCCCAGGAGTGGGCATCACTACAGTTGGCCCAGGACTGGGATCAATACAGCAGGTCCAGTACTGAGATCACTACAGCAGACCCAGGACTGGTATCATTACAGCAGGTCCAGTACTGAGATCACTACAGCAGGTCCAGGAGTTTGGATCACTACAGCAGGCCCAGGAGTGGGGATCACTACAGCAGGCCCAGGAGTGGGGATCACTACAGCAGGCCCAGGACTGGGATCACTACAGCAGGCCCAGGAGTGGGGATCACTACAGCAGGCCCAGGAGTGGGGATCACTACAGCAGGCCCAGGACTGGGATCACTACAGCAGGCCCAGGAGTGGGGATCACTACAGCAGGCCCAGGAGTGGGGATCACTACAGCAGGCCCAGGACTGGCGATCACTACAGCAGGCCCAGGACTAGTATCATTACCACAGGTCCAGTACTGAGATCACCACAGCAGGCCCAGGACTGGGATCACTACAGCAGGCCCAGGACTGAGATCACTACAGCAGGCCCAGGAGTGGGGATCACTACAGCTAACCCAGGACTGGCGATCACTACAGCAGGCCCAGGACTGGGATCACTACAGCAGGCCCAGGACTGGGATCACTACAGCAGGCCCAGGACTGGGATCACTATAGCAGGCCCAGGACTGGGATCACTACAGCAGGCCCAGGATTGGGATTACTACAGCAGGCCCAGGAGTGGGGATCACTACAGCAGGTCCAGGACTTGGATCACTACAGCGGGTTCAGGAGTGGGGATCACTACAGCAGGCCCAGGAGTGGGGATCACTACAGCAGGCCCAGGAGTGGGGATCACTACTGCAGGCCCAGGAGTGGGGATCACTACAGCAGGCCCAGGACTGGGATCACTACAGCAGGCCCAGGAGTGGGGATCATTACAGCAGGTCCAGTACTGAGATCACTACAGCTGGCCCAGGACTGGTATCATTACAGCAGGTCCAGTACTGAGATCACTACAGCAGCCCCAGGACGGGGATCACTACAGCAGGCCCAGGAGTAGGCATCACTACAGCAGGCCCAGGACTGGGATCATTACAGCAGGTCCAGTACTGAGATCCCTACAGCAGGTCCAGGGCTGGGATCACTACAGCAGGTCTAGGACTTGGATCACTACAGCAGTCCCAGGACTGGGGATCATCACTACAGCAGGCCCAGGAGTGGGGATCACTACAGCAAACCCAGGACTGGGATCACTACAGCAGGCCCAGAACTGGGATCACTACAGCAGGCCCAAGACTGGGATCACTACAGCAGGCCCAGGACTAGTATCATTACCGCAGGTCCAGTACTGAGATCACCACAGCAGGCCCAGGACTGGGATCACTACAGCAGGCCCAGGACTGAGGTCACTACAGCAGGCCCAGAAGTGGGGATCACTACAGCTGATGCAGGACTGACGATCACTACAGCTGGCACAGGACTGGGATCACTGCAGCAGGCCCAGGACTGGGATCACTACAGCAGGCCCAGGACTGGTATCATTACAGCAGGTCCAGTATTGAGATCACTACAGCAGGTCAAGGGCTTGGATCACTACAGCAGGTCCAGGACTTGGTCACTACAGCGGGCCCAGGACCGGGATCACTACAGCAGGCCCAGGACTGGGTCATTACAGTAGGCCCAGGAGTGGTATCATTACAGCAGGTCCAGTACTGAGATCACTATAGCAGGTTCAGGGCTGGGATCACTACAGCAGGTCCAGTACTGAAATCACTACAGCAGGCCCAGGACTGGGATCACTACAGCAGGCCCAGGACTGGGATCATTACAGCAGACCCAGGACAGGGATCAATACAGCAGGCACAGGACTGGGATCATTACAGCAGACCCAGGGCTAGGACCACTACAGCAGGCCCAGGACTAGGACCACTACAGCAGGCCCAGGACTGGGACCAATACAGCAGGCCTAGGACTGGGATCACTGCAGCAAACCCAGGACTGGGATCTCTACAGCGGGCCCAGGATTAGGATCACTACAGCGGGCCCAGGACTGGGATCACTACATCAGGACGTTGCTCCTAGTAACCAGGAAAACTACTACTGTAGGAAGGAGGGAAATAGGGGTGCAGCAAAGGCCAGACAGATGCTGGTGGTAGGGAACTCTATAATTAGGAGGACAGACAGGGTCATCTGCCACCAAGACCGTGAATGCCGAATAGTGTGTTGTCTGCTGGATGCTCGGGTTCAGCATATTGCGGATTGGATAGACAGATTGCTGGGTGGGGCTAGGGAAAACCCAGCGGTCATGGTACACACCGGTACTAATGACAAAGTTAGAGGGAGGTGGAAGGTCCATAAAAATTATTACAGGGAACTAGGAGAGAAGCAGAAAGTCAGGACCTCCAAGGTGATGTTTTCAGAAATACTGCCGGTGTCATGAGCATCACTAGAAAGACAGCGGGAGCTTAGGGAGATAAATAAGTGGCTTAGAGATTGGTGCAGGAAGGAAGGGTTTGGGTTCATGGCGAACTGGGCCGACTTCGCTGTCAGCTCCAGGCTCTGCGGTAGGGACGAGCTGCACCTCAATTGGGAGGATGCAGCTGTACTGGGGGAAAAAATGGTCAGATGGATGGAGGGGCTTTAAAACTAGGATCTGGGGAGAGGGAGGGAAGTTGTTCTAAAAAGGGGATAGAGTAAACAGAGAGAGTGAGACAGTAGGGGTTAATGAGAATTTGGGGGTGCTGGGACATGCAAGGAAAGTAGGGAGCTGAGTAGGAGTAAAAAAATGTGCTAATAGTATTAAATGTCTGCAAGCAAATGCAAGTAGTCTTTCAAACAAAATGAATGAACTGGAGACTATTATGTCACAGAATACGATATGGTGGGTATTACGGAAACCTGGCTGGATGAAAGCCATGACTGGGTGACAAACGTAGAGGGTTATACTACATTTAGAAAGGACAGGAAAGATAAAAAAAAGGTGAAGGGGAGTGTATTTTCGTAAGATCCAACTTATAACCTGTGCTCAATGACGACATTGGAGTGAGCTGCGACAATGTAGAGTCAGTCTGGGTTAATGTACATGGGGATGGCCATAATGGAAAGCTTTTAATTGGAGTTTGTTATAAGCCTCCTAATATAACTGAACAGGTAGAGGATGAAATGCTGCAAAAAAACAGCAAATAATAATAGGGTTCTTATTATGAGGGATTTTAACTATCCAGATATTCAATGGGACATAGAATGATCCAGTTGTGCTAAAAGCTGCAAGTTCTTATCCACAGTTCAGGACAATTACCTCTCAGCTGGTAGATGAACCAACCTTGGGGAGGTAATCTGCTGGATCTGGTGCTGTCAAATAGACCAGATACAATTTAAGATCTACAGGTCCGGGAGCATTTGAGAATCAGCGACCATAATATGGTAAGTTTCAATGTAATCTTCAATAAAACATTCAAAAGAGGAATTGCCAAAACCTGGAACTTTAGGAAAGCTGATTTCAGCAAATTAAGGGAAGAGCTTAATCGTGTAGACTGGGACCATGTCATGGTAACTGGGGATACCGAACGTAAATGGGGCATGTTTAAGGAAATACTACTAGAATCCTGTAGAAAATTTATACCCTCTGGTAATAAAATGTCCAGGAATAAAAAGAAACCATTATGGATAAATAAGACAGTACAAAGTTTAATAAGACAAAAACAAAGGGCATTCAAAATCTTGAAGGCTGAGAATACGGAAATAGCATTTCAGGAGTATAAAGTCCTAAATAAGAAATGTAAAAAAGAAATTAAGCTAGCAAAATTATCTATTGAGAAACAAATCGCCAGCAACATTAAAATAAATCCCAAAACTTTTTATAAATATATCAATGCCAAAAAGAAAAAAAAGGAAGGTATTGGCCCCTCAAAATATAATAAGTTAATTATAGAGGACAAAGAAAAGGCTGAGATATTAAACAGGCACTTTTCATCCATGTTCACCAACAAACAGTCTGTTCCAGGGATCATTCAACAGGGCAAAAATCAAAGTTCACCACCTGATATAACTAGTTTAACACAAAAAGAAGTATGCCTGTGTCTGAGCAAATTAAACATTGACAAATCCCCCGGCCCAGATGGCATTCATCCACGGATACTGAGGGAACAGAGCTCAGTAATTGACAAACCGCTGTATCTCATATTCTTAGACTTTCTTGTAACAGGGGCAGTGCCACAGGATTGGAGGACAGCCGATGTGGTACCGATATTTAAGAAATGTAAGAAGGTGGATCCAGGTAACTACCGTCCGGTAAGTCTGACATCAGTTTTTGAGGGCATCATAAGAGATGACCTGCAGAGTTATATCACAGAGAATAATATAATAAATGATAATCAGCGCGGATTCATGAAGAATAGGTCGTGTCTAACCAACATGTTGTGTTCTATGAGGAGCTAAGTGCAAATCTGAATGTTGGTCCCTGCTTCTTGAGCTTCAGTATATGTAGATGGGTAAGGAACTGGTTAAAAGACAGGAAACAAAGAGTCTTTGTAAATGGCACATTCTCTAGATGGGATATAGTCAGCAGTCAGCCAGCAGCCGCAGGGATCTGTACCGGGAGCAGTGGGGACTGCAGTGATCTGTACTGGGAGCAGTGGGGACCGCAGGGATCTGTACTGGGAGCAGCGGAGACTGCAGTGATCTGTACTGGGAGCAGTGGGGACCGCAGGGATCCATACCGGGAGCAGTGGGGGTGAGCTGGTTAAGCTTCGGGGTGAGCTGGTTAAGCTCCTCTGCCCCCTATGTTACTCACTTTCCACTCGCCTTCGGCCCCGCTCGGGCCCTCACTAGGCTACACACACTGCAGCCGGGACGCTGCTCTTCTTCGCCGCTCTCAGAGTGTCGGCACACTCCTAGCTCTCTATCCTGAGCTCTGTGAGTTCTAGTCTGGACTCACTCTACTGAACTCTTTCTGCAGGAACTGCTAGGCTCTGGCTCGACTGCACTGACTCCTTCTGTGTCTGAGCAGGAACTGCTGAATCACTCAGCTGCCTAGCTCCACCTTCCCTATTTATATCCCTATCGGGCTCCCTCTGGTGGTCTGAGGTGGAAGGTGGAGGTGTGTGTATGCTGTGGGGGCCTCTTGTGGAGAAATCCGGTAATGCACGACTCTAGGATCTGTGGTACCAAGCGCAGCTGGGTGCCACAGTGACCACAGGGATCTGTACTGGGAGCAGTGGGGACCGCAGGGATCTGTACTGGTAGTACTGGGGACTGCAGTGATCTGTACTGGGAGCAGTGGTGACCGCAGGGATCTGTACTGGGATCAGTGCGAACTGCAGGGATCTGTACTGGGAGCAGTGGGGATTGCAGGGATCTGTACTGGGAGCAGTGGGGACTGCAGTGATCTGTACTGGGAGCAGTGGTGACCGCAGGGATCAGTACTGGGAGTAGTGGGGACTGCAGGGATCTGTACTGGGAGCACTGGGGATTGCAGTGATCTGTATTGGGAGCAGTGGGGACCACAGAGATCTGGACCGGGAGCAGTGGGGACCGCAGGGATCTGTACTGGGAGCAGTGGGGACCACAGGAATCTGTACCGGGAGCAGTGGGGACCGCAGGGATCTGTACTGGGAGCAGTGGGGACCACAGGAATCTGTACCGGGAGCAGTGGGGACCGCAGGGATCTGTACCGGGAGCAGTGGGGACCGCAGGTATCTGTACCGGGAGCAGTGGGGACCGCAGGGATCTGTACTGGGAGCAGTGGGGACCACAACATTGTCATTGGCTAATATTTTAGAAGGTTAAATCACACTACTGTAAGTTGTACCTGGAGTTATTCAGTGTGTAGTGACCAGTTGGTTGGGTCATCTTTCTTTTTGTTCTTTTTGTCCTTTGGTACTGATTACACCAGGATGTTGGTTATATATGTTATTGTTTTCTTTCTATTATTAATAAAAGTTAGATTTGACATTCTAACTTAGTGGAAATGTATAAAAAGAAAGATAAAATCCCACGATCCCAAAGTATTGTTACCCCTTTATAAATCACTGGTGAGGCCACATCTCGACTATGGGATCCAGTTTTGGGCTCCACATTTTAAAAAGCATTTTCAGAAGTTAGAGTCAGTTCAAAGGCGGCAACTAGATTATTACACGGGATGGAGGCCATTCATATGATGAGAGGTTGGAAAAGTTGAGTTTGTTTAGCTTAGAATAATGACGACTCAGAGGGGATCTCATTTACATGTATAAATATATGTGTGGTCCCTACAAAGGACAGCACATGACTTATTCCCTCCAAAGACCACACTAAGGACCAGGGGGCTCATTACGGGTGGAAGAAAGGTGATTCCGGCACCTAAACAGGAAAGGGTTCTTTACAGTCAGAGCAGTCAGACTGTGGAATGCCGACCACAAGAGGTAGTGATGGCCGACACTATAACAGCTTTATACAAGGGCTGGATGATTTCCTCAGTACATATAACAGTTTGGGTTAAAGATAATTTAGTGACAATGGTGGAGGCAGGCTGAACTTGATGGACCTAGGTCTTTATTCAACCAATGTAACTATATTCTGTTGTCTGGCTGCATTGGTCGGTCTCCAAGGCAACGAGTAAACAAAAGAAGAGTGTTAATATCTCCTGAAAGGCTGAAAATTTAAAGAAAGAGTAAATTGCAAAAGTGCTTGTTTTTACAAGTACAATCCAACAATATCCATTTATGAAGATGGGAAAAACCTTTAACCCCTTAATAACATCTGACGTACTAATACGCGTCTGTGCCCTGGGACTTAAGAGCCAGACCCGTATTAGTACGTCATGGCGATCGCGCGCGCACACAGGCTGTGCGGGCGCGATCGCCGCCGGGTGTCAGCTGATTGTCACAGCTGACACCCGGTACTATGTGCAAGGAGCGGTCCTGCACCGCTCCCAGCACATTAACCCCCGCGATGCAGCGATCGAAGTCGATCGAAGTCGATCGCGGCATTGCGGGGGCAAGGGGAGGTGATCGGCGATACTCACCTCCTCTTCCGGCTTCCAGCGCAGTCTGCAAAGGCTTCCCGGGTGTTGCCATGACGACCCGATGTCGTCATGACAACATCCGGGTCACCAGAGAGCAGGAAGATTGCTTGGGCATGCGCAGTGCATCTCCAAGCAATCTTCACACTGTGCACTTCTGACAGCCTTCATGGCATAGGGATGGTGCTTCATTCCTGTGCCATGCAGGCGATCAGAAAAAAAAAAGTGAAAGTCCCAGAGTGGGACAAAGTAATAAAGTGTATAAACTGTGTGAAAGTGAAAAAAAAAAAAATGTGCAAAAATATTATAAAAAAATAAAAAAAATAATACACCAAAAATAAAAATATAATGTACCCATCAATAAATATTATTATAAAAAAAAAAAAAAAAAAACAATAAAAGTACACATATTTGGTATCGCCGCGTCCGGAACAACCTGACCTATAAAACTGTCCCACTAGTTAACCCCTTCAGTGAACACGGTAAAAAAAAAAAAAAAAAAACGAAGCAAAAAACAATGCTTTATCACCATACCGCCAAACAAAAAGTGGAATAACACGCGATCAAAAAGACACATATAAATAAAAATGATACCGCTGAAAACGTCATCTCGTCCCGCAAAAAACAAGCCACCATACAGCTCCATTAGCCGAAAAATAAAAAAGTTATAGCTCTCAGAATAAAGCGATGCTAAAAAATATTTTTTTCTATAAAATAGCTTTTATTGTGTATAAGCGCCAAAACATAGAAAAATGATACAAATGTGGTACCGCTGTAAACGTACTGACCCAAAGAATAAAGCTACCTCATCAATTTTACCACACGCGGAACAGAACAAAAAAAAAACAAAAAAACAATTCCTGAATTGTTGGTTTTTGTTTATTCTGCCTCCCAAAAATCGGAATAGAAACCGATCAAAAAATGTCACGTGCCTGAAAATGGCACCAATAACAACGTCAAGTCATCCCGCAAAAAACGAGCCGTCACATGACTGTCTGCCAAAATCTGGAAAAATTATAGCTCTTAAAATATGGCAATGCAAAAACTAGATTTTACAAAAAATGCGTCTTTTAGTGTGTGACAGCTGTCAGTCATAAAAACCCCATATGATTCTGGCATTGCTGTAATCACACCGACCCGAAGAATAAAGTCGTCTAATCACTTATACCGCACAAGGAACGGCGTCAAAAATAAACTCTTGGGTTAGGATTGGGCTAGGGTTAGGGCTGGGTTTGGGGCTAGGGTTGTGCTGGGGCTAGGGTTGTGCTGGGGCTAGGGTTGTGCTGGGGCTAGGGTTGTGCTGGGGCTAGGGTTGTGCTAGGGCTAGGGTTGTGCTAGGGTTAGGGCTGGGGTTGGGATTTTTTTCAAAAGTAAGAAAAAAAGATGACGATATGGCGACTAGTGTTGAGAGCAAGTGCTCGCTACTTGAGTTTGCATCGGGTGCTCTGGTATGCATTGAGTATCGTGGGTATTTGAGTGACATGCTCGAGTCTCTGCCCCATATGCTTCGCGGCCAAAAAACTTTACGGGCATAGCCTGCCATGCACGAGCGATCCCCGCATGTTTTTTTTTGGGTGTCTAATAACCGTGAAACATGCAGAGCAGGGACTCGAGCATGTCACTCGAGCACACGCTGTACATGGTGCATACCTGAGTACCCGATGCAAACTCAAGTAGCGAGCACTTGCGCTCAAGAATAATGACAACTTATTCAATATGATGACCTAATGTAAACAAATTCTGTGCCATACCTCTGGGTTCAAAATGTTCACTATACACCTTAATAAAATCCTTGAGGGGTATAGTTTCCAAAATGGGGACACTTGTGGGGGAGCTCCACTGTTTAGGCACATCACGGGCTCTCCAAACGCGACATGGTGTCCGCTAACAAATTGAATGGAAAATCGGCTCAATTTGTTAGCAGATACCATGTTGTATTTAGAGAGTCCCTGTGTGTCCAAACATTGGAGCTCCCCCACAAGTGACCCCATTTTGGAAACTAGACCCCCCAAGGCACCTATCTAGATGCATAGTGAGCACTTGGAACCCCCAGGTGCTTCACAAATTGGTTCGTAAAAATTAAAAAGTGAAAAAAAAAACACAGAGGGGCTCTCCAAACGCAATGTGGTGTCCGCTAACAATTTGAGCCGATTTTCCATTCAATTTGTTAGCAGATACCATGTTGTATTTAGAGAGCCCCTGTGTGTCCAAACATTGGAGCTCCCCCACAAGTGACCCCATTTTGGAAACTAGACCCCCAAGGCACCTATCTAGATGCATAGTGAGCACTTGGAACCCCTAGGTGCTTCACAAATTGATTCGTAAAAATGAAAAAGTGTTTTTTTTTTCACTTTTTCATTTTTACGAATCAATTTGTGAAGCACCTGGGGGTTCCAAGTGCTCACTATGCATCTATAAAGTGCCTTGGGGGGTCTAGTTTCCAAAATGGGGTCACTTGAGGGGGAGCTCCAAAGTTTGGGCACACAGGGGCTCTCCAAACACAACATGGCGTCCGCTAATTATTCAAGCAAATTTTACAATCAAAAAGTCAAATGGCGCTCCTTCCCTTCCGAGCCCTGCCGTGCGCCCAAACAGTGTTTTTTCCCCAAATATTGGGTATCTGTGTGCCCAGGGGAAATTGCACAACAAATTTTGGGGTCCATTTTTTCTTGTTACCCCTGTGAAAATAAAAAAAATTGGGTCTAAAGTAACATTTTTGTGAAAAAAGTTAAATGTTCATTTTTTTCTTCCACATTCAAAAAATTCCTGTGAAGCACCTGAAGGGTTAATAAAGTTCTTGAATGTGGTTTTGAGCACCTTGAGGGGTGCAGTTTTTAGAATGGTGTCACTTTTGGGTATTTTCTGTCAAAAAGACCTCTCCAAGTGACTTCAAATGTGATGTGGTCCCTAAAAAAATGGTTTTGTAAATTTTGTTGGAAAAATGAGAAATCGCTGGTCAACTTTTAACCCTTATAGCTCCCTAACAAAAAAAAAATTTGGTTCCAAAATTGTGCTGATGTAAAGTAGACATGTGGGAAATGTTATTTATTAACTCTTTTGTGTGACATATCTCTCTGATTTCAGGGCTTAAAAATTCAAATTTTGAAAATTGCAAAATTTTCAACATTTTCGCCAAATTTCCGTTTTTTTCACAAATAAACGCAAGTGATATCGAAGAAATTTTTCCACAATCATGAAGTACAATATGTCACGAAAAAACAATCTCAGAATCAGGGGGATCCGTTGAAGCGTTCCAGAGTAATTACCTCATAAAGTGACAGTGGTCAGAATTGTAAAAATTGGCCCGGTCATTAACGTGCAAACCACCCGCGGGGCTTAAGGGGTTAAAGGAGACCTATAACCTCTCCCAATAGGTCTTTTTTAATAAATACTTCTGCTTCCTATGAAACAAGAATTCTGTTTTTCAATAATTTTTTTATTACATTTTTCAAAAAGTGTGGTAAAGGGGGTTAAGGATAAGGTAACAAGGGGTGGTTTAGGGGAGATGGGGTGTAAAAGGGGGTACAGGACGATAGGGATGAAGGGGGAAATTAGAGAACTCGGATACTCAATTACAAGTGTAAATATAACATGTTAATAGCTTAATTATCGTATCCTATGTATAAACATACAATATCATAAAAAAAACTATCACAAGCATACTATGGAATAGTTATACATAATAGTATATTGATTTAAGCCATTAAAGAGAATAAGACTAGAATAAAAAGAAGAAAAAACGGTATAATGAAACTAAGAGTTGGGGAACGTAGAATTCCAACGATCCCATTTCTTAGAATATTTTAACAGGCAATTATTATAGGTGGCAAAAAGGAGATCTAGTGAATTATGTAATGACATCTTTTCTAAAACGTCAGATAAGCTAGGTACGTTTGTTTTTTTCCAAAAATGAGTTATTGTGTTTTTTTACCACCAGAAAGACATGAATCACAACATGTCTAACTGAGGGCTCTAAGTCTTCAAGGTCTATGGAAAGGAGAGCCATCTGCGGAGTAATTAGAAGCATTCTACCAAGGAGTCTATTTATGATAAGTGAAGTTTGTTTCCATAAATTCTTTATTTTTGGGCAGCTCCAAAAGATGTGGAGTAGGTTGCCAGGAAAACCGCAGTTCCTCCAGCATAATGAGGAATTTTCAGGGTTTATGTGCTCTAATCTGGAGGGGGGGGGGTAATACCATCTAACTAGAAGTTTGTAAAAGGACTCGTGGAGCCTCATAGAAATATTTGAGGAGTAGGAATAATTGATGGCATTTTCCCATTGTTCAGGATGTAATGTAATTTTCAGATCGGTCTCCAATCTAGACATGTAGATATTTTTATTAAAAGTATTGTCTTTGTTAAAACAATTATATAGATGTTTGGTACTCAAAAAAATACTGTGGTCGACGTTACTTAGGAGGGAACAGATTATTTCAGATTTTGGTGATTTGTTAGAGAGAAATTTATGGACGTGTTCTTTTAAAATGGTAAAGAATATGAATTCTGAGGATAATAGGCCGAATTTTGATTTGAGGTCTTTGAATGTTAAGAAATTATTTCCGTTGTGAATATCTTTGAGTTTTTTAATTCCAGATTCGGTCCATGATACGGAAATAGTGAAATTGTAAATAGTTGCTATTACTGTGGGAAATTTTTAATTTGGTCAAATTTATTAGTCCCTCTGCTGGGCTTTTCCAATATCTTCCAAGTTCTAATAGAAGACTGGAAGATAGGGTGTGAGGGTTTGTGTAAAGTAGATTTAAAAAGGTGTCTAAATAACAGTTCCTGGGGGGACAGTTGTTGTTTTGGGTCTGTTCTAAGTGTAGCCAGGCGGGTAAGGATTATTTTCTAAGCCAATATATGTTTTGTTTGACCAGATTAGCTAGGTGGTATGCAGAGCTATTGGGAAGGCCCAGGCCTCCATTGTATTTGCTTTTGTAGAGTTAAGCCCCCGTCTCACGGTTGCTGAGTCACGGTTTTGGTGATGCAACAGCGACCTCACCAGCGATGTCGCTATGTGTGACACTTTGCAGCGATCAGGCCCCTGCTGTGAGGTCGCTGATCGCTGCAAAGTGTCCTGGACCATTTTTTGGTCGTTGGCCTCCTGCTGGCCAGCACACATCGCTGTGTGTGACCAGCGGGACCAACGATCAGGCTGGTATCCATGGTAAACATCGGGTTACTAGGGGCACGTGCGCACTTAGTAACCCGCTGTTTACCATGGATACCACTCTGCTACGGTGCGCGGGAGGTTACCGGTCACCTTAGCAGAGTCGTATCCATGATAAACATCGGGTTACTAAGTGCGCTTGTGCCCCTAGTAACCCGATGTTTATCATGGATACGACTCTGCTAAGGTGAACGGTAACCTCCCGCGCACCGTAGCAGTGTGTTATCCATGGTAAACATCGGGTTACTAGGGGCACACGAGCACTTAGTAACCCGATGTTTATCATAGTTACCAGCCTGCTCCTGCTTCAGCAGCAGGCTGGTAACCGGGAGCAGGATATCGTGGAAAGATTCTTTCGATGTCACTGCTCCCCTGATCGTTGGTGAGCCTGCCTGTTTGACATCTCACCAGCGACCACATAGCGACGCAGCAACGATCCCTGACAGGTCGTATCGTTGTCGGGATCGTTGCAGCGTCGCTAAGTGTGACGGGGCCTTAAATCTGAAGCAACCCTGACCTTGTGATTCCAGACAAAGGAGTTGATTAGATTTTGGATTTTTACGATGAAGGAGGTGGGGATAGCAAGCGGAAGGGTTCTAAATATGTAGAGTATTTTGGGGAGTATAAATACTTTCATTACCAAAGTTTTGCCTATCCATGAGAGGTCCGATTTATTAAAAATGAAAAGGTCACTTGTTATGGTTTCAATGAGATTTTCTAAGTTAGAGAAGATTGTGGATTTAATATTTTTTAGTGAAAGATATTCCCAAGTAAGTGATTTCCTTCTCTTCCCAGCTGAATGATGTTAATTTTTCAATATTGTTAATTGTATTAGCATCCAGATGAAAGTGGAGCATTTTTGATTTTTTACAGTTGATTTTGAAATATAATATCTTAAAGAAAGAGTCGAGAATCGGAAGTAGTTCTTTTATGGAGTTAAGAGGGTCAGATAATGTAAGCAGAGGTCATCGTCAAATAAGCTGATCTTGAAATGTCGCATTGTAGTCTGAAATCCTAAAATAGAGGAATTATTTTGGATTTTTTCAGCTAAAGGTTCCATAGCTAAAACGAACAGGAGAGGGGAAAGAGGGCAACCTTGTCTGGTGCCGTTTGTGATAGAAAATGAATTGGACAAGTGATTGTTGGTATAGATTCTTGCACTTGGGTTTGAGTATAAGGCAAAAATAACTTATAAGAATTTATCGTTGAAGCCGAATTTTTCTATAGAGTAGTCTTCAGGTAGTCCCAATTGAGCCTGTCCAATGCCTTTTCGGCATCAAGGGCAATGAGGACTGAGGGTAAGTTAGAGGAGTTGACCAGATTAATAATATTAATAAGTCTTCTCATGCCGTCTGATGCCTGTCGACCTTCTACAAATCCTATCTGGTCGTTATTAAGTAGATATGGGAGGGTTTTTTTCATTCTGTTTGCTAGTATTTTTTACTAAATTTTGATGTCGCAATTGATGAGGGAAATAGGTCTATAATTTTGTACTTGGTCGGGTTCTCCTTTGGGTTTTGGAATCATGATAATTGTTGCTTCCAACATTTCTTTGGGGAAAGATCCTAGGTGAGAGGCCAGGTTAAAAACTCTAGATAGATATGGTGTAAGTATTTGGGGAAAGTTTTTATAATATTCGTTGATGAACCAGTCAGGGCCTGGCCATTTTAGAGATTTTAATTTGTTAATGGTGTCCGTAATTTCTTCTGGGGAGAATGGGGTTGATAAGGTGTCCAAGTCTAGGGGGTCAATTTTTGGGAGGTTTAAGTCTGATAAAAATGATTAAATGGAGTTTTGATCTGGGTAAGATATTGTTTTGGTCTAAATTTAGGTTATATGGGCTACCATAATATTCAGCAAATGTATTTGCGATATCTTTTGGGTGAATTTTGATCTCTCCAGATTAGGATTTAATTTTTTTCTATTCTACTTTTGACCCTTTTTCGTTTTAAGCGTCTCATCATGAATTTTGTAGGTTTATTAAGGGAAGAGTGCATTTTAAATTTTGAGGTTCTGATAAGAGAATCATAGGAGGAGAAGATTTCGGATCTCAGTTCTTGTCTTAATGAGAGGATCTCCGTATGGATGTTAGAGGAAGGTAGAGAGAGAGAAGATTGTAAATCTTCTTTAGATTTTATTTGGGATTGGAGAAGTTTTATTTTCTCTCTATTTCTCTTTTTGTGTCTTGAGGATATTTTCATTAAGAGACCTCTCATGACCGCTTTATGTGCATTCCAAAGAGTGAAAGAACTAATTTCGTCAGAAGAATTTTCCTGAAAGTAATTTTTTAGCGCGGTTTCAATTTCGGCTTTGTATTCTGGAATATTTAACAGAGATGAGATGCATTTCCATAGAAAGTTATTCTGTATGAGGGGGCCTAGGTTTGTTTCTCCAGTGACAGGGAAGTGATCTGAGATGGATTTGTTTAAGATATTGACTTTTTTTTATTTTGGATAAGGTGAACACATCCGTTAAAATGAGATCAGTACGGAAGAAGGTTTTATGTACGTCTGAATAATGAGTATTTTCTTGTGATGATGTATTAATACAACGGAAAACGGCGAACAACTCGTTTTGGGTAAGCCAACTATTAAGTGTCGGTGTCGCATAAGAATCACGAGATGGGGAAGTTGAGTCTAGTTTACTGAAACAAGAATTCTGAATCATCTTTTCTTATAATTCTATGTTGTGCCATTCCTGTTATTCCTCATGTACATCTAGAAATAAATAGACCAATGAGTGTTACCATTTCCCATGTCAAAGGGGCATGTCCCTACAAAGTCTGAAACTGGCTGCACTGACTGGTCGGTGTCACAGTGTAGGGACACCCCCCAACTAGTAACATCTAGTTGTCAATTTGTTCATACATTTCTTGCATGGGGTACAATTCTTCATTCATGGTGGTCTATGTCAGTCCCATCGACAGTGGGCATGATCAACGTCTTCTCACTGTGATGGCAGGAAGGAAGAATGAAGGGCCCAGGATCCTTTTCTCAAGTGATACTAGACATCAGGCATTTAATAGCCACACCAAAAGCAACATAAAGTAAAAATAAAAAAAATAATACAAAGTTGCATTAATGGCTGAGTTTTGCACCTTTTTTTCTATTTTTGCTTCCTATTTTTTTCCAAGTGATCAGACAACTGGTGCAGTAAGTTTGCTTAATTTTTTTTCAATGTTTTCAAGCATTTTTTGACTTACCTGTTAATCCCGTACACGTGGCTGTAAAAGAGAACAGAAAAATAATGTAATTTGCACTTAGCTCCATAGAAACTAAATGACAATGAAACATAAAACACTAAATTATTTTTTTTATGAATTCTTCCATTATAAAAACCCAACAGACTCCTCCACCCCTCCATGTGGCTTCTGCCACACTCTGTCCTCTCTTCCTGCTGTCAGTCCTTTTTCTATAGCTGATGCAACACAGCCACCTAGTGGTAGCAACAGCACACAACGCCACACAACCGTCATACAGCTCGAAAACGGTATAAGCAAAAAACGTTTTCCCAAACAGGAAAACAACTTACATGATTGGCTTAGATACATTGAGCTCAGCAGACAGTATCACATATGATGAGCTTAGATACAATGGTTCGGCAGCATACTGTCTCACCGGATGTATGATTAACCACAGGTATTATAACGGTATTATGAGAATTTTATATGTGATGATGCCATAAACTGTTTACACATAATGGGGGGTTGTGAAAAAAAGGAAATAATAGATCCTTGCTGAAAAACAGCGTACTAATACAGAAGAGAAACCTCAAGTGTGAAGGTGTGAGATCTAGAGACATGAGAGTTTTCAGTAGGTTTTCTGCTCTTAAACAAAACAAGGCCATCCATAATGTATGCTGATTTTATTGATATTGATATCACTCCTTTTCATTTATTAGAGGGATTGCACACTTCAATAAGCCGGTGTCTAGCAGCGTCTTCCACCCATGAGAAGCCACTAGTCCAGACACAAAGAGCAGTGGTGCAGGATGGTTACGGACAAGCAGAAACACCTCTCCTGGTGCACATGTAGTCACGAACCTCTACGTAGATCTAGCTATGGGCCAGGGGTGAGGCCTATACCTCACTTGATGTAGATGTAACTATGGGCCGGGGTGTGAGGCCTATACCTCACTTGGTGTAGATGTAGCTATGGGCCAAGTTTGAGGCCGATACCTCACTTGATGTAGATGTAGGTATGGGCCGGGGTGTGAGACCGATAGTCCACTTGGTGTAGATGTAGCTATGAGCCGGGGTGAGGCCGATACCTCACGTGGTGGAGATGTAGCTATGGGCCGGGGTGAGGCCACTACCTCACTTAGTGTAGATGTAGCTATGGGCCGGGGTGAGACCACTACTTCACTTAGTGTAGATGTAGCTATGGGCCGGGTGGAGGCCAATACCTCACTTCGTGCAGATGTAGCTATGGGACAGGGATGAGGCTGATACCTCACTTGGTGTAGATGTAGCTGGGGTCGAGTGTGAGGCCGATACCTGACTTCGTGTAGATGTAGCTATGGGACGTGAATGAGGCTGATACCTCACTTGGTGTAGATGTAGCTGGGGTCGAGTGTGAGGCCGATACCTGACTTGGTGTAGATGTAGCTATTGGCCAGGTGTGAGATTTAGCTGTTTGCTGGGGTATGAGGCCGATACCTCTCTTAGTGTAGATGTAGCTATCGGCCGGAGGTGAGGCCAATACCTCATTTGGTGTAGATTTAGCTGTTTGCTGGGGTGTGAGGAAGATACCTCTCTTAGTGGAGATGTAGCTATCGGCCGGGGGTGAGACCGGTACCTCACTTGGTATAGATGTAGCCGTGCGGCCTCCTGCTGTGTATAGATGGCTATGTGCAGCCTCCCGCTGTGTATAGATGGCTACGTCTTGCCTCCTGCTGTGTATAGATGGCTACATGTGGCCTCCTGCTCTGTATAGATGGCACCATGCGGCCTCCCGCTATGTATAGATGGTTACGTGTGGCCTCCCTCTGTGTATAGATGGGTACGTGCGGCCTCCCGCTGTGTATAGATGGCTACGTGCGGCCTACTGCTGTGTATAGATGGTGCCGTGCGGCCTCCCGCTGTGTATAGATGGCTACGTGTGGCCTCCCGCTGTGTATAGATGGTGCCGTGCGGCCTCCCGCTGTGTATAGGTGGCTATGTGCGGCCTCCCGCTGTGTATAGGTGGCTACGTGCGGCCTCCCGCTGTGTATAGATGGCTACGTGCGGCCTCCCGCTGTGTATAGATGGCTATGTGCGGCCTCCCGCTGTGTATAGATGGGCATGTGCGGCCTCCCGCTGTGTATAGATGGCTACGTGCGGCCTCCAACTGTGTATAGATTGCTACGTGTGGCCTCCTGCTGTGTATAGATGGTGCCGTGCGGCCTCCCGCTGTGTATAGATGGCTACATGCGGCCTCCCGCTGTGTATAGATGGCTACGTGCGGCCTCCTGCTGTGTATAGATGGTGCCGTGCGGCCTCCCGCTGTGTATAGATGGCTACGTGCGGCCTTCTGCTGTGTATAGATGGCGCCGTGCGGCCTCCTGCTGTGTATAGATGGCACCGTGCAGCCTCCTGCTGTGTATAGATGGCTACGTGCGGCCTCCTGCTGTGTATAGATGGCTACGTGCGGCCGCCTGCTGTGTATAGATGGCTACGTGCGTCCTCCCGCTGTGTATAGATGGCGCCGTGCGGCCTCCTGCTGTGTATAGATGGTGCCGTGTGGCCTCCTGCTGTGTATAGATGGCTACGTTGGGCCTCCTGCTGTGTATAGATGGCTACGTGCGGCCTCCTGCTGTGTATAGATGGCTACGTGCGGCCTCCTGCTGTGTATAGATGGCTACGTGTGGCCGCCTGCTGTCTATAGATGGCTACGTGCGGCCTCCCACTGTGTATAGATGGTGCCGTGCGGCCTCCTGCTGTGTATAGATGGTGCCGTGCGGCCTCCTACTGTGTATAGATGGCTACGTGCGTCCTCCCGCTGTGTATAGATGGCTACGTGCGGCCTTCCGCTGTGTATAGATGGCTATGTGCGGCCTCCTGCTGTGTATAGATGGCGCCGTGTGGCCTCCTGCTGTGTATAGATGGCTAAGTGCGGGCTCCTGCTGTGTATAGATGGCGCCGTGCAGCTTCCTGCTGTGTATAGATGACGCTGTGCGGCCTCCTGCTGTGCATAGATGGTGCCGTGCGGCCTCCTGCTGTGTATAGATGGCGCTGTGCGACCTCCTGCTGTGTATAGATGGCGCCGTGCAGCCTCCCGCTGTGTATAAATGGCTACGTGCGTCCTCCTGCTGTGTATAGATGGCGCTGTGCGGCCTCCTGCTGTGTATAGATGGCTACGTGCGGCCTTCTGCTGTGTATAGATGGCGCCGTGCGGCCTCCTGCTGTGTATAGATGGCTACGTGCGGCCTCCTGCTGTGTATAGATATCGCCGTACGGCCTCCTGCTGTGTATAGATGGCGCCGTGCGGCCTCATGCTGTGTATAGATGGCGCTGTGCGGCCTCCTGCTGTGTATAGATGGCGCCGTGCGGCCTCCTGCTGTGTATAGATAGCGCTGTGCGGCCTCCTGCTGTGTATAGATCGCGCTATGCGGCCTCCTGCTGTGTATAGATGGCGCCGTGCGGCCTCCTGCTGTGTATAGATGGCTACGTACGGCTTCCTGCTTTGTATAGGAGGATTGTGGCGGCTCATATTGTGTGTAGAGTCTCATACTGTATATAGGGGATGTCAGCATACTTAATTGTGCTGAATATTAAGTCATACAATTCATGTAAAAAAATTATTATAATTAATATATTAATATTATGCCAAATTAATTTCACGTGAACTATCACATGATCTATCACAGGGGATCATGTGACATGTCACGTGATACATCAGGTGTGTGTGTGGGGGGGGGAACCCGCACCTTCTAAACTGCCTGGGGCCCTTGCTACTCTTAATCCACCCCTGGGTACAATAGTTCTGGGGGAATTTTTTTCATAAGAATTTAGAAAAATTATGAAATGTCCTATAAATGTCTGTCCTATTCCTGATCTAAGGGTCTAGACTTTTAGCTGACATGAATCTGTGCTGCAGTAAATTTATTACTTAAACACGAGCCATGTATGAGGGAGTTGGAGTCGTGGAGTCGGTGTCATGGAAATTGAAGAGTCAGAGGTTTGGCTTACTGACTCCACAGCCCTGGTATGAGGTAAATTCCTCACTTGGTGTAGATGTAGCCATTGACTGCGGTGTAAGGCTGATACCTCACTTGGTGTAGATGTAGCCATTCACTACGGTGTGAGGCTCATACCTCACTTCGTGTAGATGTAGCTATGGGCTGGGGTGTGACGCTGATACCTCACTTCGTGTAGATGTAGTCACTGGCCCGTGTATGAGGCCTACACCTTACTTAGGCCTTACTGTAGCCATAGACCGGCACTTGAGTCCTATACCTTTTTCGATTCTGATTGTAGTCATGGTCCAGGTTTTGAGTCTTATTTCTTTCTGGGGCCCAATAGTAGTCATGGGCCGGGGTGTGAAGTTTACACCTTTTCTGGTGTAGATGTATCCATGGGTCGGGATTTGAGCCTTTACCTTGGTGTAGATGCAGTCATTGGAAGGAGTATGAGGTCTATACCTTACTCAGGATTTATTGTAGCCAGAAACTGTCACTTGTGTCCTGTACCTTTCTCGGGCTTGATTGTAGTCATGGCCTGGGGTGTGATGTTTCTACCTTTTCTGGTGCATATGTTGCCATGGACTGGGGTTTCAGGCCTATACCTTACTTGGTGTAGATGAACCCATGGGCTTGGATGTGAGGCTTATACATTTTTGGTGTAGATACAGGTACGAGTTTTGGTGTGAGATCTATACCTTTCTCAATTAAGATGAAGCCATGGACAGCGGTGTGAAGCCTATATGTCACTTAGTGCAGACTTTAATCATGGGCCGAGGTGTGAAGCTTGGTGCAGATATAGGCGTGGGCTGAGATGTGAGGCCCATACCTCACTTGGTGCAGACTGTAGCCATGGCCCTATATATCGTACCTCAAAGTTGGGGATTACATTAATGTTTTGATATGTTGTGTGCTATTGGATTGCCCCCTTAATCTTTAAGCTGCCGCACTGTTTTCTGCAAAAGTCTTTATTTTTATGCATGGATAATTGAGGTATACTCTATTATTGGACATGTTACTGTAAGATGGATGTATCGACACTTCATACACTTTAAGATTCACAGCACGAGGTAGCTAAGATGAGAGGGGTAAGGCAAGGGCGGACACAGACAAAAAAGGGCCCCTGTGTAAGAACACTATATGGCCCCTTTGCAGCCCAAGAGCTCCTAAAAATGCAAAATTGCACGCACCTGCTTTGGAAGTAGAAATGGGCCCCCTTACCTCTTGGGCCTCAGGCTGCACCAATTATATGTCCGTCCCTGGGTAAAGGTTATAAAGGCTGAAGACACTGGTGAGCGAGTGTGCAGGACAGGAGTGAGCAGCAAGGAGCAGCAAACCCACAAGATGGCTGAGAGCATAAACCCACAAGATGGCTGAGAGCATAAACCCACAAGATGGCTGAGACAGCATAAACCTACAAGATGACTGAGAACATAAACCCACAAAATGGCTGAGAGCATAAACCCACAAGATGGCTGAGACAGCATAAACCCATGAGATGGCTGAGACAGCATAAACCCATGAGATGGCTGAGACAGCATAAACCCACAAGATAGCTGACAGCATAAATCCACAAGATGGCTGAGACAGCATAAACCCACAAGATGGCTGAGACAGCATAAACTCACAAGATGGCTGAGACAGCATAAACCCTCAAGATGGCTGAGAGCATAAACCAACAAAATGTCTGAGAGCATAAACCCACAAGATGGCTGAGAGCATAAACCCATAAGATTGCTGAGACAGCATAAACCCACAAAATGGCCGAGACAGAACAAACCCACAGGATGGCCGAGACAGCATAAACCCACAAAATGGCTGAGACAGCATAAACCCACAAGATGGCTGAGAGCATAAACCCACAAGATGGCTGAGACAACATAAACCCACAGGATGGCTGAGACAGCATAAACCCACAAGATGGCCGAGACAGCATAAACCCACACGATGGCTGAGAGCATAAACCCACAAGATGCCTGAGAGCATAAACCCACAAGATGGCTGACAGCATAAGCCGACAAGATGGCTGAGACAGCATAAGCCGCCAAGATGGCTGAGACAACATAAACCCACAAGATGGCAGAGACAGCATAAACCCACAAGATGGCTGAGACAGCATAAACCCACAAGATGGCTGAGACAGCGTGAACACACAAGATGGCTGAGACAGCATAAACCCACAAGATGGCTGAGAGCATAAACCCACAAGATGGCTGAGAGCATAAACCCATAAGATGGCTGAGGCAACATAAACCCACAAGATGCCTGAGAGCATAAACCCACAAGATGGCAGACAGCATAATCCGACAAGATGGCTGAGACAACATAAACCCACAAGATGGCTGAGACAGCATAAACCCACAAGATGGCTGAGACAGCATAAACACACAAGATGGCTGAGACAGCATAAACTCACAAGATGGCTGAGACAACATAAACCCACAAGATGGCTGAGAAAACATAAACCCACAAGATGGTTGAGACAACATAAACCCACGAGATGGCTGAGACAGCATAAACCCACGAGATGGCTGAGACAGCATAAACACACAAGATGGCTGACAGCATAAACACACAAGATGGCTGACAGCATAAACCCACAAGATGGCTGAGAGCATAAACCCACAAGATGGCTGAGACAGCATAAACCCACAAGATGGCTGAGAGCATAAACCCACAAGATGGCTGAGACAACATAAATCCACAAGATGGCTGAGACGATATAAACCCACAAGATGGCTGAGAGCATAAACCCACAAGATGGCTGAGAGCATAAACCCACAAGATGGCTGAGACAGCATAAACCCACAAGATGGCTGAGACAGCAGATATATCGGAGAAAGTACAGTGAACAACTAACCACACTCCATGCTGAAGAGCTAGACAATGTCCACCTGGCTTATCTCAAAAGGAGGCAGCGACCTACACAAACATGGAGTCAGACCTGTTGGCA
The DNA here is from genome assembly GCF_046119375.1 of Phyllobates terribilis. Taxonomy (NCBI): domain Eukaryota; kingdom Metazoa; phylum Chordata; class Amphibia; order Anura; family Dendrobatidae; genus Phyllobates; species Phyllobates terribilis. The sequence continues at coordinate 154,259,479 of NW_027362767.1, forward strand.
ATTTACGCATTTACGAGGAGACTATCAGCAGTTTCCGAAGTCGGAAAATGGTCACTTAGGGTCAATAAAACCAGTGGCAACCAATAAACAGATACCCTAGTCCCACCGAATAAAGCACAAAACCTTGTCTCTTCACTGGGGAACATTTTGGGGTACAGATACTGTGTTGATCACTTTTAATTGCAATTTTTGGGAATGCTCCCATAAAAAACAGCAATTTTGGCGTTTTGATTATTTTTTAAATTTTCTTATGGCATTCGCCATATTGGTTTAACTAATTTAAGTGTTCCAAACTGTTACTTTATATAAAAAAATTAAAATTAATAAATAAAAATATATATAAATCGTTTCACAGAGAAAGAGGCCAGTGGGTGCCTGAAATAACACGCAACCCAACAGCCCAAAAGAAAAAAAAAAAAACGCACAAAAAAACGCAATTGAAATAATTAAATATATCTCCACATCACGTTCTATCCCATATAAATGTTTTAAATGTGCAAAACACGGCAAGATATTATTTTTAATATTTTCAATAAATATAAAAAATGTTAAAGCACACCAAAAATAAACACCAAAAAATAACAAAAAGCCAAAAGAAGCATGAGAAACTATTATTAAATGAAACTATTATTAACATATCAGAAGACATGTGCGGAGATATGTCAGCTTATATTATTGGTGGAGGGTCTGGGACCCGAGACCCCCGTCCATCATTAGAAGGTGATGATGATACTTACAGATGATAAAGATGACCTTGACCATTCTTAGCTGCGATGTGATTGCCGAAAAGGTTATTAGCATTGTGTATGAGTTGAAGCTTTAAGTCTCATCAAGGAAAGAAATAAAAACAAAAAAATAAATAAAAAACTGAAAAACAATAGTTTTATGTACTGGGCTCTGCATTAGGTCGCCCATCCATTAAGCAAAGGTACAGGAACTGGTAGGGAGAGGAACAGGAAGGGCCACCACTGTAAATAATTTTCACACTTAGTGGGGAAGTTACGCTTCTTCAAAGAATGAGAAGACTGGGTTTCTATAGTTCTCCAAACCACACTGCAATATAGAAAAAGTGTCCTCTGGTGCCACTGGGTGCCCCTACATCTTCAACAGCTGTTGTCGAGCAGCTTTTTCCTTACAAATCCACGCTCAGTTTGGCCGAGTGTGCATGTGTTTTCAGTAGGCAACAGAACGACGCCAAACACCTTTTTGCACTTCTCCCGAGAGGTTGTTCTATCAACTGCCAGTATGTCAGAGAAGGAGGAGTGGTGGAGATTAATATTTAGCCTAGGAGTCACTCAATTATCAACACCATTCCTTGTATAAGCTTCCACGCAGAGATAGCTGTCAACCAATGATTAGGACCGCCCACTGGACTCCTAAATCAAAACGAGTAACTTTCCCCACAACATATCAATCTTCTCAGGTTATTCTGCTTTTTACTATGATGCTGGTCACCTTTAACACCTTTCCAACGTAGGACTAAATGATATGAGCTATATGAGGTGTGGGTTTACAGGAAGCAACAACAGCAGTGATCAGAGTGAGCTCCGATCTCTGCTGTTTAATTAAACCGGGGACCTTCAGTAGGCTGCTATCTTGATCTTTCGAGTGGTTGGGGTTCGTGGAAAGGGTAATGTGCCGCCCCAGCCAGCCGCTGCAGTCACGGTACTGGTGCAAGGCGGTCCGAGTGCTGGTCAGGCCTGACCGGGGACGCAAGACAGTCTTTGTCAATTGTGGGGGGTAATAATAAAAAGGTTTGTGACGCCAGTTGGGTTGTTTGTCCTGGTGTGGCCGGGCACTGATGAAGGCCCCTGGGACTTAGGTGGTGATGAGCAGTGCCAGATGATTAACCCTTCCCAACCAGGGCTGGCTCCCAGGGGAGTTGGAGCAGGAATGGCGCAGCAGAGAATAATCAGCGTTAGCCGGGGTAATAACCAGTTTGTACCTTTTACTGAAGTTTAGCAAACAGTTCCAGAAGCTTCTGTACAACTCACATACAGGGTTTTGGTCGGACCTGCATGGTGAGGGTTCAGTTTCTCTGATGTGAGGTTGTGTAGCCTTCCTGCTGCTAATTATACATCTGATAAAAGATTCCTTGGATCCCCAGGGGTCCAAGGTGAACAGTTACTGGATCCGTGATCCCTTCCAGTGAGAAGGTAGCTTGAATTCACTGGGAAAACACTTACTTTCTCTGGTAACAGTGTTCTTGACTCCATGCGGTTGCTGAGCTCCTGGGCAAAAGCACTTCACTGCTCATTATATGAAGACCGAGCAGTCTCTCAGTTTAGCACAGACTCTGGAAGTCTCTGTGCTCTAGGGACTGGACCCTGCCTTGTGCAGCTTGTCCCCTGCAGACAGCACGCTGCTTTTCTCTACACATGGACCTCCATGATGCTCCTTATCCCTCACACATCACTGCTCCACTGAAGCCCACTACACTTCAGAAGCACCTCCTCCCCTCTGAGGGATCGGGCACAACTTCCTGGTTTAGGCAAAAGTGCACAGTCCTCCAAAAAGGGAACGGGTAACAATGCGTGAATGCAATTATAACAGCAGAGAAATCAGCCCTCACTATAGCTGGCAATACAGGTAAATTATATTACACATGCAGACACTTTGTGGTGCTATAGACACGGGCTCCACAGTACTTTACACTATATATTGCAATACTGTTATGTTACACTTTTTAGAACACACGATGAAATGATCGCAGGTTCAAGTGCACTAAGGAAACAAAAAAAAATAAAAAAAAATATATATATATATATGATTGACTTACCTCTGTTTCCCATTTTAAAAACAAACAAGTAAAATAAAAACATATTTGGTAAAAGTTTGATCAATATAAAATATACAAAATAATTTCACCCGTGCAGTAAATGGAAAAAAAGATTGAAATGCCCAAATTGCTATTGTTTGGGTCACCTAAAAAAAATGCAATAAAAAGCGATGAAAATGTCGTCTATAACCCAAAATGGTACGAATGAAAACATAATCTCCTGCAGAAATCAAGCCCTCAGATAGCTTCACCGGAAAATGTTGGGGATCAGAAAATGGTGACACAAAACAAATTTTTTTTGGCCACTTAAATTAATAATAATAATAAAAAGAAATATGCAAGTCTGGTGTCGTCGTAATCGTAATGACCCGGAGAATCGTGTTATCGGGTCTTTTTTTGAAACCCGTAAAAACAAAACCCAAAAAAACAATGTTCACCACTTCACCGCACTTGAGATGTCAGTCGTTCAGGGAATTCTTCAGGAATTTCTTACCATTGCTGTAATTCCTAGGGAGCAACTTATTATGGGAACTGTGTACTACACCCCCTCAATGTTACTGATATTTTTTGGGCGAAATTTGATCTCAATCTCCCTCAATACCACATGGGACTAGTCACCTTTGTGTCGGTGATTACTTTTTTTATTAAATGAATAATATGATATTCATGCTTCCTGCACTTAGTAATATTCAGTGTTGTGTTATGTTTTCGTTTTCACGGAGCTTCTCCACCATCTTCCTGTCAGACTTCACGGTTTTTGTTCTCTTATCTAGAAGGTTCCATTCCTTCTACCTCTGATCGGTAGGGCAGGGTGATGTCAGGGTGATGCTGCACCTGCTGGATGTACATGTTATACATGTAGTATAATAATATTACACAGATGGGATGGTCCTCCAAGCTCCCTCAGGACCATTGGTGAAGTGTGAACTGGTCCTGAGTGCGCTGGCAGACAGCAGGGGACTTATCTTCCCTCAACCCCTCATTCGGATTTATACATTTTCCATTAAAGTTTATAGACGGTCCCCAAAGGATCTAAAAGCCTTTCATACAAGATTAAATTTACTTTACCCAACAATCCCCATCATGTCATATTATAACATATTATTTGTCTATATTTTTAATTATTTTTTATGTCTTTTATTTTTTTAGTCAATGTATCTAAGCCAACGTGTGTGATACAGTCTCAAAACCACTACATTATTCATCAATCATGGAATAATGTTATGTTTTACTTATACATCTTCCTGCAAGGCCGAGAGCTTTGTTTCACTGCAAATCTTCTTTCTCAAGGTTATAAAGTCACATTTCTTCCATTTCCAATTTATACACAGATGCTGAATCAAGAAAGAAAAAATACATGTTATACAACTGCTATAATACTGCCCTTATACACAAGCATATAACTACTATAATACTGCCCCCTATGTACAAGAATATAACTACTATAATACTGCCCCCTATGTACAAGAATATAACTACTGTAATACTGCCCCATGTACAAGAATATAACTACTATAATACTGCTCCTATGTACAAGAATATAACTACTATAATACTGCTCTCTATGTACAAGAATATAACTACTATAATACTGCCCCCTATGTACAAGAATATAACTTCTATAATACTGCCCCATGTACAAGAATATAACTACTAAAATACTGCTTCCTATGTACAAGAATATAACTACTAGAATACTGCTCCTATGTACAAGAATATAACTTCTATAATACTGCTCCTATGTACAAGAATATAACTACTATAATACTGCTCATATGTACAAGAATATAACTACTATAATACTGCTCCTATGTACAAGTATATAACTACTGTACAATATGTACAAGAATATAACTACTATAATACTGCTCCCTATGTACAAGAATATTACTACTATAATACTGCTCCTATGTACAAGAATATAACGACTATAATACTGCCCCTATGTACAAGAATATAACTACTATAATACTGCTCCCTATGTACAAGAATATAACTACTATAATACTGCCCCCTATGTACAGAATATAACTACTATAATACTGCCCCTATGTACAAGAATATAACTACTATAATACTGCTCCTATGTACAAGAATATAACTTCTATAATACTGCTCCTATGTACAAGAATATAACTACTATAATACTGCCCCTATGTACAAGAATATAAATAGTATAATACTGCTCTCTATGTACAAGAATATAACTACTATAATACTGCTCCTATGTACAAGAATATAACTACTATAATACTGCTCCAATGTACAAGAATATAACTACTATAATACTGTTCCTATGTACAAGAATATAACTACTATAATACTGCTCTCTATGTACAAGAATATAACTACTATAATACTGCTCCTATGTACAAGGATATAACTACTATAATACTGCTCCTGTGTACATGAATATAACTACTATAATACTGTCCCCTATGTACAAGAATATAACTACTATAATACTGCTCCTATGTACAAGAATATAACTACTATAATACTGCTCCCTATGTACAAGAATATAACTACTATAATACTGCTCCTATGTACAAGAATATAACTACTATAAAACTGCTTCTTATGTACAAGAATATAGCTACTAAATACTGCCCCTATGTACAATAATATAACTACTATAATACTGCCCCTATGTACAAGAATATAAATACTATAATACTGCTCTCTATGTACAAGAATATAACTACTATAATACTGCTGCTATATACAAGAATATAACTATAGTACTGCCCCTGTGTACAAGAATATAACTACTATAATACTGCCCCCTATGTACAAGAATGTAACTACTATAATACTGCTCCTATATACAAGAATATAACTACTATAATACTGCTCCTATGTACAAGAATATAACTACTATAATACTGCTCCTATGTACAAGAATATAACTAGTATAATACTGTCCATATGTACAAGAATATAACTAGTATAATGCTGCTCCTATGTACAAGAATATAACTACTATAATACTGCTCTCTATGTACAAGAATATAACTACTATAATACTGCCCCCTATGTACAAGAATATAACTACTATAATACTGCCCCCTATGTACAAGAATATAACTACTATAATACTGCCCATATGTACAAGAATATAACTAGTATAATACTGCTCCTATGTACAAGAATATAACTAGTATAAAACTGCTCCTATGTACAAGAATATAACTACTATAATACTACTCTCTATGTACAAGAATATAACTACTATAATACTGCCCTCTATGTACAAGAATATAACTACTAAAATACTGCTTCATATGTACAAGAATATAACTACTAGAATACTGCTCCTATGTACAAGAATATAACTTCTATAATACTGCTCCTATGTACAAGAATATAACTACTATAATACTGCTCATATGTACAAGAATATAACTACTATAATACTGCTCCTATGTACAAGTATATAACTACTGTACAATATGTACAATATAACTACTATAATACTGCTCCCTATGTACAAGAATATTACTACTATAATACTGCTCCTATGTACAAGAATATAACGACTATAATACTGCCCCTATGTACAAGAATATAACTACTATAATACTGCTCCCTATGTACAAGAATATAACTACTATAATACTGCCCCCTATGTACAGAATATAACTACTATAATACTGCCCCTATGTACAAGAATATAACTACTATAATACTGCTCCTATGTACAAGAATATAACTAGTATAATACTGTCCATATGTACAAGAATATAACTAGTATAATGCTGCTCCTATGTACAAGAATATAACTACTATAATACTGTTCTCTATGTACAAGAATATAACTACTATAATACTGCTCCTATGTACAAGAATATAACTACTATAATACTGCCCCCTATGTACAAGAATATAACTACTATAATACTGCCCATATGTACAAGAATATAACTAGTATAATACTGCTCCTATGTACAAGAATATAACTAGTATAATACTGCTCCTATGTACAAGAATATAACTACTATAATACTACTCTCTATGTACAAGAATATAACTACTATAATACTGCTCCCTATGTACAAGAATATAACTACTATAATACTACTCCCATTTACAAGAATATAACTACTATAATACTGCCCATATGTACAAGAATATAACTACTATTGTACTGCTCCCTATGTACAAGAATATAACTGCTATAATACTTCTCCTATGTACAAGAATATAACTACTATAATACTGCTTCCTATGTACAAGAATATAACTACTATAATACTGCCCCTATGTACAAGAATATAACAACTATAATACTACCCCCTATGTACAAGAATATAACTACTATAATACTGCGCCTATATACAAGAATATAAATACTATAATACTGCCCCTATGTACAAGAATATAACTACTATAATACTGCCCCTATGTACAAGAATATAACAACTATAATACTGCCCCCTGTGTACATGAATATAACTACTATAATACTGCCCCTATTTACAAAAATATAACGACTATAATACTGCTCCTATGCACAAGAATATAACTACTATAATACTGCTCCTATGTACAAGAATATAACTACTATAATACTGCTCCCTATGTACAAGAATATTACTACTATAATACTGCTCCTATGTACAAGAATATAACTACTATAATACTGCCCCTATGTACAAGAATATAACTACTATAATACTGCTCCCTATGTACAAGAATATAACTACTATAATACTGCTCCCTATGTACAAGAATATAACTACTATAATACTGCCCCCTATGTACAGAATATAACTACTATAATACTGCCCCTATGTACAAGAATATAACTACTATAATACTGCTCCTATGTAGGAATATAAGTACTATAATACTGCTCCTATGTACAAGAATATAACTACTATAATACTGCCCCCTATGTACAAGAATATACCTACTATGATACTGCTCCTATGTACAAGAATATAGCTACTATAATACTGCTCCTATGTACAAGAATATAACTACTATAATACTGCTCCCTATGTACAATAATATAACTACTATAATACTGCCCCCTATGTACAAGAATATACCTACTATGATACTGCTCCTATGTACAAGAATATAGCTACTATAATACTGCTCCTATGTACAAGAATATAACTTCTATAATACTGCTCCTATGTACAAGAATAAAACTACTATAATACTACTCCCTATGTACAATAATATAACTACTATAATACTGCTCCTATGTACAAGAATATAACTACTATAATACTGCTCCGTATGTAAAAGAATATAGCTACTATAATACTGCCCCTATGTACAATAATAAAACTACTATAATACTGCCCCTATGTACAAGAATATAACTACTATAATACTGCTCCTATGTACAAGAATATAACTACAATAATACTGCTCCTATGTACAAGAATATAACTATTATAATACTGCCTCTATGTGCAAGAATATAACTACTATAATACTGCTATGTACAAAAATATAACTACTATAATACTGCTATGGACAAGAATATAACTACTATAATGCTGCTCCCTATGTACAAGAATATAACTACTATAATGATCTTTTTATTTAAAACTGACAACCAAATATTACAGAATAATTACATTAAAATCACAAAATAATAAATATTAAAGAAAATAAATACTGTGTTGTTACATCACTTGCATAATAATATTAGATAACATTGATAAATCCCGCCACATGAATGTTCCTCCAGTTCACATTACCTGAGTTAATCTTTATGTCCTTCTTATACACTGACTTGAGACTTTCCAGGATCTTATACCTGACACTATCACAGGACAGGACCTCCTTATTGATGAGCAGGCAGCACCGTGCACACCACAGATGATAGATGGTCACCACATTTATTACATATAGTGAGCTTCGGTTATAAGCCCTGAGCTCAGGCTGGAAGTCTCCGTACAGCAGCTGACCATACGACTGTCCCACCAGGTGCGGTAACTTTAGGGACAAGGACACACACTCCCATACCTGCATACTGAAGGGACACTCTAGAAGCAGATGCTCCATGGTCTCCTGTATATGGGGGCACTCTTCTCTAGGACAGGATCTGTCTGATACATTCCTGCACTTTAGGTTATCTCTGACGTACATCTTACCATGGAGCCCCAGCCACGCCACATCTCTCATATGAGTGGGAATTCTGGGATCTAGTACGTTTTTTGCAGCCTGTTTTACATCTAGACTTGGGGCGCCCCTCAATTGAACATGGACACTAAAGTGAGATGACAGCACGTTCTTATACAACTCCTTCCTACTGAGCTGCCTGACGTCCTCATATAGGATCCTCCATCTAATAACCTTACTTATTACATGGACACCATACCAAGAAACATTATTCTTTAGTCGGCCTGAGATTCTCTTGATGGGGTCACCTACCGACCACACGGACACAAACTGCTGGATCTGGCTCTTAAACAAACAAGACCATGGCGTCTTCTCTGAATTCTTACAAAATGAAAAGTTCTTCATAAGAAACATGAGATTAAAGAAGAGCTCAGGACAGGGCATGGAGAGACCACCCTCCTTATGGGGGAGATAGACAATGTTTCTCCTGACCACATTCACTCTGTTACCCCACAAGAAGTGAAAGAAGACATTGGTAAGTCTGGGGAGTAACGCATCGGGCACAGGGAACACCACACTGATATAGAGGAAGAGCGGGAGCAGGAAGGTCTTCAGCAGGCGGACCTTCTCCAGATACGTCAGCTTCCAGTGTCTCCAGCTCTGCACCTTCTGCTCACACACCACCAGCTTCTCCTCCCAGTTCACCTTCCCATCATCTACAGCTCCAAACACTACTCCCAAAATCTTTATCTGACCCTGAACTGTTCTGAAGGGCACAGAGAAGACATCACTGTCACCCCCCAACCACAACGCCTCGCTCTTCTCCATGTTCACAGAGGAGTTAGACACATTGGAGAAGGCTGTCATCTCCTGCTGTAGAGCCGTACAGTCTTCTCTAGAAGACACCACCACCGACACGTCATCCGCATAGGCGCAGAACTTTACATCCTCCACTGTACTCTGCAGGCAACACCTCAGCCCTGTGAAACCTCTATGATCCTGCACTTTTCTGAGGAAAGGATCCAGACTAAAGACATACAACAATGGGCTGAGAGGACAGCCCTGCCTCACCCCTGACAATATCCTGAAGGGCTCAGCCAAGTGACCATTAATCAGCGGCAGGCTTACAGCCTCCTTATACACAACCTGCAGCCACTGCACAAACCGCACCGGGAGGCCATAGTGTAACAACACCTGGTACAGGTAGTCATGATGGACTCTATCAAAGGCTTTACTCTGGTCTAAGCCCACAATATACGCCCCCACATTGTGCTGCTTAATGTACATCACAGCTTCTCTCACCAGCAGCAATGAGTCCTCTATCGTCCGACCCTTCACACCACACGTCTGGTTGGCGATGATCAGCTCACCCGCCACCTCACTCAGCCGATAATACAAGATCTTGGCCAGGATTTTATAGTCAGTGTTTAGCAAAGACAGTGGACGCCAGTTCTTTACATCTTTTAGATTTCCCTTCTTTGCTAAGAGAACCAGAACAGATCTATACTGGGACTGTAGGAGCTTCCCTGCAGAGAGGCAATCATTATAGACCTGCACCAGGTCCGGAGCCAACAAGTCCCTGAACTCTTTGTAAAACTCGCTGGTCAGGCCGTCCAGTCCTGGGCTCTTGTTGGCCTTTAAGGAGTCAATGCTCCTCTTCACCTCATCCTCAGTTATGGGATCGGCCATACTATCTGCCTGCACCAGGTCTAACGTTGGTAGGGACACCCCCTTCAGATAAGCTTTAATGTCATCCTTATTAATATGAGCCCCTTTATACAGATCTCTATAATAATCCCCAATGATCCTGTGGACTTTCTCCGGCTCTGACTGCTCCACCCCATTCTCATCTAACAAGCCAGTGATCAGCTTCTTACTAACCCTGTTCTTACAGGCAATAAAGGGATCTGGGTTATGGACGCCCCAACTATCAAACTGTCCCTCCGCCTTGAGAGACTTGAGGCGATCGTACTGCAGCTCCCTCATCCGCTGCTTTATATGGCTGACGCTCCGTCCGTCCACCTCCTCACCACCATTCATCCTGCTGTATAGCTGGCTGAGGTGCAGTCTCAGGGCTGTGTATCTCATATAATCCATATTACTACGTCTCCTGGCTGCTCGTATAATAAACTGCTTGATGTCACTCTTCATGATCTCCCACCACTCAGCTGTGTCATCACACATACACTGGGTGGTCCTACGTTCATTATAGAATGTGGTGAAGGCCTCTCTGAACCGAGGATCTTGGACCACAGAGCTGTTCACCTTCCAGTACCCCTTTCCACAGACCACAGCTTGGGCCAGATCCAGCATCACACTCACCATACAATGGTCCGAATACTCCAGGGGGCTGATCCTGTACTGAGAGCATCTCACCTCCCTCTTTATATACACCCGGTCTATCCTACTGGCATTACCACCCTTATGGTAAGTGTACGTCTTACTGGTATGATGAGACCCATAGGGGTCTACTAGGTGGGCCTGCTGGACTATATTATTAAGGAACGTCTCATCATATCTTAGTTGCTTATGACTGCTGGATCTGTCCACATTACAGGACACATTATTAAAGTTCCCACACAATATAAATACTTTAGATGTAAAGCAATATGGTTTCATGTGGTCAAATAGTTCCCTCCGCTCTTTCCTGGTCTGCGGAGCATAAATGTTTATCGCTCTATAATGGATGGAGTCCAATGTAAAGTCCAGCATCAGACAGCGGCCCGGACATATCTCCAGGACTCTGTCCACCTGGACATTCATGGTATTAAAGAGGACCCCCACACAGTCATTTCTCTCCTGACCGAAGGACCAGTATGACGGCCCAAGTCTCCAGTCTCTCTTGGCTGCATACACATGAGCATTGCTCTTCAAATACGTCTCCTGCAAGAAGAAGACGTCAGATCTCTCGTCAGACAAACGCTGGTAAATCGCCTGCCGCCGGCTCACAGTCCTCACACTGTTCACATTAATGGAGTTTATTCTCAGCCGCATCCTGATCACTTAGACTTTTTGGTCTTCTTCCTCCTTCCACTGCTGTCACCTGTAGTGCCCCATCTCTTTGTGGACACGGGAGGGTCAGGATCCCCCTCATCAGAGACGTTTTCGAGGACGCATGAAGGACTTTGCTCCATTTGTGACTCTTCATCTTGGTCTTCTCCCAGCACATTGTAACGTCCAGGACTTATCGCCAGCACTGGAGGCTCAGAGGTTTTCTGTACTGTTGTTGACGCGCCCCCTGGGCCAGTGCTGTAGGGGATACCCGGAGCCGGATCTCGATGGGGGTAGTAGTCCTTGTGGCGGTGACCCGGTCCGTGCCCAGGGTGTCAAACTAAGTGGCAGTCTATGGCAGTAGATGTTAACTTGATTGTCGACTACGCCACCCGTTGAGTGCGGCTTTGGAGCCGCCGCTGCAGAGCAGTCCACTGAGGCCGGTGGTATATGTGCAGCAGTGATGGTATAACCCCCCAACGGGAGGGGTATGGCCTCAGGGCAGCAGGTGTAGATGATGGGGGTTGTGATGATGCAGAAAGAAGATTCAGAGTCAGGAGATGCAGTTCAGGGTTTTTACTTACTGGTGTTCTCTTGGTCACTCTGGCCTTGAGTGACCACCCGAGCCGTGCTGCGTCCACCAGGTCCTGGACTCGGCCAACCCCCAGGCAATTCCGGAGCGTGGTCCTGAGCTCCTGACTCTCCCTTCCTCTGGCCGTTCCCACCAGGGATCCACTTTTGGCCGGCTCCCTCGGGTCTCTTGGTGGTCAAGCCTCCTCTGGGCTCCCTGACCCTATACTCGGTGTGCCTTTCTAGTGGATTTGGTGAGGGTCGTGGCAGATCCTGACCACGACCTCCGGTTCCTGGCTGAGGATAAGTGGCCTCCACCAGTTCGGGTTCCGGTACCCGTGTCCGCCAACCCTTCACCCTTCTGTCCTTATTCTGGGATCTTGGGGTTCCTTCTTGTTTCCTCTCTGGGTCCTTCTCACTCCTCTCTCTCTCTCTGCAGGCTCTGCTCTGGAGCTGGGCCCAGCCGGAGCCACAGCTCCCTGTCAGCCCTTCTGGCTGAGCTCCTCTGCTCTGCTCCTCTTGCTAAACTCTCACCCTGTTCTAACATGGTGCCCACCTTATATACTCCCTCTATGTGTGAGCTCAGGTGACCAGCACCCAATGAGCTCCTATCTTTACCCAGACTACTCCCCCTATCTGCCCCTACACTACTGGGATGTTCCACCCCCCTCCCACTCCAGCCAGGGACAGACGCTGTCGTACCTGCACATAAACTGGTGGGAGTACCGTCGTTCTGTCCCCCGGAAATGGGATGTATGTAGTGCATGCAGCCTACTAGCTCAGTTCCACACTCCATCCTTACCCGGGAGTGGAATACCACACCTCTGGCTTGAGGTGTAATACCCCTGTAGCAGCCGAGTCCTCAGGGTGCTACAGTTGTGACTTTTCTGGTGGGATCCACAGATGCATTTTTTCGTTTTACGGTCACAAAGCCTTCCTCATCCACACTGGACAGTGCAGGCGGACTAACTGCTTCCACAGATGTACTGGGCTGATGTTTGGATGGTTTGGTGGCAGGCTTTCTGGACACCTTAGGCCTCTCTTTAACAACTGGCATTTTAGGCCCTACTTTAGTGGCTGATCGAAGCTTAGGTCTTATTATATTGGCTGATGGCGGTTTAGGTCTTTCTTTAGTGGCTGGTGGGCCTTTAGGTGGTTCTTCAGTGGTTGGTGGTCCTAGTAGTGCAGCATCCGTTAGTACCTCAGACTCTGGAGCAGGTTCACTGATACTGTGACTTCTGTCCTCATCCATACCAGCTTCTGGGACATCAGAACCTCTGGTGACATCTCCCTGAATAACTTCTGAGGAGGTCTGGCCATTATATTTATTGTGTTCTGCATGCCGGCAATCCCGGAACGTATGCCCTGGTTCTGAGCACAGATTACAGATGACGGGTCCTGTGCATTTGTCCTTTGTATGACCTGACTGTCCACATAATGAGCATGTGGTACGAGAGCAGTTTATGGCGAGATGCCGGCCCCCACATCTATGGCACAGACGTGGCTGACCAGGGTAGTAGCAGATCCCCCTCTCTGAGCCCAGGTAGAAGGAGTGCGGCAGATGTCTGGTCACACCGCTCTCTTGTATCAGCTGGATTTTCAGTGTATATCCTCCATTCCATATCTGCTCCTCATCATAGATCTTGTCAGGATGACTTCTCACTATGCACTGCCGGTTCAGCCAGTGCTGCAGATCCGCCACAGCCACCACCTCAGACTGGAACAGGACAGTGGCCTTATCTCCTGCGGCTTAGACAGCTGGATACAATGGAGGTGATCCCAGATCTCATCTTCTCTGGTGTCATTATAGATGTTCCAGAACAAATCCAGATCACACTGGAGCTTAAAGCTGATGTCATAGAGTTTAAACCTTTCTCCAGTTTTTCTTTCCTGATCAGCAGCTCTCGGCTGCAATCATCCAGACACTCACACTTCATCAGTTTTACCTTAGGATCAGTCTCTTTCTTAATTTCTTCTTTTAGTTTGCTGATATGCAATTCCAGCTTAAATATACTTTGCCTTGTAACTTTAGCATTTAATCCTCCAACATAACAAGCAGGTTTAGAAAACTCACCAGCCACCATCTCCAGCTTTCCATTACCATCAGGTGCAGGCTGCAGGCCCGACTCCAGACCAGGGGCTTTCCCTGGATCATCAGCCCAGCTCCCCTCCCCTCCACCTGGGTCAGAAGCCATGCCTCCGCCCTGCTGAGAGCTCTCAAGCACACGTCTATCCTCTCCTATGGATAAGAATAGAACTACTATAATACTGCCCCCTATGTACAAGAATATAACTACTTTGATACTGCTCCTATGTACAAGAATATAACTACTATAATACTGCTCCCTATGTACAAGAATATTACTACTATAATACTGCCCCTATGTACAAGAATATAACTACTATAATACTGCTCCCTATGTACAAGAATATAACTACTATAATACTGCCCCCTATGTACAGAATATAACTACTATAATACTGCCCCTATGTACAAGAATATAACTACTATAATTCTGCTCCTATGTAAGAATATAACTACTATAATACTGCCCATATGTACAAGAATATAACTAGTATAATGCTGCTCCTATGTACAAGAATATAACTACTATAATACTGCTCTCTATGTACAAGAATATAACTACTATAATACTGCTCCTATGTACAAGAATATAACTATTATAATACAGCCTCCTATGTACAAGAATATAACTACTATAATACTGCCCCCTATGTACAAGAATATAACTACTATAATACTGCCCATATGTACAAGAATATAACTAGTATAATACTGCTCCTATGTACAAGAATATAACTACTATAATACTACTCTCTATGTACAAGAATATAACTACTATAATACTACTCTCTATGTACAAGAATATAACTACTATAATACTGCTCCCTATGTACAAGAATATAACTACTATAATACTGCTCCCTATGTACAAGAATATAACTACTATAATACTACTCCCATTTGCAAGAATATAACTACTATAATACTGCCCATATGTACAAGAATATAACTACTATTGTACTGCTCCCTATGTACAAGAATATAACTGCTATAATACTTCTCCTATGTACAAGAATATAACTACTATAATACTGCCTCCTATGTACAAGAATATAGCTACTATAATACTGCCCCTATGTACAAGAATATAACAACTATAATACTGCCCCCTATGTACAAGAATATAACTACTATAATACTGCGCCTATATACAAGAATATAAATACTATAATACTGCCCCTACGTACAAGAATATAACTACTATAATACTGCCCCTATTTACAAAAATATAACTACTATAATACTGACCCTATGTCCATGAATATAACTACTATGATACTGCCCCCTATGTACAAGAATCTAACTAGTATAATACTGCTCCTATGTACAAGAATATAACTACTATAATACTGCTCCTATGTACAAGAATATAACTATTATAATACTGCCCCTATGTACAAGAATATAACTACTATAATACTGCTCCTATGCACAAGAATATAACTACTATAATACTGCTCCTATGTACAAGAATATAACTACTATAATACTGCTCCCTATGTACAAGAATATAACTACTATAATATTGCCCCCTATGTACAAGAATATACCTACTATAATACTGCCCCCTATGTACAAGAATATAACTACTATGATACTGCCTCCTATGTACAAGAATATAACTACTATAATACTGCTCCCTATGTACAAGAATATTACTACTATAATACTGCCCCTATGTACAAGAATATAACTACTATAATACTGCTCCCTATGTACAAGAATATAACTACTATAATACTGCCCCCTATGTACAGAATATAACTACTATAATACTGCCCCTATGTACAAGAATATAACTACTATAATTCTGCTCCTATGTAAGAATATAACTACTATAATACTGCTCCTATGTACAAGAATATAACTACTATAATACTGCCCCCTATGTACAAGAATATACCTACTATAATACTGCCCCCTATGTACAAGAATATAACTACTATGATACTGCTCCTAAGTACAAGGATATAACTACTATAATACTGCTCCTATGTACAAGAATATAACTTCTATAATACTGCTCCTATGTACAAGAATAAAACTACTATAATACTACTCCTTATGTACAATAATATAACTACTATAATACTGCTCCTATGTACAAGAATATAACTACTATAATACTGCACCGTATGTACAAGAATATAACTACTATAATAGTGTCCCTATGTACAAGAATATAAATAGTATAATACTGCTCTCTATGTACAAGAATATAACTACTATAATACTGCTCCTATGTACAAGAATATAACTACTATAATACTGCTCCTATGTACAAGAATATTACTACTATAATACTGCTCCTATGTACATGAATATAAATACTATAACACTGCTCTCTATGTACAAGAATATAACTACTATAATACTGCTCCTATGTACAAGAATATAACTACTATAATACTGCCCATATGTACAAGAATATAACTACTATAATACTGCTCCTATGTACAAGAATATAACTACTATAATACTGCTCCTGTGTACATGAATATAACTACTATAATACTGTCCCCTATGTACAAGAATATAACTACTATAATACTGCTCCTATGTACAAGAATATAACTACTATAATACTGCTCCCTATGTACAGGTATATAACTACTATAATACTGCTCCTATGTACAAGAATATAACTACTATAATACTGCTTCTTATGTACAAGAATATAGCTACTAAATACTGACCCTATGTACAAGAATATAACTACTATAATACTGCCCCTATGTACAAGAATATAAATACTATAATACTGCTCTCTATGTACAAGAATATAACTACTATAATACTGCTCCTATGTACAAGAATATAACTATTATAATACAGCCTCCTATGTACAAGAATATAACTACTATAATACTGCCCCCTATGTACAAGAATATAACTACTATAATACTGCCCATATGTACAAGAATATAACTAGTATAATACTGCTCCTATGTACAAGAATATAACTACTATAATACTACTCTCTATGTACAAGAATATAACTACTATAATACTACTCTCTATGTACAAGAATATAACTACTATAATACTGCTCCCTATGTACAAGAATATAACTACTATAATACTGCTCCCTATGTACAAGAATATAACTACTATAATACTACTCCCATTTGCAAGAATATAACTACTATAATACTGCCCATATGTACAAGAATATAACTACTATTGTACTGCTCCCTATGTACAAGAATATAACTGCTATAATACTTCTCCTATGTACAAGAATATAACTACTATAATACTGCCTCCTATGTACAAGAATATAGCTACTATAATACTGCCCCTATGTACAAGAATATAACAACTATAATACTGCCCCCTATGTACAAGAATATAACTACTATAATACTGCGCCTATATACAAGAATATAAATACTATAATACTGCCCCTACGTACAAGAATATAACTACTATAATACTGCCCCTATTTACAAAAATATAACTACTATAATACTGACCCTATGTCCATGAATATAACTACTATGATACTGCCCCCTATGTACAAGAATCTAACTAGTATAATACTGCTCCTATGTACAAGAATATAACTACTATAATACTGCTCCTATGTACAAGAATATAACTATTATAATACTGCCCCTATGTACAAGAATATAACTACTATAATACTGCTCCTATGCACAAGAATATAACTACTATAATACTGCTCCTATGTACAAGAATATAACTACTATAATACTGCTCCCTATGTACAAGAATATAACTACTATAATATTGCCCCCTATGTACAAGAATATACCTACTATAATACTGCCCCCTATGTACAAGAATATAACTACTATGATACTGCCTCCTATGTACAAGAATATAACTACTATAATACTGCTCCCTATGTACAAGAATATTACTACTATAATACTGCCCCTATGTACAAGAATATAACTACTATAATACTGCTCCCTATGTACAAGAATATAACTACTATAATACTGCCCCCTATGTACAGAATATAACTACTATAATACTGCCCCTATGTACAAGAATATAACTACTATAATTCTGCTCCTATGTAAGAATATAACTACTATAATACTGCTCCTATGTACAAGAATATAACTACTATAATACTGCCCCCTATGTACAAGAATATACCTACTATAATACTGCCCCCTATGTACAAGAATATAACTACTATGATACTGCTCCTAAGTACAAGGATATAACTACTATAATACTGCTCCTATGTACAAGAATATAACTTCTATAATACTGCTCCTATGTACAAGAATAAAACTACTATAATACTACTCCTTATGTACAATAATATAACTACTATAATACTGCTCCTATGTACAAGAATATAACTACTATAATACTGCACCGTATGTACAAGAATATAACTACTATAATAGTGTCCCTATGTACAAGAATATAAATAGTATAATACTGCTCTCTATGTACAAGAATATAACTACTATAATACTGCTCCTATGTACAAGAATATAACTACTATAATACTGCTCCTATGTACAAGAATATTACTACTATAATACTGCTCCTATGTACATGAATATAAATACTATAACACTGCTCTCTATGTACAAGAATATAACTACTATAATACTGCTCCTATGTACAAGAATATAACTACTATAATACTGCCCATATGTACAAGAATATAACTACTATAATACTGCTCCTATGTACAAGAATATAACTACTATAATACTGCTCCTGTGTACATGAATATAACTACTATAATACTGTCCCCTATGTACAAGAATATAACTACTATAATACTGCTCCTATGTACAAGAATATAACTACTATAATACTGCTCCCTATGTACAGGTATATAACTACTATAATACTGCTCCTATGTACAAGAATATAACTACTATAATACTGCTTCTTATGTACAAGAATATAGCTACTAAATACTGACCCTATGTACAAGAATATAACTACTATAATACTGCCCCTATGTACAAGAATATAAATACTATAATACTGCTCTCTATGTACAAGAATATAACTACTATAATACTGCTCCTATGTATAAGAATATAACTACTATAATACTGCTCCTATATACAAGAATATAACTACTATAATACTGCTCCTAAGTACAAGAATATAACTACTATAATACTGCTCCTATGTACAAGAATATAACTAGTATAATACTGCCCATATGTACAAGAATATAAATAGTATAATGCTGCTCCTATATACAAGAATATAACTACTATAATACTGCTCTCTATGTACAAGAATATAACTACTATAATACTGCTCCTATGTACAAGAATATAACTACTATAATACTGCCCATATGTGCAAGAATATAACTAGTATAATACTGCTCCTATGTACAAGAATATAACTACTATAATACTACTCTCTATGTATAAGAACATAACTACTATAATACTGCTCCCTATGTACAAGAATATAACTACTATAATACTACTCCCATTTACAAGAATATAACTACTATAATACTGCCCATATGTACAAGAATATAACTACTATAGTACTGCTCCCTATGTACAAGAATATAACTGCTATAATACTTCTCCTATGTACAAGAATATAACTACTATAATACTGTCTCCTATGTACAAGAATATAACTACTATAATACTGCCCCTATGTACAAGAATATAACTACTATAATACTGCCCCTATGTACAAGAATATAACTACTATAATACTGCCCCTATGTACAAAAATATAACTTCTATAATACTGCTCCTATGTACAAGAATATAACTAATATAATACTGCTCCTATATACAAGAATATAACTACTATAATACTGCCCCTATGTACAAGAATATAACTATTATAATACTGCTCCCTATGTACAAGAATATAACTACTATAATACTGCTCCCTATGTACAAGAATATAACTACTATGATACTGCTCCTATGTACAAGAATATAACTACTTTGATACTGCTCCTATGTACAAGAATATAACTACTATAATACTGCTCCCTATGTACAAGAATATTACTACTATAATACTGCCCCTATGTACAAGAATATAACTACTATAATACTGCTCCCTATGTACAAGAATATGACTACTATAATACTGCCCCCTATGTACAGAATATAACTACTATAATACTGCCCCTATGTACAAGAATATAACTACTATAATTCTGCTCCTATGTAAGAATATAACTACTATAATACTGCCCATATGTACAAGAATATAACTAGTATAATGCTGCTCCTATGTACAAGAATATAACTACTATAATACTGCTCTCTATGTACAAGAATATAACTACTATAATACTGCTCCTATGTACAAGAATATAACTATTATAATACAGCCTCCTATGTACAAGAATATAACTACTATAATACTGCCCCCTATGTACAAGAATATAACTACTATAATACTGCCCATATGTACAAGAATATAACTAGTATAATACTGCTCCTATGTACAAGAATATAACTACTATAATACTACTCTCTATGTACAAGAATATAACTACTATAATATTACTATCTATGTACAAGAATATAACTACTATAATACTGCTCCCTATGTACAAGAATATAACTACTATAATACTGCTCCCTATGTACAAGAATATAACTACTATAATACTACTCCCATTTACAAGAATATAACTACTATAATACTGCCCATATGTACAAGAATATAACTACTATTGTACTACTCCCTATGTACCCTATGTACAAGAATATAACTGCTATAATACTTCTCCTATGTACAAGAATATAACTACTATAATACTGCCTCCTATGTACAAGAATATAGCTACTATAATACTGCCCCTATGTACAAGAATATAACAACTATAATACTGCCCCCTATGTACGAGAATATAACTACTATAATACTGCGCCTATATACAAGAATATAAATACTATAATACTGCCCCTACGTACAAGAATATAACTACTATAATACTGCCCCTATTTACAAAAATATAACTACTATAATACTGACCCTATGTCCATGAATATAACTACTATGATACTGCCCCCTATGTACAAGAATCTAACTAGTATAATACTGCTCCTATGTACAAGAATATAACTACTATAATACTGCTCCTATGTACAAGAATATAACTATTATAATACTGCCCCTATGTACAAGAATATAACTACTATAATACTGCTCCTATGCACAAGAATATAACTACTATAATACTGCTCCTATGTACAAGAATATAACTACTATAATACTGCTCCCTATGTACAAGAATATAACTACTATAATATTGCCCCCTATGTACAAGAATATACCTACTATAATACTGCCCCCTATGTACAAGAATATAACTACTATGATACTGCCTCCTATGTACAAGAATATAACTACTATAATACTGCTCCCTATGTACAAGAATATTACTACTATAATACTGCCCCTATGTACAAGAATATAACTACTATAATACTGCCCCCTATATACAAGAATATAACTACTATAATACTGCTCCTATGTACAAGAATATAACTACTATAATACTGCTCCTATGTACAAGAATATAACTACTATAATACTGCTCCTATGTACAAGAATATAACTACTATAATACTGCCCATATGTACAAGAATATAACTAGTATAATACTGCTCCTATGTACAAGAATATAACTACTATAATACTACTCTCTATGTACAAGAATATAACTACTATAATACTGCTCCCTATGTACAAGAATATAACTACTATAATACTACTCCCATTTACAAGAATATAACTACTATAATACTGCCCATATGTACAAGAATATAACTACTATAGTACTGCTCCCTATGTACAAGAATATAACTGCTATAATACTTCTCCTATGTACAAGAATATAACTACCATAATACTGCCTCCTATGTACAAGAATATAACTACTATAATACTGCCCCTATGTACAAGAATATAACTACTATAATACTGCCCCTATGTACAAGAATATAACTACTATAATACTGCTCCTATGTACAAGAATATAACAACTATAATACTGCCCCCTATGTACAAGAATATAACTACTATAATACTGCCCCTATTTACAAAAATATAACTACTATAATACTGACCCTATGTCCATGAATATAACTACTATGATACTGCTCCCACTGTACAAGAATCTAACTACTATAATACTGCTCCTATGTTCAAGAATGTAACTACAATAATACTGCTCCTATGTACAAGAATATAACTATTATAATACTGCCCCTATGTACAAGAATATAACTACTATAATACTGCTCCTATGCACAAGAATATAACTACTATAATACTGCTCCTATGTACAAGAATATAACTACTATAATACTGCTCCTATGTGCAAGGATATAACTACTATAATACTGCTCCTATATACAAGAATATAACTACTATAATACTACTCCTATGTACAAGATTATAACTACTATAATACTGCCTCCTATGTACAAGAATATAACTACTATAATACTGCCCCCTATGTACAAGAATATAACTACTATAATACTGCTCCTATGTGCAAGGATATAACTACTATAATACTGCTCCTATGTACAAGAATATAACTACTATAATACTGCTCCTATGTACAAGAATATAACTACTATAATACTACTCCTATGTACAAGAATATAACTACTATAATACTGCCTCCTATGTACAAGAATATAACTACTATAATACTGCCCCTATGTACAAGAATATAACTACTATAATACTGCTCCTATGTGCAAGGATATAACTACTATAATACTGCTCCTATGTACAAGAATATAACTACTATAATACTGCTCCTATGTACAAGAATATAACTACTATAATACTGCCCCCTATGTACAAGAATATAACTACTATAATACTACCCCTATGTACAAGAATATAACTACTATAATACTGCCCCTATGTACAAGAATATAACTACTATAATACTGCTCCTATGTAGAAGAATATAACTACTATAATACTACTCCTATGTACAAGAATATAACTACTATAATACTGCCTCCTATGTACAAGAATATAACTACTATAATACTGCCCCCTATGTACAAGAATATAACTACTATAATACTGCTCCTATGTGCAAGAATATAACTACTATAATACTACTCCTATGTACAAGAATATAACTACTATAATACTGCCTCCTATGTACAAGAATATAACTACTATAATACTGCCCCCTATGTACAAGAATATAGCTACTATAATACTGCTCCTATGTGCAAGGATATAACTACTATAATACTGCTCCTATGTACAAGAATATAACTACTATAATACTGCTCCTATGTACAAGAATATAACTACTATAATACTGCCCCCTATGTACAAGAATATAACTACTATAATACTGCTCCTATGTGCAAGGATATAACTACTATAATACTGCTCCTATGTACAAGAATATAACTACTATAATACTGCTCCTATGTACAAGAATATAACTACTATAATACTGCCCCTATGTACAAGAATATAACTACTATAATACTGCTCCTATGTACAAGAGTATATCTACTATAATACTGCTCCTATGTACAAGAATATAACTACTATAATACTGCTCCTATGTACAAGAATATAACTACTATAATACTGCTCCTATGTACAAGAATATAACTACTATAATACTGCTCCTATGTACAAGAATATAACTACTATAATACTGCTCCTATGTACAAGAATATAACTACTATAATACTGCCCCTATGTACAAGAATATAACTACTATAATACTGCCCCCTATGTACAAGAATATAACTACTATAATACTGCTCCTATGTACAAGAATATTACTATAATACTGCCCCCTATGTACAAGAATATAACTACTATAATACTGCCCCTATTTACAAAAATATAACTACTATAATACTGACCCTATGTCCATGAATATAACTACTATGATACTGCTCCCACTGTACAAGAATCTAACTACTATAATACTGCTCCTATGTTCAAGAATGTAACTACAATAATACTGCTCCTATGTACAAGAATATAACTATTATAATACTGCCCCTATGTACAAGAATATAACTACTATAATACTGCTCCTATGCACAAGAATATAACTACTATAATACTGCTCCTATGTACAAGAATATAACTACTATAATACTGCTCCTATGTGCAACGATATAACTACTATAATACTGCTCCTATGTACAAGAATATAACTACTATAATACTGCTCCTATGTACAAGAATATAACTACTATAATACTACTCCTATGTACAAGAATATAACTACTATAATACTGCCTCCTATGTACAAGAATATAACTACTATAATACTGCCCCCTATGTACAAGAATATAACTACTATAATACTGCTCCTATGTGCAAGGATATAACTACTATAATACTGCTCCTATGTACAAGAATATAACTACTATAATACTGCTCCTATGTACAAGAATATAACTACTATAATACTGCCCCCTATGTACAAGAATATAACTACTATAATACTACCCCTATGTACAAGAATATAACTACTATAATACTGCCCTTATGTACAAGAATATAACTACTATAATACTGCTCCTATGTACAAGAATATAACTACTATAATACTACTCCTATGTACAAGAATATAACTACTATAATACTGCCTCCTATGTACAAGAATATAACTACTATAATACTGCCCCCTATGTACAAGAATATAACTACTATAATACTGCTCCTATGTGCAAGAATATAACTACTATAATACTACTCCTATGTACAAGAATATAACTACTATAATACTGCCTCCTATGTACAAGAATATAACTACTATAATACTGCCCCCTATGTACAAGAATATAACTACTATAATACTGCTCCTATGTGCAAGGATATAACTACTATAATACTGCTCCTATATACAAGAATATAACTACTATAATACTGCTCCTATGTACAAGAATATAACTACTATAATACTGCCCCCTATGTACAAGAATATAACTACTATAATACTGCTCCTATGTGCAAGGATATAACTACTATAATACTGCTCCTATGTACAAGAATATAACTACTATAATACTGCTCCTATGTACAAGAATATAACTACTATAATACTGCCCCTATGTACAAGAATATAACTACTATAATACTGCTCCTATGTACAAGAGTATATCTACTATAATACTGCTCCTATGTACAAGAATATAACTACTATAATACTGCTCCTATGTACAAGAATATAACTACTATAATACTGCTCCTATGTACAAGAATATAACTACTATAATACTGCTCCTATGTACAAGAATATAACTACTATAATACTGCTCCTATGTACAAGAATATAACTACTATAATACTGCCCCCTATGTACAAGAATATAACTACTATAATACTGCTCCTATGTACAAGAATATAACTATAATACTGCCCCCTATGTACAAGAATATAACTACTATAATACTGCCCCTATTTACAAAAATATAACTACTATAATACTGACCCTATGTCCATGAATATAACTACTATGATACTGCTCCCACTGTACAAGAATCTAACTACTATAATACTGCTCCTATGTTCAAGAATGTAACTACAATAATACTGCTCCTATGTACAAGAATATAACTATTATAATACTGCCCCTATGTACAAGAATATAACTACTATAATACTGCTCCTATGCACAAGAATATAACTACTATAATACTGCTCCTATGTACAAGAATATAACTACTATAATACTGCTCCTATGTGCAAGGATATAACTACTATAATACTGCTCCTATATACAAGAATATAACTACTATAATACTACTCCTATGTACAAGATTATAACTACTATAATACTGCCTCCTATGTACAAGAATATAACTACTATAATACTGCCCCCTATGTACAAGAATATAACTACTATAATACTGCCTCCTATGTACAAGAATATAACTACTATAATACTGCTCCTATGTACAAGAATATAACTACTATAATACTGCTCCTATGTACAAGAATATAACTACTATAATACTACTCCTATGTACAAGAATATAACTACTATAATACTGCCTCCTATGTACAAGAATATAACTACTATAATACTGCCCCCTATGTACAAGAATATAACTACTATAATACTGCTCCTATGTGCAAGGATATAACTACTATAATACTGCTCCTATGTACAAGAATATAACTACTATAATACTGCTCCTATGTACAAGAATATAACTACTATAATACTGCCCCCTATGTACAAGAATATAACTACTATAATACTACCCCTATGTACAAGAATATAACTACTATAATACTGCCCCTATGTACAAGAATATAACTACTATAATTCTGCCCCTATGTACAAGAATATAACTACTATAATACTGCTCCTATGTACAAGAATATAACTACTATAATACTGCTCCTATGTACAAGAATATAACTACTATAATACTGCTCCTATGTACAAGAATATAACTACTATAATACTGCTCCTATGTACAAGAATATAACTACTATAATACTGCCCCTATGTACAAGAATATAACTACTATAATACTGCCCCCTATGTACAAGAATATAACTACTATAATACTACCCCCTATGTACAAGAATATAACTACTATAATACTGCCCCTATGTACAAGAATATAACTACTATAATACTGCTCCTATGTACAAGAATATAACTACTATAATACTGCTCCTATGTACAAGAATATAACTACTATAATACTGCTCCTATGTACAAGAATATAACTACTATAATACTGCTCCTATGTACAAGAATATAACTACTATAATATTACCCCCTATGTACAAGAATATAACTACTATAATACTGCCCCCTATGTACAAGAATATAACTACTATAATACTGCTCCTATGTACAAGAATATAACTACTATAATACTACCCCCTATGTACAAGAATATAACTACTATAATACTACCCCCTATGTACAAGAATATAACTACTATAATACTGCCCCTATGTACAAGAATATAACTACTATAATACTGCTCCTATGTACAAGACTATAACTACCATAATACTGCCCCCTATGTACAAGAATATAACTACTATAATACTGCTCCTATGTACAAGAATATGACTACTATAATACTGCCCCTATGTACAAGAATATAACTACTATAATACTGCCCCTATGTACAAGAATATAACTACTATAATACTGCCCACTATGTACAAGAATATGACTACTATAATACTGCCCCCTATGTACAAGAATATAACTACTATAATACTGCTCCTATGTACAAGACTATAACTACCATAATACTGCCCCCTATGTACAAGAATATAACTACTATAATACTGCCCCTATGTACAAGAATATAACTACTATAATACTGCCCCCTATTCACTAGAATATAACTACTATTACACTGCTAAAGAAGTGCTTCTTTTCTAGATTGTGTTTGTTGGATTAACATAGTAAATTTTTTAGTAGTCACAGTGAATAATGAAATATACAGGTTTATGATTAATATACAAACCTGGAAATCTTTATAGTATGTAAGATAATGCAGCATAAATGTCAGCACAGAGAGCCATTCAGATATCACCGCAGACGTATCACAGACCTAAATATTAATCAGAATTAAAAAATGTGATGATATTTTTAGTTAACTGTTATTTACAATGCAGAACAGGCGACCAGCGGGATCGCTGTAGTAGATAGACTGCCCAAGATTCAGCAATAATTTTGTATTTGTAGTACCATACTTGACCACTTGTTGTGCTATTGGAATGAAAGGCGACTGTGAGCAAACTAAAGCACAAAGGCTATACATTCACCTGCAGGATACTGTTAGGGCTCCACCTAGAGGTAGACATAACTAGTACATTAATTTCAATTTTCTCTTCTTGATAATTTGTATAATATTAAAGACATACCTTCTTACAATGGCCTCTCGTACACAGCTCGTAAATAAGGGTTATTTTAAAAAGAAGAACTGAAAAAAAGGAAATGTGAAGGAAATGTAACACTAGCATATAATTGCATGGAGAGTGACTTTAGCATTTTTATAAAGGATACATGTGATAAGAGATCCGGCCATTATGAGGGATAGCGCCATTCTTATATGGCACACGTACAGATTGCTCAGCGACATCTGATATAAGTACTTTGATTGGCAGACGTTATACACGGTGCCTAATCCTAGTGATATAATGGCTCCGGTCCTGTGGATCCCATGGAAATGTTCTACCTGTAACATGAATACATGTATCAGATCTCTCAAACATAAAACCTTATGTCTTATCTTTCTGGATTAGTAGTCCACATGGACATAATACAAGGGGTCCTCCAGTATGGACCCCTCTGATTCAGAACATAAAGCCAGGATGTAAGAGCAGCTCTCGCTCAGTTGGACTCTGATGTCCTTGTATTATATCAAAATGATCTCTATGTAATACTACATTTCTCCTCTAGAGGCCACTGTGAGAAAAAAGCCTGGCTGGAAGTGGCAAAATAGTGATCCTGGGCAATCAACTAATCACTGCTCTTTGAAAAAGGCCATTTCTGATGAGACCTTCTTGAAGATTTACTAATGAGTCATTTTTCTATGTAATGTTAGTCTCCAGTAGTAAAAATATCACCCATTAATCTGAAGAAGAGCTTTAGGAAAGGTAGGAGGAGGTGTTGTTAGTTGGATTTCAGAGTTGTTTCATATCAGCGGCCACACACTGGACCTAATCTTCGCCCGCCTCTGTTCCCTATCTAACCTCTCTAACTCACCCCTCCCTCTCTCTGACCATAACCTCCTCACATTCTCTACCCTCTCCTCTCCAAGTGCACAATCCCCACTCCACAAACTTACACACGCTCGCAGAAACCTCAAACACCTTGACCTACACTCACTCTCTGGATCCCACCTCCCTCTTACAGACATAAATTCCTTACAAAATGCAGATGTTGCTGCCGCTTCATATAACACCACAATAGCTGCAGCTTTAGACTCGATCGCCCCTCTCACACATACCAAATCTCGCACAATCAACAGACAACCCTGGCACACCAACCTTACTAAAGAACTGCGACGGGCCTCCAGGGTTGCGGAGAGGAGATGGAAAAGGTCTCACTCCATCGAGCACTTCATCGTATTCAAACAATCCCTCACTATCTTCAAGTCTGCGCTCACTACAGCAAAACAAACCTACTTCTCATCTCTCATATCCTCCCTGTCTCACAACCCTAAACAGCTATTTAACACTTTCAATTCTCTCCTTCGTCCCCCAGCACCTCCTCCCTCTTCTCTCATCTCAGCCGAAGACTTTGCCTCATTCTTCAAGCAGAAGATTGACACCATCAGACAAAGCTTTTGCCTAAAGCCCGCACAACCGCTCCTCATATCTACTCAACCTTCTCCTCCAAACCCCACTTCTCCACCGTTACAGAAGGTCAAGTCTCCTCTTTACTCTCCAAATCACACCTCACCACCTGCAAACTTGACCCAATCCCATCCCACCTCATCCCTAACCTTACCACAGTCTTCATCCCAACCCTAACCCACCTCTCCAACCTGTCACTAACAACCGGTGTCTTCCCCTCATGTTTCAAACATGCCGCAATCACACCCATCCTCAAAAAGTCCTCCCTTGACCCATCCTCCCTGACTAGCTACCGCCCCGTATCACTTCTCCCCTTTGCCTCAAAACTACTAGAACAACATGTCCACCTTGAACTGTCCTCCCACCTCTCCTCCTGTTCCCTCTTCGACCGCCTGCAATCTGACTTCGGACCGCATCACTCGACTGAAACTGCCCTGACCAAAGTCACCAACGACCTACTAACTGCCAAATCCAAGCGACACTACTCCATCCTCCTCCTTCTGGACCTGTCATCTGCCTTCGACACAGTGGACCATTCCCTCTTACTACAGATTCTCTCATCTCTTGGCATCAATGACTTAGCCCTATCTTGGATCTCCTCATACTTAACAGACAGGACATTCAGCGTCTCCCACTCACGCACCACCTCCTCATCTCACCCCCTATCTGTCGGTGTCCCCCAAGGTTCAGTTCTAGGACCTCTGCTCTTCTCCATCTACACCTTTGACCTGGGACAGCTCATAGAGTCTCACGGCTTTCAGTATCACCTCTATGCTGATGACACACAGATCTACCTCTCTGGACCCGATATCTCCTCCCTACTAACCAAAATCCCACAATGTCTGTCCGCCATCTCATCCTTCTTCTCTGCCAGATTTCTAAAACGCAACATGGATAAAACAGAGTTCATCATCTTTCCACCCTCTCATTCATATCCCCCATCTGACCTATCCATCAACGTCAATGGCTGTTCACTCTCCCCAGTCCCACAAGCTCGCTGCCTTGGGGTAACCCTGGACTCTGATCTCTCCTTCAAATCACATATCCAAGCCCTTTCCACTTCCTGCCGACTCCAACTCAAAAATATCTCCCGGATCCGTGCATTCCTCAGCAAAGACTCTGCAAAAACACTAGTGCATGCCCTCATCATCTCCCGCCTCGACTACTGCAACCTCCTGCTCTGTGGCCTCCCTTCCAACACTCTTGCGCCCCACAAATCTATCCTAAACTCTGCTGCTCGACTAATCCACCTGTCCCCCCGCTATTCCCCAGCCTCCCCCTCTGTCAATCCCTTCACTGGCTCCCCATTGCCCAGAGAATCCAGTTCAAAACCCTAACCACGGCATACAAAGCCATCCACAACCTGTCTCCTCCATACATCTGTGACCTAGTCTCCCGGTACTTACCTGCACGCAACCTCCGATCCTCACAAGATCTCCTTCTCTACTCCCCTCTTATATCCTCTTCCCACAATCGCATACAAGATTTCTCCCGTGCATCGCCCCTACTCTGGAACTCTGTACCCCAACACATCAGACTCTCGCCTACCATGGAAGCCTTCAAAAGAAACCTGAAGACCTACCTCTTCCGACAAGCCTACAACCTGCAGTAACCACCGCTCCACCACATTACTGCATGACCTCCTCTACCCTCACCTACTGTATCCTCACCCACCCCTTGTAGACTGTGAGCCCTTGCGGGCAGGGTCCTCGTTCCTCCTGTACCAGTCGCTGACTTGTTTTGTTAAGATTATGTAAATGTTTTTGCTATGTATATCCCTATCACATGTAAAGCGCCATGGAATAAATGGCGCTATAATAATAAATAATAATAACAATAATCTGTCAACAGTCCATATTTTGATGGGACAATCCAGTAAATCAAGACTAAGAATTTTGGAGTGTCTGTTTTGGGGCATTTTTTGGGAGAGGGGCTTAAATGTCCCAAATTTGGGGGCTTTAAGAGTTGTAACAGTAGCCACCACTAGAGGGAGCTCACTATATAGATTTGTACAGCTCCCAGTGAGTTTAATACTAGCTGTACTCATTCATATACAATGTGCTCCCCCTAGTGGTGGCTGTAGGCAGACAGAACTATATAATTTATCAAATCAGGAAATCAGGGTTCAATAGGAGGAACTTATATAATGTAAAAATAGCTTAGATTGGTCCACACACCTGAAACACGGCCACAACGGATGTCCCAATACATGAGGACAATCCCACTATGAGCAATATCTTCTGTGAGGTGGAGCAAGGAATTTTAATGGCTGCGGACTGAATATCCAGGAACTTGTATTGGAAATAAATGGTCATAGCCCCTATAGTAGAAGATAATTGGGGTTAGTGTGGTACTGTTACAGTAGGTGAAGGACCTAGGACAAGTGGTCCTTCTATAAGCACTTACCAAGAATGGATGACATCATGAAAACGGTGGTGAATACGTTGGACTCTGGAAAATAGGATCCAGTTTCACTGAAAGGCAACATAAAAAGTGGTGATATAATGAACCACCTTAGATAGTTGTCATCTGGAGACTTGTTTGGCCAAATGAGCTATACCTCCCATCCCCCTAAACATAAACGCTCAGCTAGGTTGAGAGACCACATGTTCTTGAAAGACCGAGGGACCTATTCTGCTTGACACCAAAGAAACCCGAGAACAAAAAGATCAAGCATGCTGAAATCCAACATCTGTAGTCCATAGAGATGAAGGACTTCCCAGTACCCGACCACATTCAATCACCCAACAATGGTTGCTCAATATACATAATGACCTACAGTATATCTTACCTGATATACAGCATGTAAGTTGGAGCATGGCCTTCAAGAATGGTCATGGTATAAGTAACACAGAGCCCCATTAGTGTCCATGTAACCCAAAGGCAGGGCAAGAATGCTAAACCCTGTATCTCCATAATCCCAATTTCAAGAGTCTTCAAGTTGTGACGTCACTGTTGTATCAAAGTTGAAGACTCCAGCTTTCTAGGAGATGCAGCACCACATCCTGGTGCCTTCTTGTTCTCAATCATGGTGGCTTTCACCTCCTTGGTTCTAAGTCCAATACCTGAGCATGCTCCTCCCTGGCTACAATTATGTGAAATATTATAATGAATTATTATGATATTCCGACCCAGCAGGGAGATTACATAATAGAACGTTCAGTTAACCATTGACGAAACCCACAAACATTACACCATCACCCTCTGGTGTAACATCTACAATAGATCAGTGTCTTCTGGAATTCCCTGGTAGCTCCATGCCAATGCTTTGTAAGTTACAAAGGAGAACTAACAAAGGAGTGACAGCTATGGTAATATGAAGGGATCTCAAGGTTTTCCTGTCCGGAGAACAACTCTACTGTAAACTTTTGGGCATTTTTTTTCTGTATGCAGAATATGTCACCTGTGGTAGCAGGGCCAGCGATTACGTTTCCAATTACTTAAGAATTTTTCTCGAATTTGATTGAAATGTTGAAAGCTGTGACTGTGAAAAAAATAGTATGTGATCCATCATGCTCGTGCAGTGGGCTACAAATTGCACTTATATTTTTATGGTGTTGACATGTTTGGACCAGGTATTGCACTGTATTACGTAGAGTGGCTTGTGAAAGTATTCACCCCCTTGGCATTTTTCGTGTTTTGCTACCTCACAACCTGGAATTTCACTGTTTTTTTGAGGGTTTGCATCAGTTTATGTAAAGAACGTGCCGATAACTGTGAACATTTGGTTTTCTCTTTATTGTGAAGCAAACAACAAATAGGACAAAATAACTGAAAACTTCAGTGTGCATAACTATTCACCCCCCTAAAGTCAGTACTTTGTAGAGCCTCCTTTTGCGGCAATTACAGCTGCAAGTCACTTTGGATAAGTCTCTATGAGCTTTCCACATCTTGCTACTGGCAATGGCGTACCGCCTATGCTATAGGACCCGTGAGCCGGGGGGACCCACACCGGAATGGGCCCTCACTGCACTGGGCCCTCCCCACAGCGGGACCCGCTTCCACTCGTTAGCACCCGCACTGCTCGGCCGCCACCACAGAATCATTGCTCTCAATGACAGCTGGAGGGGGGGCCCTGTGCGAGCAATGATGATGGAGGAGGGAGCGTCAGCAGATGCTTCCACCCCCATCATTCTTCTTCGGTGTCTGACATCTTAGAGCAGCGGGCGCAATGACATCATTACAGGGCGCCTGCTGCTCTGGGACGTCCGGCGCTTCACACCGCATGCTGAGGAGACTGGAACATCAGATTTAACCAGGAGAGGTGAGTGCTGTATTTATTTTTTGTAAAATCAGTAACCGGTGGCCATAATACATTATGGGGGATGGATTCTACTGTATGGAGCACCATGGGGGTGCATTATGCTGTATAGAGGACTATGGGGGTGCATTATACTGGTATGGAGGATCATGGTGGGTGCATTATATTGTGTGGAGTACCATAGGGGTGCATTACACTGTATGGAGGATGATGGGGGTGCATTATGCTATATAGAGGACTATGGGGGTGCATTATACTGTATGGAGGACCATGGGGGTGCATTATACTGTATGGAGGACCATAAGGGTGCATTATACTGTATGGAGGATCATGGGGGTGCATTATACTGTATGGAGGATCATGGGGTGCATTATGCTGTATGGAGGAACAATGGGGGTGCATTATATTGTATGGAGGATCATGGGGGTGCATTATACTGTATGGAGGATCATAGAGGTGTATTATACTGTATGGAGGAACATGAGGGTGCATTATACTATATGGAGGATCATGGGGTGTATTATGTTGTATGGAGGACCATGGGGATGCATTATACTGTATGGAGGACCATGAGGGTGCATTATGATGTATGGAGGACCATGGGTGTGAATTATACTGTATGGAAGATCATGGGGGTGCATTATACTGTATGGATGATCATGGGGGTGCATTATACAGTATGGAGGACCATGGGGGTGCATTATACTGTATGGAAGATCATGGGGGGTGCATTATACTGTATGGTGGATCATGGGAGTGCATTATACTGTATGGACGACCATGGGAGTGCATTATACTGTATGGAGGATCATGGGGGGTGCATTATACTGTATGGCGGACCATGGGTGTGCATTATGCTGTATGGAGGATCATGGGGTGCATTATACTGTATGGAGGATCATGGGGGAGTGCATTAAACTGTATGGAGGATCATGGGGGTGCATTATGCTGTATGGAGGATCATGGGGTGCATTATACTGTATGGAGGACTATGGGGTGCATTATACAGTATAAAGGATCATGGGGGTGCATTATGCTGTATGGAAGATCATGGAGAGAGCATTTTATTATATGGAGGACCATGGGGAGTGCATTATACTATATGGAGGATTATGGGGGGCGCATTATACTATATGGAAGGCTATGTGGGACCATTATAATATGTGGGGGTCCATTATACTGTATGCAAGCAATCATACAATATGAAGGTTTGTGTGGGTCCATAATAATGTGTGGGGGCCATTATACTGTTTGGAGGCCTAGTGCGGGCCATTATACTGTATGTAGGCCCATTAATGAGCATGGAGGGCTGCTTGCGGGTCACAGTTGGGGGATCACACTGTGTTGGGGTCACCATACTTTGCCTTGGGAGTTGAGATGGGTACAGTAGGGTCATTATACTGTGCATGTGGAGGCTAATGTGGATGAATTCACCATGGGGGTATCATACTGT
The DNA here is from genome assembly GCF_046119375.1 of Phyllobates terribilis. Lineage (NCBI taxonomy): Eukaryota > Metazoa > Chordata > Amphibia > Anura > Dendrobatidae > Phyllobates > Phyllobates terribilis. The sequence goes on from NW_027362767.1 coordinate 154,295,009, forward strand.
GTTTGGGGGCCACCTTTGTTTGCATAATACTTTATGGGGGCAATGAAAGAAGAATCTAGGACTTCAGCAGGAGGAAAATTACTATGTAAAGGCTGGAAAGCTGTGAGAGATGCTCTTCTGTGATTCTGACATTTATTTATTTATTTATTTTTTTGGGGTGAAGGGAGCAATTAGAACTTCTGCTATGAGGCCCCATGATTTCAATGTACGCCCTTGGCCACTGGGATTTTTGCCCATACCTCAAGGCAACACTGTTCCAGCTCCTTAAAATTAGATGGTTTCCTCTGGTGAACAGCAATCTTCAAGTCTGACCACAGATTCTCAGTTGGATTAAGGGCTATAATTTTTTTTTTTTAAAACCAATTATTTTTATTTAGGTTTCAAAAATTTACAGCAAACAGTTATCAATATACATATAACAATTCACATAACGTGTAGTAATACAGTCAAAACCCTCTCCCCCCTCCCCCTCCCGCCAATACTCCTTATGCCGGGCATACCTGGGAACATTGACAATCATATTACCGCCATCCATGCGGACCATATTTTCCCAAAAGTTCTCTCTCTATGCCTCCGCCTGTAAATGCTTTCCTCTAAATGCATTACCGTACGTGTCTGAGCAATAAATTCCCTCCTAGTGGGGGGTTCCGAATCTGTCCATTTTCGTGCTATTAGTTTGCGTGCCACATATAGCAATCGCGCTATCGCCACTTTGTAATGTTCTGAGACAGGTATTCCATCCACCTCCCCCAAAACACACAGCACTGGGTTTCTGTCAATTTTACATGTATAAGCCCTCTCAATTTTGTTAACAACGACCAACCAATAAGCCACTAGCCGTGGGCTTGACCATAGCATGTGTAGCAGTCCGGCCTGGTCCGTGCCACATCTAGGGCAACTGGAATCTCCCCTCAAGCCCGCCTTGTACAGGCGCAGCGGTGTTTTGTATGTCCTATGTATTATGTATAATTGGGAGATCCGTGCCTGCTCGCTTAGAGAGATCTTTGGGACATATTCTAGAATTGCCTCCCATTGTTCTGTTGTGAGGGTACCCACCTCCCTTTCCCATTTACTCTTTGCAATGAAGTGATTTCCCCCCAGATAGGAGTGCAGTAGGTCATGATATAAGCTCGATATGACTCCCCTCGTCCCTCCCTTCATACATACAGAGTCTAGTACAATGTCACCCTGAACCGTCATGGCTCCCAATCCACACTGTGCCCTCCAAGCATGTCGAAGCCTATAGTATTGAAATCCCCATACCAAAGGCAAATCAAATTCTTCTCTCAATTTCTCAAAGGTCTTCAGGTCCGTTCCACTCTGCAGCTGGCACACATATCTCACTCCTTGCGCCTTCCAATTGCCCATTTGACACAGCTTATTAAGTTCCGGCAGATGTTCATTGCCCAACACCGGTGAGTACTTAGTCAGCCCGTCCACCCCCCTGATCTTTTTAATAGTGTCCCATACCTTCTGAGTCAAGCCTAAGGTAGGATATATTGCTCCCAATTTCTTAAAGGTACCATCCTCTAACGCCTGGACCAGTGGGCGTCTCCCCGACACATGTACCAGCACCCGGCAAGCTGCCCCTCCACAATCGGGTTCTCTCCATCCCCTGACATGCTGGCCCTGTACTGCCAAGAAATAGACCCAGGGATTGGGAGCGGCCAATCCTCCCTCCTCCTTCCCATTTTGCAGCGTTCCCAATTTAATCCTTGCCTGCCTCTTGCCCCATATCAAGGATCTGAAGATAGAATCAATACCCTGAAACCGTTTTTTTGGTAGCCATATCGGTGAGTTGTGCAAAACGTACATTAGTTGTGGCATAAGGACCATCTTAATCAGGTTAGTTCTACCCGTCACCGTCAAAGCCAATTGGCACCATGCGCCTATTTTCTTTTTAAATTTCTCTAGCAGAGGAACTAAATTCAGACCGTGAATCGTGTCAATGGAAGCGCCACCCATATCCCAAGGTATTTAAATTGTGAAACCAGCTGGAGCTGCTTCCCCCTCTCATCTATCTCCTCCGCTTTTATTGGTCTATCTACAGCCATGACATAAGACTTGTGCCAGTTTATCTCCAGTCCCGAAATGCTCCCAAAGTGTTTAATTACATCCATCGTGCACCCCAATGTCTCTCCTGCATTTTCCAGAAATAACAGGATGTCATCGGCATACAGTGATATTTTTTCTTCCAGCCTCCCAAATTTAAATCCGACCACTCCTCTCTCAGCTCTTATTTTGGCCGCCAGGGGCTCCACTGCCACCGCAAACAATAGCGGGGACAGCGGGCACCCCTGCCTTATGCCCCTATGTAAGTCAAACATCCCGGACCGTTCACCATTCACCTTAACTACCGCCCTTGGGGATGAGTACAATAACTTCACCCAGGCCATGAATGCGGGGCCAAATCCCATTATTTCCATGATTTTCCATAAATATTTCCATTCCACGCTATCAAATGCTTTTCTAGCGTCCAATGACATCACTATTCTCCCGCCACCATTATCAGCAGGCAGCTGCATATTAAGAAATAATCTTCTCAAGTTAACAGCCGTGGAGCGGTTGGGCATAAAGCCCGACTGGTCCTCGTGAATAACAGTATGCGCAACCCCGGTGAGCCGGGTGCCCAGGATCTTAGCGAGTATTTTGACATCCGTTGTCAACAACGATATGGGCCTATACGACTCCGCATCCATGGGGTCTTTCCCCTCCTTTGGCAGAACCACTATCACCGCTTCCTCCATTGATCTCGGTAACGCCCCCTTCACCAAAGCCTCATCAAACAAGGGCTATAATTTAACTAGGCCACTCAACCTCCGTCCCAGTCTCAAATCACTGACAGACTGAAACAAGTTTTGCTCAAAAAATATCCCTGCATTTCGCACCATCCATCTTCCCCTTGACTCGGACCATTTTCCCTGTTCCTGGTGCATCTCCACAGTATGATGCTGCCACCACCATGTTTCACTGTGGGGATGGTGTTCTTGGGGCGATGACCTGTGTTGGTTAATTGCCGGACATAGCGTTTACCTTGGTGGCCAAAAAGTTCAACTTTGGTCTCATCTGACCACACCACCTTTTTCCATACATTTGGGGAATCTCCCACATGTCTTTTGGCAAACTTAAAATGAGTCTTACAACTTTTGTGTGTAAGTAAAAGCTTTTTTCTGCCCACTCTTCCATAAAGGAAAGCTCTATGGAGTGTACGGCTTATTGTGGTCATATTGACAGATACTCCAATCTCTGCTTGGGAACTCTGTGTCACGCTGGAGCAAGAAAATGCCCTGTGTGCGACACAAAAGAGGGGAAGAACCTGGGAAAAAGGTAAAGGGAGCCCTGACGATAGGGAGAGGGGAGGAGAGAGACCCCTAAACACTCACCTAAGACTGCACCATGCGCTCCCTATCGTCCCTAGATGGGTCCTTCTCCCCATGCAGACCTTGCTAGCCCTGAGATAACCCTGACTAATGAGTAGGGCAGCAAAACACTAGTCTCACTACTACAGTAAGAAAACACAGGGAGGGGGACAAACAGGGAGAATTTAAACAACAAATGGAACTCCACAGCTTTAACTGGAACAACTTCTCCAGGAACTGGAACAACTTCTCCAGGAACTGGAACAACTTCTCCAGGGAGGTCATCATAGGAAACTTATAACTAGCACAGGACAGAGCTAGGAGTGATTTTAAATAATGGAGGGGGTAGCAGCAAGACGCAGAAGCTGAGATTAGAGCCATATGGAATCCCAGCATTATCAAAAAGGAACTCTTAACTCCTTCACCACTAAGTGAAAATCAATCTGCTCCACTCAAGTTAATCACTGAAGGGATTCCAAAGATGACCCGCGATCTGCCAATCACTGTGACCTTCTGATCCCAGATACTCCAAAGGTCTCAGCAGGACATGGTACATTTGTGACAGTATCCCCCTTCTTCGAGAGGCCTCCGGACCCTCAGGACCAGGTCTATCTGAATGAACTACATGAAAAGAATGAAACAACCTACTGGCATTTACTTCTGATGCTGGTACCCACATTCTCTCCTCTCGACTATAACTCTTCCAATGCACTAGATACTGAAGGGAATGGTGAACAAAGCGAGAATCCACAATTCTTGCTACCTAAAATTCTAAATTACCATCCACCGTGACTGGAGGCGGTAAGGGTGACGGTTCTGATGACGCAACGTATTTTTTGAGCAAAGATCTATGAAACACATTATTGATTTTAAGTGATTGTGGTAACTCAAGGCGAAAAGCCACAGAATTAATGACGGCTACTACCTTATACAGACCAATGAACCTGGGACCCAGTTTCCAGGAAGGAACTTTTAACTTAATATTTCTGATAGACAACTACACATAGTCATTTACACACAGGTCCAGACCTGGCATACTTTTTTTTTATCAGCCATACGTTTATTTCTGCCCTCCATAACCTTCAGATTGTTCTGTACTCTTTGCCATACAGAAGTGAGTGACTAAGAAAAATGTTCTTCCCCATGAAACCCTGAAGTCCCTTTCTTACTGAAAGCACAAAACTGAGGGTGACAACTGTATGCACCAAAAGATGGTGACTTACCAGTGGACTCATGCCGATGACTATTTAACGCAAATTCTGCTGAAGGTAAATAAGATGACCAATCTTCGTACCAATCCGTTCGATTGAGGATGAAAGACTGTGGAAAAAGATAGATGCACACCCAGGTGGGAACAAAAAGATACAAACTGAGTCCCCCGATCTGAAACCACATCGGAGGGAACCCCGTGAAGCTTCACAATCTCACTCATAAACACTTGAGCCAAGGTTTTTGCACCTGGAAGAGCCGATAATGCAATGAAGTGTGCCATATTGCTAAATCTGTCCACCACTACTAAGATCACCTTTTTTCCAGCGGATGAAGGAAGGTCAGTAATAACATCCATGGACAGATGTGTCTATGGTATACACACCTCCAGGCTGTGTAAGGGCTATTTGACCAAGAAGGAGAGTGATGGGGTGCTACGCCAGATGACCTGGCCTCCACAGTCACCAGACCTGAACCCAATCGAGATGGTTTGGGGTGAGCTGGACCGCAGAGTAAAGGCAAAAGAGCCGACAAGTGCTAAGCATCTCTGGGAACTCCTTCAAGATTGTTGGAAGACCATTTCGGGTGACTACCTCTTGAAGCTCATCAAGAGAATGCCAAGAGTGTGCAAAGCAGTCATCAAAGCAAAAGGTGGCTACTTTGAAGAACCTAGAATATAAGACATATTTTCAGTTGTTTCACACTTTTTTGTTAAGTATATAATTCCACATGTGTTAATTCATAGTTTTGATCCCTTCAGTGTGAATGTACAATTTTCATAGTCATGAAAATACAGAAAAATCTTTAAATGAGAAGGTGTGTCCAAAGTTTTGGTCTGTACTGTATGTATATATATATTACAGCTCCTGGACAAGCGGTGGATACCGCGTTCTATGCCTCCTTGCCTCCTGTATTACTTTCTTTAAGGGGCGTCTCCCTGTTTGACTGAGACACTGTGTCCTCACTCTCCTTTATCTATACAATCTGCACATGCTGATGAAGGTCTCGCTGACCAAAACGTCTTTGTTTTTCTCACCTGTGCTGCACTGAAGATTACAAAATGTATTTAAATGACTTAATTGGAGTGCCAAGTTTTGCTTACTAAATGACTAGTTTTGGACCCTACTTGAGCACCCACCCGGCAGTGCTACGGTTTTCTATATATTGGTCAGAGCAATTGTCATGACAACATTTTCATAATGCCCCTCAGGAGTATTAAAGGCTGTTTTACACTCATCCCCTTCTCTTATTCTAGTCAGATTATATGTAGTAGTAGAGCATGGCACTCGTGGCAGCAGGTGCACAAGTAGGAGCCCAATCCGTAGTATAATATCTATGAATAGCTTGGCACTCAATTGATGTAGAGAAAAGATGATTTATTTGCAGGGAACATATATGACGTTTCGGTCTCAGATTAGACCTTCTTCAGATATACAGATTGACATAGAAGAATATAGGACTCAATGCTGAAACTATATACAGGATACTGTGTGAGTGGGAATATCACTTGCTGACTTCTATAGGTGCCATACCTTTAAAGGTATTCTCATTTTCCAGATGCACTGTATCCTGTATAGTTTCAGGGTTTTTTTTTCATTTGAATGGGTGGGTTTCAGGGGCGGACATACCACTGGTGCAGCTGCATCGGGGCTGGAGGTGGAGAGGGGCTCTTGCAAGCAGGTGCGTACTGGCCATAGCAGCAGCCCACACAGCTGCTATGGAGACACTTATTAAAGATTACAGGTGGGAGTGAAAGGGGCCCTGTGTCAAGCAGCATGGGGCCCCTCTCACTCCGCCTGTAATCGTTCTGATTTCCCAGAGCCGGGGAGAGAGGGCGAAGAGTGCAAGGCTTCAAAAAGAGGGCATGTCCTGCAGGGAGAGAGAGCTGGCCAATGAACGCTTTCCCCAGCAGACTGATGAGAGCGCTCACTGGCTGCAGCCTCTGGCTCTGGCTTGGCGTGTCCCAATGGTGAGTACTCACCTGTAGTCAGGGGGCCCGGTCTGCACAGCACACTGGGGTCAATAGTGGAGGAAGAGCAGGACTGACTGTGTGTATTCTGCTCCCTCCACTGTTCCTTGCAGCAGCATCTCACACAGAGAAGAGGTTGGGGAGGAGGCTTACTGCACGGGACAGCATGGCAGCAGCAGGGGCCTATCAGGCCTGTCTGCTGTGTCTCCATCCCCCACAGTAGTTTCTGCAGCCTTCTCCTGCTGATCTCTGACCTACACAGCTCATCTGAACACCTGATATAGAAGAGTAGTATTTGTGTAGGTATATATGCATGTTTATTAGTGATGAGCGAGCACTAAAATGATCGGGTGCTCGTTGCTCGGGTCGAGCAAATTGGAATACTCGAGTGCTCGACCCGAGCAACGAGCCCAATGTAAGTCGATAGGAAACTCAAGCATTTTTCAGGCGGCTCCCACCGGCGGTCTGCAGAGGACCTAAAAATTGCACAAATCAATGGGAACAGTGCTCAAATGACATAGGAACAGCATGGGGAAGACCGCTGGAAGCATCTCTGACTCCCAGATCACTGCTGTCAAAAACGTTGTCAGAGGTATTGCGCCACTTTTAAGGACTCACAATAAAACATACCAAAACGAAACCAAAATGGATTTTCCTGGGAAATATGTTAAGGAACATCCTTTCCAGGGTAATGACTTGTATAGAAGGCAAAATAAATAAACAAAAATACTCCTCCACACCTTGGGCTATGTTCACACGTAGCATTTTTGATGCGTTTTTGCACTTTTGCATTGCTTTCAACCAAGACAAATGCATTCACCAGGAAATGTCATTTTAACATTTTACAACCTTATCTGGCCATGTGGTGTGTGACACATCATCAGACACATGCATACATGGCTGAAAAGACATGGGGACAGCATGGGGAAGACCTCTGGAAGCATCTCTGACTCCCAGGTCACTGCCTAAAAGTGTGCCCATCATAAGTGATCCTTGGCGCATGCGAAGATGCCTCCCGCCATGCACCTGTATTTGCAGACTTGCAACAATCACCGTCCACGTCCTTGTCCCACTGCAGCGTTCAGTTGTCCCTACCCCATTCCTTGGAATGCAAGTGCAAGTATGCAGGCAGCCACCCACCCACAGGCTGCAATACTATACTGCCAAATTTTTGACAGCTGCTTGCACTTGAAATGTGGCCTATTAAGCTCGTGGAGGCGGAAGCTTTTCACAACCTCATGCCGGCGGCGGCCGGGTGTCCATACTTGGTCCCCAGCCGCCACTATATTTCCCTGTATCGCCTCCGCCTTCCACAAGCACGGGTCCCACAACATTACCCGTGCCCTCCCCAGTGCACTTACTGGGAAGGACCGCCTAGCCACAAACACGTGGGCAGGTGAATGTGGCAGGGACGGTACGGAGCCAGTCCACAACTTTTTTTGCTGAGAGTTGTATTTAGCTCGGTGAAAGGACTGGCATAGAGGGAAACCGTATCTACCCTGCGTGTCATTTCTCCCAGGAAGTCCTGTAATTGAGCTTGTTGCAGAAGCAATGGCAGCCCGTCCAACATCAACTCACCCTTGTCGGTGGTGCTTTGACACACACACATCTTTCTTTGCGCATTTAATTTCTTGAATACAGAGTTGGACAATGGCCTGATCTGTAATGCGTTTTGAGAAATAACATGCATAAGCATGGCCGATCCACATTAAAAAAGCAGCCATAGAGTGTCCGGGAACCTTCCCCCACACTTTTCTTAGCCAGGGCTGCTTTTCGGCCGGGTTGGACGGGCTCACCAGAGTTCATAGTGCCGAGGTGAGGCCATGATGATGATAGAGGCCACCATCTGCTTAGTTTTCTGTTACTTGGAATGCAAGTGCAAGTATGCAGCCAGCCACCCACCCACCCACAGGCCGCAACACTAAACTGGCAGATTTCTGGGCAGCTCTTTGCACCTGAAATATGGCCTTTTAAGCTCGTGGAGGCGGAAGCTTTTCACAGCCTCATGCCGGCGGCGGCCGGGTGTCCATACTCAGTCCCTAGCCGCCACTATATTTCCCGGTATCGCCTGCGCCTTCCACAAGCACGGGTCCCACAACATTAGCCTTGCCCTCCCCAGTGCACTTACTGGGAAGGACCGCCTAACCACAAACACGTGGACAGGTGAATGTGGCCAGGGACGGTACGGAGCCAGTCCACAACTTTTTTTGCTGAGAGTTGTATTTAGCGCGGTGAAAGGACTGGCATAGAGAGAAACCGTATCTACCCTGCGTGTCATTTCTCCCAGGAAGTCCTCTAAAGCTGCTTGCACTTGAAATGTGGCCTGAACATTGCTGCTGGTACTTTTCTGTAAGAATTTGCTTGCCTCCTACCAGCCTGGAATATTTCCAGCAAACTATGGTACAACGCCATGGTATTAGCACTGCCCCCAATACCAGTAGCGATCCCTTCCCCAATTTCCTTCTCAGGAATTTTATTTGGTAGACTGCGTGGCTGCCCAAATACATTTTGTCACAAAGGAGCTGAAGATAGAGTGGCAGTAGGTGCAAGTTTCTCCAGCCTGTTAGATATCAGAGGGTGAACGGCAGCACATTGGATCAGTGGTTAGCACTGAAGCCTTGCAGCGCTGGAATCCTGGGTTCAAATCCCAACATCTGCAAGGACTTTGTATGTTCTCCCCGTGTTTGCATGTGTTTCCTCCTCAGTAAAAAAGCAGCCATAGAGTGTCTGGGAACCTTCCCACACACTTTTCTTAGCCAGGACTGCTTCTCGGCAGGGTTGGACGGTCCCACCAGAGAATCCTCTGGTGTGCTTGGCTTCTACCTCAGGAGAGTTCATTATAGTGCTAACTTTGCAGCTGCTATGGGGCTCTTGAGCGGGTGAGAAAGGTGAGCCCTCAGAATCAAATCCTCTGGTGGGCACAATGTTTTTCAATCTGAAACAGCTTCTCAGTGGGAGTTGTATTTCACCACAGCCATATTCTTTATCTCGGTGAAAGGACTGGCATAGAGGGAAGCCGTATCTACTCCTCCTGTCATTTCTCCGTCACCGGGTTCCGCCCATTGTCACACACCACCATGCCTGGCTGTATGTTCAGCGGTGAGAGCCACAGATCAAGCTGCTGTGTTACAGCTTTCAACAACTCTGCAGCGCTAGGCGGTTTGTCAATTAAGCATTAAGCATGTTATCTTCAGCACAGCCTGTTGCCGCTTGGCCAAGGCAGTGCTGCAGTGTTGTCAGCTTGTGACTGATGTGGTCATTTCGGAGATGGAGAAGGAGGTGCATGAGCTGAACAATGTGATTACATTGAGGTTAAATTGGTGACACTGTTTTTTATACTAAAGAAAGACCCTATTGTTTTGTTTTTTTTACATTATTTTTTAAGACAAATGCATTCACCGGGAAATGTCATTTTAACATTTTACAACCTTATCTGGCAATGTGGTGTGTGACACATGAGACACATCTTGTTTTATTTATGATGGAGGGACTCTGAAAGTCATAAAGCCTATTTTTATAGGGACATCAGACGGCCCTTACTATTCTTAAAAGGCCAGCAGTCGGCCCTAGCTATTGTTAGAGAACCATCAGCCGGCTATGCTTTGTTGTTCCCATTATTAACAAGTGGGTCTCCTATACTGTTATTGCGTATCCAGTGACTGCAAGGGCTGCCAAAAATTTGGACGCAACCCAATACCCCTTTGAAGAGACATAGAGGAGGGTCTCAGTGGAAAAAAATGTTCCCATTATAAAGGAGCGGGTCTCCTATAATGGTAATGCCCATGCTGTGACTGCAAGGGCTGCAAAAATTTGGGAAAAACCCCACTAAGAATTTAAAGACACATAGAGCAGGGCCACAGTAACAAGGTACGACATATTCCCATTAGAAAGGAGAGGGTCTGCTATACAGTTATAGGGTATGCAGTGAGTCCAATGGCTGACCAATTTTAGGAAAAACCCCACTAAGAATTTAAAGACACACGGAGCGGGGCCACAGTAACAAGGTACGACATGTTCCCATTAGAAAGGAGAGAGTCTGCTATAAAGTTATAGGGTATGCAGTGAGTTCAACGGCTGACCAATTTTAGGAAAAAACCCACTAAGAATTTAAAGACACATAGAGCAGGGCCACAGTAACGACAAATTCCAATTAGAAAGGAGAGAGTCTCCGATGGTGATGGCCTATGCAATGAATTCAAGGGCTGCCAAAAATTTGGAGGCACTTCAATGACCCTTGGAAGAGACGTGGAGGAAGGCCTCATAAAAAAATGTTCCCATTAGAAAGGAGCGGTCCTCCTATACTTGTAATGCCCATGCATTAAGTGTACGGGCTGACAAACATTTACCCCTGGGGGTATACATGAACATACTGTCTAAAAAATTTTTTTTACGGGCATCATAAACACCCTTTAAAAAATTATGTGGGTGTTGCATCACAGACCACGGTCACCCTGGTGATATGGTGGTGGAGGATGAGGAGAAGGAGGAGGACAAGAGCAAATAGCCAAAATCAGGAAGCTTATACCCATGTGTGGGTGTGAAAAGGTGCATGGGAATACACCTCCCAAGAAAAGATACTGGATTTGAGTTTATGTTACGCTGCTATTGACTCGCCCACGGGAATGGGGATGACTCGGTACCCAGGCCTTTGCCTCTAGGGATGTCGCGGTGGTCGGCTCCCGGGCCCGTACCCTGGGGTCTCTCCTTAAAAAGGGTAGATAATTTGTTAAGTTTATAAAAGAGTTTGTGACGCCACCTGTGGCTTCTGGTGAGGATCACCAGCGCTGCGCAGTCCACTGAGGCCGGTGATAAGGCAGCTGGGTGGTATAGCTCCCCACAGGTGGAGCTAGGCCTCAGGGCAGTGTATGACGGGGATATGTAGGACAGACGAGACCCAGCCGGGTCAGAGCAAGAACAGGGTCAGACACGATAGTCACTTCAGTACCTTTTACTGATGGAAATTCAGGCACGTCCCGGAGCACTGTAGGGTGAAGGGTGCGTGTCAGGATCCTCCCCAATGAGCGGGTTTTGGGCCTCCTGTTTCTTGCTTCTGCGTAGTAAGTTTCTGACCTGCCTGGAGCTAGGCCTAACTTTGTCTCTGTACTGCGCTGGCTGACCTTGTGGTAGGGCCTTTCCTTGGAGTACACGCTCCTCAGCTTGTGGGGCCTATGTGTCTCCTGGCTCTGTTACGTATCAGCACTTTAGCGATCCTGGGACCTGTAGTTCTCCAGGGATTCCGGTTTATCTTACTGGGTCATAGAGATCCCGGTAAACTTCGGACCCGGTGTCCGGTAAAGGATTCGGGGTGAGCTAGGTAAGCTCCTCTGCCCCCTATGTACTAACTCTCCACTCGCCTTCGGCCTACTCGGGCCCTCACTAAGCTACTCACACTAACGGCAGCTTGCCGCGTTTCACCGATCTTATGGCGCCGGCACACCTAAGCTCACCTCTCTGAGCTACACGGAGTCCTGATCTGGATAAGCTCCACTGCAGCATGGCAATTGCAGGAGCTGGAACAGGCTTTTGTCCTCTGAGGTAACTCTTCTCAGACTGCACTGGACTCACTGCTAAACCAGACTGAACTAGACTCTGACTCCAGAATAGACTGACTGCTGCCTGGCTCCACCTTCCCTATTTATCTATCCCTAACGGGCTCCCTCTGGTGGTCTGAGGTGGAAGGTGGAGATGTGTGAATGGTTATGGGGGCCTCTTGTGGAGGAATCCTTCAATACACCCTTCTAGGATTTGTGATACCAAGCGCAGCTGGGTGTCACACTATCATTCCGTGGTGTTGAGAAGTCTGGCCCAATCCAGCCCTTGTTCAGTTTTATAAGAGTCAGCCTGTCAGCATTTTCAGTTGACAGGTGGATGCGCTTATCAGTTATAATTCCACCAGTGGCACTAAAAACCCGCTCTGATAAAACGCTGGCGGCAGGGCATGTCAAGACCTCCAAGGCATAGAGTGCTAGTTCATTCCACGTATCCTGCTTGGATACCCAATAATTAAAGCACAGAGGAATCACGGAGGATGTTGGTACGGTCGGAAAGGTACTCCTTCAGCATCTTCCCAAACTTTGCACTCCTTGTGAGAGTACCCTGCGCCTCAGGGCCTGTGCGATGGGAGGGTCTGAGAAAACTCTCCCAGAACATTGACAGTGTTCCCCTGCCTCTGCTGGATTGAAGTTGTGTCTCTCTCGCCTGTACTCCTTGGTTGTCCAACGAAGTGTGCCCTCTGCCGCCAGTGTTTTCAGATGGGAATTTTTTTAATAGTTCCGCAACAAGGGCCTTCTGGTACTGCCCCATTTTTGTACACCTGTCCGCCTCAGGAATAAGAGGTATAAAGTTCTCCTTGTATCGTGGGTCTAGAAGTGTCACCAACCAGTAATGACTGTCACCCAAAATTTTGAGAACGCGAGGGTCATGGAAAAGGCAGCGTAACATAAACTCAGCCATGCGTGCCAGACTACTAACAGGCAAGACTTCCGTGTCCTCACCAAGAGGATGACTGACCATGCTCTCCTCCTCCTCCTCTCTGTCCTCTGACCATCCACGCTGAACAGACGGTATGACAGCTGTGCAGGTAGTACCGTCTATAGTGCATGAAACTAGCTCCTGTCCTTCCTCCTCCTCCTCTTCCTCATTGTCACCCAATCCACGTTGGGATGAGATGAGGCTTGGCTGTATGTAATCACCCTGTATGGTTCCTTGCTCCATCTCATCGTGCTCCGCCTGCAATGCATCCTCTTTGATTGTGAGCAGAGAGCGTTTCAGAAGACAGGGAAGCGAGATGGTGACGCTAATTATGGCGTCATCGCCGCTCACCATCTTGGTTGGGTCCTCAAAGTTTTGGAGGATGGTACATATGTCTGACATCCATGTCCACTCCTGAGGTCTTATGTGTGGAGTCTGAACTGAATACCGACGGCCTTGTTGATGCTGGTACCCAACAACTGCCCTCTTCTGCTCACAAATCCTTCCCAACATCTGCAGTGCAGAGTTCAAACGCGTGGGGACATCACACACCAGTCTGTGAGCCGGAAGCTGCAAACGCTGCTGAAACACGGCAAGGGTGGCGGAAGCTGTAGCTGACTTTCTAAAATGGGCACACAGGCGGCGTACTTTAACAAGCAGATCCGGCAGCTCCGGGTAGGATTTGAGAAACCACTGAACCACAACGTTAAGCACATGGGCTAGGCATGGTACGTGTGTGAGCTCGCCTCGCCTCAGAGCCGCCACCAGGTTCCGGCCATTGTCACACACGACCATGCCTGGCTGTAGGTTCAGCAGTGTGAACCACAGATCTGCCTGCTCTTTCAGAGCTGTCCACAACTCTTCAGCATTGTGCGGTTTCTCACCTAAGCATATTAGCTTCAGCACAGCCTGTTGCCGCTTGGCCGAGGCAGTGCTGCAGTGCTTCCAGCTTGTGACTGATGTGGTCATTTCGGAGATGGAGGCTGAAGAGGAGGAGGAGGCTGAGGAGGATGAGGTGCAGGAGCTGTAGACCATGGGGACAACCTTGATTGACCTAGGGCCCGCAATCCTTGGCGTCGGGAGGACGTGTTCCGTCCCAAGGTCCGACTGGGTCCCGGCTTCCACTATGTTAACCCAGTGTGCCGTCAGCGAGATGTACCGTCCCTGCCCACAAGCACTTGTCCACGTGTCCGTGGTTAGGTGGACTTTCCCGGTAACTGCGTTGTTGAGGGCACGGCTAATGTTTTGAGACACGTGCTTGTGTAATGCGGGGATGGCACACCGGGAGAAATAGTGGCGGCTGGGGACCGAGTACCGAGAGACGGCCGCAGCCATCAGGTTGCGGAATGCTTCCGTCTCCACGAGCCTAAAAGGCAACATTTCGAGGGCAAGCAGTCGTGAAATGTGAGAATTTAGTAGTGTGGCCTGAGGGCGTTGGCTGCATATTTGCGCTTGCGTTCCAAGGACTGGGGTATGGACAACTGAATGCTGCGCTGGGACAAGGACATGGACGTGCTTCCTGATGCTGCTACTAGAAAGTGTGCAACAACAGGTGCAGGGCAGGAGGCATCTTCGCATGCACCATGGACAGGGGATTGTCTTGCATGCACAACAGCGGAAGAAGCAATGGTGCCACCTGCAGACACTGTTCCTGGACCCTGGGCTTCGGCCCACAAAGTCGGGTGCTTTGCTGCCATGTGCCTGATCATGCTGGTGGTGGTCAGGCTGGTCGTTTTGCCACCCCTGCTGATGCTGGCCTGGCAGGTGGTGCAAATGGCCTTTTTGGGGTTATCGGCAGAGTCTTTAAAATGCAACCAGACTCGGGAAGACCTAACAGTTGTACTGGCAACTTCCTTCGTGTTGGTGTTACGGGGAACGGTTGCCTGCCTTCTGTCTGCGGCCACCACACTGCTTCTTCCTGCCTGTTGGGGTGCTCTGCCTCCCTCCCCCTGTGTGCTGCTGTCCTCGCTCTGCATGTCCTCCTGCCAGGTTGGGTCAGTTACTATATCATCCACCACCTCGTCTTCCACTTCCGCACCCTGGTCCTCCTCCTGACTTTCTGGCAATTGTGTCTCATCATCGTCCACCTCTTGTAACACTTTCCCACCGTCGCATTTGTGTGACCGTGGCTGCTCAGATATTTGGGCATCGCTAAACGCAATCTCCTCTTGCCCTGCTTCAAGTGGACCGGGCGAGAGGCCCGAATCTATAAATGGAAAAGTGAACAGCTCTTCAGAGTGTCCAAGTGTGGGATCAGTTGTCTCTGGGTACTCGGCATGGTGGGAGGAAGGAGGATCAGGGTGAGGAATATGCGGTCCAGACTCACGGCTACTGAGACTTGACCGTGTGGAAGACAGGGTGGTGGTGGTGGTGGCTAAGTGACTGGAAGCATTATCCGCTATCCAACCAACAACCTTTTGACACTGCTCTGGGTTCAATAGTGGTGTGCTGCCGTCCCCTAGAAATTGGGACAGGAAGGTCAGGCGAGAAGATGTGGGTGTTTGTTGTGGCACAATTTCGGCTTGCCCACGGCGTTGTACTCTGCCTCTGCATGCACCATCACCATCACGTCCAGTTCCCCGTCCCTTGCCATGTGCCTTGCCCATTTTAAATGGAGGACAGTATCTTCCACGCTCACTACAAATGACTGAGTTTGGAGCGAATTTATATGTGATCATTGTGATGGAGAAAACATAGTTTTAAATACCTGGCCTGTAGGTAAGTAGTTTGAACAGCAATCTGGTGTGAATTGCTTCACTGACACACTAAAGGAAATTTTTAATGGAGGCCAGAAATGGCAGTATTTTCTGACAACGTACATGTGATCCGTGTGACGGAGAAAACACAGTTTTAAGTAGCTAGATTTCTAGCGCTGTAATATGGAAAGGACCTGGCTGTATTCAGCAGTGCCAACAAGCAAATGGCGCAGAAAAACGGTGTTCTCTGGATTGCTTTTTAAGCAAATAATGAGGATTAAGATCCAAAGAAAAGTATTCCTGGCCCCTGAGACCTGGACCTTTGTATAGAAATATCTAACAGCAGCAGAAGGCAGAATTGGAATGGAGCCTCTTGTGCTATATGCACTGCAGTCTGCTATATACACTGCCTGCCTATATACACTGCCTGCCTGATATCTCTGCAGATGGATTAGTCCTCAGAAGGATTGTTTGTTAAGATGGATATGTGTAATGTATGTTTTTTCTCCCTACACTACTTAATACACAATCAAATCTCTCCCTAACGCAGCAGCAGCTCTCCCTACACTTTCTGATCCGGAGTGACTGTGATGAGCATGGTGGCGCCAGATGTGATATAGACCTGATGACGCTGTGCGGCCAGCCAGTCACTGTAATGCCCACAACCAACATGGCTACTGCATTACAGTGCATGGCAGGCAATCCCTGCATGTTCATTGGCTCTCTAAAGAGCGCCAAACATGCAGGGAGGGGACCCGAGTTACCGCCCGAGAAACCCAGAAATGCTTGTCGAGCACCGAGCAGTAGCGAGCATGCTTGCTCATCGCTAGTGTTTATCTTTGTGTATCTCTCTGCATGTATGTACAGTATATGTACAGTGTGTATCTGTGTATACATGTGTGTATATACGGTATATGTGTATATGTACGGTGTGTGTGTCTGTGTATGTACAGTATGTGTCTGTATGTATGTACAGTTTGTGTATGTGACGCGCCCCCTGGGCCGTGGGGTACCCGGTGCCGGGCCGGTAGATGCTGGAGGTTGTAGTCACAGTGGCGGTGACCCGGTCTGTGACCCAGGGTGGTCAATCCAAGGGGAGTTGTATATGGGTTTTATTAAAGAATCCGACTACGCCACCTGTGGAATGCAGCTAAAGGGGCCGCCGCTGCAGTACAGTCCTCTGAAGCTGGTGATATTGCAGAAAGGGTATTATTACTCCCCACAGGAAGAGTTAGCTTCAGGGCAGTGTGTGGATGTTGGTGGTTGTGCTGGGCGTTGTAGTGCAGTGAGTAATGGCGCAGCAAGGAACACAGAGACAAGATAGTGCAGTCCCAGGGTCTTTACTCACAGTTGTTGCAGTCCAGATTACAGAGCTTAATGTAACCCACGTCGTTCTGTGCTTACTCAGTGAGGGTCTCAGTCCACCCCCAGATAGCTCCGGAGTACTTATCAGGACCCCCTTCTGTGTCCTTCCTCTGGCCTTTTCCCTGCACCTCACACCTAGTGACTCCAATCCAGTACCCGCGGGCCTTGGCGGGCGACGTATGTTCCGTCCCCTGGGTCCTATATGGCTACCTTCTCGGTGAGACTGGCGTGGACTTGTGGCTACAGGACATAAAGTTCTGCAGCCTCCGGTTTCTAGCTGAGACTTGCAATCTTCTACTAGTTGAGGGATCCGGTTCCCTGTATGTGGCCTGACCCCTCCACCTCCCGGCAGATTCGGGCGTACGGGTGGCCTCCAGCACTGCCCGTACCCCTGGGATCCCTTCCTGCTCCCTCTCCTCTCTTCTCTCCTTCTCCTCTCAGACTTGGGCCTCACTGTCCAGGCCCGCCTCTGGAGCAGAGCTTGTGCAGAGCCTCTGCTCCTGTCACTTCTACTCCTCTCACTGAACACTGATCTAAGATGGTTCCCTGTTTTTATACAGCTTCCTTTCAAGTGCTCCCCTGATCTACGTCCTCCACCCACACCCACTACAAGGTTCCCCCTTACTGTGGTTCCCCCCACTCCAGCCAGGGATCAGGGACTGTGCTCTCCCGTAGGAGCAATCTCGCCCTGCCCTCTGAAATGTGGTGTAGTGAATGCAGGTGTTAGGGTCCTGAACTGTACTCCTTCCTTACCTGAGGGTGAAATACCACACCTCTGGGTGAGATGCAGTACCTCTGTGGCGACTGAACCCTCAGGGCGCCACATATGTACGGTATATATGTATGTACAGTATGTATGTGTATGTACGGTATATGTGTATGCATATGTGGGTGTATGTACGGTATGTGTGTGTATGTACGGTATATGTGTGTATATACGGTATATGTGTATGCATATGTGGGTGTATGTACGGTATGTGTGTGTATGTACGGTATGTATGTGTATGTACGGTATATGTGTATGCATATGTGGGTGTATGTACGGTATGTATGTGTATGTACGGTATATGTGTATGCATATGTGGGTGTATGTACGGTATGTGTGTGTATGTACAGTTTGTGTATGTATGTACAGTTTATTTGTATGTACAGTATGTGTATATGTACAGTTTGTGTATGTACAGTATGTGTGTGTATATGTACGGTATATATGTATGCATATGTGTGTACGGTATGTGCGTGTATGTACAGTACAGTATGTGTGTCTGTACAGTATATGTGTCTGTACAGTATATGTGTGTATGTACAGTATGTGTGTCTGTACAGTATATATGTATGTACAGTATATGTGTGTGTGTGTATGGTATATGTGTATGTACAGTATATATATGTATAGTATGTGTATGTACAGTGTATGTACCGTATATGTTTATGTATATGTGTGTGTATGTGACGCGCCCCCTGGGCCTGTGCTGTGCAGGAGGATACCCGGAGCCGGATCGCTGGGGGTTGTAGTTCTCCGTGGCGGTGACCCGGTCCGTGCCCAGGGCGGTCAAACCAGTGGCGGCCTTAAGTAATAACAATGTCCGACTACGCCACCCGTGGATTGCGGTCAGTGGGGACCGCCGCTGCGCTGCCGACCGCTGAGGCTGATGTTGTTTGCGCAGCCGAGTATGGGATAACTCCCCACGGGAGAAGTATTGCCTCAGGGCAGCTAAGGTGGATGATGGGAGTGATGGTGTGAGCGTCCCAGTAGTAATGGTGCTGGTGCGGCAAGGAATCACAGAGACGTGTGGTGCAGTTCAGGGCCTTTACTGATGGTATAAAGCAGACCCTCCCGGGAGTACTGGTTAGCAGTAGGGGCCTGGTCAGTCTGTGAGCAAGCAGGATCTCCCCTGGCCAGGTGGAGTTGTAGGCCTCCCCGACTATCTGCACTCTTTCCTGGCTACCTTGCTCTATGCGGGTAGAAGTAGCCCACGTCCCTGAGTATACCGTGTGGTGCTCACCCGTATGGCCGGTGACTTGGGGCCTTCCGTCAGCCTTCGCTTCACGATGGCGGTGCTGGTCCCTTGCTTGTGACCGTGCCTTTGGGTTTCTAAGGCCAGAGGACATGGAATCCCCTGCCGGTTGGATTCTGCTGCTGGACCTGGATGTCCCCACAGCCTCGGACTCCGTGTCCGGGTTAGTGTCTTCAGCCAAGGCGAGCTTTCTAGCTTCCAGCCTCTGGCACTCACTCCTGCTCCTACAAAGCTCCTGTTGTCACTTTCCCTGTGTCTGCTGTCCTCCAGACCTGACTGTGTGTCTGTCTGGGACTTCACTGTCTAATCCTGCCCCAGACCCAGTTTATAAGGGCAGATTCCTCCCCTCCCAGGTCTGGGTGGGCCGTGTTGCATGCTTAGGGCTCCTGACCAGAGAAACCTCCCACTTGCTCTCAGACATAATATCTCTATTGCTGTGGCAACCAGACCCCTGGGGTGTCACATATGTATCTCAGTGAAAATATATAAATATTTTTTAGAGGTGTGGGGAGGCCCAAATCAAAATTTTACTATGGGGCCCTGTGATTTCTATGTTCGCCCCTGCTTGCAGGGTGGCAAGAGTGAGGGAAACCTGGCCTATTGCACGTAGCCCAAGGTTTCGGGGGTCTCATTGCCAGATTGCCCTAATCATAAGCAGCATGCCGGCTACGGAGTGGGGACCAGACACATTTCTTGCACAGGGGCCCCAAGCTGTCAGTGTCCGCCCCTGGTGGGTTTGATCAGTGATTCGCATTAAAAACTGGTGTAGACTCAATTGCAACCTTTCCAGCATTATTTTCTGAATGCAGATTACTGCACCTGCGGGAGTGGGGTCAGCATTTCTGTTCCCAATGTCTCCACTAAAAACAAGCATTGACATGTCAAATTCCCCACAGACTATAATGAGTATGTATAGGAAAAACATTCCCTAGGATCGTATTCTACTGAGTGATGTTCTGATCTCTATCCCATAATGAGCCACATTGTGCAATAGTAATAATATCCATCCTCATTCTTCATACTCAATGTATTGTACAACGCTTCCTCTCTGCACCATTAGTCACTTCCCCAGATGGCCACATCAACCGTTAACCGATATATTTTTATTGCATTTTCCAGCTTAACCTGTTAAAAAACTTGGCTCATTAAAGGAACTTTTCTCACCTCCGATTATATATCTGTAGACATTAATATCGAGTCGTTCCCTTTGCAGATATAGCAGCCTCCACTCTTCTGATAAGGAATTTTACAAGATTTTGGAGAGGACTGTTGGAATTTTTGTCCATTTGTGAGGGAGAGGGCTGGGCTCGCAATCTCCAGTCTAGATGTTGGTCATGTTCTTCCACCACACTACCTTGGCTATGTCTTTATGTAACAGAAAAGGGCGTTCCCCAAACTGTTCCTACAAACCTGGAAGCTGCAATTTTCCACAACGTCATTAAGATTTTCCTGCACTGGAACTAATTGTCTGAGTCCCACCCATGAGGAACAAGCCCATAGCATTATCCCTCCTTCACCAACGGACACAATGCAGTCAGGCAGGTAACGTTCTCCTAGCATTCACCAAACCCAGACTCATCCATCAAGTGTGATCCATCACTTCACAGAACCTGTCTCCTCCGGAGTCCAGGGTGGTGGCTTTACACAACTACATCTGATGCTCAGTATTGTGCTTGGTGATGTAAGGCTTCATACAGATGCTCGGTCATGAACGCCCTTATGATTATATCATCATATAATTATTTAGACAACCACTTAAATCATGTCCCCCACTGCTTCAGATCGCACTGTGCATGGCCGGAAGTTCAGAAGATGGCTTCCGGTCAAGCGCAGCGTGCCTCTGAAGCTGGGACGCGTACACCCGGCTACAGAGGTACAGTGACGCTGCCGAAATGAGCGGCTCGTATGTGCGAGATCTGCATGAGCTGATGATGACTCGTGAAAATTATGCCCATAGGGGTGTGATCACATGGAAAGAGTGCCGAGTAGTCTGGGAAAACTAACGCCCCATTGACTAGTCAAAGCCCTAATTAGCATAGGAAAAGCGCACCTTATAAATGCTTTTTAAAAACATTAATTAAACTAAATAACATTATGCAGGGCTGGTTAGGCAGGGAATTTAGTCATACATAGGTGAATGCTGCTGGGTTGGACGGCACAGGGGACCTGACAGGTTCACTTTAACATAAAAAACCTATGTGTATTAAAAAGTTCAAGGAAACTTTTACAGGCACTAATAAGCATCAAACATACAGGAACATCTGTGATTGTGATGTGTACCGTACAACATCTGACCGCACAGGAACTCATTTGTATATAGGATTTTTTTTTAACTTTATGCAAAAGTGTGACATAAACCATAGTAAAAAAAATCACAAGCAAGTGTACAATAAAGGATGGCTTAATAATACAGCATAAGAGACGTCCCGTCATACTCCTCAAGGAATTGTCCACTTTGTGTTGGGAGAAGCTCTCAATGAGTGGATGATTGCATCAGTTCTTACTGATCCCGTTACCAATTAATTTAATTAGGGTGAGCAGATACTTAGCCACATAATATAGGGGCAATCACTGCATCTGAACGTAAAGGGGAACTCCACCATTCCCCTCTTTAAATACTAGTTGAAAATATTTTTTATTTTTTTTAATTTGCTTCCACAATAAATTACATAAAAAATTGTCATAAAATGCATTAAAAAAAAGAGAGAAAAGTATCAGGTTTTTTTTCACACATCAGTTTTGGACCCGGGTTCATTTTCATGGAATTTCTTGTTAGTAGTGCGGTTTGGTTCAACATCTGTTTTTTGTTCACCTATTGAAGAATCTGCTGATGTTTAATTTCTCTGAAATAGTAAAAAAAAACATTCAACGATTACTAGATTACTATAATGCAGAGACTAATAATATACAGTAAAGGGGAACTCTAGCAATAGACTGCTGAGGGAGGTGGGGGAGAACGTTGCTGCTTAGATTCCTTGTGGTCAGCGGTAAGGAGAACTAGAAAATGTCGGAGGTTCTTCTGAAAAGAGGACCACTATTAAAGTGTCTTCTTGGGTTCATGGAACCAGATCACATTCCTCCATTGCTTCATGGTCCAGTTCAGATGATCACTTTTGGTGGTGGACATCTATGGGCACACTGACATAGCCCCATACATTTATCAGTAATTTATGGTACAATCACTCTTTTATAGGATCAGACCAGACTGGCGTCTTAGCTCCCCACACACCACTGAACCTTTGATGCCCATCATCTTGTTTTGTTGCTGGTTGCTTCCTTAGATCAATTTTGGTTTGTACTAACCAATGTGTACGGAGAACATCCCACAAGACATGTTGTATACTGAAAACACCCCACAAGACCTGTCGTATACTGGAAACTACGCACAAGACCTGTCGTATATCAGGAACACCCCACAAGACATGATGTTTACCAGGAAAACCTTACAAGACCGCCGTATACCAGGAACACCCCATAAGACCTGCCGTATACCAGGAACACCCCACAAGACCTGCCGTATACCAGGAACACCCCACAAGACCTGCCGTATACCGGGAGCACTGTACAAGACCTGCCGTATACTGGGAACAACTGATAAGACCTGCCGTATACCGTGAACATCCCACAATACCTGCCGTATACCGGGAACACCCTACAAAACTTGACATATACTGGGAACAACTCATAAGACCTGCCGTATACCGGGAACACCCCACAAGACCTGCCGTATACCAGGAACACCCCACATGACCTGCCGTATACCAGGAACACCCTACAAGACCTGCCATATACCGGGAACACCAAACAATACCTGCCGTATACCAGGAACACCCCACATGACTCACCGTATACCAGGGACACCCCACAAGACCTGCTGTATATCAGGAACACCCCACAAGACCTGCTGTATACCAGGAACACCCCACAAGACCTGCTGTATACCAGGCACACCCCACAAGACCTGCCGTATACCGGGAACACCCCACAAGACCTGCCGTACATTGGGAACACCCCACAAGACCTGCCATATACCGGGAACACCCCACAAGACCTGCCGTATACTGAGAGCGCCCCACAAGACCTGCCGTATACCTGGAACACCCCACAAGACCTGCCGTATACGAGGAACACCCCACAAGATCTGCCATATACCAGGAAAACTCCACAAGACCTGCCGTATACCGGGAACACCCCACAAGACCTGCCGTATACTGAGAGCGCCCCACAAGACCTGCCGTATACCGGGAACACCCCACAAGACCTGCCGTATACGAGGAACCCCCCACAAGATCTGCCATATACCAGGAAAACCCCACAAGACCTGCCAAAAAACCGGGAACACCCCACAAGACCAGCCGTATACTGAGAGCGCCCCACAAGACCTGCCGTATACCGGGAACACCCCACAAGACCTGCCGTACATTGGGAACACCCCACAAGACCTGCCGTATACCGGGAACACCCCACAAGACCTTCTGTGTACTGGGAACACCCCACAAGATCTGCCGTATACCGGGAACATCCCACAAGACCTGCCGTATACCAGGAACACCCCACAAGACCTGTCGTATACCGGGAACACCACACAAGACCTGCTGTATACTGGGAACACCACACAAGACCTGTCGTATACCGGGAACACCCCACAAGACCTGCTGTATACCGGGAACACCCCACAAGACCTGCTGTATACTGGGAACATCTCACAATACCCGCTGTTTTGTAGATGCACTGATCCATTCGTATACATATGACATTTTGGCCATTGTCAGAGTCTCTCAGGTCTTTACATTTAATTATTTCCCCACCCCATATAGACGCCATTGTCCCCTGATAATGTTATTCTCTTCACCTCTTTGTGGTTTTAATGCTATGGCGGCTCGGTGTACATTACTAGGGAGTTTGTGAATAGTACAGGACTCCACTGACATTCAAAGAAAACAAATGGGAACTATTCTGCTGCCTGCGTCCGGTGATTCCTCCCCTGCCAGCAATGGAGACAATTGCTCAGATCCTAGTACTTGCGCCGGTGGAGCCATTCACCTCCACGCTGTGTTACGCAGGTCGTATTGTAGTAGGAGACGTGTTTTGAAAATCAGAGGATGTGGCTGATGTCTTATTTCCTGAAGCAAAGCTTTGAAGCCGCCTCCGTCAGTTCTTTCAGTACGGAAAATAATATTCCCCAAGTGAATAACAATCACCGTATCAGTAATGTAAGGGCTTATAATACTGTCTCTGCTAAGATCATATATGCTACACGGAGATATGGTTGTCATGGCATGTGGGTTTCCATTTCACTGGTAAACAGTCAGACCGAGCACATTCTTGATGGGCCAGTCCGGTCCTGGTCCCTATATAGAGCGGAGAGTCACTGCAAAAAGTAACTGTGAGAGCCCTGGCATTATTAGTTGTCATGCTTCTGGATTCGAACCCTTGATTTTGGGTTCTGTGGTCGGTGTCTCTTTCCTCTGAGCCACAGCAGATACACTTTTTGTTTGGGTGTTTTACTTCTGTTATCTTTGTTTGTTCGTGTTGGGTAACAGGTGTTTTTCATTTACTCTGCTTGTCTGTCCTATCACATTTCAGGTTCAGCTTTAAATACTTTCCCCTACTGGTGTTTCCTGCTGGTGATAGACTTTGTTGGATTCATTCACTTTGCTGTAGTTTGTGTTGGTTGCAGTTGTTTTGTGTGTGATTCCTTTAGTCCTTAGAAAACTGCTACTTTAGCGATCCTGGGAGCTGCTAAGGACATTCAGAGTAAGCCGTCGTCAAGTGGGGGCGCCATTGCGTTATCTCAGGGTGCCAACCTCTGCGGTCAGGCAGGGACAAAGAAGGGCTTTTCCTAATATGAACAGGTCCCTGTCAGATTCAAGTGTTTGTCTCCCTGGTTTGTGAGTTACCCATAGGCAGACTATAATGAGGGCAATCTGGGCTACCTCCCGAGGCTCCGGGGTGGTCCATGGCAAGATTGACCTCATTATAATATTTTGTGCGCCGTATCGCTACCGACAATGCAGCGGAGCTCCAGGGGAACTCCTGTCACCTCTGCTGTGACCTGCTGGCGCGATGACATCATCAGCCGCTGCATGCCTGCATGTTCGCACCACGAATATAAGTGTAGCCTCAGGGACCGGAGCAGAGCACCAGGGGAACGGGAGCGAGGTGAGTATGTGTTTTTTTTTTATTCATTTGTGTATGGGATGTGTGCCTATATATATGGGCTATGTGAAGGCTCGTACTGTATATAGGTTGCTATGTGGGGGGTTCATACTGTATATAGGAAGTTACTGTATGTGAGGGCTCATACTGTATATAGGAGGCTATGTGGGGCTCATACTGTATATAGGGAGCTATGTGCAGGTTAATATTGTATACAGGAGGCTATATGGGGGCTCATACTGTATATAGGAGGCTATGTGAGGGCTCATACTCTATATAGGAGGCTATGTTGGGGCTCATACTGTATATAGGGAGCTATGTGATGGGTTCATTCTTTATATTAGGGGCTACATGAGGTTCATACTGTATGTAGGGGGCTATGTATGAACTCACACTATATGTACGGGGTTGTGTTTGGGCTCATATTATATGTACAGGGCTCATGCTGTATGTATGGGCAATGTGAGAACTCATATTGTGTATAAGGGGCTATTTGCGGGCTCTTACTGTATACAGGAGGCTATGTGGGGCTCATACTGTATATAGGGAGCTATGTGCAGGCTCATATTGTATACAGGAGGCTATATGGAGCTCATACTGTATATGGGAAGCTATGTGAGGGCTCATACTGTATATAGGAGGCTATGTGGGGGCTCATATTGTATATAGGAGGCTATGTGGGGGCTCATACTGTATCTAGGAAGCTATGTGGGGGCTCATACTGTATATTGGGGGCTACATGAGGTTCATACTGTATGTAAGGGGCTGTGTGTGGGCTCATACTATATGTACAGGGCTCATGCTGTATGTATGGGCAATGTGGGGGCTCATACTGTATATAGGGGGTCTATATGGGGGCACATATTGTATGTAGGGGCTATGTGGGGCATATTGCCTGGGCCCGTGAGCTGTTATTCCTATTGCAGTACGGCTTATAGTTTCCTTTTCTTGTCCTGATTGAAGAAATTCCCTGATGAACCCCTGAATGACCAAAAGAGGGGGAAACGCGCCAGAAGAAGATGCCATTAAGCTAAGTGCACAACTGTTCAGGCCATATAGGGTCTATACATATATATGGGTTTTTAAATTAACTAAATAAAGAGAGAATTTTTTACGTTTTTTTTTTGTTATGGTTTACATGTATAAGGGCCCCATAGGTTGACTGCTTTGGTTGTTGATTGTGGGGGCTATGTGTGGGCTCATATTGTATATAGAGAGGCTGTGTGGGGGCTCATACTGTCTATAGGGGGGATGCCAGCATACTTAATTCTGCTCAATATTAAGTCATACAATTAATATAAAAATAATTATAATTTAATATGTTAATATTAATATTGAGCATAATTAATTTCAGCCTATTGGTTCGGCCTCCACAACAGTCACGGTCTTTCATGTGGCTCCTCTGGAAAAGTAATCTCCCACCCCTGCTCTATTATGTATGGTACTCAACTATCTCTGTCATTTTCCTCTACAGATGTGCACCAGAGCACCTGTGTGTTACTCACATGACCTATCACATGATCTATCAAAGGGGATCATGTGACATGTCACGTAAATACATCAGGTACCTGGGGGGGCCCATGCCTTCTAAACGGCCCGGGGTCCTGGCTACTCTTAATCCGCCCCTGACGTTACCCGTATGAATGTGCTTTGGCAGTCATAACATTAATATTGTTTTATTCCGCATGCAGTGAGCTCCCCCTAGTGATGGCTGAATACAACCAGAATTTTAGGATTTATCAAGTCATCTGTTTTAGTTGATATTTGGGCTGTCCACCATCTGGTTGCCTTTTTCCATTTCCCATGATGCGTCTTTTCAAACGGGGAATAACCTCATTACATAGCTCCTGCTCCTACCAATTGCCAACTAATGACAGATCATTTATAATTGGTGGAGAAAAGTTGAACTTGATGGACCTAGGTCTTTTTTCAACCTATGTAACTAGGTAACTAACACAACTGCCAGAATGGATTGCATCCTGTACTTCCCAGGAAGTCATAGATTGACTTCCTGTCTGCACAGTGTAGCTTGTACAGGACTGGTAGTCACACTGGGGATCGCATGACACATGGCCATCATTAAATAATAACAGGGCAGCATTTTACTTACAAACTCTGGTCTCCTCGTTGCTTATATTCTGTGATTGAGCATCGTCTCTGCAAGGACCGGCCAGCTCATACACCGATGAAAAAGGCTGGCTATTGGATGCAACAGCATATGTACTTCGATTCTTAAAAATGTAAGAGAAAACAGAGAAGCCAAGATGAAGATATCAGGACAGTTGCACTTGTCTTGCTGCCTCTCTCCTTGTCTACTTCCTTTGGCGCATGGGCAGCCACCTCTCCCTTCCCTCATTTTCTATGTAGGTGCACTTCCAAGAGGTGTGACCCCCATCTAAGTGATATAAATATTCAAGGTGGAAAAAAGCCTTATCTTTATTTAGGGTCACTTTTTCTAATACTATGATGGAGCAAAAAGATTTGCAAGACTCCAGAGTGTTGTCAACATCAACATTAAGGCAGTGTGAGCTTAATGTGACTAGGCCTCAAGTGATATGATGATATTGTAAGGGCCTGGTAATCACAAGAGATGCCCTGAATGCTGGCATTCAAACTTCCTTGGCTGGCACTCGAATGCTGGCTTCCTGGATGCCTCTTGTGACTACTAGGCCCCAGCGACCTTATGATGTCACACGAGACCTACTCAAATGCAGGCATAATGGATGTCTCTTGTGATTACCAGGCCCTTATAATGCCATAAAGTCTCATGCCAGCATCCTACGTCCCTGTTGTGATTAAAAGGTGATATCATGATGTTGCAGTGGCCTAGCAATCATAAGAAGTGCCCAGGATGCCGGCATTCAAACCTCCTTGGCCAGGACTCGAATGCTGGCATTTTGGGCACCTCTACTGATTACAAGGCCCCCACCTATGACATCACAACGTCATATGAGATCCTAAAGGATAGACTTTATGCAATCAAAAGAGGTGCTCAAGATGCCGGCATTTGAGTAGGCCTCATATGATGTCATGAAATCAAGTGGGCCTAGTAATCACAAAAGGCGCCAAGATTCCAGTATTATTTTATAAGTTCCTTGGTTAGCACTCAAATGCTGACATAACGAATGTCTCTTCTGATTATTGGGCCCTTAAAATGCAATGACGTCTCATGTGGCCTACTTGAATGCCAGCATCCTAGTTCTCTGTTGTGATTACCAGGCCTTGCGACATCATGACGTTGCAGTGGGCTAGAAATCGCAAGAAGTGCCCAGGATACTGGCATTCGAGGTTCCATGGCCAGCACTTGAATCTCGGCATGCTTGGTGTCTATTCTGATTACTAGGCCCTCTCCCGTGACATCATAACATCACATGAGGCCTTGTAATCACAAGAAGCTCCCAGATGCTAGCATTCAAACTTCATTAGTTGGCACTTGAATGTTGGCATAATGGACTTCTCTTGTGATTAAGACCCTAACTATGCCATGACGTCTCATGCTGGCATCCTTTGTCCCTGTTGTGATTATAATAATAATAATAATAATAATAATTTTTATTTTTATAGTGCCAACATATTCCGCAGCACTTTACAAATTTGATTAAAAGGCTTCCACAACATCATGATGATGCCGTGGCCTAAAGATCACTAGAAGTTCCGATGATGCCAGCATTCGGACCTCCTTGGCTGGCACTCAAATGTCGGTATTCTAGGCACCTCTACTAATTACTAGGAGCCCACCCATGACATCGTAACGTCGCATTAGATCCTAGCAACTAGCCTCATTCGATGTAATGAAGTCGTGGAGGCCTAATAATCACAAGAAGTGCCCAGGATGTCGGCATTCAAGTTGGCCTCATGTGATGTAATGACATTGCGGAGGCCTCGTAATCACAAGAGGTGCCGAGGGTGTCAGCATTCGAGTAGGCCTCATATTATATCATGTCATCAAGGGACCTAGTAATCACAAGAGGTTCCCAGGATGTAGGCATTTGAAGCTCCTTGGTTGGCAGTCGATTGCTGGCATAATAAACGTGTCTTGTGATTATTAGACCCTTATAACGCCATAATGTCTCATGAGGCCCACTTGGATGCCGGCATCCTAGTTCTCTGCTGTGATTACCTGTCCCTCCGGCGGCATCATGATGTTACAGTGGCCTAGAAATCACAAGAAGTGCCCAGGATGCCAGCATTCAAGCCTCTATGGCCGGCACTTGAATGGCGACATCCTGTGCGCCTCTTCTTATTACTAGGCCCTCACCCATGACATCACAACATAGTCTGAGATCCTAATGACTAGACCTCATATGATGTCATGAAGTCGCAGAGGCCTAGTAATCACAAGAGGTGTCCAGGATGCCGGCATTTGAGTAGGCCTCATGTGATGTCATGACATCAAGGGGGCCTAGTAATCACAAGAGGTCCCCAGATGCCGGCATTCGAACTTCCTTGCTTGGCTCTCTTATGATTACTAGGCCCTTATAATGCCATGATGTCTCATGCCGGCATCCTAGGTCCCTATTGTGATTAAAAGGCCCCTGCGACATCATGACGTTGCAGTGGCTTAGAGATCGCAAGAAGTGGGCATCAATTTATCCAATTCCATATTTTGGGGAAACCAGTGATCCATGTGAGTTAATAGTAGACATTAAGGGGGTCAAAAACTTTTTTACAGCTCTGTATGAATGAATATACCCCACATACCTCAGGTTTCTGGACTATGGAGTACAATGTGTGGGTGGCTTCATGTGTTTGTGCTGATACTGGTTCGGGGGCTGGTGGTCTACTTTGGGGGTAACTTTGTGGATGGCTGCATTGTTTTGAGGACATGCCTATCATGATTAAATAAAAAAACAAAAACACAAGCATATTATAAGTTTTGCTCTGAACATGGTCCCTATAGCAACTGTATGATTTTTCTCGATGGTATATTCGTACTTCACCCAATATGTTAAAGAGCACTAGGATGGTGCTGTGAACAATAGGGCATAATATGGACACTCATAACACTATACTATACCGCAAATTTGATAACATTTTTATATATATACATATTAAAAAAACACACTATATACAGGACTCCTGTGTATAATGTCACCAGTGATCCCTGTATTACCTGTACACTATATACAGAGCTCCTGTGTATAACGTCACCAGTGGTAATGTTAGTGTTATTAGTATTGTGTAGATGTGTAGGAGCCGCCGGTAATGTACAGTCTATGCTCCACTGTAATGGGAATAATGGCTAACAGGTATTTACATATAGCTGTATGGTGGGCCCCTAGGGTCAGCACCTCCTTTGGGCCCCAGACACCCCAGTCCGACCCTGGCCGCGCTTATATGTCCCATACAGTATGTCAGCCATATTTCCGACAGTCTTAGGTGGCAAATGTGCCGTGATACAACCTCCTTGCTCTCAGTTCTGTGTTCAAAAAGGCATAGGGCTATTAGGCATACTAATAGAAGTCATACGAATACTATTTGGACATATTTTCACTAAGATATTTTGAGATTTTGGATATTTTCACTAAGCAATATGAGAATGGAACTGGTAGGCGGAGAAGAGTCGCGCCCCACTTACCCCTGTTGTATTTTTTCGTTATCAAAATTAGCACCACAATTACTATAATAACTCCGATTAATGTTGGAAGCAAAATATAAACAATTAGGCCATAATTACTGGTACCTACAGAGGAAAAAGAAGACAAAAAGCATTACTAGTGGCACCTTGTAGGAGCACTGGTCTCTTTAAAGGGTTTCTCCTAAAATATAAAGCTTTCTCCAGGTCATAGGACATCCTGAGCGTGCGACCAAAAATCTCCAGCATTTTGGTTTCACATCCTCATAGCCACTTTCTATCACCCCTACATATATATATACTAGTGCTTCTTACTAAATTAGAATATCATCAAAAAATAAATTTATTTCAGTTCTTCAATACAAAAAGTGAAACTCCTATTATATAGAGTTATTACACACAGAGTGATCTATTTCAAGTGATTATTTCTGTTAATGTTGATGATTATGGCTTACAGCCAATGAAAACACAAAAGTCATTATCTCAGTAAATTAGAATAATTAGCAAAAAACACCTGCAAAGGCTTAAAAAAGGTCCCTTAGTCTGTTTCAGTAGGCTCCACAATCATGGGGAAAACTGCTGACTTGACAGATGTCCAGAAGGCAGTCATTGACACACTCCACAAGGAGGGTAAGCCACAAAAAGGTCATTGCTAAAGAAGCTGGCTGTTCACAGAGTGCTGTATCCAAGCACTGTATCCTCCAAATATTTGAACACATCCATTGGCCACACTAATATTGTTACACCTAAAACACTCTGTGCTGCTGTAATTACTTTTTCACAGCGTCTGTAATAACTCCTACTCCAATGTGAAATTTTAAGGTAGGTATTTAAAGTACAAGGCTACCGGGCACCTCTTTTATCCCCCTTATATATATTTTCCTTGGGTCTTACCCTGACCAGTATTACACGCAGACGATAATTTATGCTCGCTTGACTCCTCGCTTACAACATTTTTGGCGGTGCACCGGAAGGTGCTGTTAGCATTCTCATTGGTGATGCTGATCTCTAATGTGCTGCCGCCATGACTCAGGGGCTTATCATCTCTCATCCAGCTGAATGTCACGTTTGTCCCGGTGTGCATCAGACACGTCATGGTGACCCTGCAGGTGTCATTCTGGGAATCCTCTGTTACACTCACTGTCAAATTGGAGATCCGTTCTGTTCCAATAAAATGTAATACCATGTTAAGTAATCAGCAAATAATATATTTTTTTTAGATTTTGCAATATTCTCCTTTTTTTTTTTTTACAAAGTTTTCCCTACCTGCAATCCATAGCTAAAGTCAGTTACCTGCTGCAGGACAGTAAGAATGAAGTTGTTAGATCCATTTGGCCAATATTAGGTTCTGAAGTGAATTGCTGGACCCCACAGAACCTTTAAGACCCTCGTAATTTCAGTCTGTGTGCTCACCAGATTACACATAGAGAACACTTGGACTAATTCGCAAGACTGATCATCTCATGTGTTTTGCCAAAGAGATAATGTGACTTTAAATTGTGTGTGTACACATAGCGTATACTTGCCGACATTAGAGTTGGGAGTATATGGATATTTAAAGGTTAGCTATTAGTGTCGAATGCTCAAATAGAGCAGGTCGGATGCTCGGACGTGCTCGACTCCACCAGCGAGCAAAATGGAACTGAATGGCAAACTCCAGCATTTTTCTGGAGGATGGAAAAATTCTCTCTCTCCGCTCAGCTCAGATAATACGAATGACCGAGCACTCGAGCACCACGTGATACTCCGCACTCGAGTATTGAGCAGTGACGAACACGCTCGCCCATCACTAGTAGCTATCATTCGCAAAAAGTTTTCATATATGGGCTACAAAAGGCTGCTGATCAATAGGGTCAAGACCCCTACAGATTGCTCAAAACACAAAACACCAGTCTGAACCGCGAAGCTCCTGCAGAAATGAGCACAGTTCGGAGCGCACAGAGAGGTGTACGGTAACGGCCTCAATAGGAAGTCTAGTCTATTTTCTACGATAGTGTCTGAAAAATTGGGAGAGTCCTTCAGGACTGCTGATGATGTGTGCCTATCCACAATGCAAATGTGTGTACAGAGCTGGCCCCAGAATTCACACACTCTTGTGAACTTGACCTAAGAGTTTATCAGTCTTTTTGCCAAGTTTTTGGAGTGGAAACTAAGCCTAAGCGCTAAGATTGTGAGGGGTTTAGTGTTTTTGAGGAGAATTTGGAGAGTTTCTGCTTAGTTTCTTCTACAAAAAAAACTCTCAAAAAAGTTTGTGTGTACATACTCTAAGAGTGTGGATGTATTAGACAACTTTGTGCCCACAGTCTCATTGCAGGTAATTTAACTTTGTCCTCCAGGGCTCTGGGGGAGTGATAAAGGGCACATATTGGGGATTCGATGGGTCCGAATCTCTTCCTTGCGTATGCCGTGCACCTGATTATCTTTTCCTTCAATTCAGTTGCATCCACTTACACTACCTGGAAGAGTAGACAATGGGCGCATGCGTATTTCAAAGATGAAAAAGGCTGTACACCTCACCTCACTACATATGTGCCATTAAGAAAGTTGTACTGTCTTTGGCTGTATCTGCGCATGCTGGAGACTCATCAGTGACATAAATGAATTTACTACCTAATGCAAGGTTTTGACAATCACAGTACATGTTTGGACCGATAAACTGGTTTAATAGTCCCAATACTAGTGATGACTTTCCTTTAAGTAGGAAACATCAAAATTTGTTATCTCGCCCTGCACCCATCTTTCTCAGCCTTGTCACATCTTATTAGATAAGAAAAGGAAGATGGGACTCACCGTAGACTTTAACCACAGAGTGACAAATGTCCTCGTATTTTTCTTTCTTTTTGATCGTGAGCTCGTAATCACCCTCATCTTCCTTCTGTAATATCTGGATCACAACCGATGAATCTTTTGTATTAAACTGGTATCTATTGTGGGAATTATTTTGGTTATTTTCTTTGGGGGTCTTCAGATTGTGTTCCAGTAGTATCTTCCTTGATGTGTAATTTGTGCTTCTCAGGTCGAGTTTTTCATAATCTGGTTTGATTTGTAATTTATATAGAACCAAAGGTTTTCCAAGGGTCCCATTCCAGATCTTCGTATCTCCACATGGACTGAAGTCACCTTCATAACAAGAAAAATATACATTAAGTTAGACTCAGGGAATGGGTGATAAATATGTGATCACTGGTGGTCTGCTTGTTGGGTCCTCCACCGTTTTCAAGAACGGAGGTCCCAAATTTCTTTGTGTGAATGAAACAGACCGTCCCTATATTGCCTCTTCAGCAATCGCCGCACGTGAGCCTCGTCCTACTTTCCCTGTTGTATGGCTACGGCTAGGGATGGGAGGAGGTGAGCACTAGTCAACCTCCTCCACTAAACACTATAGACAACAAGGGTAGACAAAACAGGGGGAAATAGCTTAGCTTTAGATGACTCCAAATATGCACACGGTCTCAAGCTCCAGAGAGGACGAAGTACTGCTCCTGCTAAGCCTCACAAGTAGAAATGAATATAGCCGGCAACTCCCTCTCAGAC